>NC_090647.1:294268112-294980612 GCF_040937935.1 Hyperolius riggenbachi
TGTTTTATTTAATGGAATATTCTGAAAAAAAAATTTGGGGGGGGGGGGGGTAACAATCATCTTAGTCTTTAAGAGGCACTGAGGTGACATAGTAGAATGCAAGTAAAGTATTCAGGATATCAACGTTTCCATCAACTATCCCTGGTTTCAGCATCAGAAACACGATAGATAGATAGATAGATAGATAGATAGATAGATAGATAGATAGATAGATAGATCTGTATATTGGTATGTAGCCCACAGGATGTTTAGCTATGTGGCATTTTCATCCCAGAGCATTCTGGGAGACCAGGCATTATTTCTACTGACTTTCCGAACACACAGTAAAACATTTAGTGATGCACCTGCCAGTAAAGTTGTTGCCACCTGTGACAAATTATGTAATTCAGGGATGAGTAAAGCTTTTACACAGTGTGGCAAACTGACATTTATAAAGTAATAGTTAAATATTAACCTCCCTGGCCAGTGTTCTCTGCAGACTTTTAGCCGGGTGCTGTACCCGGCTAATTTTTGGTGAGCACCCGGCTGTTATCAGCTCACCTCCTCCTATGCTGTAAGCAGGGTTGCGCACAGAAGCACCTGCCCTGCATTCTCTCATCTCACTAGGCTACTTTTTTATGCCACCCGGCTAAATTTTCATGCCACCCGGCTGGAAGAAATTTCTGGGGGAGAACACTGCTGGCGTTCAGTTTCTGCTGGATTTCTGTGTAAAAAGTGATCCAATTGATTTTTATAATTCTTTTTTTCCTGTAACTTACCAACATGTGTCAAGGCAGGGGGTCTAGTATACATTTTGACTATAATAAAAGCCTGAAACAATCAAAAATTAATTTTATTTCAAAAATAACTGATCATTTACACTTTCCAAGCTGCAGCTGCTCAACCTGCACTAATGCGAATGTAAAAGTGGCCATACATCAGGCGATGATGGGCAGAGTCGACCAAGAGAAGTCTCTCTCTGATGAAATCTGATCAGTGAGAGATTTGTCAGCTGCCCATACACCTCAGCCTGCTGTGTCCGCTGCCCCCCTAGTGTATAAAGGACAGCTAATGTATAAATGTCTGTGCATTTATACATTAGCTGTCCTGTGTCGCCCATTGTGCAGTGCTCATCCATCTTCGGAATACCCCCACAGGTTAAAGAGAATCTGTACTCTAATATTCTTACAATAAAAAGCATACCATTCTATTCATTATTTTCTCCTGTGCCCCTCTGTGCTGTTTCTGCCACTCTCTGCTGCAATCCTGGCTTGTAATTAACAGTTTTAGGCAGTGTTTACAAACAAACTAACCAGCTTCTAATAGGCTCAGCTAAGCATAGTGTATGAGTCATTCAGAGTATGCAGGGGGCCTGCAGAGGGTGTGTATCGCTTCTACCAATCACAAGCAGCCCTGCACATTCCACACAATCAAGCTTTAGCCCGACAAACAGGACAGAGGAAAGATACATTGATTTATTACAGAGACAGTGCAGTTTAGGAAGACTGCAGTAAGCCAGAGCAGATTAGAACAGGCATAGGAACGTATAGGATAGAAGAACTAAGGCTGAAAAAATTGTTACAGAGTCTCTTTAATGTATTGAATGCAAAAAAAAAAAAAAAGTTTGCCACCAGATGTTGATGACGGTGCGTGACCCCTGCGTCATCAACGATCGCTGGGGAACATGTCACTAATGGAGGTAAATGACAAGGGATCAGCATACCAATGGTGAGTATAAGTGCCCTCAGTAAAAGGTAGCCAAGTATAGGTGCCCCCAGTATAGGTTGGCCAGCTTTAGGTGACTCAGTATAGTTAGCTATAAGTGCTCCAGTATAGGTTAGCTAGCTATAAGATGCCCAGTATAAGTGTACCCCTCACCGATTCCACACCCCCCCCCCCTCCAGCAATAGAGTGGCTGATTCTCCCCCCCCCCCCCCCATCCTTCTGCAGTACAGCAGGTGGCTGATTTCCCCCCCTAATCCATCCATCCCTCCCTCTGCAGCATGGTTCCATCCCTCCATCCAATCATCCCTCCCTCTTCCCCGGCAGTATAGTGGGTGGCCAATCAACCCCCCCCCCCCATATCAATCCATCGCTCCCTCCCTTACCTTCTGCAGCTTAGCGGGCAGCCGACTCCCCCCACCCCCATTACAATCATCCCTCCCACTACCTCTGCAGGATAGTGGGTGGCCGATCACCCCCCATCCCTCCCTCTACAGCATAGCGGGTAGCAGATTCCTCCCTACCTCCCAATCCACCCCCTCTGCTCTACAGCATAGTGAGTGACAATTTCTCCCAATTTCTCGACCAAGAGACAAATTTATCTCTAAACGAATCTGATTAGAGATAAATTTGTCTGTAGTCAAATCTGCCCATACACTACAGGGCGATTCCTGTCCAATTTCAGCATGAAATCAGGGAATCGGCTGAGGTGCCACGCCCGCCCTGCCCCCAAAATGTATAAATGTATGTAGTGTAGTGCATTTATACATTACCTGTCCTGTATCAGCTTCCCCACGGTGTCCATCCAGCTCACCGGGTAACAGCCGCATACACACTAGCGGCGCATAGTGTCTGATGACAGACACTATGCGCTGCCGGCGCGTATGCGGAACCCGGCGAGATGGATGGAAACCGCGTGAAGGCCGCCACCGCGCGGCGGGGGTTTTGTCGTCTTGTCGCAATTCGGCCGCCGTACCGCCACACACCCGACCAACCAACTTTGGCCTGAAATTTTCCAGCATGCACGATCGACCGTGCGGCCAATTTCTCCAAAAATTGGTCGCTTTGTCGGTCAGGCATGCACTTGGCAGCACCAATTTTCATCCAATACGATTATAATAATTGAATTGGATGGTCGACTAGTGTATGGCCCCCATAAGAGACATTTGTCTAAGTAAAATGCATTGTTTTTCTATTCAACAGTATTATTTTATCACATTGGCCCTTATCCAGGAAGAAAGGGGGGGGGGGGAATTAAAGAAACTACTGGACTGCTATAACAACTAGATTCTACAGGAGATACCCAATTACCATCTGATCTGTCTTTACTGCCTTGAGGTCTGGTTTCCATTAGACAAAACTGTTGCAGTAACTATTCTATTGCCAGCACAGAAAGAAGAGTGCCATCTTGTGTCTATTTTCATGTTAGCTTTCGTTTTAAAGCTTATAGGCTTTGTAAATCTGTCACCCCAGAATTAAGATTTCCCCACTATGAATATGTGCATAAAGAAATTAAAAATACTGAGTAAAATTAATGATTTTGTACAATATGGATTTATAAACTTGGTCAAGGTTTCCCCACAGTTAAATCTTACCTCATCCAGACTTCCAGTCATAAAACGTATCAGTGGTGCAAGCTTCTTTATTGCTGGCAAGGGGATTCCCTGCAAGAGGTTTATTTTTCCCCAATCTGTGTACTGCGCTCCCAGAGAGCTCTGGGGCAGAAGGCTGTGTGACAATCCCAGGCTAAATATGAGAGTGGGGCTGCACATGAATATATGGATATAGGAAGCATTTCTGATGTTGAAACCAGCATAATTAATGAAAAAATGGGTATGCTGAATAATCTTATGTTCTGCTATGAGTTGTTACAGTTGCTCTTTAAGAGAGACACTTACCTACCTGGAAACTAAAACAAACTGGGGCGGAGATGTATAGTCCTTTCAGCTAACACAACCCAATCATCAGTATACCAAAAAGAAACCATTATGTACATCAATTAGAATTATATGGGAAAACATAAGGAGGCTTTCATTTGCTTTGGATAAAGAGATGCCTGTCATAAGAGAAGCAGTTACACAGACTCATGAAGGTAAGGAAGGTACAATCAAATGAAAGCATTGATTGTTTGCAAATTTACTGATGAAGACGGTATTTTAGACAGTGGTGCTAGAAAGTATAATGTAAAGCATCTTACCTGTATGCCATACATACTGTACCCACACATATGTACTGGCTGCAAAAAATAGCCATTGCACTGGTATAAATAGCAGACATATTATATCTGACGTGAATGCTACACACACAAAAAATACTGAGAAGGCCTGAAACAGAGAAAAAAAAATAGAAAAACCTGTTAGATACAGCCACAATATATATAAAAATATACAACTGTGTTCATAAAAGTTTACTTACCTTGGCAGAATTTATAAAACAAGTTCCACAACATATATAAAATGTATACAGGAGTTTGTTTTACAAAAAACTGCCAATGGTATGTAAAAAAGATCCACAACACATAATATATACAATTGTGTTCATAAGTTTACATTCCTTGGCAGACTTTGTAAAACAAAGTGTACCAGCTACACAAAGGTTGCCTCCCTTTAGCATAATACAGAGAGGCATAAGTAGCTCTTAATATTTATCTGATCAGGATAGATTGGGGCCCAGAGGAGGATTTCAACGTTACTGCACAGATCCTACACCAGATCAGGTAAATATTAAATGCTCCCTGCACCATTCTGCATTATGCCAAAGGGAAGCAAGGGAATATGCAGTGCCACAGGGCTTAATCGCCCCCAGCAGCCCCCCCAAAAAACAAATTTGGCAGTGTAAAGATTGTATTTTATAAGGACTCTGTCACGGCAGCTAAATTACTAATTTGTGCAGTGCCAGACAAACTCCTGGTGCCCAAATAAGGCACAGTGCTGCGCTGAAATCTGCTGGTTCTCTCAGTTCAAGCCTTTAAGGAAACAATACTGAGGTGGTCCCTGTTCAAAAGTTTGCATACCTTTATTCTTATTACAGTGTACTTGCAAATTATCCATGCTAGTCTTGTGATAGTTGTGGGTAAGGCACTTCATTTTCTTAAAAAAAAAAAAGTGAACTGAGCATAATTTTTAACTCCCAGGGCGGCTCTATAGCAAATTAAAAATGCATTCTAAAAATGTGGTTTATAAAAAAAAAAAAAAAAAAAAAAATTCATTTTACCTCATCTTTTTACATTTAGGGCCCGTTTCCACTATCGCGAATTCACATGGGCAATACAAGTGGATGGGACTGTTTCCACTTGTCATGATTTCTGAGCGTTTTTCTATGCAGAACAAAAAAAAAAAAAATCTGCACGGCAGAGCCTTTAGAATTAGCATACCACTATGCGATTCGCGTACAATGCATTTAATAGGAAATTTGCATGCGGTTTTGGTATGCAAATTTTCATAGGAATTCGCATACGATTTCGCATAGAAAATGGAAAAGCACACAGGCACTGCCATGGTTAAATTCGCATACATAGTCATCCATGCGAAATTGTATGAAAATTCGCATACAACCGCATGCGAAATTTGCATCCGCATGCAAATTTTTCCCGCAGCGATTCCCACTGCACAAGTGGAAATGGGCCCTTAAGGGTTAAAAAAATCCTATCACCTCTTCTGTCCCTGCAGGACTTGGGGACAGAGGAGCAACAGATGATGGAAGACATAAGACATCACCTAATTAAACGTAAGGTGCCCATACACTGAGCCAATTAGTGGCCGATCGATTTCAAAACAATCGCAAATTGATTGACCAAATCGATTTGCGGCAGATTTCGATTGATTTCAAATCGATCGGACGATGGAAAATCTAGGTCGATCTGTTGAGAATGCGCATCATTTTGCATTGGACCTAATGGAAATCTGATGGCAAAAAAGATCAATTTTTAATAGATTTCATACTGAAATTTATTGGCAATCTGTTCCTAGTAAAAAATGCTCCTTAACACGTCAGATAGATCAGATTTCTGATCTCTCTGCTGCTTTAATTGACCACAACAAAACCCTGAGTCTTCCCCCACTGTACTTCAGAAAACAATCACACGTGAAGAATTTTACACCAAGCCTGGATAATGGCAGTGGAAAGGGGTAGCAAAGGGGTGTGTCTCAAACATGACAGCCCTTTCAGCCATCTGAAGCCAGAAGCTGCTTAGATCCCTTTAAGGCCTCTTGCACACTGCACGCAATTCCGATTCAGATTCCGCTTTTTAATCAGTTTTTACATCCGATTCAGATTCAGATTTGCAGTTTGCTCCCTGCACACCGCAAATCGGAATCTGAATCGGATGTAAAAACAGATTAAAAAGCGGAATCTGAATCGGAATTGCTTGCAGTGTGCAAGAGGCCTAATGCTGGGAATATACAGTTCGTTTCTGGCGCTCGATTCTCGTCTCGATCGTTTTTGCCGCTTGATTCTCTTATCTTCCGCCTGTTTTTCTTATCTTTTTCCATTCATTTCTATCAGAAATCGAGCGGCGAAAGGGAGATCGGACATGTTTGAAATTATTTATCGAACCATCTAATCACCTCAAAAATGAACAGTGTATTCCCAGCATAAGACTGTAAAGCTGCCCATTCTTTACGACAAAAAAAGCCATCAATGTCCTGTACATTATTGGGCTGTCTTGCATGGACTGCTCACTTAGAGGTAAACTTGAGATGTAATAAAAGAAGAAATTTATACATACCTAGGGCTTCCTCCAGCCCCCTTCAGGCTGATCGGTCACTTTTCATCCTCCTCCGCAGCCCGGATCCTCCACTATGGGTTCCAGTAATTTGGAAAGTTGGGGCGTATTGTGCATGTGGGCAGACCCTTTGCTGGGAGCACGCTGCCGCTCTGCGCCAAGTGGCCAAATTACCAGGACCTAGCAGAAGAATCAGGTGGAGGAGGAGAATGGCAAGTGACCGATCAGTCCAAGGGGCTGGAGGAAGCCCCAAATATGTATTACATCTTAGGTACACTTTAAGATCGCCCCAAAGTGACCAGTGACTACAATAAAAACCCCTATTATCCAGAACTCAGTTAAACAGAATTATCCAGCAACCAGAAAGAAAACAATCCTGGCCTTTCAAAATGCATAAATCTACTTTTACACTTCTGTATACAGTAATAAACTTGCATTACATTAAGCTAAGTCTGTCCTAGTCTGTCCTTGCATATTTTCAGTGGGGCCTTTGGCATAGGCACAGTAATGGCAGCTTGACCATGCAGCTCCTTTCTCCAAGTGCTTCCTTATTGTGCATCTTGCAATATCACCACCACTTTTATGTAGAAAAGCTTGTAGGTCAGGTCAAGTTATTTGTGGCTTTTTCTGTGCATTCTAAACAATTCTGGCAGTTCTGACTGAAATTTGTCTTGATCTACCTGGCCATGGCTTTGTGTCAGCAGAACCCGTCAATTTCCAATTCTTTACAACAGTTTGCACGCTATCTCTTTTTCTAGTTTTAGTACGTTGAACAACCTTCTCTTCCAGGTACTTTGGCAGTTATTTGGCTTTCCCCGTGGCTAAAATGTGCAAGTCGAAAATCACACTGACTTTTTAAATACAAACTACTGCAATTACAAGCGAACAAGTCACATGTTTAGATAATGAAAATTTGTGCATAATGGGACAAAACCTCAAGAGTATGAAAATTCTGCCAGAGTATATAAGCTTATGAGCACAACTACAGCTACGGACAGCTGAAACATACAATACTTACACATTAGCCAGTCAACCTAAAGGTGCGTACACGTTGGATTTTTCAAAACGACCGGTCGTTTGGACGTCAAATCGGGCGTGTGTACAAATGGTCGTTTAGCTGATAACACTGATTTTAACGTACCCGCTTGGCGGTCGGTCATATCCAGTCTTATCAACTGAACGACCGTTTGTACACATGCCCGATTTGACGTCCAAACGACCGGTCGTTTGGAAAGATCCAACGTGTGTACGCACCTTAAGGGCCCTTTTCCACTAGAGCGATTGTGATTGCTGAATCGCAAAATCGCAAATCGCTAGTGATTTTTAAATCACTAGGGTTGTTACTTTATCATAGAAAGCATGAGAAGTATTTTCCACTACAGTAATTCGATTTGGAAATCGCTAATCGCAAATCGCAATCGCTTGCTGGAGCGATTTTTACAATGATAATGCAATGCAAATGAAAATCGCAAATCGCAATCGCATAACAGAATTAATGAAAAATCGCAATCGCAATCACTGGCGTTTGTGATTTGTGATTGCGATTGCTAGTGGAAAAGGGCCCTAACAGCTGATCAGCTAAAAGCTGATTCAACATGGTTGAGGAAGTAAGCATAAGGACTAGTTCACACATTTTACAAACTGTACAAAGCCGGATAAACAGACAAAAAAAAATACAATGTTATGGCATAGAACTATTCACACATTTCAGTCCCATTTAAGTCTAGTCCTGCCATATTTTCCAGACCGTAAACAAAATGAACTGGACACCATATGCTAAGTGACACATTGGCAGTCAAAGGGAACTTTAAAGTAGCTAATTCACAAGAGCTTTTGAAGCGCTAGCGATTTGAAAAGCCTCTTGCTAATGAAATGCTATTGGCAATTTTTACAAAATCACATAAGTGAGAACGCAGACCTAGCATTACATTAGCAAGAGGCTTCAAAATCACAAACCCTTAGGGGAAAAAAAAAAACAACAACAAAAAACACACCTCTTGCAGTGTTAACCAGCCCATAGGAAGCATTACTAATCTGTTTCCACAAGTAGTAACAGTATTCCTTGCAACACACAGCATTACAAGAGAAAGATCAGCATTCTTCTGTCTTGTTAATTCTGTTCACGTCTTATAAAAACAGATAAAAAAAAAAAGATGGCAAAACGGATGAAAATGTACAGCATGGAGCAGGAATGTACTTTGTACTATTATTATTGATTTATAAAGCACCAACAAATTCCATGGTGCTGTACACATGTTCATCCAGTGTATGTGTGAACACAGCCTCAGGCAGAGGAGAGGTTACCGTCAGGCATTTGGGGAGAAGAGATTCAGGTTAGGTAGAGAGGTTAGTGTTCTGACGATAACTGACATGGCAAATCAACTGTTAGTTTGACAGGATAATAAGAGTACCAAATATACACATTGGCCTCAATTCACTAAGCTTATCTCCTGTCTTTAATAACTCTTCTAGAGTTGCTACCATGGTGATAAGGCATGCAGTATTCAGGAAACATTTTACCTCAGGCTAACCTAAAGTTAACTCTTCTGTCTCATTTAACTCTTTAATCCTTAAAATAACTCCAGAGTTAAAGACAGGCTGTTCATTAACTGCGTGTGAAAATAACTACAGAGGAGGTAAATTAACTACAGAAGAGGTAACGTAAGGAATGAAGAGATAAGATAACTCTTAGGCCTCGTTCACATCATTTAGCGCAGATGGCTGTGCGATTGGAACGCAACGCGTCCGATCGCACGCCATCTGCGCTCCTATGCGCTGCAGATCCCATTCATTACAATGAATGGGATCTGCGCTGCGATTCCCAAAAATGCGTGAGGCACGCGATAGCGCAATCGCGCTGCCACGCAGCGCATATGATGGGAACGGTAGAAGGGCTGTCTATGCCCTTCTACCGTTCTTGCGTGTCGCACACTATACGCGCTGCCAAAATGCGCACGGCAGCGCGTATAGTCTGAACGAGGCCTGACTGTGTGGAGGCAAGTTCTCTCTTGCCTTATCTCCAGCATGATCTTAGTGAATTGATGCCAAAGTTTTTTATGGTTTTACATAAACCGCATAAGGCTCCCTGCACACGATTCGATTTTTAATCGTTACTGCATGCTGCGTTTTTTCCTCTGATTTTCTGTTGATTGCAATCAGGGAAAATCGTAATTGCAAATCGGAATCGCAAAACGAATTTGCAGTGTGCAGGGAGCCTTACAGCTAACAATGTTACGAAAAAGGATTTCATACATAAAAGTAGTATAGTGATGGAGGTGACAATATAAGTATGAACACCATGGTGATAAGTTTACTAAAACTTAGAATTAGTATACTGTATTAAAAAAAAAATATATATAAAAAAAAAAAAAAAAATAAGAGAGACACAAAATGGTCAATATATTCTATGCAAGCTGAAATGATCAAGATAAAAAAGTTAGTCAAATGCCTAGTGCTGTATAATTAGTGTGTGGCTACCTCAAACAAGTTGCTTCAAAATGTGGTTCTGTAAATAGTTGTGTCTGCATACGGAGATAGGGAAGGGACAATCTAATATGCACTACGAGTATACATAGAATGACATCACTTCTTTATAGCCTGTAATTTATTATTGGAAGCTAATGTTCACAAATTAACTTACTGAATAGTACTAACAGTGTTAATAGCTACAAACCATTTAAAGGAGAGAGGACCCGTCCAAAGGCATTTGTTTCATTTAAAAACAGGAACAGAACTAGGTTCTTATACACATAGGGCTTGACACACAACAGTGACGCAGGTGTTTACTAGCAGCACACACGTGCCTTCTAGCAAATGGTATCATCTGAATTAGGAACAGAATAACTGATCAAGTGACCAAGAGATACATTGCAATAAATATGTTGCCACTTTATTTTGAATATCGCAATGTATAAAATCTCAATTACAGCAATGGTTTGAGCATCAACTAAACCAGGGGTGCCCATTGGGTAGATCGCAATCTACCGGTAGATCACAAAGGACTTCATGGTAGATTGACCACACTACATTTTCCATACTGTATATACACAATTATGCTCCTAAAATTGTACATTAGGTAGATCATTTTGACTTACTAACTTTAAAAAGTAGCTCACAAGCCAAAAAAAAAAAAAAAAAAAAAAAGTGTGGCCATGTCTTAAAGAATAACTTGAACACTTGCATGTGCTGCTAGTAGTAACTGCTCTGATAAGTCGAAGAGACACAGCTGTAGGCACAAGTAATACTTACCAAGCCTTGGTATCTGAATGAGTCGTATACACTTCTGATGAACAGCCAGAATGGCCACAAGTATTCAAATCTGAACTCCAGTACGAAGTCTGCCAGTAATACTAGAGCCCAAACGACTAGGAACTTCAGATACAGGAAGGTGCTGAATGGATTAAAAACAAAAACACAAGATTAATTGACAACACACTACAAAAGATACACAATGCTGGATTCTGTACCTATAGTACACAAGCATAGAGATGGGCAGTCTTTTAGATTATATTGAAAATTTAAAACTAACATATGACGTAGCTACAAATGAATATTACATACTAACCTCACAGTCAGTTCCTCTCAGAGGCTCACGATTTTCTTCTTAGTGACCCATTCCAGTTCTGACAATACTGTGTCAGAACTGAAATATACCAGTTGCTGTCAGTTATAAATCAGCAGCTGTCAGTTACAACTGAATGTGCAAGGTTATGTCCATGTTTCCCTATGGCTCAAGTGGAGATACTACAGTTTAACAGTGTGCTGACCAGGAAGCTGTTATGGAGTAATGGCCATTTTTGAAATGGAGGATGAAAAATTCCATTCATCACAGTGGACAAATGGGATTGCAGGAGAGGAGCAAGACATTGAGTAGTAGACTACACAGGAGGTAAGTATGACCTGTGTATGGGTATTTTGACTTTATTTTCAGTTCAGGTTTTCTTTAATGTCCATGCTAGGTTCTTGTATGGAATGTATTAAAGGCAAAGGATTTAAACAACTAACCCAGAACAGTACACTGGCTGCCGATTTGTTCCTGCTGTGCAACAAGAGCAAACAAACACATGCTGGGGGATACTTACCTCGGTAGTGGGAAGCCTCTGGTGGATCCTAATGCAATCCAGGGCTGCAACCCCCCAGCCCGGCCAACCCCCCCCGAACAGAAGCGAGGTAAAATATTTACCTACCGTAATCCTGCGCAGCCGCAAAGGACTTGCGCCTGCGCAGTAGAGCAGATACGATTAGGCTAGGCCATTTCTGCCTTAGCCCGAACAAAGAGCCGCTACCGCACCTGCAATGGGTCGTGGTAGGTAAATAATGCGCCGCTTGTCGTTTTGGGGGCAGGGGGGGGGGGGGGGGGAAGACAGTAATGTATTCCCCCCAAGCTACACAGAGGATGGGGAAGCCTCATTGGGACCCTGAGGCTTTCCCCTCCCCAAGGTAAGTATCCCCCAGAAGGTTTTTTTTTCCTTACCGAGTCTAAGGGCCCGTTTCCACTATCGCGAATCCGCATGCGTTGCCCGCATGCGGATTCGCACAGCCAGTACAAGTGGATGGGACTGTTTCCACTTGTGCGTTTTCCTGCACGTTTTTCTGTGCAGAAAAAAATCTGCAGGGTAGGGCCCTCAGAATTCGCCTGCGTGTGGAATGCAGGCGAATCGCACGCAATGTATTTAATAGGGAAATCGCATGCGTTTTCCCCATGCGTTTTTTGCCGCGATTTCGCATAGGTACCCATGTTAATTCACACAGGCAGTGACATGGTTAAAATCGCATCACCCTAACCTATGCGAAATCGTATGTGAAATCGCGGCAAAAGACGCATGCGGAATCGCACCCGCATGCGATTTGCCTGCGGTGATTCGCCGGTGATTCCGCAACGCTATAGTGGAAACGGGCCCTAAGCATTTAGAGAAGTAAACCTGTATTTCAGAGGAAAAAGAAAGCATATTTATATTAATCTCACTTTTGGCATCATTAAAATTAAAGTGACGCTGAAGCAAGGAAATTTTTTTTTTTGATATAATGAATTGCAATTGTAGCACTGATAATTAAAAAGAACATTAGTAGCAAAGAAAAAAAAAAAAAGAGCGTCCTTTTTATTTTCAGTTATATAGGGGTTTTTTTTGTTTTTTTAACATCTTCCCTTCAGTAAAACCTTATCTAAAGTGGTTTCACCATTTCTTTAATGTATAAGTGCTTCAGAAAATAGGACTGTTTCTGGGTTAAGAGTTCAGAGAAGCTCTTTTGCATAGATAAGGTTTCTTTTTTTAACTCTTCCTGTACTGGAAACAAGAAACTCATCTTTTCTACTAATGTAGTATTACGTAGCTGTACTATACATACAATTCATTATATCATAAGTTGATTTTCACTTTAGATTCTCCCCCAAAAAAACAAACAGAAAAACACCATTACAAAATTAAGCGAAATGAAACCTGCTGACAGGATAGGAAATTCTTTAAGATCCGTGTGCCCAGGTCATATCTCTTTTTGCCAAATGGAAACAGTTGGAGATAAAGCAGCTGCCAAGAACAGTCCACCTGGGTGTCAGGGAAAGGCTTTTGAACACAGCTAGGGGTCCAGATGCAATGATGGTTACATACTGTGGTTCAGCTAATCTCCTACAACACATGCCAGACTACAGAATCTATAAAAGAGTCGAGCATCTTCCTTTTTAGCATTTTTTTCACACTGGCCAATTATCTCTCTGCTGCACCGGTCCTACACCTGCTTATATACTGCTAGCACAGATGACGGAGATGTAGTTGTCTCAATATGGCTTGTATCAAAAGATTAAAGCTTATCGGCTTGTCTAACATGTCAAAAACGCAGGCACTAAATATGATCACGCCTAGAAAAATAATGAACATTAAAGGGCAGCACGGTGGCGTAGTGGTTAGCTCTCTCGCCTTGCAGTGCTGGGTCCCTGGTTCGAATCCCAGCCAGGGCACAATCTGCAAAGAGTTTGTATGTTCTCTCCGTGTCTGCGTGGGTTTCCTCCGGGCACTCCGGTTTCCTCCCACATTCCAAAAACATACGGATAAGTTAATTGGCTCCCCCCAAAAATTGGCCCTAGACTACAGTACTTACACTACATAATATAGACATATGGCAATGGTAGGGATTAGATTGTGAGCTCCTTTGAGGGACAGTTAGTGACAAGATAGATAGATAGATATACTGTACAGCGCTGCGTAATATGTCGGCGCTATATAAATACTAAATAATAATAATAATAATAATATTATATGACAATTTTTTTTTGTTTATTATAAATAAAAAAAAATACCTTCCTTCACTTAAGTACTTCCCTACTGTAAGGATAAAACCCAATGCATATGAGGTTTTCTAACCGTTGCACAGCTTTTTCATCTGTGCACGAGCTGCTTCACGCTACTGTGCAGACGAGAACCATACCAGCACAGCATGGTCACACTTGTGTACACACAGTACCACACACACAGTCACACACACAGTCACACACACAGTCACACACACAGTCACACACACAGTCACACACACAGTCACACACACAGTCACACACACAGTCACACACACAGTCACACACGAATAAAACCCTGCCTCCAAGGCTAGATTCACAATGGACATTTGTGTTTTAGGTGAGCGTGAACTAAAATGAAGACTGGACAGACTAATACAAAGCCTGCACAAAGTGAGCTAGAACAACACGATCAGTTACAGCACAGTGCTGTGAACAGCCCCATAGAATTATATGAGCAGTAAGTTGACATGCAGAATTATTCTGCAACACAAATGGACACTGAACTAGCCCTGAAAAACTGTAAAATATTGTGTTTGCAAACTACCTTGTGACACAAGCACTGCACTGGGTGTCAGACACTGCTTTAAAATAAGAAGAGCTCCAGACCCAATATTGCAGCCCGATCAGCGGGGGGTGCGGAAAGGATCAGTAAGAACTAACCAATTTGAACAGATTCATAGGTTATACGTTAGGATGTGTTCTGCTAAACTGTCCCTTTTTAGTAGTAGTGTGAAGCTGGCCTTAGGGCCCTTTCCCACTAGCTAACGTGTGCACGAACCCAATTTTGTGCATACATTAGGACAACAGGAAGTTACAGCTCAATGCTCATCAGCGGTGCTAGTTCTAATTCACCCACCAGGAAAACCGCTTGCATCATATGATTAAAAGTTCCCAGATTTTGGAACGCTTTGTGTAATGTGAATGGTAAAAATCAAGTCAATAGACATTCAAGTTACCCATCTTACCACATCCAAGGTGCTTTCCATCAAAACGGACGAAACATCTACTAGTATGAAAGGACAAATTCTAAACAGCAGTCTGATGTAAGATCTGCTTAATTCCCATTGCAAAACAAAACGACCCTTTGAACTTTCCAGCCTTCTTCCAGCCAGATAAAAGTGCTTTGCCTCCAATTTAGGCTAGGTTCACACGTACCACCAGTTGCATAACGCACACGTTCTAATGAATGCGAACTTCAATACAGCGAGTTAACATAATGCAAACCGTTACAGTACTGTGAACAGGCCCATAGACTTGTATGAGCAGTGAACAGACCTGCAGAATTAGTCTGCAATGCGACTGAGCACTGTGAACTAGCCTTTAGGGCTACAGCCCAATAGAGATTTTAGCAGAGTTTTGGGATCAAAGAGGATCCCATAAAGCACTATGCAAATGAAAGTCAGTGCATGAGAGCCCACAGGAGCTATTGCGATCAGGCAAGTTGCATATCACTGGAACTGGGAGCAATTACACTCCAATGCAAAAAAGATAGGACTCTGCAAAAACCACTTTTCAACCGCAGTAAAAAAGTGCTTTTGCAGTAATTTTACTATGCAAAACACAAACATGGACATTCACTTTGAGCAACTGTCACAGATTCTCAATAGGATTGAGGTCTGGGCTCTGTGCGGGATACTCCAGGATCTTTGTTTAAGGGCTCGTTTCCACTATTGCGTTGCGAAATCACTGCGGCAAAATTCGCATGCAGATGCGAATTTTGCATGCGCGTGCATGCGAATTTTCGTGCGAATTCGCATGAAAATTCGCATGGATGACAATGTATGCGAATTTAACCATGGCAATGCTGGTGTGCTTTTCCATTGATTTCATGGGAATTCGCATGAAAATTCGCATACCAAAACAGCATGCGAATTTCCTATTAAATACATTAGTGGCGATATCGCATGCATTCCACTCGCAGGCGAATTCTGCGGCTCTTTTGTGCGCTTTCTCACCGCTGAAAAAAAAACGCACCTCAACAACGCTACAGTGGAAACAGGCCCATCCACTTGCATTACATGTGCGAATCCGCATGCGTTAGATGCATGCGGATTCGCGCATTACATGTGCGAATCCGCATGTGTTAGATGCATGCGGATTCGCGATAGTGGAAACGAGCCCTTAGTATCCTTGAGGAACCATTAGATTAAATTCCAATGTATGGTTGGAAGACACAGCATTGATCTACGAGCAGATTTCTGCATATTCTTCCTCAAAATGTCAACAATTTTCTCATGTAGCTATGCACTTAACCTCCCTGGCGGTAAGCCCGACCTCAGGTCGGGCTATGCCGCGCAGGAGGATTTCTCAGGCCCTGCTGGGCAGATTTGCTTAATTTTTTTTTTTTTTGGTACATGCAGCTAGCACTTTGCTAGCTGCACGTACTTCAATCGTCGCCGACGGGTCCGTCGTTGCCTCCCGCTGGGTGGGCGTGCCAGCGACAGTCCGGCGTGTGTACGCTCTGTCGTCAGACTGATACGGCTGTTTCTGAGCGATCCGTCCGTCCGTCCGTCGTTGCCTAAAGTCCGGCGTGTGTACGGACCTTAAGTGACAGCAACATCAGAGTAAAGTGATTTATGGCTATTTTACTCTGGAAGAAATTTATTTGTAGGAGTTTTAAATTTTAGGATTTTCGTGACCGTTCCTCTTTAAAGTATTTTTATGCGGATTGAATGTTACAAAGCCACTGACTGCACAAGTGTCGTTTCAATGCAGATCGGTTAATTACTGTAGGTGCGTTTTGAAAGCACACAGTCACATGCGGCTAATATTTTTGACCACCCCATTTTGTTACATTTGATGTAAAAGTGTACCAGAGGAGACGTGTGACATGATGAGATAAACGTGTATGTCCAGCACAAAATAACCAGGCTTATTTACTAATATTCTGCTACCCAAAGGTTCATTTTTAGGCATGGAAGGAACAGCTTTTGTCTCGTTGGTACCTTGTCGGCAATATAGTCAACCTCACAGCCATAAACGGTTACCTAGCAGAATACAACTTCTGATAATTTTTAGGAGGAGGATAGATGCTTATTTCACCAGTTTATTTTCACCTTAGGTTCACTTGAAAGCGAGCCTAAAAATGTATTTTATATTACAAAATGTACCAAAAGCTACAAAATAGCACTTCCGAATGATTATATTGTTTCAACAACATAGCTAACTCCACAATATCAGCCCAACAGTCTTGTGAGTTGATCCACCTCTTGGATCGGACAAACTGCTTGCCATCAGTGACTTCTCTAGTCGTTTATCACGCATTCACAGGCCCAACTATCATCCAACAGACCAAGTTTGGACAATAGTTGGGTGGAAAAGTTGCACATACAAGCCTTAAGGAAATCTTCTATTCGGATTATTCCTTCACGTAATCCCCTCCTTTGAGCACTTGTCAAATCTTTTTACAAGGTTTTCAATGGCCTCAATTCACGGAGCATTATCAAACGTTTATCAAACACTTTATCAAACGTTTGATAATTTACCTCATGGGTAAAATCTCATTTTAAATTCACTAAGGTGTTATATATTTATCGAATGTTTTACCGATAAAATGTTCAACAAATATTTAACACCTTAGTGAGATTTTACCCATGATGTAAATTATCAAACGTTTGATAAAGTGTTTGATAAACGTTTGATAATGCTCCGTGAATTGAGGCCACTATCTTCGTTGTAGTAGCATCACACTCACCTATGGCAGTGTTCTCCCCAGGCTCTTTTAGCCGAGTGCTCCACCCGGCTAGTTTTGATGAGCACCCGGCTGTCATCGGCCCACTTCCTCCTATGCTATAAGCAGAGTTGCGCAGTGAAGCACCAGCACTACATTCTTTCATTTTGCCCCACCCGGCTACTATTTCATGCCACCCGGCTGGAAAAAAATTCTGGGAAAAAACACTGCTATGGAGTTGGAGAGATTGGTGATGGAGGGCGACTTTGTTAATGCTGCTGAAATAACATTTAGGTTTTCTTCACAGTGTTTGTTGCAACGGCCACTTTGTAACGTGGCTTACCGCACCACCTATGCGACGCTAGTGTTGAAGTATAATGGGTTGGGTTGTGGTATGGTAATGCACTGCATGCAGCGCGTTACCGTTAAACGTGTGAGTTAACAAGTACAGTGCAGCATACTTTTCAATTACTGTATGCAAAGCAATACAGCTGTAACACGCGGGATTTATTTTTCCTTTCATCGCATACCTGTTATACACTGAACGCAACAAACCACTGTGAACCTAGGCTTACTGGTGTTCTGCAGTAACATGATAAGTGGCGCAGTTAAAGAAGAGATTCCCTCTAGAATGTAAGCTCGCAAGCGCAGGAATGCCCTACTATTTCTTATTTTCGAACATGTACCAAATTTAGTGATATCTGCAACCACACATCAACTATTTATGTACTTGTATTACTGAATGCCCTGATTGTACAGTGTTTTGAACAGGGCTGTGGAATCTGAGCAATTTTGGGCCCCCGGAGTCGGAGTCTATTTCATAAACTGAGGAGTCGGATGATTTTTGTACAAAATCCACAGTCCTGTTAAGTATTAGAGTAAGGAGTCGGTGTCAAGGCCATTTTGGCTACCCGGAGTTGGAGTCGGAGTCCTGGTTTCATAAACTGAGGAGTCTGAGTTGGAGTCGGAAGATTTTTGTACCGACTCCACAGCCCTGGTTTTGAACCTCTCATGCATCCATGTTCCCCAATATTTGTTTCAGGGCTGTGGAGTCTGAGACAAGGAATCTGAGCAATTTTGGGTACCTGGAGTCAGTGGTTTCAATAAACTGAGAAGTCGGATGATTTTTGTACCAACTCCAAAGCATGGTAAAAATTAGACTTAAAGGGAAGGTTCAAGCAAAAAAAAAAAAAAAATGAGATTCACTTACCTGGGGCTTCTACCAGCCCCATGTAGCCATCCTGTGCCCTTGTAGTCACTCACTGCTGCTCCAGTCCCCCGCTGGCAGCTTTCTGACCTCGGAGGTCAGGGCCACATTGCATACATTTTTACGCATTCCAGCTAATGCAGGAACAAAAATTTACGCGTTTCACCACTAACGCGTAAAAATGTATGTGTTAATGTTCCTGCACTAGCGGGAATGTGTAAAAATGTACGCAATTTGGCCCTGACCTCCGAGGTCAGAAAGCTGCCAGCGGGGGACTGGAGCAGCAGTGAGTGACTACGAGGGCACAGGATGGCTGCATGGGGCTGGTAGAAGCCCCAGGTAAGTGAATCTCATTTTTTTTTTTTTGCTTGGACCTTCCCTTTAAGAGTTGGAGTTATTTTGGGTACCTGGAGTCAGAAGCTTCATAAACTGAGGAGTTGAAGTGATGTAGTAAGAGCCAGATGAATTTTGTACCGACTCCACAGCCCTGATTTGCTTTGTACTGTGTACAGCGCTACAGAAGATGATGTTGGTGTTTTATAAATAATAATAAAAAATTACCCTATCAAATGCAAGTTACATTATACAAAAATAATGCCTGGCAGATAAAAGCAATTGGGTGTTACTTTCTGGATGACTTGTACATACACTAGAATATTAAAATTCAATCTATATAGTGTTGACTAAGCAAAATTTGAAGTTAAGAAAAGTAAAATAGTGTTCACTTCCAGCATCCAAAGAAGTGGGGGAATGGCACAGATGTGAGGTCACATGGCGAGCATAAGGCTACATACACACTTAAGATAAAAGTCTTTGGAAAAGGCAAGTTCATCGACCAATTTTACCCCATTCCATGTAGTATGAGAGCCATACTCTACACACAGTCTATTCTATGGAGCTAAACTCATCAGATAAAAATCTTTTTAAGATGCTGGACACAAAGATGCCCGTACACATTCAACAGATCAGTATCTGCAAAAGATCCGTTCCTGCAAAAGGCATTCATAATCTATGATATCTGCAGATCCTCATACACACCTTGATTTTTATCTGATGGGGAGTTCAGCTCCATAGAATAGACTGTGTAGAGTGCTCTCATGTTACATGGAAGGGGGTAAAATTGGTCTGTGATCTTACCTTTTCCAAAGACTTTTATCTCAAGTGTGTATGTAGCCTAAAGGTGCATACACACATCAGACTAGTCTTTGGAAACAAAGATCACAGACCAATCATACCACCCTTCATGTAGTATGAGAGCCATACTCTACACAGTCTTTTCTACGGAGCTGAACTCCCCATCAGATACAAATCTTTACAAGATGCTGCACACACAGATGCTGTACAGACACAAAAGATCAGTATCTGCAAAAGATCTGTTCCTGCCAAAGGTCCGTTCCTGCAAATTGCAATGATAGTCTATGATATCTGCAGATCCTCATACACACCTTGTTTAACTGACAATCATCTGCAGATCTGAAAATCCATCCTGGTGGATCTGATCTGCAGATGAATGTCAGTTAAACAAGGTGTGTATGAGATCTGCAGATATCATAGACTATGAATGCAATTTGCAGGAATGGATCTTTGGCAGGAACAGATCTATTGCAGATACTGATCTTTTGTGTCTGTACAGCATCTGTGTGTGCAGCATCTTGCAAAGTTTTTTTTCTGATGGGGAGTTCAGCTCCATAGAATAGACTGTGTAGAAATGCTCTCATACTACATGAAGGATGGTGAGATTGGTATGTGATCTTTAATTTTCCAAAGACTATTGTATACAATGAACAGAGGCGCCAAGAGTATAAGATTAGATTAAATGAGCTTAAAAACCAACTTAAATGGCAAAATTGAAGGAGGAAGTGGTGGTCTTACCTCCCTCAAGCAGACACGACAACGACTGCGATTCAGACAGTCAAACACATTAGGAACTCCAAAAAGAAATGCAACGCGTTTCGCAGGTTCAACCCCGCTTCATCAGGCAATATAGGGAGGAGTATCAAACAATCTGTACAAGGATTCAAATTAAGCGCCTCTTAATTAAGCGGGGTTGAACCTGCGAAGCGCGTTGCATTTCTTTCTGGAGTTCCTAATAAATGTGTTTGACTGCCTGAATCGCAGTTGTTGTGTCTGCTTGAGGGAGGTAAGACCACCACTTCCTCCTTCAATTTTGCCATTTAAGTTGGTTTTTAAGCTCATTTAATCTAATCTTATACTTTTGACACCTCTGTTCATTGTATACAATTTTGAGTCCACCCTTGGTGGAGGGTTGCTACCCTTTCTTCCTGTCTACAGAGAACGACTTCTTAATCCTGAGTGGGGTCAGGACAATCTCCCCACCTGCCTTTACAGTGGTTGCCTGCTGGTGACCCTGACTTGTGAGTATCTAGCAATACAAACATTGCCACCTTGTCCAGTACGAATTACACTATTGGGGCTCTTGGTGTTCCCTGTTTTTATTTTTTTTCCAAAGACTATAGTCTATCAGTCATAGCATGGCCAAGTTAATTCACCTGGCCGATCGCTGGCCAGGTAGTGGTTGAGGCTGCTGTACACGCCTGATTACCATGCTGTCTGTGTGTATCCTGAAACACACATTTTGTAATTTCTCCACCCAAAATCATCCAGCGCAATTTCTCCCACTCAGAAGTGCTCAGCATAATTTTCTCCTATCCAGAAGCACGCAGCAATCATGAAGCAGAGGAGCAGACTCATAATCTGCACTAACAATTAGGGAAAACAGAAGTTTGCTTTCTTAAATCAGAAAGTATTTGCAATAACTCAGGTTGAAGTGAGCTCCGAGATGTCTTCCACAATGCATTACGGCTATCAATTAGGGGAAAGCTGTGTACCCACGTTGTAACTTGATTGTTTTTGAGCAACGAGCTATGGTTTACTCAACGTTGCAACGTGGGTACAGGTGCACAATAATATCACTTAGCGGCGCACGGCGATAAGACCGTCACATGAGATCTTCAAGATCCCCAATGACACTTCTGTAAGATACCACGATCGCTTGACTTCCCGTTTGCACCTGTCCTGTAACGCTGCGTGACCCGCTGGCAGGAAGATGCATCGCTCCTCGCTGCTGGATCCACCTTCCTGGGGTTGTTGCAGTGAGTATGAGGCTGAAGACCTAGGGCACCATCAGTCAGCTCAAGAGTGTTGTGCAATTGCCCAATTTGCCCCCACGGAAGTGCCAGCCCTGTATTTCCATATCCCACCGAACCCATCTTATTTTTCATGCCACCCATGTGAAAGAAAAAAATTCTGCAGAGAACACTGGAGTTACCCTCAGTTGTTATGTATAACAAGAACAAAGAACTTTTGGTGACTGAAATTTTAATCAATACACAAAGACATGCATTAGAAATTGTAACTCAGCATAAGCAGTGTCAGGAACCCAGTCTAGGGAACATTGGCACAGAGGTCTGGCGGACCTATACTAAAAACTGATCATGCTTGAACAATAACTAAGTTATTAATATGAAATCGTGAATTTTTCCCCAAGTGTAAACATTCGTTTAACTAATTGCAGGCTGAAGCCTTTCCCCCCAGGGCTTTCTGTCGAGGCAAGATCGTGTTACATGCTGGGGCATCATGCAGGCTCCAAGAATCTCAAATGTAAACAATATTGCACAAAACCATTTTAATTTTTAATGCATTGTGCTTTTGTTTTTTATTTATTTTTTTAAGATAGTGATAGGCTGATTTTCATGCAGCAACCCACTTATCAAAAATGTTAAACAATGGAGAAGTAGCTAGACAATATTGTTTTATCTTCTATTTACATTTCTGTGGGTGCAATATGATCAGCTTTAAGCTGGCCATACACTGGCCCGATTTGCGGCCGTTTCGACAGCAGATTCGATCACTGGGATCGAATCTGCTGCCAATCGTTCGCGCTAAACGCACCCGCCGATCCGATTTCCTCCCGAAATCGGATCGGTCCGTCGATCGCGCAGTGCGGAAAAATACCGTCGATCGCCCGCGGGTAGGGAGCGCGTCGCTAGTGGCGGCCGATCCGGTATACATTACCTGACGCTGGCTCCCGGGCATCTTCTCCGCGCTGCACCGCTCTGTTGCTGCTTCCATCCCAGCGTACATTAACTTCCTGTGTCACTGCAGTGACCAGGAAGTTCAAATAGAGGGCGCTCTATTTGAACTTCCTGGTCACGGAGTGACACAGTGTACATTGGGACGCGGTGCGGGGTGCAGCGCGGAGTAGAGGACCCTGAGCCAGCTTTAGGTAATGTATAAGAAAGGGGGGGGGGGGGGAAGAACAGGCGGCAGGAGCAGCTCCACAGATTGTGATCGGTTTCAAGCTGAAACCGATTCACAATCTGTTTGCAGTAAAGGCAGCCATACGATCCCTCTCTGATCAGATTCGATAAGATAGGGATCTGTCAGTTGGTCAATCTAATTGCAAATCGACCAGTGTATGGCTACCTTAAAGTGACTAACAAAAATTACAACGTTTTTTCTACCATCCTACAAGTTCCTAAACCTATTCTAATCTGTTCTGGCTCACTGCAGCACTTTGTACTATCACGGTCTCTGTAATAAATCAATGTATCTTTCCCCTGTCAGACTTGCCGGCCTGTGTCTGGAAGGCTGCCAACTCTTCCTGCTGGTCTGTTCCTCTATGCACACTCCAGTGTGTGTTTTATTTACATAAGCCAGCAGCTTCTCTGCTATCTTATCAGTGATAGAAGAGAGCTGGATAAAAATCCTCCTCTGTTAGGCTGTGAAAGTAGCTGGCTGACACATACTGAGGAATTACAAACACAGGCACAGGCACAGGCAGAGCTGTCTGCAGGAAGCCTGTAATGTTCAGTGCATGAGAGAAGCAGGGGACAGAAGGTAAACACATAAATGATCTTTTGAGATTCAAAAGGAAAGCTGTATACAGCCTGCTTGTGTATGGATGTATTTTCTATGTGTGGACATATTGTACATCAATCTACTTCCTGTTTTGGTGGCCATTTTGTTTGTTTATAAACAAACTTTTTAAAACTGTTTGACTACTTTTAATGCGCGGGGAGCGGCGAAATTGTGACAGAGGGTAATAGGAGATGTCCCCTAACACACTGGTATGTTTACTTTTGTGCGATTTTAACAATACAGATTCTCTTTAAGTTTAGGTTCTCTAATCTGTACTCTGCCCCATTGACTGTACGATGCTTGCCTACACCTGAGCCATGTGTGTCTATACAGTGCTCATTCCTTGTACGAACACCATAACTATCACGAAAAGATCATTAAGGGTGACAAATCCAGCATATGTATGAATCTTAAATATATTAAAAAAAAATTGTTAATATGAGATCCTTATTTCTGTAGTGGGAAGCCTCTGGAAAGTCAAGAGGCTTACTAGAGCCACTTATAGCCAGCCCATTGTTACAGTGCTGAGGTACCCTTTAAACATACTCAAAAAGAGCGTATTGCTTTGCTTCTTGTAGGCACTATACCATCATGTACAAGCACATCCCAACTAGCCTAGCAAAGTCTGTGCATGCAGAGTGTAACTACGCAGCTCGTACAAGGCTTTTTTTCCATTCATGCATGAGCGCTTCATTCTACTGGCCATGCACAGACATTACCCACACGTTCCCAGTCTGGATGCATGCACAAACAAGTGCACTGCCAGAAGAGAGTCCAGTGCAGCAACAGTGGGCTTGAAGAGGTTCTGGGAAGCCTCAGGCCCATCCAGTCTTCCCTCTAGTGAGGCTAGTATCCAAGCCCCCCCCCCCCCCCCTCACAATAGGTTTGCCTTAAACAAGCGACACCCATGCTAACCTAGAAATAAAAAAAACACATAAGTAGATAAATACTACTTCTACTTACATAACAGATGTATTGTGCTATCCACGTAATGATTCCTGTGAATTGTATAAAGGAAAAACAGAAAATCCTATTCTAGGCAGTGGCCATGTTGCCAAGCTAATGATGACATATTCTCCCTGACTCTTGTTTTCCCCCCCCTCACTTCTCTTGCTCATTGTGTATTTATTAGCTGCCCTCCTCCAAAAGTCTCCAGACACTCCCACTGAGGTGTATACTAACAACTGCACTGGTTTTTTGTTTTGTTTTTGGATTTTTTATTTACACATCCAAACACAATCACCTCAGCCTTGCATGTAAACAAGTAATCAGAGGGTGTTTCTGATAAGCAGCTAGGCAGGGAAATAAATGGAAGGAGGAGGAATATATTATAGATAAATAGAACTCCCAGCATTCAACTCCTTGACACTAGGGCCAGCGCTCCTAAAGTATGTGAGAACTACAAACCATAACAGCAGAAAAAGTTTTGCAAGTTTTGAATGCAGGATTAGCATCTTTACCATTTAATACACTCAGACCAGTTGCTGTTGAAATTAGATTGTTATGGTGACAATACCGCTTTAAACCATTAGCAGGAAAGGGAAAGAGGCTACAAACTTCATTTAGCTGGACAAGACTTTAGGCCTCTTTTCACAGGAGTTTGAACTGCATTAGGTTGTCAGGCAGTTTAGCTTCCTGGTCATAAATTCCTTTTGGCTGCAGTTACATTTGGTAACACTGTGCACGTCACATTTAACACCCAGCAGCCAAAATACATCTTGTGTCTGAGGATAGCAACCGCAGTGCTCAATGCAACAGCATGGGTGGGTTGCCTGTGCCAAGCACTAGCAAGTGCCAGGTCGGTCAATGGAAACACCTGATAGGTGGTGAATCCCAACACCTTCAACTGCAGTGTTCTCCCCAGAATTTTTTTCCAGCCGGGTGGCATGAAATAGTAGCCGGGTGGCATGAAAAAGCAGCCGGGTGGGGTGAGATGAAAATGCAGGGCAACTCTGCTTACAGCATAGGAGGAGGTGAAGAGGTGAGCCGATGACAGCCGGGTGGTCACCAAATCTAGCCGGGTGGAGCACCCGGCTAAAAGAGCCTGGGGAGAACACTGAACTGCTCATGGAAAATGATTCCAATTACAGTAGCCCTGGGTAAAGTCCTTGTTCACCCACTATTCTGGTTATAGTAGATAGAAAATTTAAAAAAAAAAGGAAAGAAAATCAAGGCACGCCTAGATAGAACTTGTGTGGGTCCTACTGATGATTTAATTATGGGCAATAGAAATCAATAGTAGATTTGGTCTACTTTGAATTTCAGACATCTGCCATATACGAAGTAGTAGTAGTAAAACTTTAGTAAACTATAGAGTAGAAAACCTCACGCTGCCAGACAAGTGTGCAGTCAGTGCAACATAGGACTCAGGAGCAATGACTGAGGTCCAGTTACGAGCACTGCCTCCCTGACTTCTGGCAGTCCATGTCACCTACACTGGGCACAAGTGGCCTTCTGGCTGTATAGTGAGCTGACAGACAGGCCTGCACCATATGTAGGATAGGAGGCTGTCAGAAGCAGTGACAGGGCAGCACAGCGCTATACCTGAAGCCCTCTACCAAGGACAGCTGACAAGTGACGCTCTGTGACTGCCACACTGGTGTAGGTAAGAAGGAAGAGTCAGGCGGCACAAGCTGCGCTCACATCAGCTGGGAAAGGCCGAGGCTTCACTTGTGGCCTACGCTCCCTGGTGTGCGCTGAGTGCTGTGTCCGGGGAGCCCCATCACTCACCTCCCGTAGATACCATCAGTGATTCGGTTCCGTTTTAACGGGCGCCGGAGTTTACTGCAGTCCGCATTCCGCCGCTTCATTCTCCCGGTGTCCGCCTCCTCCTGCCGCCGCCCGAGGCCTTCCTCGTCCACCGAGGTATCGCTTATACCTGCTCCGGGAACGACCAGGGGCTGTCCGCCCGTAAGGTGACCGATACACACATGAAACGAAGGGGAAAACAGCGACTTTCAATGATTTGAAACAAAGAAATAAAGATGGAGGCCCCTCCTCCTCCTCCCCTCAGCAACGGTGCAGCCAGGGGCGGACGGAACGCACACCCGCCCACAATGAGACTGACAGCTCAAGAAACCAACCAGCACCCTGACCACGTTGTTTGACATAGCAGCCAACCAGAGAGCTCCAAGGGCAAGCTGCCAATAATGACGCAGGGAGTTCTCTCGGAGCTTTGCTGGCCTTAGAAAGAAAAGCCGAAAGAATGGGCGGGGGATGAACTGAGTGACAAGACAGTAGCGAATGAAAAGCGCGTTTAGGTGCAGGGGGCGGAGTGCAGCAGACGGCAAGTGTGGTGCGCGGGAAGCCAGGTAGTGAGAGGCGAGGGGTGGGATGTGTCAAACTAAGCAGCCAACTAGAATCAGTTCCTGGGACAGAGTGACAGAGCACTAACCAGTGAAAGGGGAGAAGAGGAGGGTCTGCCGCTGACCCTGGAGGCAGAGCACTGGGCGGGTTTGTTTTGGGTTCCACGTCCGCAGGATGAAGGGACGGACTGAAAATCCCGCCCACTGCGAGAGTGGGTATGTACTAGGGGGTGTGTCTGCCTCAGGTTGTCACTAGAGATGGGAAGTTCGGATCTTTTCAATGATCCGGATGATTCGAATCGGATCATTGAAGAGATCCGGATCTTTGATCCGAATCTCGGATCATTTTACTACCGGAAGCATTCGGGGGTGAAATGAATAGCAGGACAGGAGAAGGGGAGGGAGTGGACACACAGAGTAGGGGAGAAGATGGACAGAGGGCAGGGAGTGGACAGAGAAGGGAGGAGGGACGAGCAGAGAGCAGAAATGTTTGCACGTAATACCCACATGCTGAAGTCATAGCTTTACATATATTTCACCTATATGTTCATCTGTACACTTTGAAAGAAAAGGTCGCACAGTGAAAGAAAGCATTCCCAGAAGATAAGTGCAGCTGTTTAGTGCCGAGTGCAGGAGGATTATATTGCCTTTCATTGCCTTTCAATCACACTGTCTGCAAAGTTACTGAGCTGTGCTGAGCCAAAAGCTTCCAATGTGTTCACTGTGCAGCGCTAAGGAACAGCCAGCCTATAATGGGCAGCATGTTATAGCCAGTATGTGTGCTCTACACATATCTGGCAGTGGCAGCCATGTCCCCTCTCTCTCATCTACCTGTCTCCCTGCAAGGCTGGCTCCCTTCCAACAGAGCGATCCATCTCTGCTCTGCTTCCAAGACCCCGCTGCCCGCTGAGAGGGGGCGTGTCGATCCTGGCCCCGCCCCCTTTGCGATCCGAATCACTCATTTTGATGATTCGGATGATCGACTCATAAAATAGATTCGGATCAAAGATCCGAATCGTTCATGATCCGGACAACAGTAGTTGTCACCGGAGAGAATGCGCCATGTGGAGGTTGCTTGTCAGCTGCGGAGTGAAATATTCACATTAGGCTCTATTCACAAAACTCTCATAAATTACTTATTAAAAGTAAAATAAAAAAATAACATTTTAGCACATTTACAAGCAAAATAATCACTGAAAAGTTGTTCCCGATTAACTTAATTTCAATATTACTTTTCTTACCTTAATCAGTGGCGCACGGAAGGGGTTGTTCTGGGTGTCTAGAACACCCCCCTGCACCGAGACCGGAAGTGGGGCTGCCGCATGGCCCGGCCGGCTGGGGAGAGAAGACAGAATAAAATGGAGGCGCCAGCCGCGCCAATAAGGGATGCGGGAGCCGGCTTTATTCCTAGCTCCCTCCCTCCCTCTGAATGCCCCCACCTGCGGTGAATGTGTGCCCGGCTCCCCCATGAGTGTGTGCGCAGCGGAGCGGTAGGTCCTCTTACCGCAGATCAGGCGCACCAGCAACTGGAGTCTCATGCTTCCTGTTTACCATGACGTCACAGGAAGCAGAGAGACTTGCTGGTGCGCCTGATCTGCGGTAAGAGGACCTACCGCTCCGCTGCGCACACACTCATGGGGGAGCCGGGCACACATTCACCGCAGGTGGGGGCATTCAGAGGGAGGGAGGGAGCGAGGAATAAAGCCGGCTCCCGCATCCCTTATTGGCGCGGCTGGCGCCTCCATCATTTTATTCTGTCTTTTCTCCCCCGGGCAATCTTCTCCCCACACAGGGGCACCTTCCTTCACCTATCTAACTTATACTGGGGGACATATACCTATCTAATCTATCCTGGGGGGCATATACCTATCTAACCTATACTGGGGGGCATATACCTATCTAACCTATACTGGGGGGCATATACCTATCTAATCTATCCTGGGGGGCATATACCTATCTAACCTATACTGGGGGGCATATATCTATCTAACCTATACTGGGGGGCATATACCTATCTAACCTATACTGGGGGGCATATACCTATCTAACCTATAGGGGGCATATACCTATCTAACCTATACTGGGGGGCATATACCTATCTAACCTATACTGGGGGGCATATACCTATCTAATCTATCCTGGGGGGCATATACCTAACTAACCTATACTGGGGGGCATATACCTATCTAACCTATACTGGGGGGCAAATACCTATCTAATCTATCCTGGGGGGCATATACCTATCTAACCTATACTGGGGGGCATATACCTATCTAATCTATCCTGGGGGGCATATACCTATCTAACCTATACTGGGGGGCATATACCTATCTAACCTATACTGGGGGGCATATACATATCTAATCTATCCTGGGGGGCATATACCTATCTAACCTATACTGGGGGGCATATACCTATCTAACCTATACTGGGGGGCATATACGTATCTAACCTATACTGGGGGGCATATACCTATCTAATCTATCCTGGGGGCATATACCTATCTAACCTATACTGGGGGGCATATACCTATCTAACCTATACTGGGGGGCATATACCTATCTAACCTATACTGGGGGACATATACCTATCTAATCTATCCTGGGGGCATATACCTATCTAACCTATACTGGGGGGCATATACCTATCTAACCTATACTGGGGGGCATATACCTATCTAACCTATACTGGGGGGCATATACCTATCTAATCTATCCTGGGGGGCATATACCTATCTAACCTATACTGGGGGGCATATACCTATCTAACCTATACTGGGGGGCATATACCTATCTAACCTATACTGGGGGGCATATACCTATCTAACCTATACTGGGGGGCATATACCTATCTAACCTATACTGGTGGACATATACCTATCTAATCTATCCTGGGGGGCATATACCTATCTAACCTATACTGGGGGGCATATACCTATCTAATCTATCCTGGGGGGCATATACCTATCTAACCTATACTGGGGGGCATATACCTATCTAACCTATACTGGGGGGCATATACCTATCTAACCTATACTGGGGGCAACTATATGGGCTACCTATACTGGGGGGGGACCTATAGCTGGCTACCTATACTGCTACCTATACTGCGGGCACCTATACCTGTCTCCACGTTGGGGGCGCATTTTACGCCCTCACCCTGGGTGCAATTTAGCCTAGAAACTGCTAGTATTTGGCTCCACCCACACCATATTTTGGCCACGCCCACACGCCACTTTCAGGAACCCCCCCCCTTGGAAATCCTGGATTTGCCCCTGTTAATAATATTATATTTTTGCTTTTTGGGGGCTTAAAAAAGTAACACATATAGGGTGAAAGCAGGTGAAAACGCTTTGTGAATCATCACTTCTGGCACCGGGTTAGGAAGCGACTTTCACTTCTTCAGCTCCAAGTTCAGGGAAAACTACTTTTATGAACATTTTAAAGTGAGCAATGACAAGTGATATTTTATTTAGGTTATCTTCCCAAAATTGCAGTGTTAAAAAAAAAAGTTTATTGAGACCCATGTACACTCTGCATATATAGGTGGCTTACCTTTGTTTTTCAAGTCCAGGGTTGTCCAGAAAGGGCTGGTTCCAAAGCTGAGACAAGGTCCAACAGCACCCAAGGCTGAGACACCAAAGTGCACCCCATCCCTCCCATTCCAGTCATCACACACTGATTGCTATTAGAGTAAGAGGTACCCCAGGGCCCCCAATACTTTAATCTCTAGTTATGTGGCTTGCAGTCGCTGCCATGCAACCCCTTTTTCTTATTTCCCTCTGCTTCAAACACAATAGGGGAATGTTAGCTGAGTGAGTTTTCCGCCCCCCTCCTACACTGCGCCCTGGGGCTTGAGGCTCTCTCGCCTCAGCCGGCCCTGGCTGGTTCCCATGGGCAGTGAATGCAATGTATTCTGGACGCCAAGAGCATTTTTTAAAAAGGACCTACCACCGTTCCATTCAAATCAATAGAAGTGGTTTTTAACCGGTTCAGCACCGTAGTGCCGAAAATCTCATGCATCCGAGCAACGTTCACCTCCCATTTATTCGCCTATAACTTTATTGCTACTTCTCACAATGAATTGATCTATATCTTGTTTTTTCCGCCACTAATTAGGCTTTCTTTGGGTGCTACATTTTGCTAAGAATTATTTTTTTCTAAATCCATTTTAACAGGAAGATTAAAGAGAGTCTGAAGCGAGAATAAATCTCGCTTCAGACCTCATAGTTAGCAGGGGCATGTGTGCCCCTGCTTAAACGCCGCTATCCCGCGGCTTAACGGGGGTCCCTTCACCCCCAAATCCCCTCGGTACAGCGGGGGAGCGCTTCCTGGTTGGGGCAGGGCTAACCGCCGCAGCCCTGCCCCACGCGTGTCTGTCAGACGCGTATCTCCGCCTCTCCCCCGCCCCTCTCAGTCTTCCTTTACTGACAGGGGCGAGGGATAGCCGGCGATGCGCGTCTGATAGACGCGACTGGAGGCAGGGCTGCAGCCGTTAGCCCTGCCTCCAGGAAGAGAAAATTTTACGACCAACTTGCGACCAAGTCTTGCGGGGGTGGGTTTGGGGGTGAAGGGACCCCCGTTTAGCCGCGGGATAGCGGCGTTTTAGCAGGGGCACACATGCCCCTGCTAACTATGAGCTCTGAAGCGAGATTTATTCTTGCTTCAGAGTCTCTTTAAGAAAGAAATGAAAAAAATTCACTATTTCTCAGTTTTTGGCCATTATAGTTTGAAATTAATATAAGCTACTGTAATTAAAACTCATGTATTTTATTTGCCCATCTGTCCCGGTTATTACACCGTTTAAACAATGTCCCTATCACAATTTATGGTGCCGATATTTCATTTAGAAATAAAGGTGCATTTTTTCAATTTGCGTCCATCACTATTTATAAGCTTATAATTTTAAATAATATAATAACATACTCTCTTGACATGCATATTTAACCAGTTCACCCCCAAGGGTTTTTATCCTAACGGACCAGAGCAATTTTCAGTTGTCAGTGCTCCTCCCTTTTATTCCTTAATAACTTTATTACTACTTATAACAAGAAAATGATCTATACCTCGTTTTTTTCGCCACCAATTAGGCTTTCTGTGGATAGTACATTTTGCTAAGAATTTTTTTATTCTAAATGCGTTTTAATGAGAAAAACAGAAAAAAAAAAGAAGAAAAATCATTATTTCTCAGTTTTCAACCATTATAGTTTTAAAATTAAACATTCTCCTGTGGATAAAACAAACACGTTTTATTTGCCCAGTCGTCCCGATTATTAAACAGTTTAAATTATGTCCCTATCACAATGTATGTGTAAGGCTTGGTGGTGTATTCTCCACAGTCAGCATGCAACGCATGAGCTGGCGTGGAGGAGGTACACACACTAGCACCAGGAAACAGGCTATCCCTAGTATAGTGGAGGGGAGGACTGACTCCAATAGGAGATTGTGGCGCACAGAGCCGGTGCAGATCTGACAGCCACAAACAATGCTTACGTTATAACGTCTCAGCGCAAAGTAGCGCTGAGCGCACAAACCAGAACTGAGGAGATCAGGACAGGCAGACAGAATGAACGCTTGCTAGCTAGCGGCTACTTAGCGACAGCAAGCGTCCAAAACCAGACAGACTGGAATGAGGCAGCCAATGCGATGCGGCGATGGCGTGCCTCACAAAGACAGGACAGGATAGTCAGAAAATAGCAGGATTAAGATAGATGAACGTAACACAGATAAATATACAATAAGTATGATTTCCTAGCGTATTACAATTACAGCTATCAATGAAACTATTTGTAACGTCTGACTAACATATGTATATATCGGCAATGAACCGATATATGACATAAGCAGGAACGCTGACTAGGAATGGAGTAACACAGGGAACAGGACTCAGAAGGATTCGCTATCTCTTCGCAGAGATGAACGCAATCCACAAACGGTAACAGAACAGGATTCAGAAGGATTCGTTATCTCTTCGCAGAGATGAACGCAATCCACAAACGGTAACAGAACAGGATTCAGAAGGATTCGTTATCTCTTCGCAGAGATGAACGCAATCCACAAACAGAACCAGGAGCAGGGTAACTACCTCAGCACGGGTGGTCACGGTACGCGCAACCTACCAAAACGTGCTGGAAACTGACTAACTGCACACAGGATATAAACAGTTCGTGTACGTATACATCAGCGACACTGATGTATTAACGTAACACAAATACAAGGAAAATAATAAACGTGCTGGTATGCATATATATTGGCAATGAACCAATATATGATGCAAAGACCAGCAAAGTATCTCTATAACAAGAAACACGATCGGGGGCTAAAGCGACAGCAAGGCAGGCTTAAGCTGAAGCTATGAAAACCCAAGGAAACCCTGCAGGAAGCAGATCTTTATACTGAGGTCATCCAATGGGAGCAGACATGCAGATTCCCACACAGGTGAATGATAATCAGTCACAAGCTGACAGCAGGGAAAGACAGACAAAGCTATGCAACTTGCATGGAAATAGATCAACAACAACAACAACAACAAATAACATTTGTAAAGCGCTTTTCTCCTGTGGGACTCAAAGCGCATAAGCATGGCTCCGACCATCGTGGTACAGGGGAAGAATTTTATAAATCTGGAAATGCCAGGCTAAACAGGTGGCTTTTCAGTCTGGATTTGAATAGCTCCAGGGATGGTGCTGTCTTTACTGGGTGTGGTAGGGAGTTCCAAAGAGTAGGGGCAGCATGACAGAAGGCTCTGTCTCCAGATTTTTTGAGGTGCACTCTGGGAGTGACCAAGTTTATAGAACTTGCTGATCTGAGGTTGTGAGAGGTGTGGTGCAGCTTCAGCAAGTCCTTCATGTATCCAGGGCCCAGATTGTGCAGGGATTTGAATGTCAGCAGTCCAATCTTGAAGAGTATTCTCCATTCTACTGGTAGCCAGTGCAGTGAGCGAAGGATCGGTGTAATGTGACAGTGGCGAGGCTGGTTTGTTAGCAATCTGGCAGCAGCATTCTGCACTAATTGCAGGCGACGCAAGTCTTTTTTGGGGAGGCCAGCATAAAGGGCATTGCAGTAGTCCAGCCGTGATGTGATGAAGGCGTGGACTAGGGTTTGAAGATCCTCTGGGGGAATCAGATGTTTAATCTTTGCAATGTTCTTCAGATGAAAGAAGGAAGATTTAACTACAGATGAAATTTGGTTTCTGAAACTGCCTGAGCTGCAGCACTACTTCCAGCAATAGCTGCTGCAGCAGCGATCATTACAGTACCCCCGCCTTTAAAAGTGGATTCCAGACGCTTTTCAAAACTGAAATTTCCAACAAAACAGTCTGACTGATAATTCATGATGACCGGGACAGCCCGGCAAGACCGAATTCCAGAATCAGTCCCCACAAGACTGGACCCATCAGAACCAGAACCTACAGAACCATGCCCATCAGTACTACAAGCCCCAATGTGACACCCATCAGAACCATGATTTCCAGAAGAAAGCCCTCCGAAATTCCCTGAGCGATACCCACCGCCTTCCAGGAACCGTTCAGAAACGCCAAAGCCTTTGCAATGCCCACCGGTACTGTCTTTACCAACACAAAACCCACTGTTGAACCAGTCCAAGGCACCAGGACAAGTTTTCTCAGAGACCTCCCAGAACACCTTGAAGCTCCAAAGAGATCCCCATAGGTCAGAATGCCCCTTAGGCTCACATGGAGAACTATCAAGAACCCCTATGGAACCTAGGGCAATTCCCGAGTCAGGGCCACAAGGACAAACATCAATATCAGGGCTTTCAGGGACCAGAACCATCTCTGGGCATGCAGGCAGACTGGCAACATCAGAACGTGTTCCCACTAAGGAAGCATCAGAGCACGCTAACACCTTAGACACACTTGGGCATTTTGGCACACAAAGAACATCTGGGCACATCGGCACAAGAGAAACCTCTGGGCATGTCAAGGAACTGTGAGCCTCAGGGTCAGCCAAGACAGGACCAAAACCAGGACTGGCCAAAAAAAAATCATCATGACTAAACTTCGCAACTACTGGACTTTTACACGAGAATGCTGGATCAGACTTAGATGTCGCTGATTCCAGCAAAGCCAGTAACAAATCAGATTCAGGGGCACTAACAAGACAGGACAAATCTTCTGATGTATGCACTGAACCAGATAGGGACTCCACAACTACCTCTGGACTGAACAGAGACTCATTTAATACACTGGATTGGAGCTCATGAGGCGCTGCAGAACAAGTCAGTATTGCAGCAGCCCCCACTGGACTAGGCAAAACTGAGGAATTCCCTGGACAGGAAGGGGACTCTGGAACCTCTGCCACAGCGGCCAGAGAACCAGAATCTTTCAGGATACAGGGCTGGGTTTCAGGAACACTCATCAGACCGGACTGAAATTCTGAGATTTCTATTATTTTGACCAGAGAATCAGAATTATCCATGTTACAGGGCAAGACTTCTGAAACATTCAGAGGACAGGGCTGGAGTTCCTCGGCTGTTACAACACTGGAGAGGGACTCAACAACATTGGTTAAATCAGACTGTGTACAGGGCAAGGTATCTGACACACTTGCTGACGAGGACAATATTTCAATGGCTTCTGCTTTGCTGGGCAGAAATTCATCAAGTTTTATTAGAGCAGACTGTAATTCCAAAACAGCTGCTAGACAAGTGAATATTACTGCAACACCAACTGAGGTAAGCAGTGCTTCAGCCTCCTCTGCTAGAGGGTTTAAAGTATCCAAAGTACTGGGTGAAGCATAAGACTCTGCGACCACAGCTTCACTGGACAGGATCACTGAACAGTCCATATTGCAGGGCAAAACCATGGAAGCACCTGCTGGACAGCATAATGATTCTGTGACCTGAGTTTCATTGGAGAGATCTACTGCACAATTCATGGTACAGGGCAAATTTATTGGAAAATTTTCTGAACAAGGTAATAATTCTGCGATTTCAGGTTCACATAGCAGATGCTCTGAGCTATTCACGAAACTAGAGCGAGGTGTAGAAACAGGAAGATCAAGACACAATGGGTATCATTCATAAAGCATTTCCGCATGCGGAAATGCTTAACACCGGTGACTTTCCCGACCACTCAGCATAAGCCCCATTCATAAAGGCTCTTTCCGCATGAAAAGGTGACAGAGCGATACATTTCCGCCTTGTGCGGAGTTTTTCTAGATTAATCTAGAAAACGTAACAAACACATCCATTCATAAAGATTAGAGCAAGCGGTATCCGGAAGGAAAATACCGCTTGCTCGACAGTAGCGATAGGCGGGCGGCATACATATAAATGAATGGAGGGGACCTCCCAAGCAGCATCAGACAGAGCAGCGCAGGGAGGGAATCGGGCAGCTTTTAAGTTTCCGCATGTCTTCCGCCACGCTGCCGCCAGCTTCCTCCAGAAAACCTCCGCACTTCTTCCGCAACAGGCAGACTTCTTTATGAATGGCCACCCAGAAGTCTTAATTACCGGTTGCGGAGAAGAACGGTGTTTTCCCGCACTACCGACAGCCTGTTTATGAATGATACCCAATGTTTGCGCATCTGAATCACCATTCATTTGCTGGGACTCGGAAACTGATGTAGTGCATCTATTGGCATCTGCTGGATCAGACAGGAGTTGAACTTTATTAACACAGGTAATTTCTGCAGAAGTGTTTGCAGAGACAGGCAAGATTTTTCTGGTGTCTGTTTCACTAAACAAAGAGTCATGAGTACTGGCTAGGCTGGACTCGGAAGTCAGCAGGACCTCTGGATTCTCTGCTGAGAAATTTGCGCAGGGCAAGGTTAAGAATGTATCAGTGGCTTCTGTTTTACTGGGAAGTAACACTGAGTTATCCATGGTACAGGGTGGAATTGCAGGAACTTCAATTTCACACAAAAAGAGCTCCGAATCACCTGCTGAATCAGCCAAAGGTGCTGAAGCAGGCGGGTCAGAACGCCAAATTTGCGAATTCGGAGTCACATAAAAATCATCCAAAATCAGTTCCCACACATCAATCAAAGGAGCCACACAGTCATACCTACACACACCAGCCTCTATTAGGTTATAGGCTGACTTAATGCATGCGTTCAATACCACTTCACTTTTTCCACTGTAAAATTGACAAAATGAACTTGAATCATTCTTCCATTCACAGACCAGGGCTTCCATCTCTCCCCTCTCGAATGGAGGATTCCAAGCATACTTAACAGGCAGATCATGGTTTGCAGATATGATTGTAGCAGACACATGTATAGGGTTAATTAGCAGGTGATTGGCAGATTCCTTATTCTTAAGAATCTCCAATACCTGTAGCAAGTGTTGAACTGTAGTGTATGCAAACTTTCCTTGCTTCACAAATAAGTTGATTTGTTCAATACTCTGTAATATCTCCTCATAATCATACTCAGATAATTCTTTTAAACAAAAATCTTTATTTTCCCTAGCCAGGGAGGAAAGTTCATTAGTAGTTTCATAAGTCCATTTAACTCCCCTGAAAGACAATTGCATTTCATTATCTGTTAATGGCAGAATCTCATTATAGGTCTCAGTCGCTAAGGATAACGATTTTGCAGATTGGACACGTTTCTTAGAACGTTTGCGTTTTGCCTTTGACCTTGCGGTTTTTGGTGTTTTATTCAAAGCTGCAGGAAAATTATCAGTAACACTTTCTGCTTGCTGAACATTTTTGCAAGCAATTGAAGGAGTAGCTGATTGGCCTGCTGCCAGGAGTTCATTAAGAGGAAAAGGCAATGGATCTATGCGCAACCAGTTATGGATCACAAACGCTAGAAATTCCAGCGGTCTATCTTTCAAATCGGAATGATTGAGAACATCAAATGCCCACTGGAATAATTCCCCTTTAAACAAAATATAACTTAGTTGGAGTGCCCAGGTTGAAACAGGAGTCGCTTGGAGATCAGGATTGGTCAGGAACCTGGCACATTCAGAGAAAAACTCATTTTCTGTTTCAGAGCTAAGTTCTTCAAATTTCTTAAAGGAACAGGAACCATAATTAACAGTGTCATACTTTCTGGGAATCCCCCCCACAATGGGGATTGGTAATGGGGTTTTCATAATGTAAGGCTTGGTGGTGTATTCTCCACAGTCAGCATGCAACGCATGAGCTGGCGTGGAGGAGGTACACACACTAGCACCAGGAAACAGGCTATCCCTAGTATAGTGGAGGGGAGGACTGACTCCAATAGGAGATTGTGGCGCACAGAGCCGGTGCAGATCTGACAGCCACAAACAATGCTTACGTTATAACGTCTCAGCGCAAAGTAGCGCTGAGCGCACAAACCAGAACTGAGGAGATCAGGACAGGCAGACAGAATGAACGCTTGCTAGCTAGCGGCTACTTAGCGACAGCAAGCGTCCAAAACCAGACAGACTGGAATGAGGCAGCCAATGCGATGCGGCGATGGCGTGCCTCACAAAGACAGGACAGGATAGTCAGAAAATAGCAGGATTAAGATAGATGAACGTAACACAGATAAATATACAATAAGTATGATTTCCTAGCGTATTACAATTACAGCTATCAATGAAACTATTTGTAACGTCTGACTAACATATGTATATATCGGCAATGAACCGATATATGACATAAGCAGGAACGCTGACTAGGAATGGAGTAACACAGGGAACAGGACTCAGAAGGATTCGCTATCTCTTCGCAGAGATGAACGCAATCCACAAACGGTAACAGAACAGGATTCAGAAGGATTCGTTATCTCTTCGCAGAGATGAACGCAATCCACAAACGGTAACAGAACAGGATTCAGAAGGATTCGTTATCTCTTCGCAGAGATGAACGCAATCCACAAACAGAACCAGGAGCAGGGTAACTACCTCAGCACGGGTGGTCACGGTACGCGCAACCTACCAAAACGTGCTGGAAACTGACTAACTGCACACAGGATATAAACAGTTCGTGTACGTATACATCAGCGACACTGATGTATTAACGTAACACAAATACAAGGAAAATAATAAACGTGCTGGTATGCATATATATTGGCAATGAACCAATATATTATGCAAAGACCAGCAAAGTATCTTTATAACAAGAAACACGATCGGGGGCTAAAGCGACAGCAAGGCAGGCTTAAGCTGAAGCTATGAAAACCCAAGGAAACCCTGCAGGAAGCAGATCTTTATACTGAGGTCATCCAATGGGAGCAGACATGCAGATTCCCACACAGGTGAATGATAATCAGTCACAAGCTGACAGCAGGGAAAGACAGACAAAGCTATGCAACTTGCATGGAAATAGATCAGAACTGCCTGAGCTGCAGCACTACTTCCAGCAATAGCTGCTGCAGCAGCGATCATTACAGTATGGCGACAGTATATTATTTTGAAATATAAGTGTTATTTTTCTGTTCTGTTTTTTTTTTATTCTGGCCATAATTACAAGCCCCTATGTAATAAATTAAAATTAATTTCCCCCCATAAAATATAAATTAACAAAGCTGAGTCCCTAAGGCAACTATTTATTTATTTTTTTTTGGCTGATTTTTTTTTACAAGTGTTTTTTTTTTGGGGGGGGGGGGGGGGGGGGGAGGGTTGGAAGTGTAATTTTATTAAGATCTGTATGTACTTGAAAATGAATGTATTTTGTAGGTGTAATATACTTTTTGGCCACAAGATGGCGCTAGTGAACACTCATAGGAAATGTTCACTTTTTTTTTCTTTTTTCTTCACTTTATTTAATTGTTACATTTCCTGTTATTGTGAATGGACGTAGCCGCTGTTCGCGGTCACGTCCATTCACTCCAGGCACTGCGATTGGGTAGAGGACCGTTCGGTCCTCTTCCCCAATCACCCAGCACGGAAGCCCGACGGTAATGGCGGCGGTAGCGGCGGACACACGTCGGTAGCAGCGGCGGGAATGCGGGACGTATTAAAACGTCATGTTGCTGTTAATAGCGGTAAGCATGACGTTTTAATACGTTAGAATGTCAGTAAATGGTTAAAAACTTCAGACCCTTGGGTAACTATTTATGTTGTTTTTGTTTTGTTTTTTATTGTATTTTTTTTATTCATTTTTTAATAAAATATGTATGTGGGTAATTTTTGGTGTGGGAGGGAAACTCCTAATTTTAAATGTAAAATAATAGAATTGTTTTATTAAAAATGTATGTGGGTGCAGTGTACTATTTGGCCACAAGATGGCCACAGTAAAAAAGTCCTGGATGCGAACGATCTCACATCCAGGAACTAAAGTACACGGATAAGTTTCCTGGGGGGGCAGAAATACCGTGCTCTCTCGCTAGAAAGCATCGTTTTTTCTGCGGGGAAATTAGATCAGTGAATGGGAATTATATTCCCATTCACTGAGCGGGGGGCTAGCGGCCTGTGAGCGCGCCCGATCGCGCGAACCATGCGGCAGAAGCAGCAGTGCCTATCTGGACAAGGAAGCTCGTCCAGATAGGCCGAACTGGTTAAATGATGGCAGGTTCATGTAAATGATGTGTTAGATCACGTCTCCTCTTGGAAGCTACATGTAGCATCCAGCATCGGCTGTATTTGTGCAGTTCCATGTCCCCCAAGGGTCTTGAAACCTGGAGTGAACTTATGCTGGACACTTTTCAGCATGGTAGCAGAAAAGTATTTTAGCATAAGCGAAATGAGCAGCTTCCCTTGTGAACCAGCCTTATGCTCATTTGGTGTTCTCTGCCACGCAAGGGCAGCACGGTGGCATAGTGGTTAGCTCTCTCGCTTTGCAGCGCTGGGTCCCTGGTTCGAATCCCAGCCAGGGCACTATCTGCAAAGAGTTTGTATGTTCTCTCCGTGTCTGCGTGGGTTTCCTCCGGGCACTCCGATTTCCTCCCACATTCCAAAAACATACGGATAAGTTAATTGGCTCCCCCTAAAATTGGCCCTAGACTACAGTACTTACACTCAGGGCCGGGCCGAGGCATAGGCTGGAGAGGCTCCAGCCTCAGGGCGCAGTGTAGGAGGGGGAGCACAATTCATTCAGCTGTCATTCCTAATTGTATTTGAAACAGAAATAAAAAAGCAAAGGGGATACATAGCAGTGACTTCAAGCCAGATAACTAGATATTAAGGTGTTGGGGAGGTTGTGGGCCCTGTGGCGCCTCTTAGTCTAATTGCAATCAGTGTGTGACGGCTGGGGTGGCAGGGATGGAGGGGCGCACTTTGGTGTCTCAGCCTTGGGTGCTGGAGGACCTTCTCCCGCCTCTGCTACACTACATAATATAGACATATGGCAATGGTAGGGATTAGATTGTGAGCTCCTTTGAGGGACAGTTAGTGACAAGATATATATATATACTGAACAGCGCTGCTTAATATGTCGGCGCTATATAAATACTAAATAATAATAATAATTATTTTTGTATGATTTAACTTGGATCTGTCAGGTTAATCTCTTCTCTCCCTGCACTCACGTGCAGAATGCCAGTAAATGTTTGTTCAGCAGCCTTAAAGTAAACCTGAGACAAATACAACAAAAGGATTTATACTTACTTGGGGCTTCCTCCAGCCCCCTAAAATCAGTATGCTTCATCGATGTCCGCCTGGTCCTGTCCATCCTCCCACTGCCAACCCCAGTATTCAATGTATGGTCAGATTTCTGTGGAAACCTGATCAATACTAAGCAATGATAGGTAATATAACAATAGATATTTCCAGATTTATATAATATAATATATTAAGGGAATATATTGAATAATTCCTATGTCAGGTATACATGTAGCGTATGCCTTACCTTACCTTTTACACTGTAGCATCTAGTCACTTTTCACAGCAACTAGTTACTGAAATTTCTGGCCATTGAAAAAGATGCTAGTGGTTCTGGATTTCCATTACCTCCGTTGGTACTCTGTGATACCTGAACTTTGCAGGTCCTATCAAAAAAGCAAGGTCAGTTACTATTGTGCACTTTTAAAGGCTGAAACTGCTGTCCACATGTTGGGATATGAAGCTCTGTGAAACTAATAGCGTATATGGCCTATTTATACAGAAGTAGGTATGTGATTATAGATCACTTCTTTGTTCACAGATTGCTCTTTTAGAAGCACTATATATTGAAAGAGTTGATCGGATTAATTACAGTGGTGATCAGTGTGGCGAACATTACGGAAAGTCGTGCGCAATCGCCAACGATTTTCGTATGGTCCTGCACAATTACTGTCAGTCCTGTGTAAATGTACAATAGATGTCTTTTTCCCTCTCTTCTCTTAGAAACAGAGCCCCTCACCCCCTCCACCTCCTCCAGCTTTTCACAAGTAGCTGGTGACACATAGGTGTTACAAGCTAGGACCAAATGGTGACCATGAAGTAGCTTCAGCTCTCTCCCAAGAAACCAGCTCGAACTGGCAGAGATAAGAGATTCCCTCCAAAATCATACAATCAAACAAAGAGAACTTTTATGTATTTGTAATTCAAAATAGCCCTGTCGCAGAAAGACAAAAAAACACATTTTCTGATACCTAGAAATCAGTTCTATCATTCACCTGAACTACACTTTTCTAACTGTCAGGAATCCGTAGGAAAACCCCTTTATCCGACCTGCGTAGAGCGAATGCGATAGAATAGGCATGTACAGCCTCGTTTGATACAGGGTCGCAGGCCTCTTATGAATATAGCCTCGGATTTGCGAAGCGCCAATTTGGGACGGAGTCACACAGAGAATTCATAAATGTTACATTTTTTGCTCTGAGTCTGGGGGGGTGGCAACATGCTGATTAGGAGGTAACCCCGCCTTAAACACACCTACTTTCCAGGTAGTGACAGCCCAAAACTCAGGTCCTGTAAAAGTGGGGCGGGACCAAACCCACCCAGTTCTCCAAATTCCATCGACCAGGAAAATCCAGGCATGCGTTCAAGGAGAACCGACGCATGCTGTGTTCCAGGACTATTAACATGAATGCCTACTTTTAAACTGGACTCTGTTTCTTCATTCTTCAAATGGACTGCTCAGCATACTAAGTAAGAACTTTCTAATTTTATCCCTTTATTTTTAAGCTTTGTCTATGTGTTAATCTATGTAAATGTATGTAATGCAACTTTGTTATAAAAACGTTTAAAAATCGTTATGGTTAAAATCTGTTCTGAATATACACAACCATACCTATTCTCCTGAAATCGCTACCCTGTGTTTAACAGAAGTGTGCCTTTATAACCTGTATGCGAGAACCCGGCCCAGATATAACGATCTGACCCAGGTTCCTGCATACTGCTAAAGGGTTAATAGAGCGTTCTCGAAGTCCTAGTATAATTACAGTAGCGGGCTGTGTAACCCGCTTGGTGGCAGATCTTTGAATTGTATGTGTGTGGTGAATCCGTTGGCGTCTGAACGCTCCCTCCGCGAGTCAGTTCATCAAATTGCGAAGTCGGGTTACCCTTCGTGATGAGCAAAATGACCGTGTGAGAGGATTTCTGACGCTGATCGATTGACCCCATCCGCAGACCGGCCTTGCGGTCTGTGACAATCAGTGTTTTGATGACATACCATATATATATCCTAGTGCCACAGCTACATTCACTTCAAAGGACACTTGGCTCACAGGACACCATTAGGGCCCATTTCCATTGTCAAAAAAGTGGGATGGAAGTGTATGTGTAAACAGATCCTGTGTTAAATATGGGATCCATTCACACTTGCAAACTGTAATGGAGCAGGAGGGGAACGCACAATCCCGACCAGCATGATTTTTCCAGAGCCCTCATATGCTGCAAATGCTCACAGAACCCGTGCAAGCTTATGGGAACAGACAGTGTCCATTTCCTCTAGGCTGTTTTCCTCCCCTCTGTTCCGCATCAACCTGTCTTCTGTGTCTTCTTGGCAGGTATTCAGGTCCTCCGCACTGCTGACCACTGCTGGGCTCCTTGACAAGTGTCAGTATCGGAGTCCTGGCAGAACCAGATGTATTATTGCAGTGTAAAAGACCAATGGGAATCCTCCATAGCACCAGTGAAGATTTTAATTGGTTCATGAGTGGTTGACCAATAGTAATTCTCCCTGTTGCTAGGTAGAATCCCATTGCTCTGGCCAATGGTAGCCCTTGTTTTTGCCAGGGCTCTAAACCTACAGGTACGTGACCTGGAGCCCAGTAGTGCATGTCAGCACATGTGGAAATCCTGAATGACAACCAAAGACAGGTAAGGAGCAGTTTTTCTTCCCTACAGTAACTACCGTTATGGATTACTTTCAGGGTAGGACTTATGCTTCGAGTAAGCTCGAAATTTCAGCTGGAACTTATTTTCGGAGGTGTCTTATTTTCGGGGAAGCACTGTAATATTAGCAAATACCTTCTGTTCTGGGAAGCCAAAAATGTACTTTGCTTGTAAAGGAAACAGTAAGGGCTCTTTCACACCACAGTGATGCATGTGCAAAAACATAAACTTGCACTGCATTTTTTTTGCACACATATGCTTTTGTATTTGCCTGTTTTACCTATTCATAGTTATGAAAAGCAGAAGAACGAATTCCTTCAGGTCTGGATATGTAATATGCAGTAAGAAAATGCCACATAGTTCTGGCAAGCACAACAGAAGTGTATGTGTCATACAGTTTTTAAAAATGCCTGAACTTAGAAAATGTATATGGGTGCATGTACTTTGGAACATCCCATAGCAATGATTAGAGTAGCCTAGGTAAAATGTTATGCTTTCCTGAAGAAGTGGGTTTTTAGAATAGTGAGTGCCAAACTGAGTGAGAAAGGGAGGGCCAGGGGACGGGAGGGATTTTGAAAAAGTCCTATAACAAGAATGGAAAGAGATGACTAGAGAAGATAAGAATATATTGTTAGCAGAGCAGAAGTTGTATGTAGGATGGTATCTGGAAATAAATGCAGATATGTAATGTGGAGCCAGACAGTAAAGGTCTTTGCAGGTGAGAGTTAGAACTTGATTTGCATCCTTTATGAAATGGCTAACAGAAAGGGGCAACAATGAAAGATGGATGAGTCATGTAGCAGAGTTTATGATGGTCTGGAGTGGAGCTTGTCTGTTAGAAGGTAGAGCCAATCTACCCAAGGCACAGACTTCTCACTCCAGGTTGTCTTACTTCTTCCCATCTACACAGAGCAGAACACACTCTGAGCAACATGTTAATACAGGAAAAGGCTGCTTGAAATTATCTAGAATAATCGTTATGGACGACTATCATTGTCCTGTTCACTCATGAAGCAGTGTGTGAGACAAGAAGCACTTTCTTTCACTCAGTGCAACTGTCCCCCAGAAAGATCCTCCACTTTTTATTTACAAACAAATAACAACAAAAGACCCAGAAGCTTATGTTTTGCTCTCCCTAGTCCCTGTATCTCAGCGAAATCTCTTGAAAGTAGATTTCTGTGCAGCTTCCTGTCAGTGTGACCAAGGGATAAAGGACTGCTGCCGCAAGGTTTCGGGACAACATTCCTCGGGTGACAGTTCAGAGTCGCATACTGCACGGAGAAAAGGTTCTGTTGCTATTGGTGGACAGTGGAGAATGATGACTAGTGATGCTCAAATTTCGCATAATCATAATTTCACATTGAAATTCACAGCTACGATGCAAAAAACATATTGCAAAATCTCCAGAAAATTCTTAAATAATTTCACTCATAACCATAATTAGGATCCATCATTTCGCAATTATGTATAATTACACAAAATGTAGTAATTTACTGTAACAAACTTACCTGATGTGGTCTCTGCAGGCTGCTCTGATAGTGTGGAGCAGCTGGAGGAAGCTTCCTCTTGCTCTTTGGTCAAACGCATCCACGGCTTCCCTGTAGACATGAATCAGCACGATGGCATCCCCGACTCACTGTCAGGGGATATGTTTAAGGAGTGTTCCTCTTCTAACTCTAGGGGTAAAACAGATTCACTTACCACAACCATATCTAGATTTTGCTGATGTTTTCTCTCCTCAGTCAGCTGATAAGTTACCACCTCATAGACCTTATGAATGTCCCATTGACTTGTTACCTGGCACCATGCCTCCACAAGGTCATCTTTAATACCTCACTGGCCCTGAAAAATTGGCAATGACAGAATATATCAGAGAGAATCCTAAGAAGGGGTTTATTAGACCTTCTACATCTCCAGCCGGCGCCGGCTTTTTCTTTGTAGAGAAAAAAGATGGGCGCTGCACCCCTGTATTGATTACAGAGGGCTAAATGAAATCACTGTAAAAAAACGATACTCAGTTGCCAATGACGGCCACCAGGCACATCTCACAATGAGGTCCGGAGTTGTGGTGGCCCCAGGATGCCCAGCATTCTTGTGGGAATGGAACAACTGCAGTATCTGTAGACGAAAAGGCAATGGTACAAACATGACCCCTTCAGGCTTTCCCTCTGGTACATCCTGTTGGAACAGACCCAACGTTTCCGTCCAGTCCCTCCAGGTCTCAGTGGCGGCCAGAACCACTTTCTGAGGGAGAATGGTTTCTGGGTCTGAGGGCTGTGCTGTCTCGGGCTCAAAACATCTGGACAAGGCATCAGCTTTGATGTTCTTACTACCAGGGGTATACGTGATTACAAATCTGAATCTCGAGAAAAATAATGACCACCGAGCCTGTCGGGGGCTAAGTCTCTTAGCGCCCTCAATGTACTCCAAATTTTTGTGGTCAGTATAAACAGTAATGGTATGTTCTGCGCCTTCTAGCCAATGTCGCCATTCCTCAAAGGCCAACTTAATGGCTAGAAGTTCCCTATTGCCTATATCATAGTTCTTCTCTGCGGGTGAAAACCTACGTGAAAAATAGGCACAGGGAAGTAATCTTCCTTGCAGCCCAGAACGCTGAGACAGCACAGCCCCTACCCCTACCTCTGAGGTATCTACCTCCACAATAAAGGGGAAGGTGGTGTCGATATGTCTCAAAATGGGTGCAGTACAGAACAATTTCTTTAAAGCGGAGAAAGCAGCATGGGCCTCAGGGGACCAGTGATGAGTATCTGCCCCTTTCTTTGTGAGACTGGTGAGAGGTGAGATCACCGTAGAGTACCCCTTTATAAACCTCCTATAGTAATTGGCGAACCCCAGGAACCTCTGGAGAGCCTTCAGTCCCACAGGTTGGGACCACTCCAAAACAGCTGAAACTTTCCCAGAGTCCATAGAGAGACCAGAGGTTGAAATTATGTACCCCAGAAAGGCAACAGAGGTTACTTCAAAAATGCATTTCTCCAATTTAGCGTACAGCATATTTTGTCTCAACTTCCGTAACACAAACTTAACATGCTTTCTGTGCTCTGAGAGGTTGGACGAGAAGATTAGTATGTCGTCTAAGTATACTAAGACGAATATGCCCAATACTTTTCTAAAGACTTCGTTAATCAGTTCCTGAAAGACGGCCGGGGCATTACACAACCCGAAGGGCATCACCAGGTACTCGTAGTGCCCGTCGGGTGTGTTAAAGGCCGTCTTCCACTCATCACCGTCCCTGATCCGCACAAGGCTGTATGCACCCCTTAAATCCAGTTTCGAGAAAATCTTAGCATTGGTGACCTGAGTAAATAAATTGTCTATTAAAGGCAAGGGATAGCAATTTTTTACTGTAATTTTATTTAAGCCCCGATAATCAAAGCATGGACGGAGGCCTCCATCCTTCTTTTTCATAAAAAAAAAAACCCGGCCCCTGTGAGATCAATGGGGCAATCGAAAGGACGGTGTGGAGGAAGTTTATCTGCTGCCTTGGGACAAAACACGTCCGCAAATTCTGAATACTGATCTGGCAATCCCTCCATGTGAATCTTGGTTTTAGCAAAGGTTACTTTCGCAAGACAATGATGATAGCAATGGGCTGACCAGCTTGTTAGCTGACCCGTAGCCCAATTGATCTGAGACGAGTGAATTTGTAACCATGGCATGCCAAGGATGATCGTGGAGGTTGCCATTCGTAACACAAAACATGGTAAACTTTCTTTATGCAACACCCCTATTGTGACCCCCAAGTCTGGGGTCCGGGAGAGAGGGTGGTTACTCTGCAGGGGGGAATCATCCACTGCAGTGACCCGGATCTGTTGTTTCAGGGGGGAGATCGGAATCCCCAATTTCTTAGCAAATTCATAATCCATAAAATTAGCTGCTGAGCCAGAATCTATGAAGGCCTCCGTAGTCTCTGTCTTATCCTGCCAGAATATAGTACAAGGGAGGAGAAAACGTTTATCATCTAGAGGTAATGACTGCGCGCCTAGGGTATTACCTCCGACTACACCTAGGCGGCAGCGTTTCCCAACTTCTTGGGACAATTCTGCACTTTATGACCCCCCTCTGCACAGTATAGACAGAGCTGCTCTGTCTCTCTGCGTCTACGTTGCACCTGAGACAATCTCGACCGACCAATCTGCATTGGTTCCGGCGGAGGTGAAGCAGGAGGAGATGGAACAGAAGGAGATGCTGCCTAGGACAAGTATCTCACATTGTTCCTACCCCGGGTCTGTCTTTGGTATCGTAAACGATGATCAATTCTGATAACCGATGAAATGGCCTCATCAATGGATTTGGGCTCAGGATGACCCAACATCAGATTAGAAACTGCGTCTGACAACCCTGATAAGAAACAGTCTAACAGAGCGAATGAGTCCCATCTAGCTGACACTGCCCATTTTCTGAACTCCGCAGCATAGTTTTCTACCGGACCTTTGCCCTGCCGTAACAACTTGAGCTTCCGCTCAGCGGTAGAGGCAATGTCCGGGTCATCGTAAATTATAGCCATAGCTTTAAAAAATTCCTCCACCGAGGTCAGGGCCTTATCCCCATGGGAAGACTATATGCCCAAGTCTGGGAATCCTCTGACAATAGAGTCTTAATAAAGGTTACTCTCTGTGCTACGGTTCCTAATGAATTAGGCCTTAACTCAAAGTATGATAACACTCTGTTTCTAAAATTCCGGAAGTCAGATCTGTGACCAGAAAACATTTCAGGTACAGACATGCGTATGTCTGTGCTATGAGGAGATCGCACTGCATTCACAGCCGTCTGAAAGACTTCTACAGTCCCAGACACAGCGTTGATTTGGGTCTGGTGACTGTTCAGCACTCAGGTGTAATTCTCCACCGTAGTGGTGAGTGCATCAAGACGGCTGCTGAGTGCGTCCATTTGGGTTTGGTCTGCCGTTCTGTAACGATTGGTGTCAGCACGCAGAGAGAATCTGATTATTGGTGATCTGCAGTATCACCAAGAATGCAGATTTATACCTGATTATTGATGATCTGCAGAATCACCGATATTACAGATATATTGCTAACCTCTGGACACCTATGGTATGTGAGTGTTTGGTGTAACAGTAATACTTTGAGTAATGCACCTGCTGAGCAGATGATCAAAGGCAGTAAAGGAATACTGCTCTTGAGGACACAGAAACCTTCCAGCAGCCTGAGACTCTCCAAGGGGTGGAGTCAGGCTGAAGGTAGGAAGGACCAGAAGGTGAGTGACACCCGAAGGTGGATGTCACTATCTGATCTGGAAACTATCTCTTAATGGGGAAGATAGCTCTCGAGGTTGGGCAAGCCAGGTCGGCAACACACGGTCAGATAAAGTACAAAGACAGAAGGCTGATTCGGTATCCAAGGCTAGCAGGGTTTGGCAACAGAGTATCAGATATGCGAGGTACCGAATCAGAGGACAGAGGAGTGGTCAGGAAAGCAATAAGTCATAACAGATATCAAACAATGCCTAGTCTGGGTGTGAGGTCCTCGGTCTCTGCATCCTGGAACTAGTCTGATGAATAACAGAATGATTGCACAAGTTCGCTAGTCTTGGGTGTGAGGTCCGTGGTCTCAGCACCCTGGAACTAGTCTGGAGTATAACACAAATGATAATACAGTTCCCTAGTCTTGGGTGCGAGGTCCGTGGTCTCAGCACCCTGGAACTAGTCTGGAGTATAACACAAATGATAATACAGTTCCCTAGTCTTGGGTGCGAGGTCCGTGGTCTCAGCACCCTGGAACTTGTCTAAGCATAAACAGAATAACAATACAAGTAATCTGGCTCAGTGTGAATTCCCAGGTCCACCTGGTTCAAACACACTGTTGGATCTGACTAAGGTCTGAGTGCTTTCCACGAAGTGTTCGCAACGGCAGACAACTTGAGACTGGCCAGCAGTAACTATATATGGAGTAGTGCTCTCGGGCACCACCCCTAAATGATCAACCAATAGAGTACTGCTCTGGAGTCAGCTGATCGGCGTGATCAGCTGACCTCTCCTTGCCCAGTATAAGAGTTCTGCCTCTCAGCGCGTGCGCGCGTATTCCTAAGCCTGTGTGCACTAACAGACTCAGCCACACCAGACACATGCTGCCGCGTGCAAACCGCCGCGCTGGACGCGGAACCAGCCGCCTTACTGTTGTTACATGCGGCGGCTTTTCCGCGTTCTGCCCTGTTACTAGATGCACGCTTCCGCGTGCAAACCGCCGCATTGGACAGGGAATCAGCCGCCTCCTCAGCAGCACATGCGGCAGCTTTTCCGCGTTCTCTCACAGATACCCTTTATCTCTGATCGATGATCTTTTCTCTCAGGTCTCAGGAGCCACAATGTTTTTTAAATTAGACTTGCGAGGTGCATACAACTTGATTAGAATACGCCAGGGGGAGAAATGGAAGACAGCCTTTAACACCCAGGACGGGCACTATGAATACCTGGTGATGCCCTTTGGCCTGTGCAATGCCCCAGCTGTCTTCCAGGACTTTGTGAATGATCTTTTCAAGGATGTATTGGGTAAATTTGTGGTAGTTTACCTAGATAATATTTTAACTTATTCTAATACTTTGAGCATCGGAGCCATGTCAGTTTTGTATTACAGAAACTGAGAGAGAATTCGTTGTTTGCTAAATCCGAAAAATGTCTTTTTGAGGTCACACAAGTTCCTTTCTTGGGTTATGTCATTTCAGACACAGGCTTATCTATGGAAGAGAATAAACTGTCAGCAGTTTTGGACTGGCCACCACCCAAAGGCCTCAAGGCTATTCAACGGTTCATAGGCTTTGCCAATTACTATCGTACATTTATTAAGAATTTTTCTTCCTTGGTTGCCCCCCCCCTAACTGATTTAACTAAGAAGGATGCAGATCCTGTCAATTGGTCCTCGCAGGCTTATAAGACTTTTTCTGATCTCAAAACAGCCTTTTGTTCTGCTCCTATCCTTACACACCCTGATGTAAATGTACCTTTCATTGTTGAGGATGATGCCTCTGAGTTGGGTGTGGGAGCCAGTCTCTCAGTTTTCTGGCCGTCCTGAGCAGTTGCATCCATGTGCCTTTTTCTCCAAGAAATTCTCTCCAGTGGAGCGCAATTACGATATAGGGAACCGAGAACTTTTGGCTGTGAAGATGGCTTTCGAGGAGTGGAGGCACTGGTTGGAGGGGGCAAATCACCCGATTACAGTTTATACAGATCACAAAAACCTGGAATATATTGAGGGGGCTAAAAGGCTTAATCCCAGGCAGGCACGGTGGGCGCTGTTCTTTTTCCGATTCAATTTTGTGATCACGTACAAACCTGGGTCCAAGAATGTAAAGGCTGATGCTTTATCCAGAACCTTTGAACCCGAAATACCTCAGGTTGTAACTCCTAAAATGATTGTACCTTCACACTGTGTTCTTGCCGCCACCCACACTCAAGAATTTCCTGACCTGTATGATTCTCTGCAGTCTTTTCAACAAGACCTCCTGGAAAGCCTCCTAATGTAAATGATGTACCTTTCCATCTTCGAAATACTTCAAGTATTTCATGAGTCCAAACTGGCAGGGCATCCTGGGGAGACCAAGACCTTGGAACTCCTATCTCGTCATGTATGGTGGCCTTCTATAAACAAAGACTGTAAAGCTTTTGTGGCAGCCTGTTCCACTTGTGCCAGAAATTGTCACGTTCTGAGCAGGTGCTGTTGACCCTGTCACCAGTGGTTGGCGTGGGCTCTCCCAAGGCGTGGAGTCTATGTGGCTACGGGTCTTCAACAGAGCACCCCGCAAGGGATGATGGGCCGCTACCCCTAGTGGGCAACGGACTACTTTGCTGCCTGGTAGCCACAGGTCACGACCCTCGGGATTGCCCCACCGGAGACAAAGGAGAACAGCTGATGCTGCGTTGTGGAGGAGAGATATCGAGGTACAGAATCAGCAGGCAGAAGAGTAGTCAGATTATCCGGGTTCAGGGCAGGCAGAGTTCAATCATAAACGATAAATCAGGCAGAGGTCGAGGCAGGCGGAGTACAATCAGGAACGGGTAAACAGGCAGTAGGTCTGGGCAGGCGGCAGTCAGGCAGAAACAGGAACAGGCTAAGGTCGGCAACGAGAAGGCAATCAAGGTAATAGCTGACAGAGCACAAGGTACACTGCTGGCAAGCTGTACGAACAGACAGCACTAACATGCAGGGCAGACTGGCTTATATAGGGCTCTTTGGCGCCAATTGATGACGCTGCGCATGCGTACTAACGTCCGCATTAACCCCTCCACGCATGCGTACTTTTGACAGGGACAACCCACGCACGCGTACATCTGTCAGCAATCATCTGCCGCGCATGCGTACATGCGGACAAATGACCGCGTACACCCGCGCAGGCGCGCTGCCCCCTGGAACCAAAACAGGAAGTGGCCAACACGCCAAACGGGGTGATGCCATGCGTCAAGCAAACAAAATGCCGGCTATGCGTGCGCGCATTTGCGCGAGACGGACACCGGAGCCGACGAACAGGACGGGCAGACTGGTGAGTATGACATTGCCCCCTCCCCAGGGGCGTCCTACGGATGCCACCTGGAGCTGGCTTTGCAGGATATTGTTTATGAAAAAACTTAATTAACCTGAAGGCATGAACATTTGATGCTGGCTCCCATGAATTCTCCTCAATACCAAACCCTTTCCATTTAATAAGATAATAAAGTACATTTCTACTCTTCTTGGAGTCTAGTATCTTTTCTATTTCAAACTCCTCAGAACCATCCACCAGGATGGGAGATGGTGGAGCAATAGATCAATTCTTAAAAGAATCAGACACGACTGGTTTTAAACAGGAAACGTGGAAGTCTGGCAGTTTGTACTCGTTGGTAGGGGGTAGATCTGTAACAAAGTCCATTGATATCATGTCCCAGGGGCGGGAGGGTATGGGCAAGGAGGTAAGTAAGCCCCATGGTCGATGTTGAACATGCTTGGATCGAGCACAGACGTTACATGACAATACAAATTTCTTACAATCTTGGCGGAGTTCAGGCCAAAAGAAGTTACGCTGTATTAGTTCTTGTGTCTTGGCCACTCCAAAATGACCGGCCATCAAACTATCATGACCTAACTGCAAAACAGATGTGCGAAGATCAGCAGGTACGTATACTCTATCATTCTGAAAGAACATACCATCTTGAGATTGCAAATGATTTGTTACTTCTCTTGGTAAGGACATTGAGGATTGTTTTATCCGAGTAAGAAGGTCAGGTTGAAGTAGTAAAAAATTTTTGGAAGACAGAATGGTATCTGGAGCAGGAATAACAGGAGACTCCTCAGGGAACATTCGAGATAGTGCATCAGGTTTAACATTTTTACTACCTGGTCTGTAGGTAACATGGAAGTCAAAACGGGAGAAGAATAGGGCCCAGCGGGCTTGTCTGGGTCGTAATCGTTTGGCAGTCTTGAGGTATTCCAGATTCTTGTGATCTGTAAAGACAAGAATTAGATGTTGTGCCCCTTTCAGCAAGTATCTCCATTCCTCAAAGGATGCCTTAATAGCCAGTAACTCTCGGTCTGCAATGTCATAGTTCTTTTCAGAGGGATTCAGTTTCCGAGAAAAGAAAGCAACAGGGTGTAATAGATTCTTAGGACCAAAACGTTGGGACAACACAGCCCCTACTGCAGTTTCGGAAGCATCTACTTCTAGGATGAAGGGCTGTGTGGGGTTGGCATGTCTAAGTACTGGAGCTGTGGTGAACAATTGTTTGAGTCTCTCAAAGGCAGTCTGAGCTTCAGGAGTCCATTGGATCCTTTGATGTGCTTTGGTTAATTGAGTAATGGGTGCCACAATGGCTGAAAAGTTCATTATAAATCTTCTATAAAAGTTTGCAAACCCAATGAAACGTTGAACACCCTTCTTATCCATGGGAGTTGGCCAGTCCAGAATGGCCGAAACCTTCTGTGAGTCCATTTTGATGCCTTCAGGAGAGATCTGTAGACCAAGGAACTGAATGTCCTCCCGTTCGAACTCACATTTCTCTAGTTTTGCGTATAGATTGTGCACACGGAGACGAGTTAACACCTTTTTGACATGGACTTGATGTTCAGCCAGAGAAGGGGAAAAGATGAGAATATCGTCCAGATATACTGCCATAAATACATCTATGAAGTCACGGAAGATGTCGTTGACAAAGTGTTGGAAGGTTGCAGGAGCGTTACAAAGGCCGAAGGGCATTACTAAGTATTCATAGTGTCCATAGCGGGATCTGAAGGCAGTCTTCCATTCATCGCCATCGCGAATGCGGATGAGATTATACGCACACCTAAGGTCGAGTTTAGTGAAGACCTTAGCAGTACGCAACTTCTGGAACAGATCAGGAACTAAGGGAAGTGGATACCGGTTTTTCACAGTCACTCGGTTTAACTCACGGTAATCCACACAGGGTCGAAGAGAACCGTCTTTCTTCTCAACGAAAAATATTCCAGCCCCCGGCAGGAGAGGTAGAAGGACGGATGAAGCCCCTTGTTAGGTTTCCTCAATGTACTGTTTTAACACTACTGACTCAGGTTTGGAGAGAGGAAATACCCTTCCAAAAGGAATTTCAGCCCCTAGATGCAGTTCAATTGGACAATCATATATTCTGTGTGGAGGCAGGGCATCAGCGGCCTTCTTGTCAAAGACATCTCGGAACTCTTGGTAGTGAGGTGGGAGCAAGGCTTTTAACTCGGGTGTGAGACAGAGGAGTTGTCCAACTTGAGGGAGGCAGAACTATTGGCAGTATTTGGACTGGAAGTTAACTTTGCCTGATTTCCAATTAATTGATGGGTTGTGAGATTCTAGCCATGGGATTCCCAGGATGATAGGAAATAGCGGAGATGGAATTAGGTCAAAGGTGAGAAATTCCTGATGATCCTCAGGGGTGGTAACAAGAATGGGATAAGTCTCTTGTGTAATGGGACCTGATTCCAAAGGAGACCCATCTGCTAGCTGTAGAGGAAATGGACTGGACTTCTGGCGAACTGGAAGCTGAAGCTGATGAGCCAGACGATCATCCATAAAACAGGAACACGCTCCAGAGTCTATGATAGCTCTAATTTTGGTTATTCCTCCTGGCCCCTGTAACGACAGAGACAATGGAATATGAGCGGACGAAGACTGATGAGTGACAAGAACTGAAGTGGGTTCAGAGTTAAGCTTACCGGATGGCCTTACTGGACAATTATTACGAAAATGTCCTGGAGCGCCACAGTACATGCAGAGGTTGGCCTGGCGACGATGCTGATGTTCCTCAGAGGATAATGAAGTTCTGGCCAAACCCAACTGCATAGGTTCAGGAGTCTCTAGGGTACTAGATGCGGGTGGGCTTGAGCTGGGTGCTGGTGCAGGAGAATAAGGAAGATTCCATGAAGTCCGGGTGTTGCCAGATCTCTCTAGCCTTCTCTCTCTTAACCGTCTATCAATCTGGGTGGAGAGCTGTATAAGTTCTTTTATGGTTGCAGGAATGCCCACCCGGGCCAGCTCATCTTTGAGTTGATCTGACAGTCCCAGTCGAAACTGAAATTTTAATGCAGCATCATTCCATTGAGTGTCCCCACTTGAACGGCGAAAGTCAGAGATGTACTCCTCTACAGGCCTACGACCCTGCCGAAGATTCTGAAGGGCTGACTCGGCTGAGGCGGTGCGAGCGGGGTCATCAGAGAGTTCAGCAAGAGCTTCGAAGAAGGAAGTGACTGAAGATAGGGCAGCATGGTCTTGTTCTCTGAGCTGCAGTGCCCAGGCTTGAGGCTCTCCCTGGAGTAATGAGATGACTGTGCCCACTTTAGCTTGCTCACTGGCACATGTTCTCGGTTGTAGAGAGAATAACAGGAGGCAGGCGCCTTTAAAGTTTCTGAATTTGCTGTGATCTCCAGTGAACCGGTCCGGAAGAGGAACCTTGGGCTCGGGTGGTGGAGCAGAAACTGCGACGTTGGTTGCGGGAGCTGCAGCAGCTGTGTTAGGTATGGCTTGAATCTGTGACTGTAGTTGAACATAACTGTTCTGTATCTGTTGCACTGAAAGACTGAGCTCAGACACCATCTTGCAGAGAGCATCGATATCGGACTGGCCTCCAGTAGTGTCCATCTTGGTGCTGTCTGTTTCTGTCACGTTCTGAGCAGGTGCTGTTGACCCTGTCACCAGTGGTTGGCGTGGGCTCTCCCAAGGCATGGAGTCTATGTGGCTACGGGTCTTCACCAGAGCACCCCGCAAGGGATGATCGGCCGCTACCCCTAGTGGGCAACGGACTACTTTGCTGCCTGGTAGCCACAGGTCACGACCCTCGGGATTGCCCCACCGGAGACAAAGGAGAACAGCTGACGCTGCGTTGTGGAGGAGAGATATCGAGGTACAGAATCAGCAGGCAGAAGAGTAGTCAGACTATCCGGGTTCAGGGCAGGCAGAGTTCAATCATAAACCATAAATCAGGCAGAGGTCAAGGCAGGTGGAGTACAATCAGGAACGGGTAAACAGGCAGTAGGTCTGGGCAGGCGGCAGTCAGGCAGAAACAGGAACAGGCTAAGGTCGGGAACGAGAAGGCAATCAAGGTAATAGCTGACAGAGCACAAGGTACACTGCTGGCAAGCTGTACGAACAGACAGCACTAACATGCAGGGCAGACTGGCTTATATAGGGCTCTTTGGCACCAATTGATGACGCTGCGCATGCGTACTAACGTCCGCATTAACCCCCCGCGCATTCGTACTTTTGACAGGGACAACCCGCACACGCGTACATCTATCAGCAATCATCTGCCGCGCATGCGTACATGCGGACAAATGACCGCGTACACCCGCACAGGCCGCTGCCCCCTGGAACCAAAACAGGAAGTGGCCAACACGCCAAACGGGGTGATGCCATGCGTCAAGCAAACAAAATGCCGGCTATGCATGTGCGCATTTGCGCGAGACGGACACCGGAGCCGACGAACAGGACGGGCAGACTGGTGAGTGTGACAGAAATAAGGTATCTCAGGTTGCTCCCCGAGGTCACCTTAGGCCTTTACCTATTCCATCTAGACCTTGGTCTTATCTATCGATGGATTTTGTGGTGGACTTGCCCTCCTCTGGGGGTAAAAAAGTAACTTGGGTCATCATTGACCGTTTCAGCAAAATGGCACATTTTGTACCCCTCTCTGGTCAGCCCTCAGTTTAAGAACTGGCCAAGTTGTTTATAATTCATGTGTTCCACTTACATGGAATTCCTGAAAACATAGTGTCAGTCCGGGGGGTCCAGTTTGTCTCTTGCTTCTGGTGTGCTTTTAGTACTCTCTTGGGTATTAACCTGTCTTTTTCTTCTGGATTTCACCCTGAAACCAATGGACAAACAGAAAGGACTAATCAATCATTAGAGCAGTACCTTCGTTGTTTTGTATCCGATTGTCAGGAATCATGGTTAGACTTCTTACCCTTTGCTGAATTCGCCTTCAACAACCTGCCTAGTTCATCTACCAAGTTGTCTCCTTTCTGGATCGTCACTGGTCAAAATCCTAAATTCACTTTCTTTCCATCCTCTCCTTTTCCTTTTCGAGCTTTAGAGGATTGGAGTACTCACATCCAGCAAATTTGGCCTCAGGTTCAGCAAAATCTACAGAATGCTGTTTCCCGTCAAAAATTCTATGCCAATGTCCGACTTTCACCTGAATTTAAATTTTCTCCTAGAGATCTTGTGTGGGTTTCCACCCATAATATTCCTTTACGTCAAACTTCTGTGAAGTTGGGTCCTAGGTTTATTGGCCTCTATCCCATATAGGAAAAAATTAATGACGTCGTGTATCGGGTGACATTACCTCAGTCCATCAAAGGAGTCCATTTTTTCCACGTCTCTCTTTTAAAACCCTCTGCTAATTTAATTTCATCTTCGGTTCCTCCACCTCCTGTCGAGGTGGATGGAGAGCCCGAATATGAAATAGAGAGAATTCTTGACTCTAGGAAAATTCAGGGTTTCTTACAGTATTTGGTGGATTGTAAGGGATATGACCCGGAAGAAAGATGCTGGGTTCCTGCACGGCAAATTCATGCCGATGAATTAATTCATGAATTCCATTGTCAACATCCTGGTAAGCCAGGTGGGGAGTGTCCGGAGTCCACCCCTCGAGGGGGAAATAATGTAACAATCTTACCTGGTGTGGTCTCTGCAGGCTGCTCTAATAGTGTGGAGCAGCTGGAGGAAGCTTCCTCTTCCTCTTTGGTCAAACGCATCCCCGGCTCCCCTGTAGACGTGAATCAGCATGATGGCATCCCCGCCTCCCCTGTAGATGTGGGTCGGCGTGTTGTTTCTGGCAGGACGCGCGCAGCTCAGAGCTGCCTTTATAGGATGAGGAGGCGTGTCTGATGGGGTGTCAGCTGTGATGTCATCAGCTGACACCTTTTTGCAGGAGGTGCTGTCAATTCTGGGGGCTGGGCTTTTGCTCTGCCTCCTGGGTACTTAAGGCCAGAGTATTCACTTGCTCGTTGGCCTTGATACTAATCAGTTTGCTGGTTCTTGGCTCTAGCTAGTGAGAAATTGAGAGCTACATTTCATATATTGCGCATCAGCGCGATATATATAGTGGGTTGCAAAAGTATTCGGCCCCCTTGAAGTTTTCCACATTTTGTCACATTACTGCCACAAACATGAATCAATTTTAATTGGAATTCCACGTGAAAGACCAATACAAAGTGGTGTACACGTGAGAAGTGGATCGAAAATCATACATCATTCCAAACATTTTTTACAAATCAATAACTGCAAAGTGGGGTGTGGGTAATTATTCGGCCCCCTGAGTCAATACTTTGTAGAACCACCTTTTGCTGCAATTACAGCTGCCAGTCTTTTAGGGTATGTCGCTACCAGCTTTGCACAGCTAGAGACTGAAATCCTTGCCCATTCTTCTTTGCAAAACAGCTCCAGCTCAGTCAGATTAGATGGACAGCGTTTGTGAACAGCAGTTTTCAGATATTTGCCACAGATTCTCGATTGGATTTAGATCTGAACTTTGACTGGGCCATTCTAACACATAGATATGTTTTGTTTTAAACCATTCCATTGTTGCCCTGGCTTTATCTTTAGGGTCATTGTCCTGCTGGAAGGTGAACCTCCGCCCCAGTCTCAAGTCTTTTGCAGTCTCCAAGAGGTTTTCTTCCAAGTTTGCCTTGTATTTGGCTCCATCCACCTTCCCATCAACTCTGACCAGCTTCCCTGTCCCTGCTGAAGAGATGCACCCCCCGAGCATGATGCTGCCACCAACATATTTGACAGTGGGGATGGTGTGTTCAGAGTGATATGCAGTGTTAGTTTTCCGCCACACATAGCGTTTTGCATTTTGGCCGAAAAGTTCCATTTTCATCTCATCTGACCAGAGCACCTTCTTCCACATGGTTGCTGTGTCCCCCACATGGCTTGTGGCAAACTGCAAACGGGACTTCTTATGCTTTCTGTTAACAATGCCTTTCTTCTTGCCACTCTTCCATAAGAGCCAACTTTGTACAGTGCATGACTAATAGTTGTCCCATGGACAGAGTCTCCCACCTGAGCTGTAGATCTCTGCAGCTCGTCCAGAGTCACCATGGGCCTCTTGACTGCATTTCTGATCAGCGCTCTCCTTGTTCGGCCTGTGAGTTTAGGTGGATGGACTTGTCTTGGTAGGTTTACAGTTGTGCCATACTACTTCCATTTCTGAATGATCGCTTGAACAGTGCTCCGTGGGATGTTCAAGGCTTTGGAAATCTTTTTGTAGCCTAAGCCTGCTTTAAATTTCTCAATAACTTGATCCCTGACCTGTCTTGTGTCTACTTTGGACTTCACGGTGTTGTTGCGCCAAATATTCTCTTAGACAACCTCTGAGGCCGTCACAGAGCAGCTGTATTTGTACTGACATTAGATTACACAGAGATGCACTCTATTTAGTCATTAGCACTTATTAGGCAATGTCTATAGGCTACTGACTGCACTCAGATCAAAGGGGGCCGAATAATTATGCACACACCACTTTGCAGTTATTTATTTGTAAAAAATGTTTGGAATCATGTATGATTTTCGTTCCACTTCTCATGTGTACACCACTTTGTGTTGGTCTTTCATGTGGAATTCCAATAAAATTGATTCATGTTTGTGGCAGTAATATGACAAAATGTGGAAAACGTCAAGGGGGCCGAATACTTTTGCAACCCACTGTATGTACTCTAGTCAGTCAGTCTTATTATTTTGTAGTATTATATATTTGTAATATTATCATATCGTAATATTGTATATTGTCTGTGTACCGACCTTTTGCCTACCTCTTGACCTCGCTCTTGCCTAGCCCTTCTGTACCACTGCCATCTGATATATGTGTGTTACTCGGCCTGTCCCTGACTTTGCTACTGTTTGATCCTCCCAATACGACTGACATCTGACTTATGTGTATGTCCACACAGAGATAAGCGCTACAACCAATAAACCTTCATATGTTGGAGCTGCCCCTTCAATATTTAAAGTATACAATGTTCACAAGAAGGTGGCGCCTACACAACAATAGTAATACTGATGTAATCAAACGTATGAGTCCCGGTCTGTAAAATTATATTCCTGCGGCTTGGTTATCACAAAGCAGTTATATGTCAAACCAGCAGCTTCCTCAGAAACACAATCCACCACCACACCACCAGGAAACAGACTCACCAGATCCTAAGACCTCTACAAAGGTCTAACAGCGCGTTGGGACACTTAGGGCCGTCCCCCACCTCCTCTGGTTATCGCCTGCTTTTACCACCGACAGGGTTTCTCATATGTGCATATCCATCAGTATAAAACAATCCTCAGAGGGAAGAAAAAGCTAACATAGTGTAATACTGTAAAATTTTATGAAAATATAAAAATCAATTGCACTCACAATCCGTGGGCTCCGGCTGCCTTTCTATGTCCTCCCGTGCCGTGGATGGTGCTACGTGCACACTAGCTTCCCCCACCGCCGTTCAGGATGCCTGCCAAACGCTTAAAGAGGATCTGTAACCTCAAAAAATCCCCTGGGGGGTACTCACCTCGGGTGGGGGAAGCCTCCGGATCCTAATGAGGCTTCCCACGCCGTCCTCTGTCCCACGGGGGTCTCGCTGCAGCCCTTCGTGCAACTGTGACGTAATATTTACCTTCCTGGCTCCTGCGCAGGCGCTCTGACGGCTGTCGGCTCCGAACTACACGGAAATACCCGATCGCCGTCGGGTCTGCTCTACTGCGCAGGCGCAAGTTTCCGGCGCCTGCGCAGTAGAGCGGACCCGACTGAGATCGGGTATTTCTGTGTAGTTCGGAGAGGAAAGCAGCCACAGCGCCCCCGCTGGAGCCAGCAAAGGTAAATATTGAAATTACAGTCGGGCCTGTCGCCGGCTGTTCAGAGGGCTGCAGCGAGACCCCCGTGGGACAGAGGACGGCGTGGGAAGCCTCATTAGGATCCGGAGGCTTCCCCCACCCGAGGTGAGTACCCCCCAGGGGATCTTTTTCATGTTACAGAGTCTCTTTAAGAATTGAATTTAAGAATTTGAAGAAAAAATGTTTTTTAACTCTGCAAAATGACATTTTGCTGCGGTACACTTTAATAAATATCAGTTCCGATTTCTGTATACACATTTTTATATTTTACATTTTTGTCCTTTAGTAGTCCCAAATGTTCACTTCCAATGGTTCATATGAATAATCGTTCGTTAACAATCATTTGTCAAATTGTATCATTAGTGGCCACCTTTAGATAGGGGTAAGTTATTGGGTTAGTGTTAGGAGTAGGTAGGGGTAAGTTAATTATGCTTAGATAGCAGTAGGTTAGTGTATTTAGGCTTAGATAGTGGTAGGTTAGGTAATGGGGGATAGTGTTAGGGTTAGCTAGCAGTAGATTAGTGTTAGGATTTGGTAGAGAGAGGGTTAGTGGCAGAGGAAGGTCAGGTAAAGCAATAACAGAATATCAGTAAAATTACAAATACTCTATTTGTATAATTATCCAGTGCCCAATAATAGAATATTGGCATGATTGCCGATAATCTATTTGCGACATTACCTGATGCCCAAATTTTCCTAACGCCCTGTTTTAATGTACGGGATCCGACAGGCTGAGACATCGGGGCCACCACACACTGCCACACAAAAGCTAGATTCTCAGTAGAGGCTGCTCCACTGGAAATCTAGTGTCCATCTAGTGTGTGTATGAAGCTTTAGGCCGGTTTCACACTGCATATCTGCGGTTGTGGTGCAACCCGGGGGCCATACCGCAGCGCAGAAAACACCCTTTGAGGATTTCCGCATTAATACACAGTAATCCCCATCTAGCAGCAGGCCAAGCAGGAAGTGATGCTCAGTTTCTGTAGTCGATGACGTGCACGGCAGTGTATTGCTAAAATACGCTACTGCGCATGTGTGACGCGTGAAACTTGCAGCGGCTGTTTTAAAGTATGTGCGTTGCCAAAGACTTATATGCCTTCCGGTCACCGCAGAGGTCGCACGCTAAGATAGGTTTGCACTTACCTTAGATTAGCTACTTCCACCTTATGTACTGTGATATGCCCCATAGAATTTCATTGCCCTTGCAATAGGCTGCTTTAAAATGCAGCACCACGCCAGTGTGAAAAGCCCGTCAAGTGTACCTGAGCCAAAGCTCGGGTACAAAATGAGATACTTATCTAAGGAGAGGAAAGCCTCAGGATCCTATTGAGGCTTCCCTCGGTATTCTGATGTCTCCTGTCGCTGAGAGGACCTCCCTTCCCTCAGAAGATTAGCACGAGGCATCATCATAAATCATATTGGGGCTGCACAGCTCCTCTTCCTGCAGCGTAGGCATGTGAGCCCGCATGCACTGTAAGCCAGAGCCGCTCATGTACAAGCAGCTCTGTGCTACTGCGCATGCACGGCTGTGCTCGTAACAGAGGAAGAGCACTGCTACCTTCCAGTTGGGGGGCATCAGAATACAGAGGGAAGCCTCAATAGGATCCTGATGCTTCCCTCTCTTCAGGTAAGTATCTGATTTTGATCCCGAGCTTTGGCTCGGGATCACTTTAAGACTTTTAGGGAAACTAACAGTAAACATAATATTTATCCCACATGCTTTTAAAAAAATAAATAAATAACATTCTGTCTTTAGAAGTTATAATAGTGTTTGAGGGCAAAATTTGACTGGTATTCTGCTTAAAGAGAACCTGTACTGAGTAAAATTATTTAAAATAAACACATGAGGTAACTTCAAATGAACATTACATAGTCACCTTGCCATCAGTTCCTCTCAGAAGCTCACCATTTTCTTCTTACAGTGATCCCTTCCAGTTCTGACAACATTTTGTCAGAACTGAAATATATCAGTTGCTGTCAGTTTTATATCAGTTGCTGTCAGTTACAGCTGAGAGGAAAACTGATGTGTCCATGTTTCCCTATGGCTCAAGTGGGCGATGTTACAGTTTAACAGTGTGCTGACCAGGAAGCTGTTAGGGGGTAATAGCCATTTTCAAAATGGAGGACAGAGAATTCCCTTGATCACAGTGGACAAACAGGATGCAGGACAGGAAAAATAGATTGAGGAGTAGACTACAGAGGAGGTAAGTATGACTTGTGTATGTTTATTTTGCATTTTAATGTTCAGTTCAGGTTTTCTTTAAAGTGTACCAGCGCTTTAATATAAAAATGTTTTATACATACCCGGGGCTTCCTTAGCCCCATCTGCTCGGATCGCTCCTATGCCGCTGTTCTCCGCTGTATGCAGCTTCGGGAACCGGGTCCTGTCACTGCTGTCAGTCGGCTCCAGTCTACGCATGAGAAGTGTGCTCTTTGCGTATCTCTCCAGCAGCTGCTGGAGAGATACGTAGAGGGCACACTTGTTCCGTGCGTAGAGTGGAGCCGACTGACAGCAGTGACGGGACCCGGTTTCTGAAGCTGCATACAGCGGAGAACAGCGGTGTGGGAGCGATCCGAGCGGATGGGGCTAAGGAAGCCCCGGGTATGTATAAATCTTTTTTTTTATATTAAAGCTCTGAGTCCCTTTAAACTAGTCATCTAAACATCATAAGCGTAATGTGTGCTGTTTATTCAATCCTGTTTTATAACTGTAGTAACAGTTACAGTTAATCATTAAAAGCAAGTATATTTCCCTATAATCTCTGTGTGGGTTCCTTGTGCGACAACCATCACCCCTGGGTTTAGTAATTGATGCTGTTAATCATTAAAAGCAAGTGTATTTTGCTGTAAACTCTGCGAGAGTGCCAGGGGAAGGAGGAGGACCTGTAACATCAGAAGTCTTCAGGGAGTCTAGCTACATAAAGAAACATGATACATGAATATGTGCAGAGAAAAACATTATAAGGCTAGCAAAAGCACCAGTAAGGGAAAAAAATGAACTTGGAAATACAGTTACTGAGCACTTTACTGTATATCCTTTACTGTACACCTGTATATCTGCTTATTTGTCCAATTATCTAATCAGGCAAGGCAGGGGTCACACTTACCAAAATCGTGTCCGTTTTCTTGCACTGATAAAACGCACGGGAAAACTGTGGGAAAATAATATTGTCAGTGTTGCATTTTCTTGCACACAGCGTGCGATTCCCTATTGCCGACAGTCTACTTGCTGTTGGTCATAAATGAGCAGACACTGCAGATTCATCAGCTGTTTTCTCACGGACTCAAGTGTAACCCCTGCCTCAATCATGTGGCAGCAGTGCAAAGCACAAAAGATGCAGGTCATAAGCTTTTGTTAATGTTCACATCAAACACGAGAATAGATAAAAATGTTAGAGTACTTGAAGTTAAAATAGACAGAGCCTGTAATGACAAGCGCTGTCTGGATGAAATCGGATGGGGGGGTTGCAGAGATAAATACGTACCTGTCCTAACGTCTCTGGGGCAAAGGAGATGCTACTCCCCCCTCCTCGGCAGTGCGGCGGCCATGCTTCAGAAGACTACCAGTCTTTGGAAAGCTCCACTTGCATGCCTGTGGCTCACCCCCAGCTACCAATAAGGCCATGGCTGCTGAGCTGGGGTTTAGCTGTGGCCACACAGGTGGACGTGGCCAGAGCCTTGGTAGTGACTTTGAAAAAAAAATCACCAGGGCCCATTTTGAGAGGGAGGCGGAGCGATCACCTGCCTGGCAGGAAGACTTCAGGACAGGTAAGTATTTAACCCCGCGACCCTCACCCCTTCCCTTAATCCCCCATTATTCAGACAGAACCTGTCATTACAGGCTCTGTCGATTTAGCTTGGTTTTTACTGTCACATGATTGATAGTCCAAAGATATAACAACAAAAGTTGTTTAGGTGATACCTTTAACCCTTTCTGGACCAGCACCCTCTGCCCTCTTAAGGACCAGAGGGTGCTGGTCCAGCAAACCACCGCTTCCGGACGAATCGCCGCAAGTTATCGTCGCTCCCGTCGGACACGCCGCTCTGTCCCCGCCGCAGGCTGCTCTCTCTGCCGTCGCTATGACGGCAGAGCACTGTGCGCCGGTCAGGAGCCGCTTTCATTGGCTCCTGACCCTGTCACTCCATGTAAGCCAATGGGAACGGCTTACATGAATGACAGGGCCAGGAGCCAATGAAAACGGCTCCTGCCCGGCTCACAGTGCTCTGCCGTCATAGAGGCGGCAGGGCACACATTGCGGCGGGGGCAGAGCGGGCCGAGCGGCGGGGACGGGCGGGGGCGCGTGGTCAATGGGACGTAGAGCTTACGTCCGGTCAGGACCGCAGCTCCCCCTGCCCGCCGTAGATTTATACTGTGGCGGTCCGCAGGTAGTTAATGACTAACTGTACAAGATTTCTTTGCAAGCTTTCGAACAGTCAGCATGGAAGATTCAGAACTCGCCTTCTCCTGAAGGTAGCACTGAGCTAGAGAGGTCTCTGATCTGATCAGAACCGTGTCCTTCCACAACCAAGTTGGACCTTTGTGCTGGTAAAAGTTCAATTTCTGGCATACATCAAAGGTCAGCGCAGGTTTAGAAAGTCATTGTATGTAGGGAATGGTAAATTCTTCAAAAAAAGTATAATTTCTGTTTTGATTCCCATTTTATTTTTGCAAACTGTCTTGTTGTGTGTCTTTGTAGTTTTACCATGTTTTTGTAAATATTTTGTATATATTTCTTTCTGCACTGTTCCACTTTTTGGAATATTAAATCTTTATTTAATAAGCCTGACTTCTGATGTACTAGCAGAGCTTGCCTTCCTAGAGAGAGACTGCAGTGTAATTTGTGTTACAAGTTCAGTGTCCGATTGGAAGCTCGGTTTGTACACCGCTACTGTGTGAGAGTTTGTGTGTGTATGGTGTTCCCGTATTTAGGCCTAAGCGCAAAGCTGACCCAAATATGAAAATGCTGGACTGAGTGCAGGCCACTCGACAGCAGAGTGGGAATTGTTGAAGTGTCTAGCGGCAGCTAGTGGTGGCAGAGTGAAGTGTTGTTGAGGGGTGTCAGCCTTGTGTTAGCTTGAATAAGGCTGCTTCCTCTCTCGATCTGGTCAAAACAGAAAACCCCCAGTCAGGAACTGTCTCTGCAGGCTGGCCGTGGGGCCGGTTCCAGACAGTGGGTTCTCAAGGTTTTCTTTATTTTCAAAAGTACTTAAAGAGAAACCATAACCAAGGATTGAATTTTATCCCAATCAGTAGCTGATACCCCCTTTCCCATGAGAAATCTTTACCTTTTTACAAATGGATCATCAGGGGGCTCTGTATGGCTGAAATTGTGATGAAACCCCTCCCACAGTGTGAGGTCAGGACCTAGGTACTGACATCACACTGTGGGAGCCTTTTTGCAATGTGGGAAATAACAGCTGTTTCCAACTGCTAAAAAAGCAAGCAGCATCTTCTTACACTGACATCACCGGCTAGCAGTAAAAAATGTCACCATGTGATAAATGTCAGAATGTAAATCAGGGAGAGGAAAGATTTTACAATGGGCAAACACTGACTAAATCATTTATACATAATTATTGTACAAATTAAGCACTTTTGTTCATTACGTCATTTTCACTGAAGTTCCTCTTTAATAAATGGCAGTTGCTCCATTTTACAGCCAAAAAAGTGTACAGTGAGCAGGGAGACTGGCCAGGATCTTTATATAAATCTTTTTCAGGGAGTGTCTTTATAAAGAATAAAGGCCATGCTGAGAATCCCCATGGAGAGATGGACTAGCCCAAAACCGATGGACGCTCGGTAATGGGCAGGGCCAGGCGGCGGTGAGTCTCTCCTCCTTCTTTCACGCAACCAATTTGTAATTGTAATTAATGCACTATATATATGTCTATGTTTGCTACGGGGCATTTAATCTCTGAGGAAGCGAGCGCTAAGCTTGCGAAACGGCTGTCAGACTTAGCCCTACTGTGTATTTGGTCGGGTGGAGATGAAATAAACGAGTGGATTTTGCAACACCTCTGGTGCCCGGATTCTCTCTTTCTATTGAAGCTACGATTACGCTGTTTACATTTTAAGATTTTTCAGGACAGTGGTCCTTTAAAAATACTCCTTTAATGAATATGTTTTGTATTTTAAGACTGCCATTTGCTACTTACTTAACACTAGCACCATATAAGTGCACCATAAAATGACAAAGTTTACCTTTTCGCCAAGGTTTTTTAGGCCTCTTTCACAGTAGGACGTTGCGGTTTGATGCAACATTAAAGTCGCATTGCAAATTACAGCGCAATGCCCCAAAAAAGTCGCAACGCAACTTAATGCCCCTTTAAGATCACATACAGTAGAGCATACAGGCAATAAAAAGTATGTTTCCAAGTCATTACTGAGCATGTGCAAACAGTCCAATGCAGCTAATAACGTGTATAATGCACTGCATGCAGTACTTTCACTTTACATTCCGTCGTTAGTCACCAACGCAACTTGTGCAATGTGAATGGGGCATTGATTTTTCATTGCAGTGAGTTATTCTGTGTTAAATGTTGTTTTAACGTGCAACTTTAATGTCGCACTGTGAAAGAGGCCTTACACATTACAAAAACTTAGTTAACTTGCTTAGAAATGTCAAAAGGGGCATCATCTTAAAAATGCTAAATTTCTCACAGTATTGAAGTAGAGCACACCCATTACACACACACTACTCAGCCGTAGCAGTCACACAAGGGGTAGTCTGCAGTAAGTGAACCAACAAGTAGGACAACAATACACCTCCTTGTATTAACCTGCTGGGCGGTCTGGACGAGCTCAGCTCGTCCAGTACCGCCGGAGCCTGCCGCTCAGGCCCTGCTGGGCCGATTTGGCTCAAATAAAAAGCAGCACACGCAGCCGGCACTTTGCCAGCCGCGTGTGCTGCCTGATCGCCGCCGCTCTGCGGCAATCCGCCGCGAGCAGCGGCGAAAGAGGGTCCCCCCAGCCGCCTGAGCCCAGCGTAGCCGGAACAAAAAGTTCCGGCCAGCGCTAAGGGCTGGATCGGAGGCGGCTGACGTCGATGACGTCACTCCGCTCGTCGCTATGGCGACGATGTAAGCAAAACAAGGAAGGCTGCTCATTGCGGCCTTCCTTGTTTATTCTGGGCGCCGGAGGCGATCGGAAGAACGCCTCCGGAGCGCCCTCTAGTGGGCTTTCATGCAGCCAACTTTTAGTTGGCTGCATGAAATAGTTTTTTTTTTTATTAAAAAAAAACCCTCCCGCAGCCTCCCTGGCGATCTTAATAGAACGCCAGGCAGGTTAAACTGAAGAATTGATCACTAATAATCCTTCTTAAAGTAACCTTAATACCCAACCAGGTAATAGAAACAGAGCATGTAATGAAAAACTACATAATCCTAGGTCATCTACAATAAAAACTACGTCTGAATTTCCTGCTGTTCCAGGGGCTGGAGCAGGTGTAATAAAGCAAAGTGGAATCAAGAGCTGAGCTGCTATGCTTGCCTACACATCATCAAAGTCCTCCATTACATTACTGGACCAATGATGCTCCAAACTGCAGCTGCAGTGATAAGACCTAAAAGATATGACAATTATACTGTATTCATTCTCTTATGCATCACCTCTCTTTAAAGTGGTATCACATTCTTTTTTCAAATAAGAAGCAAACCCCTCAGTTCAGATCCTTTTATGTCATATATCAAAAACCTTATTTCAGATTTGTCACTTTAGTTATATCTGCAGAGATAGCCATATCTCTACCACAGTCTTGTTGGCTATGCAATGTGTGAGATTGCTGATTACTTCAGATGATGAATCCATTTGTAATGCTTCCTTCTTTCTCAGAAATTGAGTAAGATGAAATGGGGCCCAAGGCAAGATGGCAGTTTTTGTCCACTGTTGATGGTCACCTGGATTTTTTAAAATAAGATTTGGTGGGGGCTAGCATCCAGCAGGCTCCTAGACTCTCTCCAGGCCCTAGGCAACTGTCTAGAATTGCTTTGTGGATGATCCGTAAGGGAGCTATGGAGTCAAAAGCGGCTGTGGTGTTCTGCTTATATTTAAGGACCATGGTCTAAAGGTGGCCACACACCATACAGTTTTTAAATATCTTTTCAATTCAAGAATAGCAATCAAATTTTCTAACTGATTGTAACATTTCAAAAATCTGACCAATGTACCACACACATATGTTCAATTTTTCCTAAATTATGAGAAAATTGCTTGGGTGTATATATTAATAAATTGACCACACATCTACCACACACCATTCAATTTTCATAAAAATTGTTTAGAAAAAATCCATTATTCCTGATCAACTTTTCTCGAATAAAAATTTCTTGCCCGAATAAAAAAAAAAAAGCTTTTGATTTTTCAGGGAAATCTGATCTTTTTTTATCGAATTGCTGTAAAATAGGATCATTTTATTGTATCGTGTGTCGCCACCTTAAGACCAAGGTCCATCAAGATTAAGGTTGTTCTAAGATGGGTTAGAGACTAAAATAAAGCTTGCAGTTGGATTAATAAGATCGATGTTAGGTAAGATTTCTGCTAAAATCTTGTCTAATATCTAATGCGAAAGTGTAGTAGCAAGAAGAGTTTTTTTTCTGAATTCAGCCGATGGGCAGGTCAATTAGGTGTGTGATCCACGTCACTCACAAAACAGGAGAACAATATTGTCAGACTACATTTCTCAGAATCTCTACATTCCTGTAGAAAGGTTGATATTTTCCTGGGACATCTTTAGTCCGTTGTAAGTTGTTTTTAATTAATGCATGTTATGTGTAGCCCCTTGAATTTCAAAAAGGATGTTCTCACCTGTGGTGACATGGAGACATGTGGGGCAGATCCTTGTAGGGTGTTCAATTACAGGAGCAAGGATTTATGGTGCTAACCAAATGGCCCAAATTCAGAATAATCAGAAGTGCATCCCTTCTTCAGATTATGAGTACAGGGGTGAGAGTGTAAAAGGTATGAGTCGATAAAAACACACATGTTGTTGTAATGTTATATTCTGAAATATTTTAGATTCTTCTTTAGGATCTTAGTCCTCTCCAGTATTCTTGATTGCAATATGGCACCTGTCTTGTTTATGATAGTCTTTGCTGCACATTGCTTGTAGCCTTGGTGTTGCATAATGAGGTTCTGTGGGGAGATTTACCCTTTTCAAGCTCCTCCACTGAAGTTACAGCTTGCTGCCAGCTACGATGTAACGTTTGCGGGTTTCTGGTCAGCGCACAAGATGCGCACTGACACAGCCGAAATCCTCCACAAGCGTATAATTAGATAGTACCCAGCTTGGATGCAATGCACCAGTAGAGGGCTATTCCCACCGGCAGATGGAGCTGTGGAGTGCAGGCGAGCACAGCCTCTGCACGGCCACAGATGCCTGATGGGAATTGTACGAATAAAGGCAAAGCAGGGCACGATAGCCCTCAAAGAGAGAGAGCACAGAGACAGACTAAATGTGTGTTCCCCAATCTAGTCGCCACCCAGCGACGGTGAACACACATCTGCAGAAACAAAGCGGGAACACAATCGCAGGAGAGAGGCGATTGCCAGAAGTGACACAAGGCCGAACAGAACAGAGCACGAGAGTAGCAAAGGCACAGCAAACAACAATCAGAAGATAAAGAAAATAACAAACGCTAGCTAAACGCGAACACCGCACTCATTCGCAACAGCGAACGCGTTTAAGCATGATATATATAATATAAAATTGTTTAAGTTTTGAAGGGCAAAAAACTTGTGGTAAGGAAGTGGTTAAAGGGGCACTATGGCAAAAAATTGTAAAATTTAAAATATGTGCAAACATAAACAAATAAGAATTCCTTTTTTTCCAGCGTAAAATGAGCCATACATTACGTTTGCTATGTTGCTGTCACTTACAGTTGGTAGTAGAAATCTGACAGAAGCGACAGGTTTGGGACTAGTCAATCTCTTCATGGGGGATTCTCAGCAAGGCTGTCTATGTTTACACATACTGTATATTCTGGCGTATAAGATTACTTTTTAACACTTAAAAATCTATTGAAAAGTCGGGTCGTCTTGGTGTCTTTTAATGCCGGGTGATACGCCCTATCCTGTTACCGCCTCTCAGACCTCGCTGCTGAGGACTGTAATGAAGCGGCGCAGGCGCATATGTGCGAGATCTGAGAGGCAGAGAAGAAGGTAAGTAGGATACAAGGGTGGGCCAGAAGGATGAAAGAGGCGTGTTTATAGGCACAGTGCTATCTGTTCTTCCATACCTCTGTGATAAAACAGGGAGAGCTGACCAATCCGCTTAGGGAGAGTTGACCAATCCAACCAGTCGATCACCTATATACGGTTATATACTGGGTACCACATACAGTATAGCACCAGTATATGATGTTTTTTTACATTTTTATTTGGTGTGCGTTGGAAGAGGGGTAGTCTTATACGGCGAGTATATACCAAACTCTATATTTTAACTGGAAAAGTTGGGGGGTCGTCTTATATGCCGGAATATACAGTATTTTACATTTTAAATTTTTTTTTTGCCATAGTGCCCCTTTAAGCAAGACGGAAGACAACAACAAAGGGAGAAGCCAGCTGCAGCAGGTGGGGAGTTGTACTTGCATCACGCCAGAGGTAACCTCATATTGTTCTTTTGAATTTTTCAGGCATTAAAGTGCGATTTCCATCCGTAATATGTGCACAGGGCACCACAGCCTATGGCAGGTAACTTATTAATTGTAACAAAACAAAGTTTACCTGTTTAAAACTGATGAGTTCCAATATAGTTCTCCCATAAAAAACACCTTGCAAAGTAGTAAAAATCGCGATTGCGAGCATCACAATTTTCAGTATGGCCTTATCCTTTTGTAGTTACTGGACTTCTCTGTTTATAACATAAATATAATCTAAGCATCATTATATTGTTACTTTGATTGGCTCTACGCAGTTTGGGATTTTTTTTCAGTGGCATGTACAGTTTTAATGAACTCAATGGAACTAGTACTTTGTTTATTTTCCTTTTATTAAAGGACACCTGAAGTGAGAGGCATATGGAGGCTGCCATATTTATTTCCTTTTAAACAATGTAGATTGCTGGGCTGTCCTACTAATCCTCTGCCTCTAATACTTAGCCATATACCCTGAACAAGCATGCAGATCAGATGTTTCTGACTGAAGTCTGACTGGATTATCCACATGCTTTTTTCAGGTGCGTGATTCACACTACTGATGCCAGAAACATTAGCAGGACTGCCAGGCAACTGGTATTGTTGAAATGGATATAAATATGGCAGCCTCTAAAATCCCTCTCACTTCAGGTGTCCTTTAAATAAACTGTTACAAAATAAAAGCAAAGGTAAACGCAGAAGAAGTTGTTTAAGAAAAAAAAAATTAGATGTAAGGGCCATAGTACATAAGTGGACGATAATCTGGCATTCCTGTACAGTTCATTTCAGACTGGCCAAAAGGTTGGCCACAGGTCATATACATCCAATAAGATTCAATCTTGCTGTACCCGCTTTAGTAAAAACTGAATTTTGATTGGTTACTTATCTACTAGATATTACATTTTGCATCTTGCGTAATGTTTTGAGCATCACTGTACTGTTTAGTTACTCTTCCAATCTATAGCTTTGCTTTTTAAATATGCTGGGCTTATGCTTCACTCTTAAATTCTTCCTAAAACGTCACATCTAGACAGTTGCTGACAAAATATGTTGGCAAACTGATAGTCCCCTGGCCTGTGAAAGATAAGCAACCTCGTCATTTGGTCAACACCCATCACTGCTTGCCTTCCCCCATTTCCTTGTTTGTGCCAAGCAAGGAACAGCATTTTATTTTTACTTCAAAATATAAAATGCCACCAAAATATTCTGCTAGTCTCCGAGGATTTCTGCCATGGGTGCTTATTTTACTGCAATCAGCATTTATATTAGTCTTTTTTTTCTTGTTTTACCATAATTACTTTACTGAGAGTCACTTTCAGTGGTACACAGGTAAGAGACTTTATTTATGATGCACAAAAAAACATTACTTAACTATAGTCTTAATTTGTATTGTCTAAAATAGAAATGTGTCTTAAAACAGAAGGTATTTGAGATTATTCTGGTTGGAGTGAGCATATGAGGTCACCATGAGCTTGCTGGGTAATCTGTAACTTCGTATGGTTTATTGACTTATCTAAGCATTTCTTCATTCATTCCTAATGGCATTTAAGTTTTACATGTGTTTTGCATCGTTTTCATAAATTGTTGGGGTATATGTGAAAATAAGCCTGTTGGTTCATATGCCTCCCATTGCTTGCTCGGGAAGTTCTTTTATATGAATGATTATGATACTACTTAAGGTTGTGACTCTACCCAGAACTGAGGGAACAGTCGATACTAGGAAGTTTGAATCATCTCTGGCTGCTTGTACCCCAGGATGACTGCACTCTTCAGCAATGACACCTGTGAGTCTATATATTACTATAAATAATGTATTAGGAGCACTATACTCTCCTAGCTGTAACAAGAGTAAATGTTTGAGATAGTAGGGTTCCCATCAGTCTATTTTCAGCTGCTTTGGTATGTGGGCGCTGTGCAGACATTACAGAATATTTGTCAGGGAGATAATTGATCATTTATAGACTAGAATACTTTGTGCAGACACTGTTGTCCATTCTATTTAATCCTACTGTATAAAGGCCTCTTTCCCACCTTCGCGGTTCGGGAAACCCAGGTGACCATTGCAAAATATGTCACTTGCGTCGCTATGCGATTCTCGCTAATGCAGTTGGCAACCATGCGTTGCGATTCTGCGGTAAATCAAAAATAGAAACACCAGACAGTGCAGTCTATGTACTTCTGATTGCCCGGTAGATAGCACCGTGTCTTCAAATGTGCAAGTGGGAAATTGGGCCTAGAGATATGCTACATGTATGCTAAAATTACAGAATTAGTCATTTATGGTTTGTGTATTTTTTTTCTTTTACTCTTGCTTATATGCTGCATTAAAAAGTACTAGTTCCTGTGAAGACTTCTTGTAATGGCCTAAGTTTGAATTAAAGTTCTGAAAGTATTTTACACCTGCTGTTGTGATAAAGGCTTGCCCAAATTAGACAGGAAATAAGGTCACTGTTATGAATCATTCCAAAGCATTTTTTAAAAGTAGAAAGAAGGTGCAAATGAGTAAATTGAAGCATGCTTTAAAATGCATGTAAAGGCGGTGGAAGACATTTAGAAATATTTTTGATGCCCAAGCTAGAACAAGCCCTTTTAATGACCACCATTTTTTATGCTGAGGTGTGAGCAGACCCTCAGTGATAATCAGTTGTACCATACTGTAACTGAGCCATGCTTTTGACTTTGCAGATAAGTCTTAAGGTGCCCATTAACAGTACAATTTTTTCATCAGATGCACTCTTTTGACTCACTTTTTATGATCGAAAGTAGTTGGAAGCTAATTCTTGATTGTTCCCATGAACAGGTTGATTAGGGCATTTTCTCTCTTCAGACAGGATTGTAAAATCCAACTTTCAGTTAAACGGAACTTTCAGTTCCAATCGACCAAAGAATCATTTTACATTGATTTTCACCAAATACTCACTGTTTTCTGTACAATTTGATCGTAAACATTGTGTCAGAAGATTGCATTACATGAAAATATTGTACCATTAATGGGCACCTTAAGGTGCCCATACATCAGACGATTTATGGGCAGATCGACTAAAAGACAAATCTCTATCTGACCGAATCTGCCTGCCCATACACCAGCAGATCGATTCCCATCGCATCCGCCACCTCTGTTACTGCTCCCCTAATGTGAATGTGCTACCCGCCCATGCATTTAATGCTTTACCTGTCTGCTGTCTCCTGCCGTGGTCCCCATGCATCTTCCGAGATTAAGCACGTGACGTGTGTGTGACATCACACATGCGCTGCATGCTTTATGGAAGCCCAGCGGCAATGCAGAAGATGAATGGGGACCACGGCAGGAGACGGCAGACAGGTAAAGTATTCAATGCACAGGCAGGTGGCACATTCACATTAGGGGAAACAGCACCGGGGATTCTGTCACATTCGTTGCTTGTCCTGATATCACACACCGTTACTGCCGCGCATCTGATCGACCACGTCGGCCAGATATTTTGCAGCATGTCCGATCGATACATTTGACCAATTTTAATACCAAAATTGGTCGAATCATTGATCGGGCATTCTTGTGGCAGTACTGATTTGCATCCGATTCAATGATAATTATCAAATTGGATGCTTGATCGGCTGCCAAATCGAGTGGTGTATGGGCACCTTTAGAAGCTGTCAATCAAGCAATCTGGCTGTACTTTCTAGATATACTCATTCAATTAGCATGAAAAGGACAGCAGAATAAAGAGAGAGTTTGAGGGATGTTTCCAGCTAACAACTTTTCAATGGCAAAAAAATATTCTAACACTGATAAGGATTAAAATTGTGGGCTGGAAGTCAAAATCAATCAGTTTTGTCCCAATTTAACATCTCACTACTTAATATAACTTAAAGTGTACCTGAAGCCCAAAAAAGAAAAACATTTATACTTGGATACTTACCTCAGTAGTGGGAAGCTAACACATCTGTACTGGTTATGCATACAGTGGGTTGCAAAAGTATTCGGCCCCCTTGAAGTTTTCCACATTTTGTCATACTGTTCAAGCGATCATTCAGAAATGGAAGGAGTATGGCACAACTGTAAACCTACCAAGACAAGGCCATCCACCTAAACTCACAGGCCAAACAAGGAAAGCGCTGATCAGAAATGCAGTCAAGAGGCCCATGGTGACTCTGGACGAGCTGCAGAGATCTACAGCTCAGGTGGGAGATTCTGTCCATAGGACAACTATTAGTCATGCACTGTACAAAGTTGGCCTTTATGGAAGAGTGGCAAGAAGAAAGGCATTGTTAACAGAAAGCATAAGAAGTCCCGTTTGCAGTTTGCCACAAGCCATGTGGGGGACACAGCAACCATGTGGAAGAAGGTGCTCTGGTCAGATGAGACCAAAATGGAACTTTTTGGCCAAAATGCAAAACGCTATGTGTGGCAGAAAACTAACACTGCACATCACTCTAAACACACCATCCCCACTGTCAAATATGGTGGTGGCAGCATCATGCTCGGGGGGTGCATCTCTTCAGCAGGGACAGGGAAGCTGGTCAGAGTTGATGGGAAGATGGATGGAGCCAAATACAGGGCAAACTTGGAAGAAAACCTCTTGGAGACTGCAAAAGACTTGAGACTGGGGCGGAGGTTCACCTTCCAGCAGGACAATGGCCTCAATTCACTAAGATCATGCTGGAGATAATAAGGCAAGAGAAAACTTACCTCCACACAGTGAGAGAGTAATCTTATCTCTTCATTCCTTAAGTTACTGTCACAGGAGCCCTAGTGGCTGACCGCACTTAGCCTTCTAAACGGTGCCAGCGCACAGATCGTGCGAACTCTGGTCGCAGTCAATGCGCAGGAACCGTTAAGAATTGGCCGCAGACAACTCAGAAGGGAGCCTGTGAGACACGGGTGATTACAACTTCACCCACTGGTTCAGAGTAAACTGCCACCACCGCGGTTACCATGGGACCGTGGAGCCCACTAACTGACTAGTCCTGCGAATAAAACGGTTAAACACACAATATTCTGTCTAGCCAACAACAAACAAACAGTAGCGTATCTTCAGAGACCCGGGATCAGTTCTGTGTGTGCTGATAAGCAGGGTAGCGGACAGTGAATGACTTGGAGAAAGTCGTTTATTCACGCAATATAAATAATTAATATATACAGACAATTATTAAAATCACAATTATTAAGACAGTAATAGCCAGTATGAAATAAAAAGGGAGAAAATACTTATGGTTTGTGGAAATATGTCCTTGTGGGAAAATCATAAAGTTCTTGGTTTCAATCAGAGTTCCGCAGAATTCTTTGTTCCAGATTCCAGAAGAGATGGCCAATCAAGATGGCCGCCCGCACATGTGTCCTTTGTCTCAGGGCTTCATTCAAAGTTCAGCACAATGGCCACCAGCCCTATGTCCTCTGAGCTGGCAGCAGGATGTTCTCATATGGATGGAATGGGAGGACTTCCTTCCCAGGCAGCTCATTCACTTTTAATGGAGCTGAGATCAGAGGCGGGCTTCCAGAGTCGGCCCCCAGGCTGGACTATGGTAATCACATCTGGGCAGGGGTTTAGCAACCTCATAATCCTGACATGTTCCCTAGGCAGACCTGCGCGGCCGGCACACAAATAATAATTACATATTCTCGATCCCCAGAACCTACCGATTAATATGATATCAAACTTGGGCATGTTTGCATGCCCGGCTAAAAAACGGTGGAATTCCCCGAGTTCTGATTCTGCCAGTGGCCCCAATTTAATATCAAAATACTCACAAGATCCGGACCAGCAGAAGGATATAACTCCCACAGCTCTCCGATGTATGATACTTCTAAAACATGCATAAAGATCATAACTCTATGTTTCCCTATCCTGGCTGAATGGTTCCGCTAAGTCTGCCCCCTGCTGGGATTAGCTTCCTTGGCTCTGAAAAGACTCCTAGTTTGTTAATTAACATCTGAGTGTTACCCCTCTGGCTTCATTAGCAAGTCACAGGGCACAGGCTTCATGAAAAGAACTCTGCTAATTACTCCCCTGAAGACAGCAGAGACTCCCCAGGCTGGACTGCCTGGTGTCCACAGACACGAGATTCTGATTGGGGCAGCGCAACGACAACCGAGGCAGGAAGTCGATTGCGGCTGCGTTTTCTGCGCACTGACGGCTCGTCCGTCACACCTCCCCTTTCCGATGCTGTGTAGGGGGTTGTCACCAAGACATCCTCCGTAGCAGCCATTGGCGCTGTTGGGTCTAGTTCCCCCTGACACCGGGACAGCCCATCAGCGTGTTGGTGTCGGCTGCCGGGACGGCGGGGAACCCCATTGGCGCCTGCGGCTCGGTTCACCTGGACAGGTCGCTGTCCGCTACCCTCAGGGTTAACCCGACATGGACCGTTCTGGACAGGGCGTTTGCGCCACTGCAGTCGGACGTGGTGTCTGCCGGGACTGCTGACAACGGGCAGTGGGTTGGTTAGGTCAACAGCCAGCCCACGCAGGGTTCCCCTGCTAAGTGGCTGTGGACCTAAGGGAACCCCGCGGGAATCCCTGGACCTTCCCAGCTCCTGACAGACGGCACATGCTCTGCAGTAGTTTGCTACATCCCTGTTCATCCGGGGCCAATAAAACTGTTTCCGAATACCGGCAAGTGTCTTGCGGACACCTGAGTGTCCTGTCAGAGGATTACCATGTGCAGATTTCAGCACATGTCCCCTGAACGCACTCGGGACCACAAGCCATTTGGTATTCGCATGTGATATACCGGTAGGGGGCTGTACAGACTCGCTGTACAGTCTCCCACCTTCCCAGTACACCTTGAAAGCAGCCCCGTCTGCGAGGGGCTCAGCGGCTTGCTGCCTGAGCACCTCCAGGCTTGGGTCACTTTGTAGTGCGGCTGAGAATACGGCGCTGTCAGTTTCAGCCAACTGGCTCATGTCACACGAGGCCAGCGGCTGAAAGGTCTCATCCCTGCGGTCAGAGGAGGGGGAGGAGGCCGGAACCCCCTCCAACTGTTCTGAGCTCGGGTTCTGAGCAGTGCAGCTGCGCGGTACTGCTAGCACAGGTACACTGTCAGAATGGCACAGACGGACATTACTCAAATCATCATTGCATGCAGTAATGACATTGACAGGTATAGACATTTTTTCATTACAGACAGGCTGTACAGTAAACTCAGGTACAGTTACAGCATCATCACAACAGACAGTCTGTACATCAAACTCAGGTGCCTTTGCAGCAGGCACTATTGAACTTGGTACCCTTGAACTGGGCACATTCAACCCACCTCCCCCTGGTGCTCCCCCAAGTGTATAAAGTACCTGGTGGTGGGTGGAGAGTCCGTCTCCTTCCGTGAGCGACAAGGCGGTCGTGGCAGGTTCATAGTAGGACACAAGCTTGCCCAAATCAGTCCCCAGCAACACAGGGACTGGGAGATCCTTCATAACCCCAACAACCCTTTCTTGGATTCCTCCCACTCCCCAATCCAGCTTCACTGTCGCATGGGCTATGTGAAAAAGGGTGCCCTCTGCTCCAGTAAGGGCAAGGGATCGGCTGGAGCTGATGCTCTCCTTTGGCACAAGGTGTGAGTGAACTAACGTGATGTCAGCTTCGGTGTCTCGGAATCCGGTGACAACTTTGCCGTTCACTCTAACAAGTTGCTGCTGGTCGGTTCGGTCGCGGATTTCCTTTCCGCGTGCAAACAGGACAAAATCTGATGATCCAGGCTGTGGTTCGCTGGCGGGTTGCCTCTGCTGTGGGTGAGGTACAGGTGATGCAGATGATCCAGGTGCTGGTGGTGTCTGTCTCCGCTCCGGACAGTCGAATTTCATGTGTCCGGGCTGGCGGCAGTAGTGACAGGTGACCTCTCCAGGCGCTGCAGGCCTGGGTGCAGCAGCTGCGCTGGGTGGCCTCTGTGGCGGACGGCTCACAGGGGCTGGAGGGTCTGCCGAGGTATTGGGCTGACCTCCTCTCCAGCTGGATGGGACAGTTCTGCGTGTATCAGCCACCCGGGTAGTTGCAAAAGTCTCAGCAAGGTCTGCAGCGACAGTGGCTGAAGCCGGCCTGCGTTCTAGCACAAACTGGCGTACATCAGCAGGGCAAATGTTCAGAAATTGTTCGAGGACTATCAAGTCCTCCAGGACGCCATAAGACCCTTTGGTGAGGCCTAGAGTCCACTGCCGTAGTGTGGTGAGCAAGCTGCTGGCCACATCTCGGTACGAATCAGAAGACTTTTTCTGCCAGGCCCTGAACTTTTTCCGATAGGCTTCTGGCGTCAGCTGGTACTTAGTAATGATAGCGTCTTTTATAGCAGCATAATCATTATCCTTCTCCGCAGGCAATTCTGCTAAGGCATCAAGCGCTTTGTAGCGCAGCAAAGGTGTCAGATGTCTGGCCCACTGGTCTTGGGACAGACGATACTGACGGCACGCTTTTTCAAAAGACCGCAAAAACAAGTCAATGTCTGTGTCTTTTTCAATATTAGCAAATTTAAATTTTGCACTTACGGGTGGTGCAGCTCCTTCAGCAGGGAGGCTGGGCGGTGAACTCCGGCTGGCCTGTTGAACCTTTGCCATGTTGAGCTCATGCTGTCGTTTCTCCCGTTTTTGCTCCGCCATGTACTGCAGGTACTTGTCCAGGTCAGTCTCCATCAGCTTTTGTAATGCCTGCTGCATTACCGGGTCAGCACCCATGGACAGTCCAGTACTGGCCAGTTCCGGGCGAGTACTGTCAGAAACTCTGGGATTGGGGTCCATACTGACAGTCTCTGGCGTAACTGTTGCAACAGGGCCCGCAGGATGCTCAACCTCTGTACGCCTAGGATCTTCAGTCTCTGGTTCCCCTAGACTGTCAGATGGGCTGGTATCCACTTCAGCGGACACTCCCGGCTCCCGCAGTTGCTGGGCATCCCATCTGGACAAGTCTGCTATCAGGTCCCGTTTGTTCTTGCGGAGGATGCCAATGCCCCTCTCTTCGCAAAGATTTTCCAGGTCTGCTAGGCACATGTTCTGGTAGTTCCCGGACATTTCCATGCCAAATAAAATAAAACTTTTGGGGAGGGGTACTGGCTACACAGTCTCTCTGTATATATAAAAAATATATTGCCTTCCAGCTACACCAACGAATTAGTTTGTTTCTTGATAGCGCTAGCGCTATCTTAGATACTTTCAGCACAACACAGGTCCCAACCGCTGCCTAACACTGTCACAGGAGCCCTAGTGGCTGACCGCACTTAGCCTTCTAAACGGTGCCAGCGCACAGATCGTGCGAACTCTGGTCGCAGTCAATGCGCAGGAACCGTTAAGAATTGGCCGCAGACAACTCAGAAGGGAGCCTGTGAGACACGGGTGATTACAACTTCACCCACTGGTTCAGAGTAAACTGCCACCACCGCGGTTACCATGGGACCGTGGAGCCCACTAACTGACTAGTCCTGCGAATAAAACGGTTAAACACACGATATTCTGTCTAGCCAACAACAAACAAACAGTAGCGTATCTTCAGAGACCCGGGATCAGTTCTGTGTGTGCTGATAAGCAGGGTAGCGGACAGTGAATGACTTGGAGAAAGTCGTTTATTCACGCAATATAAATAATTAATATATACAGACAATTATTAAAATCACAATTATTAAGACAGTAATAGCCAGTATGAAATAAAAAGGGAGAAAATACTTATGGTTTGTGCAAATATGTCCTTGTGGAAAAATCATAAAGTTCTTGGTTTCAATCAGAGTTCCGCAGAATTCTTTGTTCCAGATTCCAGAAGAGATGGCCAATCAAGATGGCCGCTCGCACATGTGTCCTTTGTCTCAGGGCTTCATTCAAAGTTCAGCACAATGGCCACCAGCCCTATGTCCTCTGAGCTGGCAGCAGGATGTTCTCATATGGATGGAATGGGAGGACTTCCTTCCCAGGCAGCTCATTCACTTTTAATGGAGCTGAGATCAGAGGCGGGCTTCCAGAGTCGGCCCCAGGCCGGACTATGGTAATCACATCTGGGCAGGGGCTTTAGCAACCTCATAATCCTGACATGTTCCCTAGGCAGACCTGCGCGGCCGGCACACAAATAATAATTACATATTCTCGATCCCCAGAACCTACCGATTAATATGATATCAAACTTGGGCATGTTTGCATGCCCGGCTAAAAAACGGTGGAATTCCCCGAGTTCTGATTCTGCCAGTGGCCCCAATTTAATATCAAAATACTCACAAGATCCGGACCAGCAGAAGGATATAACTCCCACAGCTCTCCGATGTATGATACTTCTAAAACATGCATAAAGATCATAACTCTATGTTTCCCTATCCTGGCTGAATGGTTCCGCTAAGTCTGCCCCCTGCTTGGATTAGCTTCATTGGCTCTGAAAAGACTCCTGGTTTGTTAATTAACATCTGAGTGTTACCCCTCTGGCTTCATTAGCAAGTCACAGGGCACAGGCTTCATGAAAAGAACTCTGCTAATTACTCCCCTGAAGACAGCAGAGACTCCCCAGGCTGGACTGCCTGGTGTCCACAGACACGAGATTCTGATTGGGGCAGCGCAACGACAACCGAGGCAGGAAGTCGATTGCGGCTGCGTTTTCTGCGCACTGACGGCTCGTCCGTCACAGTTACCTCCTCTGTAGTTATTTTACCTCCTCTGTAGTTAATTTACCCTCTCTGTAGTTAATTTACCTCCTCTGTAGTTATTTTCACACGCCTGTCTTTAACTCTGGAGTTATTTTAAGGATTGGAGAGTTAACTTAAAGACAGAAGAGTTAACGTTAGGCTTGCCTGAGGTAAAATGTTTCCTGAATACTACATGCCTTATCACCATGGTAACAACTCTAGAAGAGTTATTAAAGACAGGAGATAAGCTTAGTGAATTGAGGCCAATGACCCTAAAGATAAAGCCAGGGCAACAATGGAATGGTTTAACCACTTGATGACCCACCCTTTACCCCCCCTTAAGGACCAGCGCTGTTATTTGTGATCTGTGCTGGGTGGGCTCTACAGCCCCCAGCACAGATCAGGGTGCATCTAGAGCGATCAGATCGCCCCCCTTTTTCCCCCACTATGGGGATGATGTGCTGGGGGGGTCTGATCGCTCCTGCCTGCCGGTGTTGCGGGGGGGGGCACCTCAAAGCCCCCCTCCGTGGCGAAATCCCCCCCCCCCTCCCTCTCCTACCTGGCCCCCTGGTGTTCCGGCCTGCACAGGACGCTATCCGTCCTGTGCAGCCAGTGACAGGACGTCCCCTGTCACATGGCGGCGATCCCCGGCCGCTGATTGGCCGGGGATCGCCGATCTGCCTTACGGCGCTGCTGCGCAGCAGCGCCGTACAATGTAAACAAAGCGGATTATTTCCGCTTGTGTTTACATTTAGCCTGCGAGCCGCCATCGGCGGCCCGCAGGCTATTCACGGAGCCCCCCGCCGTGATTTGACAGGAAGCAGCCGCTCGCGCGAGCGGCTGCTTCCTGATTAATCAGCCTGCAGCTGGCGACGCAATACTGCGTCGCTGGTCCTGCAGCTGCCACTTTGCCGACGCGCGGTATGAGTGCGCGGTCGGCAAGTGGTTAAAACAAAACATATCTATGTGTTAGAATGGCCCAGTCAAAGTTCAGATCTAAATCCAATCGAGAATCTGTGGCAAATATCTGAAAACTGCTGTTCACAAACGCTGTCCATCTAATCTGACTGAGCTGGAGCTGTTTTGCAAAGAAGAATGGACAAGGATTTCAGTCTCTAGATGTGCAAAGCTGGTAGCGGCATACCCTAAAAGACTGGCAGCTGTAATTGCAGCAAAAGGTGGTTCTACAAAGTATTGACTCAGGGGGTCGAATAATTACGCACTACTCGCTTTGCAGTTATTTATTTGTAAAAAATGTTTGGAATGATGTATGATTTTCGATCCACTTCTCACATGTACACCACTTTGTATTGGTCTTTCACGTGGAATTCCAATAAAATTGATGCATGTTTGTGGCAGTAATGTGATAAAATGTGGAAAACTTCAAGGGGGCTGAATACTTTTGCAACCCACTGTAAGTGAGGTACATGCATGCCCAGTAGAGCAAAGCACAGAGGAAGAACAACATACATGAGTGGCTTTGTTCTCCTGGGCATTCACAGCCCTTACTCACACATGCCCAGTATGGATGTGCTTGTACACTGCTCATTATCAAATACAGGAACACCAGGGACATGGAGGGGGACAGGAGAAAGCCATAAGGGGGCAGAATAAGGACACAAGTTGGATATAAGGATGACACAAAAAGGGACAGAAGGATAACATAAAGAGGAACAGAAGGATGACATAAGGAGGGACAGAAGGATGACACAAGGGGAAACAGAAGGATGACACAAAGGAGGGCAAGAGGAGGCTACAAGGAAGGGCTAGAGGAGGCCACAAGGGGTGACAGAAGGAGGACACAAAGGGGGACAAGAGGAGGACAGAAGGATGACACAAGTGGGGACAAAAGGAGGCCACAAAGGGAGAAAAGAGGAGGCCACAAGGAGGGGACAGAAGGAGGACACAAAAGGGGACAAGAGGAGGCCACAAGAGGGACAGCAGGAGCCAGGAAGCCACAAAGGGTAACAGGAGCACGGCACAATAATTGGGGGGATAATATCTAGAAGATGCCTCTGGATCATAGACGCACCAGGTTTAGTATATTTTTTTCCCCTGGTTTTTGCCCTCTAAACCTAGGTGCATCTTAAAGTCCAGAGCATCTTATAGTCCGAAAAATACGGTATATGTACTGTATATATGTATTTAGTCTTTAGCACTCATCAGGCAATGTAATGGGCAACTGACTGCACTCAGACCAAAGGGGGAGGAATAATTACGCACACCCCACTTTGCAGTTATTTTTTCTTAAAAAATGTTTGGAATCAGGTATGATTTTCGTTCCACTTCTCACGTGTGCACCACTTTGTATTGGTCTTTCACGTGGAGTTCCAATAAAATTGATTCATGTTTGTGGCAGTTATATGACAAAATGTGGAAAACTTCAAGGGGGCCGAATACTTTTGCAAACCTATATATATATATACAGTGGAGGAAATAATTATTTGACCCCTCACTGATTTTGTAAGTTTGTCCAATGACAAAGAAATGAAAAGTCTCAGAACAGTATCATTTCAAAGGTAGGTTTATTTTAACAGTGGCAGATAGCACATCAAAAGGAAAATCGAAAAAATAACCTTAAATAAAAGATATCAACTGATTTGCATTTCATTGAGTGAAATAAGTTTTTGAACCCTCTAACAATAAAAGACTTAATACTTAGTGGAAAAACCCTTGTTTGCAAGCACAGTGGTCAAACGTTTCTTGTAATTGATGACTAAGTTTGCACACATTTTAGGAGGAATGTTGGTCCACTCCTCTTTGCTGATCATCTCTAAATCCCTAAGGTTTCGAGGCTGTCTCTGTGCAACTATGAGCTTGAGCTCCCTCCATAGGTTTTCTATTGGATTAAGGTCCGGAGACTGACTAGGCCACTCCATGACCTTAATGTGCTTCTTCTTGAGCCACTCCTTTGTTGCCTTTGCTGTATGTTTTGGGTCATTGTCGTGCTGGAACACCCATCCACGACCCATTTTCAGTTTCCTGGCAGAGGGAAGGAGGTTGTCGTTCAGGATTTCACGATACATGGCTCCGTCCATTTTCCCGTTAATGCGATTAAGTTGTCCTGTGCCCTTAGCAGAAAAACACCCCCAAAGCAAAATGTTTCCACCCCCATGCTTGATGGTGGGGACGGTGTTTTGGGGGTCATAGGCAGCATTTTTCTTCCTCCAAACACAGCGAGTTGAGTTAATGCCAAAGAGCTCTATTTTGGTCTCATCAGACCACAGCACCTTCTCCCAGTCACTCACAGAATCATTCAGGTGTTCATTGGCAAACTTCAGACGGGCCTGCACATGTGCCTTCTTGAGCAGGGGGACCTTGCGAGCCCTGCAGGATTTTAATCCATTGCGGTGTAATGTGTTTCCAATGGTTTTCTTGGTGACTGTGGTCCCTGCTAATTTGAGGTCATTCACTAACTCCTCCCGTGTAGTTCTAGGATGCTTTTTCACCTTTCTCAGAACCATTGACACCCCACGAGGTGAGATCTTGCGTGGAGCCCCAGAGCGAGGTCGATTGATGGTCATTTTGTGCTCCTTCCATTTTCGAACAATCGCACCAACAGTTGTCACCTTCTCTCCCAGCTTCTTGCTAATGGTTTTGTAGCCCATTCCAGCCTTGTGCAGGTCTACAATTTTGTCTCTGACATCCTTGGACAGCTCTTTGGTCTTTCCCATGTTGGAGAGTTTGGAGTCTGCTTGATTGATTGATTCTGTGGACAGGTGTCTTTTATACAGGTGACTAGTTAAGACAGGTGTCCTTAATGAGGGTGACTAATTGAGTAGAAGTGTCTAACCACTCTGTGGGAGCCAGAACTCTTAATGGTTGGTAGGGGTTCAAAAACTTATTTCACTCAATGAAATGCAAATCAGTTGCTATCTTTTATTTAAGGTTATTTTTTTTTATTTTCCTTTTGATGTGCTATCTGCCACAGTTAAAATAAACCTACCATTGAAATGATACTGTTCTGAGACTTTTCATTTCTTTGTCATTGGACAAACTTACAAAATCAGTGAGGGTTAAAATAATTATTTCCTCCACTGTATATATATATATATATCAATCATTAAAATTAACCCCTCACCTCCCCCACTTTTTCATAGTTGACAAAATAAATTTACATTTAAATTTATTTAATTTAAAAAAATACATAGTTACATTAGGGACTAAACTTTTTGTTAATGTGTATGTCATGCGGGTATATTACTTTTAGTTTTGCAAATAGGGGCTTGTAATTAGTGACGGAAGCAAAACGGAAAAAATACATCTTTATTTGCAAATAAGATATTGTCGCCATACATTGTACTAGGAAAACATTTTAAACGTTGTAATAACTGGGAGAAATAGGCAAATAAAGTAGGTAGATTTTAAATGACAGTAGCATGTATTATTTTAAAACTATAATAGCAGAAATCTGAGAAATAATGGATTTTCCCCATTTTTTTCTTATTATTCCCGTTAAGATGTATTTAACGTAAATTCTTAGCAAAATAAACCATCCAAAGAAAGCCTAATTGGTGGTGAAAAAAACAAGGTATAGATCATCATGTTGTGATTAGTAGTTATTGGTGAATAAAAGAGTGGAGCGTTGAAAGGTGAAAATTGCTCTGGTTAAGTGGTCAAGGGACTTGCTTGACATTTCTTGCTTGACAGTCAAAAACAGGACCCATGTAAATGCAGGAAGAGCTCTTCCACTGGTCCTTCTTCTTCTGGCACTTTGCTAACAATAGTTTTCCACCGGTCTCTGAAAACCTGACCACCATTTGATGGTCACCAGGTCAGCCTCCATTCTTCCAGTGAGTTTTAGGCTACACTTGTCACCGCCACAATATTAAGGGCCCATTCACATTAGAAATCGCTAAACGCTAACGCAAAACGCTGAACGTTTTTCTGGCGTTTTTTCCTAGCGATTTTTCACTGTATAGAGAGCGTTTTTCCAGCGATTAGCGTTTTGCGATTTCTAGTTCAATTCAAATACTTTTATTGAATCGCTAATCGCTCCAGAATCGCTCAGAAAACGCTGCATGCAACGCGTTTGCGTTTCAGCAAATCGGTAAACGCTTAGATGAGAACACTTCCATACACCTTAATTGTGCACATGTTTTTTTAAATCGCTAGCGATTTTCAGCAAAGCTGAAATCGCTCTGAAAACGCACAAGTGTGAATGGACCCTTAGGGTACCTGAGACAAAGTATATAGAAGAATTTATACTTATTTGGGGTTTCCTCCAGCCTTATGTACTCCATGGGTTTCCTCGCTGTTCTCCCGGGCGGCCCTGTTTGTCTGCAGTCCTTCTCATCAGAAAGGCTTCATGCCCCTCAATCGACCCTCCCATTACATTCCTGTCACTTTGAGCGTTCTATGTCTGTGCAGTACTACCTGCGGAAGGAGTCGGGAGTGGTGGATTTTTCTGTTAAATTTTTATGAAAATTGAATGGTGTAGGCCAGGGTTACATTGTCAATTTCTTAATGTACACTCACCTAAAGGATTATTAGGAACACTTGTTCAATTTCTCATTAATTCAATTATCTAATCAACCAATCACATGGCAGTTGCTTCAATGCATTTAGGGGTGTGGTCCTGGTCAAGACAGTCCTGAAATACAAACTGAATGTCAAAATGGGAAAGAAAGGTGATTTTAGCAATTTTCAACGTGGCATGGTTGTTGGTGCCAGATGGGTCGGTCTGAGTATTTCACAAACTGCTCAGTTACCGGGATTTCTAGGGTTTACAAAGAATGGTGTGAAAAGGGAAACACATCCAGTATGTGGCAGACCTGTGGGCAAAAATGCCTTGTTTATGCTAAAGGTCAGAGGAGAATCGGCCGACTGATTAAAGCTGATTGAAGAGCAATGTTGACTAAAATAACTCGTTACAACCGAGGTATGCAGCAAAGCATTTGTGAAGCCACAACAGGCACAACCTTGAGACTGGGCTACAACAGCAGAAGACCCCACCGGGTACCACTCATCTCCACTACAAATAGGAAAAAGAGGCTACAATTTGCACGAGCTAACCAAAATTGGACAGTTGAAAAATGTTGCCTGGTCTGATGAGTCTCGATAGAGTCAGAATTTGGTGTAAACAGAATGAAAACATGGATCTATCATGCCACTGTGCAGGCTGGTGGTGGTGTAATGGTGTGGGGGGTGTTTTCTTGGCATATTTTAGGCCCCTTAGTGCCAATTGGGCATCGCTTAAATGCCACGGGCTACCTGAGCATTGTTTCTGACCATGTCCATCCCTTCATGACCACTATGTACCCATCCTGATGGCTACTTCCTGCAGGACAATGCACCATGCCACAAAGCTCGAATCATTACAAATTGGTTTCTTGAACATGCCAATGAGTTTACTGTACTAAAATGGCCCCCACAGTCACCAGATCTCAACCCAATAGAGCATCTTTGGGATGTGATGGAATGGGAGCTTCGTGCCCTGGATGTGCATCCCGCAAATCTCCATCAACTGCAAGATGCTATCCTATCAATATGGGCCAACATTTCTAAAGAATGCTTTCAGCACCTTGTTGAATCAATGCCACATAGAATTAAGGCAGTTCTGAAGGCGAACGGGGGTCAAACACCATATTAGTATGGTGTTCCTAATGATCCTTTAGGTGAGTGTATAGCACTCTCTTAATGTATAGTCGCAAGCAATTTCTTAATGTATAGTCGCAAGCAATTTTTTTCAGAGTTTGCAATCATTTTTTTTCCATAATTGGAGAAAACTTTTAACACAGGTGTGTGGTCATTGGACAGATTTTTCAAATATTACAAACAATCAGAATTTTTTTTTAAGTTTTAATTCTTGAATTGAAAAGAAGTTTAAAATGTTTTATTTTGTGTGGACATCTTAACAGTGATTTTTTTTTAAAGAAAAAACTAAAATTAATAAATACTAATGCTTCACTAAGTGAACACTTATTTAAAAATAAGAATTATGATTAAGCACTGCTGTCAAAAATAATCATTTTTTTTAAATAATTATGAAAGACAATTCATCACTTTATAAGAGCATAATTGGTGAGCATAATTAGTTAATGGTTAGTAAATGTGTGATATGTGAACATACAGGCACAGGTTTTCTTGTAAATAGATTGTACAGAATTGTCCTTGCATTACAGTGGGTCGCCACAGATTGAAGCATATGCAGGGCCGGGCCGAGGCAGAGGCGAGAGAGGCTTCAGCCTCAGGGTGCAGTGTAAGAGGGGGCACACAACTCACTCAGCTATCATTCCCTTAGTGTGTTTGAAGCAAAGAGAAATAAGAAAAGGGGATACATGGCAGTGACAGCAAGCCAGATAACTAGAGATTTAGGTGTTGAGGGCCTTGGGTGCCTCTTAGTCTAATAGCAATCAGTGTGTGACGGCTGGGGTGGGAGGGATGGAGGGGCGCAATTTGGTGTCTCAGCCTTGGGTGCTGGAGGACCTTGTCCCGGCTCTGCGTATACGGCCCTTTGTATTTATAATCTAGGTAGAAGTCCTATGTGAGTAGTATCATGCTGGGCTAGCGTGCAGACTAGCGTGCAGACTGTCTCATTAATATGCAGTCTGCAATTGAAAGCGATTTCTAGCAGTATACAAAGGAGCTACAGTTTTGGCAGATTTTAACTGCTGTTTTATGCCTCATCTACACGGTGCAATTTTTCATCAGATAGACGGATCTAGATAGAGTTAATAAGAAATTGCCTGATGTCCAAATAGTTTCAGATCAATTTTGCGATAGATTTTGCTTTGATAAGTACCCAAAATCTATTGCAAAATCTAACGCAATCCAGCTGGACCGGTAATAGATCCTTCTAATTGATCCGATCTGAGGGAAAATTGTACCGTGTAGATGAGGCTTTACCTTTATACTCTCATGTTCTGCTGTGTAACTTGTGACAGGAAGAGTTGGGAATATCTCCAACAGAGAAATTAGTTAAAACTCATCAGAAATGTCTCTACTCTATCCAATGCTTAAAAATGTAATTTGCTAAAATCCCACTTCAAGGTAAATTAATTTGTTTAGCGCATTTTCATATAAACTAGCAGAAACCTTATGCAGAAGACACTGTGCTTGGGCTAAAAATATTAATTCCAGTAAAAAGTACATAAAATGAAGTATTTCATACGGCAATCTAGTAAAAGTAAAATAAAAAATATATAGCAAAATTTCAAAAATGAGCAGTTATTAAACAATGTATAGATACTGTGTAGGACCCATTTATGATTTAGTGGTTGTTCCTTGCAGGAAGTACATTGAGAAACTACCACTTCTGCTCATATTACTTGCAACATATTACAATTACTTTATTGCACACGGGCACCTCCTACTTTTATAGATAGCTACTATATAGTTTGTAGTATAGTTGTCAGCAGTTATCAGGTTTATCAGTCTGAATGTAGCAGAAAGAATAAAATACAGATTCGGTAGTCTGGAGGGAGAATAGAAGAGGTATACACTAGTAATGTAAATAAAAGTCTGTGCAGTAAGCTCAGGGCTGGGCCGAGGCAGAGGCAAGAGAGGCTCCAGCCTCAGGGCGCAGTGTAGGAGGGGGCACACAACTCATTCAACTATCATTCCCCAATTGTGTTTGAAGCAGAGAGAAATAAGAAAAGGGGAACATGGCAGTGACTGCAAGCCAGATAACTAGAGATTAAGGTGTTGGGGGCCCTGGGGCGCCTCTTAGTCTAATAGCAATCCGTGTGTGACGGCTGGGGTGGGCGCACTTTGGTGTCTCAGCCTTGGGTGCTGGAGGACCTTGTCCCGGCTCTGAGTAATAGTAGTGGATGATTGGTGTCAGGACACCTTCTGGGGAAAAGGCACAGGAAACAAAAATGAGAGGCTCCCTTAGCTTGCTATTTCAATTGGCCTGGCACTGCTATTGGCCTGAGGAAGCGGGCTCAGACCCGTGAAACGCGTTGCCTGTGCTACCAGTAAAATCTTTTGTCCCTACAAAGATTTGTCGTCCTTGAGGTAAGCAACCTCAAACCTTTTCTCGGTTTTAAACTGCTTTTAAACGCTTTTATATACCACCAGGGCGCCTCTTTAAACCATTTAGTGCGGCTCTGAGTAAGCTCAAATAAACGGCATCCACCGCATATAGATAACAATTTACTTTATTGAGCTATAACAGGCTTATGCTTGGTACACACGGTGCTATGAACTAAAGTACAGCCTTTTGCTGGATACACACGGTGCGTTCCCGCACTCGATGCCCCGCTCAATTCCCGGCCGTTCGATTATTTCCGATCATTTCCGAGTGCATTTCGATGATTGTTAGGCCGATTCTCATGCAAAGTATGCCAAAACGACCTAACGATCCATCGAAACGGGAATCAGACATGTTGGAAATAATCGAGCAGCCGGGAATCGACTGGAATCGAGCGGGGAATCGAGTGCACGAACGCACCGTGTGTATCCAGCAAAGGGCTGTACTTTAGTTCATATCTAACTATACATAGGATTTAGTGGACTACTGTGGCACCTGACATGTTGGGTAGTAGTAATCTGTCTACTGCTATCTAATGCTGTCCAGGACATTTAACAATGTAATGAGTTTTTTCCAGGATTATTTACATTTTTCATTTATGTTCTACTTGCAGCATTTCAAGATGTGAATGTAATGGCAATCCTTGGCATTGGCTTCCTATTTGCCTTCTTAAAGAAATTTGAATACAGTGGAGTTGCATTTAATTTCCTGACCACAGCAGTTGGACTGCAATGGGCCATCATTCTAAATGCGTTCCTGTTTAAAACTCCCTCTGCAGTTCCAGGAATTAGTACAGCCAGGTAGGTTTATGCATCCTATACTGTGTATTACTAATCCTCTGCTCGATCAGATTTATTGAATGATGTGCCAGTTTTGTAAATATATCAAATACCAGCCCTGTGGGAGTAGAATGTATGCTAGTGTACAGAGATCTTAACTACAACTCATCCTGCTGAGGCTCTTGAACTCCAAGCAAATAAAAAGGGTGCCGGAGGCGCCCTGTTGAGAACGGCTCCATCAAAGCTGAGGCCTATTTTATCAGGCTTGTCTACCACCCAAATTACCTGTTATACAGTATACTTACCCCATCCCCTTACATACCCTGCAGTACTGCACATAGGTATCGCCAAAACAGTGGAACCCAGTGGCGTAGCTAAGGACCTTTGGGCCCACGGTGCAAGTTTTATTTGGGCTCCTCCCAAGTGGCGCACCAAAACCGGCCAAGGATTTCCACAGTGTCAGAAGTGCAAGAAGGGGATGGGGAAGAGTTTGTTAATAATTACTACTATTTAAAGCATCTATAGAAGTGATTATTACAAGCACAGGACCAATAGAGAGCTAATATTGTGCTTGAGGAAGGGCCCCTCTGGCCCAAGGGCCCCTGTGTGGTCGCTACCTCTGCACCTCAGAAGCAAAACCTAGTATATGTTGGACAGAAGTAAAGGCACCTCTCCTATTTACTCATCTGACAAGTGACACCACCACATGCAGAGGAAGCAGCTTCTTCAGGGGTGTAGAAACAGGAGGTGCAGAGTTGGCGACCGCATCGGGGCCCTTGGGCTAGAGGGGCCCTCCCTCAACTGCAGTATTAGCTCTCTATTGGTCTTATGCTCATAATAATCACTTCTATAGATGCTTTGAATAGTGGTAGTAGTCATTAACAAAGTGCTCCCCACCCCCTTCTTGCACCTCTGACACTATGGTTGCCATTGCCAGGTTTGGTGCATCGTAACAATTGTTATGTATAGAGTGCTTGCAGGAGCCCCAATGTAAAACTTGCATCGGGGCCCACAACTCCTTAGCTACGCCACTGAGCTTCTTTGTAGGCTTTGCAGATGTGAATACCCATTTATGTCTTCAATCCACACAGGCAGTCACAGGGCAAACGAGCACAATACAAATTGAGGCTCCATGCTGTTGGGTACAATAATAACCACTGTTGGCTGCTAGCACTCATGAAACTATGTAAAAGATTATGCTCATTCTTCGATGGGACAGTACAGTTGACAAAAGAAAGAACATTTTGGTTGTTACCTAAAAGCAAACGTCATATATTTTACTGAGGGCATAACTACACTTATGTTTTCCTTGCTATGATATACAGTCATGAATGTTTTGGTGTTACAGACAATGAAATGTGCACAAATACTGAGATAAAACATTATTTAAAGATTAGCTGCTTTGAGTGATGTATTGAATGAGAGCTTTCAAATATGAGTTGATCAGCAGATTTGCTCTGAAATAAGTAAAACTGCATAAGAAGTACACCATGTAAATGATCTGTAATTGCAAACTGTACATGAAAACAGGTGTCTTATAACACCGCCACGCTTTGCCGAGATTATTTGCATTAACATCCCTGGAGGCAGAGTAAGCACCTGGATATACCTGCAAACACTTTTTTTAGTTCAGTTCCCTGGGAGCCCTTAAAGTGGTATAAAACTCAAAATTGCATCTGTGCTCTAAAACATTTAGCACAGCATAAAACTACAAAAAGAACAAAAATGAAAAACCGGTTTTAAGAATTTTGAAGCTTTCAGGGGCAAACGCAGGATTTTTAAGGGGGGGGGGGGGTTCCTGAAAGGTCCAGAAGCACGTATGTCCCGAGTGCTTCCGAATACAGGTGGCTCCATACTGCCCATGCACAAAAGTGCGCTGGCGTATTACGGAGCTGCCTATCTTTGGAAGTACTCAAGGACACTAGTGTTTCTGAGGGCTTCTGGTAGCAGCAAATGTGAACAGGGTACAGCGCTGGAACAACTCCCCAAGAGAGGAACGGGAGATAGACTTAGTTTGGACAATTCAGTGGAATATGCTACATAGTTTCACATAGCGCAAGCGATACCCATATGATGCAGGGATATATGCATCTGCGGAAGATGTCGGCGCTACATAAATACTAAATAATAATATTTTGCCTCACCAGGATTGCACTTTTATTTAGCTTTCCTGTAAGACAAGAACACACAGCCAGCTCTAGGGGAAGAGGGAAACAAAGGTGAATGAGGGAGGGCTGGTGCACACCAAGAGTGCTTCTGAGCGTTTTTCAAATCAACAGTGATTTGAAAAGCGCTTGGCTAATGTTACCCTATGTGGGTGTTCCCACAGCAGCGTTGTGATTTTTTCAAAATCGCAGGTATACTGCATGTAGTATGTTTTTGAGCAATTCATTCAAAAATCGCTCTGAAAATCACTTCACAAAATCACACTCACAAATTGCTAGCGATTGCTATTGTCATTTTGGCGTTGCACTAGCCCAGAGAGAGGAGTGGAGAAATTGAGAATAGCCTGAGATGGAGCAGAGAATGCATCTGTATTGCAGTCCCACATCACACAGGCTACTTGCCTGTAATCGGACTCCTGTCCCTGTCAGTCTCTCACACAAGTCAGAAAGAAGCCCTCCTGGAGTCTAGGGACTGTCAAAAACTTTTCAGCTTTTTAAACACCTTACCCACACATGCAGTCATTATAACAATGGGGAGAGACCAGACAGATGTTTGCCCACAGACCCTGAGTCCAGGCAAGCTCTGCATCATGCTGTGCATATTTACCAGCTTGCCTGCACTCTAATTTCATCATGTCTGACACTTCTGTGCTGTGGAGAGTCCAGGACTCCATAATCAACATTCTCTCACTGCAGGCTGCATCTTCTTGTGAGGGTTGTGAGGGAAGCTCGGCTGCCTCTCTCATTCTATTAGCTGGAGGGAGGCACCAGAAGTAAGAAGGGAGGGAGAATGAGGCTGTTTATATTATGCAGGCTTCCCTGGCTGAATACACAGCTCAGTGCAGGGGGGAGGTTCCAGACACCCGGAATAGCCCCCTGAGTTCGCCAGTGGCTTTGTTCACTAAATCTAATTGATAACATTGTTGGTTTGCTGGACAAATTATCAGATTGTCTTGTAATTAAGTAATTACTGAGAAAAAACAGCTTTTGGTATTTATTTATCCTGCACCAACAGTTGAATACAAGCTGATAATCTAATGACATAGACAATCTTAAGCCCCATACACACGTTCAACAGCGGTCTTATAAAGGTGCATACATACGCCATACTTTAGCAAACGAAGGGTCCGTCAGACCCTCCCGCTGGGCGGACGTTCTGCCGACAGTAGGACGTGTGTACACGCTGTCGGCAGACTGATAAGACTATTTCTGACAGATCTGCTCCATCTTCCTCTCACTTCAGGTTCCCTTAAACCCCCCTTAAATTTGATGTCGGACCTTGTCCAAAATTGGCATTTTCTTCTATTGGATATAGTCTGAGATAGGAAAATGTTGATGCCGCTAGATGACGCTGATGCCCAAAAAATCCAGCACTGCATCATCCTTTTCCTTCCGACGCTCTAATCGCCAGTGGCCTCATCGCCTGTCACTGCATCAGGTAATATAAATATTAAGGGGCGCATTTGGGCCAGCCGTAGGGGCACTGCTGTTGGTGGTCCGGCATGGCGTAACTCTATTTGGATCAGAGTGTCGGACAAAGTCTGTCACTTTGATCCCTTTCAGACGCAGAATCAATTTTATTTGGCCAAATAAGTTTACACCTACTAGGAATTTGCTTATCGGACAGAGACAACACACTGTAGATTTTACAAGTCAATTACAGTATATAGGTTAAAGTGGTAGTAAACGGTGAGTTTTTCAGTTGTGTGCTGAAATGCTTTTCAGTTCTAGCAGTTTTAGTGTGGTTCTGTATAAAGCATGGCTATCGCTTGAGGGAAGAAGCTGTTCTTTTGCCTGGAATTTTTTGTTGCCACTGAACAGTATCTCACTCCTGAAGGCATAAGTTAGAAGATGGAGAGAGCAGGGGGAAAGCAGCATGGAGTGCTGGGTGATAACAACATTACGCTAATGCTTGTCAGGTCACCTCCTTGTTCTAGAGTGAGGAGACACAGAGCCTCCAGATCCCTGCTACCGATCCTTTACCCCGATCACCAACGCCCCACCACCACCTCAGCACACCCAAAAAATTGAGTTGTTGATTGGAAAAGAAGATTGGAAAGGGTTACTGTTTTAAGGTACAATAAAATTATCTGATTTTACAGTAATTCGATAAAAACGATCGTCTCTCTCGAAAAAATCGAAAGCTTTTTTTTCATTCGACTGAAAAATCTGATCGGATTTCTCGTTTTTTCGATTTAAATCGATCCGGAATGCCAGATATTTCTCTTCAATTTCTACTAAAGATTGTATGGTGTGTGTTGGATTGTTAATTTATTAATATACACACCCTAGCAATTTTCTCTGAGTTTCCAATCATTTTTATCATAACTGAGGAAAATGAACATATGTGTGTGGTACATTGGTCATATTTTTGAAATGTTACAATCAGTCAGAAAAATTGATTGCAATTCCTAAATTGCACAGATATTTAAAAAATTGTATGGTGTGTGGCCACCTTTAGACCAATGAATTTCATACCAGTTTTATTTTGGGACAGTTTAATATGAACGTTCTAACTTTGGGATCATTCACATTGAATGAGTGTGCTTGTGTTTTGGCAAGTACATGCGATATGGGAACTGCAAACTAATGTGGTTTTGCAGACATAGGGAACACATTTAAGTGTAACTGAAATACAGTTTTTATTGAATGTTTACAGAGTAATGTCATATTTGCACATTACGGTGCTAGTCTGTTTGATAAACGTTTAACATCATGAAAACTATGGTGTGTTGGCCAATAACTAAATGTTCTGTAAGGCCCCATTCACACTGGGAATCACAAAACGTTAGAAAAATCAATAACATTTTGCAAGTTGATTTTCCACTGTACAGGAAAGCGATTTTGGAGCGATTGTGTTTTGTGATTCATTGAAATGCAATCGCTCCAAAATCACTACAAAATGCTGCATGCATCCGTATGCTAATCCTACCTGTAACCCTACCATAGTATATGCACTCTTGACACTGTAACTTCCGAAGTGTGCAGTGTGTAACTTCCATTTAGTGCAATTGATCCTCTTTGTCATATGTTGCATAATTTTCAAACCCTAAATTGTGTGCTTTTTGATACCACTCTGAAAACGATAAAACTTTGTATTATGACCTTTTTTCACTTTGTTTAATAAAAATACCCTGTGGTTTAAAAAAAAATGCTGCATGCACCATGTTTGCGATTTCAGCAAATCACTAATCGCTGGCAAACACTACAGTGTGAACACTACCATTGATTGGCATTGCCATATTGCTTTTTCAAGCACTAGTGATTTACAGACAAGGTGGAATCACTAATAAAATGCTCCAGTGTTAATGAGGCCTAATTCCCCTGAAGCTTACTGAGGTGGAAAACATTTTGAATTTTTCAGCTTGGTTGTAACTGGAATCCCCATTATATGATACTTATGTCTCTATTCCTGGGTTCTCCTCCCTCCAGACTGAGAAGTGGAAGGCAGTTGCAGTATTAATATAAGATCTAGATCAGTAGAAGCACCGATACAAGTTAATAATACACTACAAATATATTCATCATAAACCATCTGTTATTAGATTAGATAATAATTCTACTAAGCAATAAATATATGTGAAATGCTAACATAATGTAATTCCATGGAAAATGTAATACTTTATGTACAGCTGCACACTAGTAGACATGCTAGTTTTTTTTATTCATAATAATTTCAAGTGATAGTCTAGCCCCCCAACAATAGCAGTCACCTCTACAGCAATCAGCCAAGCTGAAAAAGCCTCATCTTACTGCTACTGCAGCAGGGCCGGCGCTACCATTAAGGCAAAGGAGGCAGCTGCCCCAGGGCCCCAGAGCTTGTAGGGGCCCCCAGTGGCTACAAGAGGAAAAAAAATTCAAATCGGCCTTATAGTTTTTGAGAAAATCGATTTTAAAGTTTCAAAGGAAAAAAAAAAATACACATTTAAAAACCTGCCGACTTTAATGGTTAATAGCAAATCCACCTTAAATGCTAGAAACCCTAAATTTGCAGGATATGTTAAAGCCAATGGGTACCGCTATAAAAAAAAAAAGTCAGATACTCACCTAAGGAGAGGGAAGGCTCGGTCCTAATGAGCCTTCCCTCTCCTCTCCCGGTGCCCTCGGTGCTGCGCTGGCTCCCCCGTTCGCGTCCGCCGCCGCAGGGACTTCGGAGGTCTTCGGGAGCACTCGGGCTTCCGAAGACGGGCCGCTCCATACTACATACGCGCGAGCGCGTCATAGAGGGCGCTCGCGCATGCGTAGTATAGAGCGGCCCCGTCCCTGGGAGCCCGAGTGCTCCCGAAGGCTTCCGAAAGCTCCCTTCGGCATGCGGAAGTGGCAGTATTTGACCGAACTGGTCGAATACTGCCACGGGGGATCCTGCGCGGGACCGGGCACCGGGAGAGGAGAGGGAAGGCTCATTAAGACCGAGCCTTCCCTCTCCTTAGGTAAGTATCTGACTTTTTCTTTTTTGAAACGGTAAACATTCACTTTAAGGCCCCGTTCACACTGCACGCGTTTCCAGCCGCGTTTTGGAAACGCGTGCAGGTGGCCGACACGCACGACATCAGACATTGCATAGAGTGCAATGTCTGATGTTCACACTGCATGCGTTCCGGACCTGTGCGGTCCGGGAACGCATGCTGCATGCATTTTTTGTAAAAACGCATGGCTGTCCCATTCACTTTTCAGTGATGGGATCAGCCACGCAACGCACACAAACGCGGATGGTGTGCGTTCGTACGCGTTGCGGTCCGCACGCGTTCCGCACGCATGGCCATCCGCGTTTGTGATGTGAACGGGGCCTAAAGAGACTCCGTAACAAAAATTTCATCCGGTTTTCTTCCATCCTACAAGTTCCAAAATCTATTCTAATGTGCTCTGGCTTACTGCAGCACGTTCTACTATCACCATCTCTGTAATAAATCAACTTCTCTCTCTCTTGTCAGACTTGTCAGCCTGTGTCTGGAAGGCTGCCAAGTTCTTCAGTGTTGTGGTTCTGTGATGCATCTCCCCCCTCCAGGCCCCTCTCTGCACACTGCCTGTGTGTTATTTATATTAGTGCAGCTTCTCTCTGCTCTCTTATCTTTTACAAGCTGGATAAATCATCCTCTGAGCTGGCTGGGCTTTCACATACTGAGGAATTACATACAGGCAGAGCTGTCTGCACTCTGCAGGAAGAAACAGCCTGACACTTCAGTGGAAGATAGCTACAGGGGGAAAGAAACACACAAATGATCTCTTGAGATTCAAAAGGAAGGCTGTATACAGCCTGCTTGTGTATGGATGTATTTTCTATGTGTGGACATACTGTACATCAACCTACTTCCTGTTTTGGTGGCCATTTTGTTTGTTTATAAACAAACTTTTTAAAACTGTTTTTAACCACTTTTAATGCGGCGGGGAGCGGCGAAATTGTGACAGAGGGTAATAGGAGATGTCCCCTAACGCACTGGTATGTTTACTTTTGTGCGATTTTAACAATACAGATTCTCTTTAAGGAGATCATTCGGAATAAGAGGAAAAAACAATTTTTCAAAAAGACCTTATAGTTTTTGAGAAAATAGAGTTTAGAAGGAAAAAAATATACTTTTAAATGCGGTAAATGTCACTTTTAGTAGCAAACCTAACGGTAGTGTAATTTTACATGCATCAAACGAAAGCGCAATAAATTTCCTGACGGGGTTTCCAGGGGGTCTATACGCAGCCGCAGCGCTTTGGCCAGGGATCGCTATACAGCCGCAATATGGCTGTATGAAGATCCCTGGCATTTTTTCCTATTTTCCCATTTTTTTTGTTTTTATGTTTAGAGTGTGGGAATTTTTTTTTTTTTTTAATTATGTGGGTCCCCCCTCCTGAAACTTTTTAACCCCTTGTCCCCCATGCAGGCTGGGATAGCCGGAATGTGGAGCCTCGACCGATTGGGACTTCACACCCTGACTATACCAGCTGCAAAAAAGGTCCCCTAATGCCGATTTTTGTTCCGGGGTATATGTTGGGGGGCCCCCCAGGTTTATTTTGCCCTGGGGCCCCATTGTTGCTTAAACCGGCCCTGTACTGCAGTACAAGCTATGGCTTATATTAGGAGGCCACCTGCTCATCCTCTGCATCCATGAGGTAAAACAGGCTGACTTGTCACCTTGTATTTTGGACCCAGTACCTCTACCTGCTATTTGTATGGAATTCCATAGCAACATATGGGTTAACCCATTAACGTGAGTGGCACTAATAAGGTTAATGTCCAGTGCTCCCCCTGCTCTAGTAATGGTAAAATTGCCATGTGCTCCTTCTTTAGTGTATCATGCACTATATGTGGCTAAATCTTCTCCTTAACATATCCTGTTTGTCAGTTAAGTAATAGGGCACAGATATAGCAAGACTTTTAATGGTCTGAAAGCAAATCTACAAATGATTCTGTTGTTCTGGGTGTTAGTTTCATTAGATTATCTCCAGAGCAGGATTTCTGGAAAGGCCACAAAGGCCCAGGTCTTGGGCTACTATTGGCCAAGGTGGGGGACAGACTTGGGATTGCTGCATGAAAGATGGGTTGCTGCGTATCTGTAGTCCTCCCCACTTCAGAACATAACTGTAACGGTTGGGTGTAGCAACTCAGATGTCTGATTATTTGGTGATCTGCAGAATCACCAATAATACTGGTATAGCTACACAAAGAGCTGAGTGTGTAGTGTTTGGTGCAACCGTAACTTTAATAGTTTTATGAGACCTCACCAGAGGGGCTGGTGAGGTACTATCGGTACACTGACCGTGTAATAGGGTTCAAGCTCCAGCAAGCTGGAGATACAATACTGAAGAGACCGAATCTCCCGAGGATCGGGTGAATCAGAGAGTACTGCAGCCGAGTGATCACCCGAGGAGCGGGTGACTCAGACTGTACTGCAGCCTAGGAGCAGGAGATACAAACAGTACTGCACTAATGATCGCCTGAGAAGCAGGTGATTCAGACTGTACTGCAGTCTAGGAGCAGAAAACACAAACAGTACTATACTAAAGAATAACTTCACCAGAGGAGCTGGTGAAGCTAGTACCTCACCAGTGGCGAGGGCCCACTGGTGAGTAGAATGGTCTGACAGGCAAGGTTTGGCAACAGAGAGGTAGGTATCGGTACAGAATCGTAAGGCAGGAGAGTAATCGGTAATCAGGCAGAGGTTCAGCAACCGAGAGGTAAGTATCGGTACAGAATCGTGAGGCAGGAGAGGAGTCGGTAATCAGGCAGAGGTTCAGCAACTTTAAGGCCGATAGGCAGAAGTACAGAATCAGAAAGCGAGATCAGAGTCAGAGTTTAGCCAAGAGTCATACACAGGTAATCAGTACAATATAACAATATCCTAGTCTAGGTGTGTGTTAAGCTTGGAGGTGTAATCTCCACAGTCAGCATGCAACACATAAGCTGACGTGAAGGAGGTACACACACCAGCACAAGGAATCAGGATATCCCCAGTTTAGTGGAGGAGAGGACTGACTCCAATAGGAGATTGTGGTGCACAGAGCCGGTGCAGATCCGAACAGCCACAAACAACACTTTCGTAATAACGTCTCAGCGCAAAGTAGCGCTGTGCACATAAACCAGGACTGAGGAGATCCGGACAGGTAGACAGAATGAACGCTTGCTTAACTAGCCACTACTTAGTGACAGCAAGCGTCCACAATAAAACAGACTGGAATGAGGTAGCCAATGCGTTTGCAGCGATGGCGTGCCTCACCAAGACAGGACAGGATAGTCAGGAAATAGCAGGATCAAGATAGATGAACGTAACACAGATAAATATACAATAAGTATGATTTCCTAGCGTATTACAATTACAGCTATCAATGAAACTATTTGCAACGTCTGACTAACATATGTATATATCGGCAATGAACGGATATATGACATAAGCAGGAACACTGACTTAGGACTGGAACGATACAGGGAACAGGACTCAGAAGGATTCGCTATCTCTTTTCGCAGAGATGAACGCAATCCACAAACGGTAACAGGACAGGATTCACAAGGATTCGTTATCTCCTCGCGGAGATGAACGCAATCCACAAACAGGACCAGGAACAGGATAACTAGCTCAGCACGGATGATCACGATACGCGCAACCACCAAAACGTGCTGGAACTGACTAACTGAACACAGGATATAAACAGTTCGTGTACGTATATATCAGCGTCACTGATGTATCAACGTAACACGAATACAAGGAAAATAATAAACGTGCAAGTATGCGTATATATTGGCGATGAACCAATATATGACACAAGACAAGCAAAGTAACAACTTCTAGAAACAAGAGCAGAACTAGGAGGACTCGCTGACCCCTTCGCAGGAGTCAGCGCAGTCCACACGGACTAGGAACGAGGTGGGGCACGAGCAGAGTAACAGACAGAATCTGAGACTATGGTAGCCCATGAGGCATTGCAGGAAGCAGTTCTTTATACTGAGGTCATTCAATGGGAGCAGACCTGCAGATTCCCACACAAGTGAATGGTAATTAATCACAGGCTGATAGCAGGAAAAGGCAGACAATGATATGCAGCCTGCAGGAAAGGGATTGCCCCTCCATTGCAGCAGACAATGTTTGTTTACACAAAAGCATATTAAACTGTCATTAACTTCAGAGCGACTGCAGATGGAATCAGCAACTAGTTTAAGTGCAAACCAAACTATGCAAGCAAATGCATGTAATGACATTAGAACTGCTTGGTTTGCAATACCACTGCAGTCAGCAGTAAACGCTGCAGAAGCGATCATAACAGTGTGAAGTCCATGATATCAACACCTGGGATCTAGTCTAAGGTCTGAGCGCTAACACGCGAGGTATTCACGACAACAGACAACCTCTGAATGAAGCCCGGAGGTTTAAGAAGCAGAGGAGACCTCACTGGCACGCCCCCCTGCGCACAGCCAATCCTGGGCGCCGTGGGTCTCCTCTGCGATCAGCTGACCAGCAGGTCAGCTGACCGGCTTCCTCCCAGCATAAAGGTCCCGTCTGTGCGCGTGCCCGCGCGAGACGGTGACCCCCCTACACAATTTACGTTCCGTCCTCGGCGTCCTAGACGCCGGGAGGATGGATTGTGGCGTGGAGGCAGCTGCGGCGGCGCTGTTTGCCGCAGCTGCCCCATTCATGACAATAACACAAAATAAGATTTAGATAATAATATATAATAATTTAGATATTTAAAGGAATACTATCAATACCCAAGTGTTCTAAAATGGCATGTACAAATAATGTCTAAGTAGCTGTGTAAACATTTTCCTACTTTTCATGTTAAATATCAGAGGCAAAAGCTTTAATTTATTGAGTGTAAGATTTAGCTATATTGAGACAAATCAATTGCAGAAGGGATGTCTGCTTCAATGCACAGCCAGTGTTGCATATCAGACTACGGAGTATTTTTCTCTGAAAGCAAAAACAGTATTAAAAGCTGTGACAATTACAAATGTTCATAACAAGTTTCCTCTGCTCTCTTCAAACACTACTGTCAGAAACACAGGACACAGAAGCTGCAGAGCTGTTGGGAGCTTTCTCTCTGTCACACACAGAGTTACACACAGGGTTAACTGATCAAGTGTGAGGGGAATTTCCCCTCTCCTCATGGCTCAGTCAGCCGTCAGTTTTGGCGTCAGTAAAGAGTGAAAGTATTTTGCTAACAGTAAACAAAGAAGTTGCTACTAAAATGTATACACCAGTACTTAGCAGCACTTCCCAAACAATTCCCATCTCAATTGAAAAAAATATGTGAATCGATAGTGTTCCTTTAAGCTGCTCTGCTTTTAAAGGGGTTCTGTGACGGTATCTAAAAACAAAACGTGTCACTTACCTGGGGCTTCTAACGCCCCCCTGCAGATATCCTGTCCCGCACAGTCACTGAAGAATCCTTCGTTCCCTTCCGCGGGTCACCGTCCAATTATTCGCTAACTAGACAAATGTGACTGCGGCTGTGCGGCCCTGGCCTCGCGCATCTTCGCTCCTGCTCGCATCTCCGGGAACTTACTGCGCAGGCACAGTACAAAGTTTTCTCGCACTGCGCCTGCACACTAAGCTCCTGGAGACGCGAGCAGGAGCGAGCCCACGGCCGCGTAGCCGCAGTGACATTCGTTTAGTTAGATGAATAATTGGATGGTGATCCGCGACGGGGAACAAAGGATTCTTCAGTGATAGCGCGGGACAGGATATCTGCAGCTGGCCGTTCGAAGCCCCAGGTAAGTGACACGTTTTGTTTTTAGATACCATCACAGAACCCCTTTAAAAGCTATTGAAAGTCTATTTGGATCAGTGTTTTTTTATTAATTGCATTGTATGTAATTTACATTTACTGATTCTAGTGTTTCATTTACAGCTTAAGAACAGGACTGATGAGCGTTTTTCCAGCCTTGATTACCTCCGGGGTTATCTTAGGAAAAGTAAATCCAGTGCAATTGATTATCATGACAATCATTGAATTACCTATATTCGCCGCAAACAGATACATCATGACAACCTATCTGATGGTAAGAAAAAACTATTGCGTTTCTGCAGGCTTGCATATAACTGTTCACAAGAGACAGTGTTTGGATGTATCCTGTTCCTTTGCACTTTTTTATTTGCAAGAAATGAAAAACAATGATTTGGAGGCAGAGCCAGCAAGGTCCTCCAGCACCCAAGGCCGAGACACCAACGTGCGCCCCTCTATCCCTCCCACCTCAGCCGTCACACACTGATTGCTATTAGGCTTAGAGGCGCTCCATGGGGCCCCAACACCTTAATCTCTAGTTATCTGGCTTGCAGTCACTGCCATGTACCCCCTTTTCTTATTTCTCTCTGCTTCAATCATAATAGGGGAATGATACCTGTTTTAAGGTAAACTGGCCAGAAAAATGAGAGAAACACAGGACTTGCTAGTACTGTTATTATTGATATTACTTTTTAAATAAATTTGCCAGATCTCTGAAAGTCCTGCTTTTCCTGTGGCTTCACTGTTTACACAGTCACTGCTGAATGGGACTCCAGAGTCGATTTAGTCCGTGCTGTTAATCGATGATGACTTGCTAAATAGAGAAGCAGTAAGATGAGCATGCCAGAAGCTATTTTGCCTTCATTTTATTTGCTTATTAGTTTTGAGGTAAATGAGTTGCCATCAGCGAAAGCCAGCATTTTAGGTTGCTAGCTAGCAGAAGTTCACTTTTTGATTGTAACAGAAAAGGGTGTTGTGGTACATATGAGCCTCACTGGGGTTGGCACTGTGCCTTCAGTCTCATTCTGTGTACCTACAATCTTACACATGATCATTTACCACCATTTTCCCCAGCTGCTACTGTGGCCCGTATATCTGGGCATCCCCATCGTTGATTGCATTTCCCTCTACCGGTTGCCCAGGTACCAAAGATGGAATAGCATTTTCAGTGATTCGGTAGCGGGTTGAGGGAGGGAGGGAACAGGACCTGCTGTATTACACAGAGCAGTATATGTTGGTGAGTGACAAAGACAGAGCATCACAGTAGGAATCATATAAGTCACAGAGACACCCAGTCTCTGTCAGAAGTCACAGGTTGTTCCTAGTCTCTTCTTAGAGTCACAGGGCCTGATTTATCAGTAGTGTTGGAGAGAAAAATCTTAGGTGGTTTCTAGAAATCATGTAGAATTGTCTAGACTTTTTAAGAATATACAGCTTCCTTCTCAAACTGTTCTAAAACAGGAAGAGTGTAACGAATGGGGAATTCTCTCCTTGGTCAGCGCACAAGATGTGCGCTGACACTGCGGAAATCCTCCACAAGCGTTTGAATAACAGAACCCAGCTTTGGTGCAATGCACCTGTAGAGGGGATTCCCACCGGCAGATGGAGCTGTGGAGTGCAGAGGAATGAACCCTCTGCACTGCCACAGATGCCAGATAGGAATTGTACGAGGGGAAGCAATACAGGGCAAGATAGCCCCTAGTGAGAGAGAGTGTGCACAGAGACAGAATGTATGTATGTCCACCAATCTAGTCGCCACCTGGTGACGGTGAACACACAACAGCGAAGACCAAGTGGGAAAGCAATCGCAAGAATGGCGATTGCTAATAGCGACACAAGACTGAGTAAAGAAAGAGCATAGGTGTAGTAAGAAAGTCACAGCAAAGAATAATGAACAGAACGCCAAGGAAAATAACAAACGCGCTAGCTAAACGCGGTCGCCGCACGAGAAGCGCAACAGCGACAAAACACGTTAATGGCGCGGTCTCCTCACGAGTAGCGCAACAGACAAAACGCGCCAACTCTGACTAACAATGAACCCAGAAACACAAACAAACAAATAACAGAAAAGCTTGCTAATCGGTTGCCTAACCTCAGGCAACAGCAAGCGTTTGCTCCGGACAAACAGACAACAGGAACAAGCCAGAAAGGATCCACTGCTCTTCTGTGCGATCCGCACAACAAGACAGACAGAAGGAGTAACCAGCAGCAACCACAGCCGAGGTCAAACTCCAAGATAGAACACAGAGAGATCCACCGCCTCTAACGCTAGGGCGAATGCGATCCAAACAGACAGAGTGATTTCCTGTCAGCCGCCGCTGGCGACAGAACAGTCGCAACAGAAAGACAGAACAAGGCAATACAGATAATACGACCTCACTAAGCTAGAAGGAATGCAAGTGCACTCCCAAGGAACTACTCTAAGATAGCAATATTAGCAAACAATAAGCAGAGGGCTGAGACTCCAGGTAAGTTAGCAGGAACAAACCTTCATGACCGGCAGGGAATTCTGGGAGAAAATGGTATTTATACTGCAAGCCATCAAAGGAAGCAGCTAAGCAATTTGCATGACAAGTGGATGCAAATTCCTCACCAGAACAGCAACTCTGAAACTTGCAGAGTGAAGACAGGTCTCTTTTCCAGGGACCTGCAGCACTCAGACCTAAAAAATGGTCAAAAAGCTGTCTGCCTGTGCAGACAGCAGAGCAGATCATTACAAAGAGATAAGAAGGATTCTATGAATTGGTGCAGTCTGTGAGAGACTCCTCTGAGTGAGGTAAAATGCACTGTAACAGCTTTAACCACTTCCCGACCGCCGTATTGACAAATGGCGGCCGGGAAGTGGACCCCGCAAGGACCGCCGTATTGACAAATGGCGGCGGTCCTTGTAGGGGCATGGGCGGAGCGATCGCGTCATCCGTGACGCGATCCTCCGCCGGGAGTCGGAAGCCCGGCATTTTGCCTCTACTCGCCGGCCACTTAGCAGAGCCGGCGAGCGGAGGAATCTCCGGGATCCGCCAATCAGAGAGTATAAGGCACTTTGTTAGGTAAACAAAGTGCCTTATACGTGCTTCCTCCTCGCCTCGTGGTCTCATTGTTCCAGAGACCACCAGCGAGGAGGAAGCACTTTGTGAGTATCCACAGCACACTGCCTTTTTTTGCCCAGAGTCCCCGATCTCCCACCCCATCCTTCATACCCCCCCTGATCACCCCAGCAGACCCCTGCCCAGCACCCTTGTAAACCCCCCCCCCCCCACCTGCCACTAACTAGCGACGCTGACCCTTAGTTTAGGTCCCTAACTGCCTCCTAGTCACCCCTGACCCCCCCCTACCTTTAGATCACCCCCAGACCCCATCCCAGACTACCCCCCTGTACACTGTATACATCTGTATACAGCTACCTTACCCCCTGATCCCCCTCTGATCCCCCTCTGATCACCTGTCTATCACCTGTCCATCACCCCTTAGCACCCCCACCCATCAGAGCAGACCCTAACTGCCCCGCGGGGGTAACCGATCACCAGCCCAGGCCCTCGATTGCCCTCATACCCCCCTCCTGATTACATCCCCTGCTCTTTGTTTACATCTGTCCTCCCCAGCAATCACTAACTGATGTGTCTGCCTCTCATCAGATCAGGACTCAGTCTGCCCCGTGCGGGCTCCTGATCAACCCCCCACCCCCTCAAATCGCCCTCAAACCCCCCCCCCCCCAATCTTCGTCCAAGTGCATTGTATTTGACTGTGCTGTGATTGTATTGATTGTGCTGCGCTTGTATTCGATTGTGCTGCGATTGTATTTGATTGTCCCGTGATCTGCTTCGATTGTCCCGTGATTGTTTGATTGCCTCTGAGGCCCCACTTCCCACCAACCCCCACCCCACCACCACCCCCACCCCCCATCACCTTCCGAGTGCATCAGATTTGATTGTGCTGCGCTTGTATTCGATTGTGCTGCGATTGTATTTGATTGTCCCGTGATCGGCTTCGATTGTCCCTTGATTGTTTGATTGCCTCTGAGACCCCACTTCCCACCAACCCCCACCCCACCCCCACCCCCACCCCCCATCACCTTCCGAGTGCATCAGATTTGATTGTGCTGCGCTTGTATTCGATTGTGCTGCGATTGTATTTGATTGTCCCGTGATCGGCTTCGATTGTCCCGTGATTGTTTGATTGCCCAACCCAACCCCACCCTCCCCCCCACCACCTCCAACCACCACCTTCCGAGTGCATCAGATTTGCTTGTGCTGTGATTGGAGTCGATTGTGCTGTAATTGTATTTGATTGTCCCGTGATTGTTTGATTGCCTCTGAGATTCCATTTTCCACCAACCCCAATACCTCTCAAATACTCCCTTTTTGCTAAGTAGGTGCTCTTTTTTTCTGGGTAGTCTCGGAGGAAAACCCCATAAATTTAGCAATCCACAATGGCAAGAAGGGGGCTTTCCGATGAGGAGGTATACAGGTACATGGACCAGTCGGATGAGTTCTTTTGGGAAGAATCATCCGTCGAATCATCCGGGTCCGAATTTGAACCTGTGGAAAGCAGTGGTTCCCTGACCGAAAGTGATGACGAGGCTTTGGTCCCGGCTAGAGCCAGGCGTACCAGACCCCACGTCGTTAGACCGCAGGTGGCGCAGGATCCGCCTCAAGGGCAGCAGGGTGGTGCTAGCGCTGATGATAGTTTTCTTGGTGAGGCAGGCACCAGCAGCACAGCATCTCCTGGACTTGGTACCAGTACTTCTGTAGACCCTGGCGAAGTGGTGAGCGCCAGCATGGAAGTTGAAACTGGTACGGTGGCAAGTGCAGTAGTACCCCCGTCGCAGCCACCAAGAAGAAGACGGGCCCATAGTACCCATAGACTCCCAGAGGTGCTGGCACATCCAGATTGGCAATCCCCTGATTCCGCCGCACCCGTAGTGCCCCCTCTCACCGCCCAGAATGGAGTCCAGGTGGCGACAGCTCATCTAGGAACGGCCCTAGACTTTTTGCAGCTGTTCATCACCCAGGTTCTTTTGGACTTAATTGTGGTTGAGACCAACCGTAAAGCCACACAAATCATCACCGAGCACCCAGAGAGCATGTATGCCCAGCCTTTCGGGTGGAAACTAGTCCAAGTTTCCGACATTAAAATCTTTTTCTTCTTCACTTGGGACTAATGAAACAGAATGTATTGCGGTCGTATTGGTCTACGAACCCAGTACATCATGTTCCCTTCTACCCTGCTGCCATGTCCAGGACACGATTTGAGTCCATCCTGCGCTTCCTGCACTTCAACGACGACGAAACCTGTCATGAAAAGGGCCACCCTGCTTATGACCGGCTCCACAAAATTCGGCCCCTCATAGACCACCTGTCATCAACATTTGCAGATGCTTATATCCCTGAACAGAACATCTGCGTAGAGGAGTCCCTCTTACACTTTACCGGGCACCTTGGCATCAAACAGTACATCCCAAGCAAGCGCGCCCGGTATGGGGTGAAACTGTATAAGCTCTGTGAAAGGGCCACAGGCTATACATGTCGTTTTAGGGTCTATGAGGGAAAAGACTCAAAATTGGAGCCGGTCGGATGCCCTGACTACCTGGGGAGCAGTGGAAAGGTTGTGTGGGACTTGGTGTCACCCTTGTTCCAGAAGGGGTACCATCTTTTTGTGGACAATTATTACACAAGTGTGGCCCTCTTTCAGCACTTAAAGTTAGAAGGAATCCGATGCTGTGGCACTGCACGGCCTAGTCGCCAGGGCTTCCCCCAAGGGCTCGTTACCACCAGACTTGAACGGGGGCAGAGGGCCGCCTTGCATACTGAAGACCTGCTCGCGGTGAAATGGAGGGACAAGAGGGACGTTTACTTTCTGTCCACCATTCACACACACACGACAGTCCAAATTCAACGGGCAACTAAGGTCATTAAAAACGCCCCTTGTCGTCCACGAATATAATGTCAACATAGGAGGGGTGGACTTCAATGACCAGAGGTTAGCGCCCTATTTAATTACCTGGAAAACAAGACGCTGGTATAAGAAAGTGTCTTTTTATCTGATTCAATTTGCAGTTTACAACAGCTTTGTTCTCTACAGTAAGGCTGGGAGAACTGGATCTTTCCTTCAATTTCAGGAACAGATTATTCTGGACATCCTGTATCCAGGAGGTACCAGGCCCCCCCCCCCCCCCCCCCCCCCGATGCAACTAGCCGACTGCATTGAAGGCATTACGCCTATCAGATTCCGTGTGCCCCAGGTCAACGCATCCGAAGAAAACGTTGTCGTGTCTGCAGCAGTGCTAGAAGAAGGAATGACACCAGTTTTTATTGTCCCAAATGTCCTGACCAGCCTGGCCTATGCGTAGGGGAGTGCTTTGAGAGGTACCACGAGCAGGTACACTATTAGAACCTAGGGAACTCCAGACATAGGAGTAGGCACACACTCAGTGGTCTTTCGTACATTGTCCCAGGTGGAGGAGAGGTAAGCTTGAAAAACAAAAAAACAGGTAAGCATAAAAGTCGGAAGAAGGATCGGTTTCCATGCTTGATATTGCTGATCTGTCCTGGGTTGGCGATATAAGACGGCATGTTTGAATTTCCCTTGAGTGTGGACACCCCCGGTTTCTATGTGATTTACTTTGGGCCTATGATGATGCTTTAATGACGCACAGAGTCATCTCTATTGGCAGACATATTGCTGTATCCTACAGGCATAATGCTGTATACTAAAGTTCTGAGGCCCAGTCACATAAGTTGGTGGCTCACCCTGAGTGCAGGGTGGCACGGGGTGTCTCTCTCCTGAGGTTATCACTGCCATTGATGTGGAGGAAGATCTGCCATTGATGTGGAGCAAGGTATGTTTGCCGTTCATTTTTCCTTTCAGCCCAGAGTGCATTACTTGTATACCCAATATAAGGAGTATAGCAGAAACTCCTAATACTGGCCATACATGTAATGATTGCAGAGACCCTAAAATGCCAGGACAGACTCCACAAATGACCCCATTTTGGAAAGAGGACACCCTAAAGTATTATGTGAGGTGCACAGTGAGTTCATAAAAGATTTTAGTTTTTGTCACAAGTTAGCAGAATTTTTTTTAATTTTTATTTTTTAACAAAATGTAATTTTCTGTTTACTTGTGACAAAAAATAAAATTTTCAATGACCTCACCATTACCCTCATGGAATACCTTGTTGTGTATTCTTTCCAAAATGGGGTCATTTGTGGGGTTTGTTAACTGTCCTGGCAAGTGGGCGGGGTGCTAAATTTTGAGCACCCCTGTAAAACCTAAAGGTACTCATTGGACTCTGGGCCCCTTTGCGCAGTTAGGGTGCAAAGAAGTGCCGTACTCGGGAGAAGTAGTACAATGTGTTTTGGGGTGTATTTTTACACATACCCATGCTGGGTGGGAGAAATACCTCTGTAAATGACAATCTTTTGATTTTTTTACACACAATTGTCAATTTCCAGAGTTATTTCTCCCACCCAGCATGGGTATGTGTAAAAATACACCCCAAAACACATTATACTATTTCTCCCGAGTACGGCGATACCACATGTGTGGCACTTTTTTGCACCCTAACTGCGCTAAGGGGCCCAAAGTCCAATGAGTACCTTTAGGATTTCACAGGTCATTTTTGTTTCAAGACTACTCCTCACGGTTTAGGGCCCCTAAAATGCCAGGGCAGTATAGGAACCCCACAAATGACCCCATTTTAGAAAGAAGACACCCCAAGGTATTCCATTAGAGGTACGGTGAGTTCATAGAAGATTTTATTTTTTGTCACAAGTTAGCGGAAATTGATTTGTATTGCTTTTTTTTCACAAAGTGTCACTTTCCGCTAACTTGTGACAAAAAATAAAATCTTCTATGAACTCACCATACTCCTAATGGAATACCTTGGGGTGTCTTCTTTCTAGAATGGGGTCATTTGTGGGGTTCCTGTACTGCCCTGGCATTTTAGGGGCCCTAAACCGTGAGGAGTAGTCTTGAAACGAAATTTCTCAAAATGACCTGTGAAATCCTAAAGGTACTCATTGGACTTTGGGCCCCTTAGCGCAGTTAGGGTGCAAAAAAGTGCCACACATGTGGTATTGCCGTACTCGGGAGAAGTAGTATAATGTGTTTTGGGGTGTATTTTTACACATACCCATGCTGGGTGGCAGAAATATCTCTGTAAATGACAATCTTTTGATTTTTTTTACACACAATTGTCCATTTACAGAGTTATTTCTCCCACCCAGCATGGGTATGTGTAAAAATACACCCCAAAACACATTATACTACTTCTCCCGAGTACGGCGATACCACATGTGTGGCACTTTTTTGCACCCTAACTGCGCTAAGGGGCCCAAAGTCCAATGAGTACCTTTAGGATTTCACAGGTCATTTTGAGAAATTTGGTTTCAAGACTACTCCTCACGGTTTAGGGCCCCTAAAATGCCAGGACAGTATAGGAACCCCACAAATGACCCCATTTTAGAAAGAAGACGCCCCAAGGTTTTCCGTTAGTAGTACGGTGAGTTCATAGAAGATTTTATTTTTTGTCACAAGTTAGCGGAAATTGATTTTTATTGTTTTTTTTCACAAAGTGTTATTTTCCGCTAACTTGTGACAAAAAATAAAATCTTCTATGAACTCACCATACTCCTAATGGAATACCTTGGGGTGTCTTCTTTCTAAAATGGGGTCATTTGTGGGGTTCCTATACTGTCCTGGCATTTTAGGGGCCCTAAACCGTGAGGAGTAGTCTTGAAACGAAATTTCTCAAAATGACCTGTGAAATCCTAGTAGTAGTATAATGTGTTTTGGGGTGTATTTTTACACATACCCATGCTGAGTGGGAGAAAGATCTCTGTAAATGGACAATTGTGTGTAAAAAAAAATTAAAAAATTGTCATTTACAGAGATATTTCTCCCACCCAGCATGGGTATGTGTAAAAATACACCCCAAAACACATTATACTACTTCTCCTGAGTACGGCAATACCACATGTGTGGCACTTTTTAGAAGCCTAACTGCGCTAAGGGGTCCAAAGTCCAATGAGCACCTTTAGGCTTTACAGGGGTGCTTACAATTTAGCACCCCCCAAAATGTCAGGACAGTAAACACACCCAACAAATGACCCCATTTTGGAAAGTAGACACTTCAAGGTATTCAGAGAGGGGCATGGTGAGTCCGTGGCAGATTTAATTTTTTTTTGTCGCAAGTTAGAAGAAATGGAAACTTTTTTTTTTTGTCACAAAGTGTCATTTTCCACTTACTTGTGACAAAAAATAATATCTTCTATGAATTCACCATGCCTCTCAGTGAATACTTTGGGATGTCTTCTTTCCAAAATTGGGTCATTTGGGGGGTATTTATACTATCCTGGAATTCTAGCCCCTCATGAAACATGAGAGGGGGTCAGAAAAGTCATAGATGCTTGAAAATGGGAAAATTCACTTTTTGCACCATAGTTTGTAAACGCTATAACTTTTACCCAAACCAATAAATATACACTGAATGGTTTTTTTTTTAATCAAAAACATGTTTGTCCACATTTTTCGCGCTGCATGTATACAGAAATTTTACTTTATTTGAAAAATGTCAGCACAGAAAGTTAAAAAAATCATTTTTTTGCCAAAATTCATGTCTTTTTTGATGAATATAATAAAAAGTAAAAATCGCAGCAGCAATCAAATAGCACCAAAAGAAAGCTTTATTAGTGACAAGAAAAGGAGCCAAAATTCATTTAGGTGGTAGGTTGTATGAGCGAGCAATAAACCGTGAAAGCTGCAGTGGTCTGAATGGAAAAAAAGTGCCTGGTCCTTAAGGGGGTTAAAGCCCACGGTCCTCAAGTGGTTAAAGATAATCTGTAAGAAAATAAAAGTGCCACTATGGTGTACTTACCTCGAGAGGGGGAATCCTCTGGATCTTAATGAGGCTTCCCTAGTCCTCTGCAGTAGCCCCGATCCAGTGCTGTCTCCCCCCGAAAATCTGCCAATGCGTGCATGCGGAGATATTTACCTTTACAATCCAACACAGGTGCAGTACCATCTTCCCCTCAGGCTCCTACGGAAATAGGTGAGCCTGATTGGGTCTGCTGTACTGAGCCTGGATCCGTGCGGCACAGGAGGAAGGGGAAGCCTCATTAGGATCTAGAGGCTTTCCCCTCCCAAAGTAAAGATCCCCCAAGGGCTCTTTTTTTTCTTTTTTTTTTCTACAGATTCTCCTTTTAAAGTAAATGGGAATCGATATAAAAAAAAAAATAGAGCCTTCCCTCTCCTCTCTCGCTCCTCGTTCCAGCACTGGCTCCCCAGTATCAGTATTTGACCAATTTTGCCAAATATGGCTCTCTCTCTCTGCCGCGAATGAGGCTTCAGAAGTCTTCAGGAGCCTTAGGCATTTTATTTACAAGGTGTGAAAATATCACCTAGGAGGAAACTCAGGTGATAAAGTTAATTGCATATGGGTCAATGACCCATATGCAATTAACTTTTTCTCCACATTTTTCACCTAGGTGATATTTTTAAACTTGTCAATAAAATTCCTTTTTGAGCCACCAGAAAGCAAGAAAATACTCAAAATAATTTTGACATTACCATTTCACCTACTTTTTGGTACTTTTTTTGTTGAAAAGTGCTGGAAAGCTATTTTAAATCGAAGATGAGAAATGATCTCTTAGGAGAAAACTTAGGTGAAAAAGTGAATTGCATATGGCCCAATGTGTCTAAAATCATGTTGTTGTTTTTTTAATATTCAAATCAACTTGTATTTTGACACAGATTCATGTACAGCTTTTTTCTGTTACCCTATAGATTGACGACCATGTCAGTATGATGCATGCTCATATCTTTGGGGCATATTTTGGATATGCAATGTCCTGGTCTATGGTTCAACCACTACTTGGTAACATAGCTAGTGAGCAGTATGAAAAATCTGAAACTACCTCAGAACTGTTTTCCATGCTTGGTAAGTAACTGACAAGTACATACATGTAATTAGCAGAGATAAACTTTTAATCCACAGTACCAGTTTGCCATTGCAAAAGGGGTTGCTGTTATATGCCAGGACTTTATCCCAGGAAAATTGGGCATGAATTAAACATTGGTGGTCTGTTGGCATAAGCAGAAGGCTCTAGAGATGCCTACAAGGCAAATATGATAAGGGTAGATGATGTTCTATGAATGTAAAAGCTTGCACATATCTTAGATGACTCTGTTCATACTTTTTCACCTACGTGGAATGGCTAGCATATAAGAGATTTTTACATGCTTGATATCTACTTAAAAATGATATAATGGTTAATGACTGTTGTAAATTTTGAGGAATCATTGGAAATGAATGCTTTGATTTTATTGTAATCCCAGACTCTGTCCAGTGTATTTGATTTAGCTCATCCACTGCAGATCAAATAATTATATTGCACTGCAGAAGACAGATGTTGTTTGTTTCTTTCTCTTGTCTAGTAAACATCAATTTAAGCTGCATTCATCAATTCAAGTGATTGCATTATGGGAAATGTGTATTGTTTTGGGATGTGAAACATAAATCAAATAGTACAGCCTCTTTCAACCAGCTGGTTACATAACAAAATAATAATCAAATGTGCATTAAAGTAGAAATTCCTGTACTTCCGTATTAAAGGAGTGTATCTAGATCTAGTGAAGCTGAGTAATCAGGGTCACTACATTTTCATTATTTCACAGAAAAGTTTCTGTGAAAAAATATTAAATAATTTAGTTTTCCTTCCAAAGTTTTTTTATATTCCAGCTTTTAATAACTAATCTCTAATCAACTTAAATCATCTTAACATTTTATATGCGTTGTTTATTTATTTTTTCCAATTGAAGCAATGCATTTCATATGATAGTACAATAAGAAGTGCTGATTATACCACAGATGGATTCTGTATCCCATGCACTGCAATGATTCTTCTACTTTGATTCCTGAGTTTTTACCCCTTAGCCACTTAAGTACCAGCGGTCTCTGCCCCCTTAAGGATCAGAGACCACTGGTACCATAAACGGCGGAATACCACCTAATCACCGCACATACCCATCGTCCATGCCGCACGTCGCAAACCTCAGGCCACCCACTCTGCCGTCTCTATGACGGCAGAGCTCTGTGAGCCAGTCAGGATCCGCTTTCATTGGCTCCTGACCTTGTCTATCAATGTAAGCCAATGGGAGTTGCGTACATTGATAGACAGGGTCAGGAGCCAATGAAAGCGGATCCTGACTGGCTTACAGTGCTCTGCCATCGTAGAGATGGCAGGGTGAGTGAACTGCAGTGGACAGAGAGAGACACAATCGGCGGGAGCAAGGTGAGCGGCAAGAACGCGCGACCTGGCAGCCACAACAGCATCAAAAGAGGGCGTAGATTTCAATTAGCGTTGTCCTTAACTGGTGACGATTTTGGCATTTCAGCTGTCACTATTACAGCACAGAAATAACTTTTTAATTACCTATGCCATCAAAGTGATACATATATTCTTTTTTTTCAGTGCAATCAGGGCCGGCCCGCTCATGAGGTGGGGTGAAACTTTTGCCTCAGGCAGCAAAGTTCTAGGGGCGGCATCCGCCCGTCCGTGGGTGCGGGGGTGGCGGCCGCCGAGCTGGAGGGGTAGCTGGCAGGATGGGGGTATTGGGCCTAGCTGTGGGGAGGGGGGTCGGACCCCCCCCTTCCTCACCTGGGTCCCCCAATCTGCACTCCCCTCTAGTTTTAAATGTAGCGTAAGCTTGCGACAACCAGTAAGTTTTTTCAAAACTTGCCTCAGGCGGCAAAGAGTCTAGGGCCGGCCCTGAATGCAATCTAGGCTTTTTTTGAGTAAAAATAATTTTGTAGGCATTTTGCATTTCACTGGGGAAAAATAGGTCTAAATCAGGCATGGGCAAACTCGGCCCTCCAGCTGTTACGGAACTACAAGTCCCACAATGCATTTGCCTTTATGAGTCATGACTGTGGCTGTCAGACTCCTGCAATGCATTGTGGGACTTGTAGTTCCTTAACAGCTGGAGGGCCAAGTTTGCCCATGCCTGGTCTAAATGCATTTTTTTTTCATTTTTCACCCTTCTCAATTTTCACATGACAAGTGGCCACAGTTATATATTATTTGGCATGTCCCAATAAAAATAATACCACCTTTTCACTCTGGCCTACCACCCCTCACAAGTGCTCTAAACCCACAGCTGAACTCTGGTCCCCTACCTTTCGTGTCCCTACCTCTCCCTCTAGATTGTAAGCCTTTGGGCAGGGTCCTCCTCCTTGTGTGTCCTGCCTGATCATGCAGCTCCATTACTGTGCACCCATGCTATGCATTTGAGTGAACCTAACTTGCCTAATCTCCATGCTCCCATCCAGTGACTGACTAAGCATTACCTTGTACTCATACTGTGCTGCGTGATCTGGTTTTTCTTGTATTCCTGTATTGTCATATTGCTGTATGTCACCCCTAAATATTGTATGTAACCTAAACTAATGTCCAGCACTGCGTAATATGTTGGCGCTTTATAAATACAACAAATAAATAACCACTTTATCCACAAGTCAGTAGATATATGTCCTCTGTGACTTCATCTAAGCCACAAGACAGTAGAAATACATCTTGTAGCAGAAGCAGTGCTGTGCAGGATTGTGCTTGCTCCTGTGCACATTTCTGGCACTATCTGATGCAGCACTAATTGGCGAATGGGAATATATGTTTCCTGAGCTAATGAGATTGATTGTTACTATTAAAAATACTTTTATTTTCTCATTTCATAGTGAAAAATACACTCTGTAGCATTATTTCAGAATCAAATATCTTCACCATAAATTGTGACCAGGACATAATCTAAGTTTTGTGATAAGCAGTAAGAATAGCCAAACAAAATTTGTGTTTTTTATCTACAATAGCACTTTTTATTTTTAAACTGGAATTGGTTGTAACGCTGGGGGGGTCATACTTTCTGACCAGCCAGCACAACAAGGCTAAGAGCTAAATTATGGAAAAGACTACACAGGCTTCCCAGAGCAACTGCAGCTCTGGGCTTCTGATAAGACGCAATGGCAGCGCAGTGCGATGTTGCGCTGCTGTTGCGATAGCAAACATTAAGACAGATACAAGACAGACTGGAATGAGGTAGCCAATAGCAACCACAGCAATGGCTACCTGCAAGGACAGGACTAGGAGAACAGAGGCTGACAGAATGAATGCTTGCTAAACTAGTCACTGCCACAGTGACAGCAAGCATTCACCAAGACAGGAGTGAGGTAACCAATAGCAACCACAGCAATGGCTACCTCGCAAGGACAGGACAGAATAGTCAGGAAATAGCAGAATCAAAGGCAGGCAAACGTAATACATAGACAAATATACAATAGATATGATTTCCTAGCATATTACAATTTACAGCTATCAATGAAACTACAAACTACTGACTAACATATGTATATATCGGCGATGAACCGATATATAACATAAGCAAGGAAAACTGGCTAGGAACTGGAGCCATACCGCGAACAAGGCTAGGCAATACAAAATCTCGGGACTAGAAGGAGTACGTATATATGTCCCCGTGGGAAATATATAACGTAGCTCCACAGGATAACTGAACTAAGACAAGGAATATATTTTACAAGATCAAGGGACCCAGTAACAGCCTAGACAGAGCTGAAACTATGACGGGTCGGGGTCTAGCAGGAGAAGCAGGCCTTTATGCTGGCATCAGCCAATGGATGCAAGCATGCAAATCTCCACACAGCTGAATGGTAATCACTCAATCCTGTGCTGGCTTGAACACAATTTTCTAGCTGAAAGACCATCATAACAAATGCATGCAGTACTATGCAAGAACATGCATGCAGGAAATCCAGGGCTATCTGGCTGCAGCTCAGCTGCAGCAAACCATTAGTGGAATAATGACAGTATTCTGAGCTGTCCAGAACTGCAGAGCAATTGCAAATGACAAAGTGACTCACTGCGAATGCACAACCGAATGCAAACTGACAAACCAGAACTGTCCATTTGCGGCTCCACCTGCAATGGACAGAACACGTCACATGAGGAATCCTAACATTGGTAAAACTGAGAAATAAATGGTTTTTCTATTTTTTTCTTTGTTTTCCCATTAAAATTCATAGAAAACAAAATTGTTTGAGGGAAAAAAATGGCATACAATGAAAGTCTAGTTTGTCTTGAAAAAAAACAATATATATTTCGTTTCTGTGTCGTAAGTAGGGATAAAGTTATTTCTGATTAAATAAGGACATGGCTAAACTGTCAAAACTGCTCTGGTCCATAAGTGGGAAAAAAGGTCTGGATGCGAAGTGGTTAAATAACTAAATATGCCATATTTCATCACTAGAGCATGTAGCATAGTTTTATCACCAACATGTGTGTCTGTAGCGATTGGATACAATCGCTAAGGCACACAGGGTGGGGACCCTGGTGCTGTATGGATACTTTGCTAGACAAATGCACAGCGATGCATCCCTACAGCATTGGGTCCCTGAACTGCTGTTCTAGCGATCACATCCGATCACTATGGGCGGAAGCCATTACAGGTGTCCATGAATCTTAAGGCCAAGTGTAGGTGAAGGTGACACAAGAGGTTAATTAGGGTCAACTTAACTTTCTGCATGCTTGCTGAAAAACATTTGATTGAGACAATGCGGGACATGCTTGTGAACCGGGCTATAACATGAGAAAAACTGTAGTGCTCAATTTATGTGTTCATGTTTGGATAATCTGCGTGGGATGTGTAAAAAAAGGCTGCATATACCTAATTATCCTTAGATTAATGTCAGCTGTCTTTTATTTCACCTTTAGGCACTCTGTTTATGTGGATGTTTTGGCCTTCCTACAATTCTTTGTTGCTCAAACACAACACTACACAGCTTAGAAATGCTATTTACAATACGTATTTTTCATTGGCTGCCAGCACTGTTGCCGTGTTCTTTGCATCTGTCCTTCTCAGTGGGAAAGGAAAGTTTAAAATGGTAAGTTCAATTGTAATTTCTGTAATGATAAAAGCATTTATGCATATTTAAAGACTAACTCAGGCACAGGTGTTTCCTAGTCATGTGTAGACAGAGGTTGTTTCATCTGTGCATATGAAGTCCATCAGTGCATTATTAGTTAATATCAATCAAATCACTGTTAAACAGCCTGGTCAGGAGAAGCCCCTCTCTAGCTACTTCATCCCACATAGGCTGCAAAACATCTCTAAAATCTGCGTTCCATCCATCACAGTCTGAAAGGCACGATGATAAGCATTGAGCAAAGAACAGTGACCGTTATTTGGGTCCCAACACTGATTGGACTGGAGCTATCGGTAAGTCCTATTTCTGGTAAATTCTGGTAATGGTCAAGCTAATTTGCATACTCCACAAAGTTTTTTGCCCAATAACTTGGCTGAGCCAAGCAGTAGCAACAGCTCTGCCCACAGGACCCTACATTTAATACCTTCATTTGTGCTGTTCCAAGTGATATGGCCACATTTCTTAAAAATAAATGCTGGCATTCAGACACCAAAATAAAATAGAAATGACATAAACACAACATTTGGACTCAAATGCAAATTAAGGCCTTTTTCATCCAACTGATTGCCCAGACAGTCACCTGTTGTGTTGATTCAACTACTGCTAAATGCTCGTCTTTTTGGTTTATGCTTTGTCCCAAATCCTGATGTCCACCCAGTGTTCGGAAGCTCAGCCACTGGAGTACAGAATGTATGCACAATGCTAGAACATTGCCAAATGAATGTGATGAGCTAAGATCAGGCATTCCAGAGACCTTTACCACCCATATGTTGGTTGCAACTATTTTTGGCCACTTAATATCTGCTCCGAACAAATGCGGCTTACACCTTCCACCATTCTGAAGCTCATTTACTCTGTGGTTACGTGGCAGTTTCTCCATGAGAAAACCAGCGTTCAACCACTCGTGTGATATCGATTTCACATGGTATAATTACAACTGTGCCTGAAAATGGACTGTAAATGCAGAAAGACAAGACAAATAACATTTACGTTGCGTTTTTCTCCTGGCAGGACTTAAATCGCTTGAGCTGCAGCCACAGGGCATGTTAAATAGGCAGTAGCAGTGTTAGGGAGTCTTGTCCATGGACTCCTTGCTGAATACATACTAGCTTACTGAACAGGAAGAGACAAGACTTTGTTTAACATGCTCTGGTCTAGGAGTGACACGGTTTCAGTTTAAATTTGCTTTTTTATTTTTAAATACAGTATACTTGAAACATTTATTCTTGTTTAACCTCCTTAGCGGTAACCCCAAGTCAGGTTCGCCACGGAAATCTGCAGCTCAGAGCGGTAACCCCGAGTTGCATCCATCGGAGGTGTGGAAAGTGCAGATCTATCTAGCGGTATGATTTTTATGGTCTGAAAGCTTGTGAAAAAAATTGCACCGCTTTTGGAAAACAAATCTGGAAATAATCATACCGCCTGGGAGGTTAAAGTTAGTTCAGTCTAAAGGATTTACTAAGGCATCCTCTGTGGGAATATCACAAGCAATGCAGAAAACATGGATTGCTATAATGAGGTAACAGACTATATCTGCCAGTGCCACTGAGGTTACATTGAAAAAGAGTGAGTGTTACAGGAAAAGTAGTAGTTATGGTATTGCAATTCCATGCAGGCACCCACAGTGAGGAAGGTTTTTTTTTCGTTTTTTTTTTATAAACCTAATGTGTCCTAGATTCATTAAGCACACTCTCACCATGGATGATGTCTTTAACTGTATTTACATAGCTGCTAATTGACAAATCTTTCAGCAACTCGGAATAATGTGACTCTGGTGAGGGCAGAACATACTAATCACTTAATTGGAGACAGCTTTATAACAATTCGAGCCTAGGTGTGTTTGATCATTTGATATCCCCACTGGATATGCTTGGAGTCTTCTGGAGATACCATAGGGATAGTTTACACAGATGGTCTGGGAACGGTGTAATTACCACCCCCCATTTATCTCAAATCAGCTGCTAACAGTTGTGAACATTTTCAAGTACAGACGCACACAGTTGTGTTGAGTGGTTAGTAGGTAGTTAACAGGAATTTGTTTAATGGTCACATGTCCCCTGTGTCTACACTACTGCACTACACTACACTACTGATCTAGTGTTTTTGAGAATGGTTTTCCACTTTTCTATACTTAACATTGAGGCAGAATTGCCTCAGAAATCAGCAAAAATGCTGCAGGACCCGAGTTTGCGTTTGGGGAAAAAACAAACTGCTCTGGTGTGCACCAGCCCATTGCAGTACATTAGGTTTTCAGCCCGCAAGCGTTTTAAAAAATGCTCAGAACCGCTCTTGGTGTGCACCAGTCCTAGTCTAATATGTTTGCAGAGAATAGGTGAGTACTACAGTAGAAAAATAAAGAACTTAGATACTTACCTTAGTAGTAGAAAGCCACTAGGACAACCTTTCTCAACCTTTTTACCCTGGAGGAACCCTGCAAATAACTTTTGGATCTCAAGGAACCCCTGCAAACAATTTTATAATCTCGAGGAACCCCTGCATTTTTTTTCCGGAGGCATGGTCTTTAAAAGTAGGTGAGGCTGTTAGTTTCACAACCTCCTATTACATTGCCACTCATTATACTGTGTTCATTATTATTCTGACCCCCAATTTAGTGCTTCTTTTTACAGTACCCCCTATTATAATGTGCTATATTATACTTCCTCCACGATGGGGGAAAATGCCCCCTGCAGAGTCCTCAAGGAACCCTGGGGTTCCAGGGAACCCTTGTTGAGAAAGCCTGCTCTAGGATAAAGAGGATAAAGATGGACCCATTGCTGCAACTATGGGCTATAGAAGGCAAGCCCCTGGATTAATTAGAGGCTTCTCACTACTAAAATAAAATATCCCTCAGGCGATAATCCGTCCGACAGGATGGATCCTAAACAATAATTAACCCTCAGTTACTGCTTCCTAAACAAGTCCCACAAGGACACAAGTGGGAATTTGAGAATTTGGGGTTGCTCCATCCACTAAACAGTGGTTTGTTGTGTTGGATGCAACAAAGCACAATTTAAAACACCTATAATTTCTTGAAAACAATAGCTAACCGGAGACTGAAGTGGAAAGATATCTTCTGACATTAAGGTACAGTATGGTTTGTGTATCAATGACACATCACTTTTTTATGAAAATGCAATTATTGTGTAAACAGTGCTTGTGTGGCAGACTGTGTAGCACTCCCTGTAGCTCTTTCCCCTGATATTGTACACAGGGGGAGGGTGGCCCCATACATGTTGTATGGGACCTGGATTTGGTTTGATTTTGTTTGATTTTGTTTTTGTTTCAGCACTAGTTAGAATCTATGGTGGGCTTGGGCTTTTACTTCTCCTTTGGGAAATGTGTGTTTGAATGTCACTCTGACTGTGTTCGAGTCACCTTAATTTTCTGTATTCTCAGATTCAGATCCGCAATGCTGTGCTGGCTGGTGGTGTTGCAGTTGGATTTACAGCTTCCATTGTTCAGTATCCCTGGGTTACCATGACTCTAGGGCTAATAGCTGGACTTGCTTCTGTATTTGGTCTAAGATACATGAAGGTAATCAGTTACATCATATCAGTAACATTGTGCATCATAACCCTTTCTAAATGTGCCTCAAATTTAGGATGGCGATGGTTAAAACACATTTAATTTTTGACGGGACTATTGCATTGCCCTCTATGCTGGCCTTCTTTTTTTCCACAAAAGTATTTTATTGAAAGCAATAAGTGTACAGTACAGAGAATAAGGGAGTGCATAAACATCTGCGTAATTGCACTAGTACACGCAAAGAAAACATTCACAATTTATCAGTAAAGTGCATAATGAAACAATAGAACATGAATGCCAAAACAGTGACTAACAATTTGGCTGAACCTCTATGTCAGTGGGCTCTGACGTATGTCATAAATTTTAGCCTAGTTGTGCTTACTGCCTCGCTAGGTGGCAGTGTCTGTACGGTGCTAAATTACAGGTGAGTGCCAGCAGCTCTAAGGCCTCTGTCGCCGGCACCCATCATGGTGTCCACAGGTTGGACTGTAAATGGATAAGCTACATGGAGGCCCACCAAGCAGCGGTGGGCAGTTAGGTATATGATTTAGCTGTGGAGACCAGAACAACTAGGTCACATATGCTCCTAGGAGGGGGGGAAGAAACAGCAAGTAGTTTTTCCGACCCCTAGAAGGTCAGGGCAGGCGTCTGCGCCTGGTCCAGAGAGAAGAGGCTCAAGAGACTGAGGAAGAGAAGAAGGGCGGAGGACAGTGGCAGAAGCAGAGAAAAAGAAGAGGAGTAGAAAAAGGCGGGGGGGGGGGGGGAGGGGGGAGCAACCATCCCTGGCTACATCAGATGCCAACCCTCCCCTAAATTAGCAGGAGAGATGTGGAGAGTCCCTGGTGGTATTGATTAATATAAGGGAGCCAGGTTTTTTCAAAGCTGGGGAGGGAGTCTTCAAGGATAGCCTTCATCCTGTCAAAACATAATGCGTTGCTCAAGTTAGTTCTGAATTGGGCTATTGGCAGGGTTGAGGATTTCCATGAGCTAGCTATGACCCGTTTACCCGCCAGGCAAATATGCATGAGTAATCTGTATTGGTGTTTAGTTATTGCTGGAGGACGCATGCCCAAGAGAACAATTTCAGGGAGCTTGGGGATCCTGACTGTAATAGTAGAGTAGATGACCTGGTAAATTCTGATCCAGAACCTCCGGACTCTAGGGCATGTCCACCATACATGTAAGAAGGTGCCCCTCTGGCCACAGCCACGAAAGCATAATCCGCTGCATTTTGAATCGAATTTAGAAATGCGGTGTGGGGTGAGATACCACCTTAGGAGCACCTTATATTGGGTTTCTACAAGTGAGGCGCTTATCGAGCATTGTGGGGTATTTGACCATACAGTAAGCAAATCCTCGCTCTCAAGCGTGGTGTCTAAATCCTGTTCCCATTTTGTAATATAGGGTGGTTTTGGGAGACCAGGGGGAGAGACGATGTTCCTATATAATGAGGATATTAAGCCCGGGGAGCCTGGGTCAGAGGCACAGATGTGTTCAAACCCCGTGCGCGTCCGGAGTGAGCTGTGACCCTTGATTAGTGAGGAAAAGAAATGTTTTATTTGCAAGTAGCGGAAGGATTCTGACTCTGGCAACTGATATTTTTCTTTTAGGAATGTAAAAGATTTGATTGCGGTGTCGGTGGTCAGGTCGTATAGGGATGTTAGGTGTTTATGTTGCCACCAATGAAATGCTGAGGGGTTTTCGATACCCGGGGTGAAACTAGGGTGACCTAGGAAAGAGGTGAGGGGGAGGTGTGCTGATACTAGGCTGCCTCTATGCTTAGTCGCGTCCCATATTCTGAGAGAGTGTTTAATGATTGGGTTATTGATAATCCCCCGTTGCTTGGGAGATAACCATAGCAGATTCCCGAGGGAGATGGGAGAGCAGATAGACTGTTCTATCCGAGTCCATTTGGGGGGTTGAGGTGTCGTATTCCACATAGCTAGCTGTGATATCTGCGCAGCTTTGTAATAAGCACTGATGTTGGGGACACCCAGACCCCCGTCGCATTTTAGACGTAGCAATGTGCTCCTAGGGACTCGTGGTTTAGTTTTACCCCATATAAATGCAAAGATGGAAGATTGCAAGTTTTTGAGTATTGTGGCAGGGATGTTCACGGGCAAAACGCGGAAAGCATAGAGCAGCCTCGGTAGAACCACCATTTTAGTAGCAGCTATGCGGCCGACCCAGGAAATACAGTATCGCTTCCAACATTCCATGGACTGGGTGACCCCTTTAATTAAGTCTGGGTAGTTTGCCTTAAACATGGTATGGTAGGAGCTAGTGAGATAGATTCCTAGGTATTTTAGTTTATTGGGTTCCCATTTAAAATCACATGAAGCTTTCAAGGGCTCAAGCTCTTGAGGGGGGAGGGATATGTTGAGAGCACAGGATTTCTGACTATTTATTCGGAGACCCGACATATCCTCAAACGTTAGCAGGATATCAGCCAGGTTAGAGAGCGAGTTTTGGGTGTCTGTAAGTGTCAGGACCACGTCGTCTGCGTACATGCAGATTTTGTGCTGAAGGCCAGCAATGGGGAGCCCCCTGATCCCTTCATGCTTATTTATTAGTATGGCAAGGGGTTCCATGGCGAGTTATGCTGGCCTTCTAAATAAAGACCTACACGACCTGCAGCTAGTACAGAATGCTGCCGCAAGACTGTTAACAAGCCAACCCTGTCATTGCCACATAACACCAAACCTTTGCTCACTACACTGGCTACCCATAAAATAGAGCATTCTTTTCAAAATTAATAATCCTAAACCTAACATTTGTATAGCGCTTTTCTCCTGTTGGACTCAAAGTGTTCAAGAGCTGCAGCCACTAAGGGCGCGCTCAAGAAGCCACCCTGCAGTGTTAAGAAGACTTACCTAAGGACTTCTTACTGAATAGGTACTGACCATGGCCAGGGATCGAACCCTGGACTCCCATGTCAAAGGCAGAGCATGCTGCTAACATTCAAATCCCTACACGATCTAGGCCCAAGATACCTGAAGGATCTGTTGCAACTGCGTCACACCTTCTACAACCTCAGCTTTACAAATGTTTTGTTGTTGTAGACTTACAACCACTTGTTCAGATTAAATACATTCCTTTAAATAGGAAAAGCTATTCTCTGCCAAAGAGTACATTCCATAATGACTGTTGCTAGACAGATCTACTGTGGCTCTTATGGTCCCTTATGAGAGAATAGTCACTAATACAATCTCGGTACTCGTACTACAGACCCATATTGCCTTTTTTTCTTGACTACTCCATGCCTGCAGCTTCCCCAGTACATTCTGAATTCTAACAGTTAAGGATGTCCACAAAGAAGAGAATGAAAAGCTCTACTGTATGTTATGGAGAATGGAGTGATGCAGTATTGTACCATAACTTGCCTTTGTGGTAACTGAGCTGGACAGACCTGAAGTTTCTGCTACAGAAAACTTACCCGTGGCTTTAACAGGGGCTTTTACAATGTAGCACGTGATTCTACTGGCTAACAGCCTTGCTAACTACACATAGGAGATTTTGGTAAACTTGACCTATACAGACAGTCCCCTATTTACAAATGACTCAAGCTACATTGTCTCAGAGATACAAAGTATGTTGTCTTCATTCATGTACAAAATATACAATTCTGCATTTTTATCAAATATTTATCTTGTTAAAGCCTCTTGCACACTACATGCAATTCCGATTAAAAAAAGTACTACAAGCTGCTACGTTTTTTAATTGAAATAAAAAATCTGATCGTATAAAAAAAATCTGAATTGTATGTAGTGTGCAAGAGGCCTAAATGTTACATTATTGTATAAACTGTTATAAATATTTGAAAACACTTTAAAAGCACGATGAAAACAACCAAAAAAAAAACATAATTCATACTATATCTCCAAATCCAGAGTTGCCCTAAAGTAAATAATTTATCCACGTTTCACCATGTTCAACACAGGACTCAATTTACAAACAAATTCAACTTACAATCTCCTGTAACCCAACCTGTTTGTAAGTAGGGGACTGCCTGTAATGGATCATGTATCTTTTTATATATTGCCAGTTGTTTTCTGACAACTACCAACAATATATCATTTTGCAGGACTCTTTAAAAGTCATTACTTTAGTGCATGACACGTGTGGTGTTCACTACACATTTGGATTGCCTGGTTTGATTGGAGCACTGGCCTATGCACTTGTAATCCTAGTGGCAGATTTTGGAGAATTTAGACTGTAAGTATTCCGTTTCTTTTACATTTGTCTGTATGTGATATATACATTATGTGTAGGACTGTGCTTACAGTATTAGGTCGCCCCGCCTCCTCAGTTTAGATAACCAGATGTGCACCCAGTATTAAGTAGTCCTCCTTCCCAATATAGACAGTCAGATGTGATGGAGCAGAGTGGTAGGCACACGCAGATAGGCACCCGGTATAACAAATTAGAGTTCTTTACTGAAGAAAACATACGAAGATAAATCATACAAAACCATCAGGTAATGCAGTTTAATTAGGACAGAGAGGAACATGGAATGAATACAGGAAAATCACAATACCCTAGAGATCATTGCAGCACATTACAGACAGTGACATCTTGTGGTTGCTGTACTATACTGCAGTTTAAGTTATTCTGTTCTTAAATCTAACAAGATTTGCCCCTAGTATTAGGTAGTCCCTCTACAGTATAGATAGTCGGATGTGCCCCCAGTATAAGACAGCCCCCTCCCCACTATAGTCAGATGTGCCCCCAGTATTAGGCAGCCCTCCTCCTTTGTATAGTCAGATGTGCTCACAGTATAAGGCAGCGTTCTCCCCAATATAGTCAGATGTGGCCCCAGTATTAGGCAGCCCCTCTCATCTGTATAGTCAGATGTGCTCCCAGTATTCGGCAGCCCCTCTCCTCTGTATAGTCAGATGTGCACCCAGTATTAGGCAGCCCGTCTCCTCTGTATAGTCAGATGTTCTTCCATTATTAGGCAGCCCCTCTCCTCTGTATAGTCAGATGTTCTTCCAGTATTCGGCAGCCCCTCTCCTCTGTATAGTCAGATGTGCACCCAGTATTAGGCAGCCCGTCTCCTCTGTATAGTCAGATGTTCTTCCAGTATTAGGCAGCCCCTCTCCTCTGTGTAGTCAGATGTTCTTCCAGTATTAGGCAGCCCCTCTCCTCTGTATAGTCAGATGTTCTTCCAGTATTAGGCAGCCCCTCTCCTCTGTATAGTCAGATGTTCTTCCAGTATTAGGCAGCCCCTCTCCTCTGTATAGTCAGATGTTCTTCCAGTATTAGGCAGCCCCTCTCCTCTGTATAGTCAGATGTGCACCCAGTATTAGTCAGCCTCCCTCCCCCATATGCAGAGTATGCGGAGCAAGCTGCAATAGTTACCTTGGCACCGCCAGGATCCCGGTCACATAGTAGCAGCGTCCCCTCTCTGTCTCCTCCAGCGACGCATGTGATGAGAGGCGCCACTGAGGGCGTCCCAGAGATGAGAAGCTGTGACAAGGTGAAAAGGGATCCCGACAGCGCTGAGTTTCCACCTTCATATTACTATATATTTGTTATGTTTTTGGTGGTGTGAGAAACAAGGTTATGGTGGTCAGGGTAGGATAATAGAGCAATACATGTCATTAGAGGAATTGCAAAATTATGTAAATATAATGTGGAGATACAAAGTATGCATACAAAATAGTCTTGCCAATTTCTGTTCTATGCTGTTATGTATTATTATTTCATATGTATATAGCACTGACATCTTCCACAGCACTTTAACAGAGTGAATTGTCTTGACACTAACTGCCCCTCAGAGGAGCTCACAATCTAATTCCTACCATAGTCTTATGTCCATCATGGTCTGAGGCCAATTTAGGAGGGGGGGAGGGAACCAAATTAACTTAACCGTATGTTTTTTGGATATATTAATACATATTAATAAGTCTCTCTCTACTCCTTTCTCCCTCTCTTTCTCCACAGTCCTGCTTATCAGCCATTAGTTGTTATCGGCTGTCTCTTTATGACACTGTCACTAAGTGTGGTTGGTGGACTTATAACTGGTCAGTATAAACTTGTGCTAGATAATTGTAGTTTTCTCTTTATACTGTGTTCTATATAGGACTTAAATAACTTGTGCTGTATACGCTTTTAAAGGAAAACCCCTAATAAAAAGGGAAACTTCACTAAACGAAATGTGCAATACCTAGTTCATGTTCGTTGTTTTTTTGTTTTTCATTCATTAATTACAAAAAAATATATCCTCAATAAAACTGAAACTACAATAAGCTGAAGCCTTACAAACAAATCTGCTGCTAACTATAATTTAAGGTGCCCATTAACAGTACATCTTCATTGTACAAACTCACCACATCTACATAAATTATCCATTCACAGTATATTCACTCAGCTTACCCTTCTACAAGATTGTACATTATGAGAGTATCCATTTAGTATTCAAAGGGTTTTTATTAAAAGTGCAAAAGAAAAAGACAAAAGGTGAAAACAATCGCAAAAGACATGTAATATATCTCATTGCTTACTAAAAGCATATGGAGAGAGTATCCATTTAAATCATATTCACTCAGTTTACCTTTCCACTGCATTGATATGGTACAATCAAGATCATATCATTGATAGGCACCTTGCTTTGTATGTACAGGTGTATTAATTTAATCAAGAGAGAAATTGATCTGTGTACTGCCATTCACTGACCTAAAGCTAGCCAATAATCATTTTAAAAGTGAACCAAAGATGCGCAAAAGTGTTTGGTAGAATTTTTAATACAAATAATTGGACCCCATATTAAAATTATGAACATAAAGTCAGTCCACTCCTCTGAGGTGGATTTTACTTAATGGTGGGGCCTAAGTCCTTATACATTCTTGTTCTAATGTTTTATGGTTATGATTAAGGGCTGAGTGTTTTCCAATTCACAAGAGCCTTTTTGTAATTATGTGTCAGTAAATTTTGGATTTGAATCGTACTCTACTGTGAACTGCAGACTGCAGATCTATACACATGGTCATTGGAACCTGGTTGTACCTTGGTTGTCCGTAGCAATAGGGGATGCAGAGGTAGTGACCGCACCAGAGCCCCTGGACCAGAGGGGCCCTCCTTCAACTGCTTTATTAGCTCTTTATTAAGGCTACATTGGTAATGGTTATGCATCCCACAGCATGCCTTTCCTCATACATTGAAATCAAATGTTTTGCTCAACTTTTGGTCAATAACTGAATCAACTAAGGCAAGACATATTAATAAGCACAGTTATACTATGTTCCCACTTGAGCCAGACTCCAACGGCCGGGGGGAGTGGACAGTGTTGTGTCCACTCCAATTGTCTATTTGAGGTCCGGTTGGAGCCTGGGCTTGTACTGCACCCTTGAAGTCTATTTTGCAGGCCGCAAGCAGTAATTTTGTATTGCAGTCACTCCTCACATATACAAAATTAGTATACAAAACTATATACCATACAAAGTGAAGAATCTTTTTTTAGCAGTTATAATTTCATAAGTTATATGAGATTCAGTCCTATATACAGCGGGGTGCACAAAAGACCGGCCTGTCTGTCACGAGCAGTGAGTTTACAGGCAAATGCTGGCTGGTCCCGGTACACCTCTATCCCTCTTGTGTGAGAGCGCTCTCCAGCTTAATTGAAGCCTGTGTTGCCTTGCTTCCATCCCATGTGGGTAACGCTCTCATATGGCCACAAATGCAGTTGACACAGGCTTTAATTAAGATGGAGACTTGACAGACAGCAGGTATAGCGTAAGGCCCGGGACCCACTCACAGCTATTCTGCAGCTTTTGCAGATCACCGGCAATCAGCAAAGCACTGCAACAAAGGAACCCTATGAGGGTGGTTCCACTTGCAGCTTTGCCGACCGTCACACATTGCTGTTTGCAAAATTTTGGGTGCAATCCCGGAGCAATCGCATTAGTGGTTACAGTAGCCAAATCTCTGCGGGAATCGTGGCACTTTCATGATTTGGCAAATCGCGGGTGCTTTGCAATTTCCCCCAAAGCGCCTGTAGTGGGTCCCAGGCCTAAGAGGCACACGGGGACCGGCCGGCCAGCATCTGCCTGTATACTTGCATTCAAGGCAGGTCTTTCATGCGCCACCCTGTACAATAAACTGGTAATTTAGCATCTGTAAAAACAGGAGTGCTGCTGTACTATGCAATAACAGCATTTTAATTTGCCTCTTTTTGGAGATAAATCAGAGCCCTCTTTTTGCTTCACAAATTGCTCTGATAGCTCCTGATTACCAGTAAGGTATCTAAGCAAAATCTGGCTTGGGAGAGGTTTTTGTTATTTACAGAAAAATAATTCACATGCACAAACTCTTGGAACACATTTGCAAGCCAAATGAGGGTGATGAATCAAGCAAAGATGAAGACATTAAAGACTGAGAAGCTTTAGCACAAAGTATAAGCAAAAAACTATGATTCCCTTTCCCGCATGAAGTCCTGTATCGCTTAGTAGTTTGTTATGTGTGCCGTATAAAAAATGTACAGGTCTTACGGCATTTTAAATGTTTTCCACCTCACTGTTATTGATAATTCATTTGATCTCTTACATTTTTACCAACAGGTTTCCTATTGAAGTGTAGAATCTTCAAGCCCCCCAAGGAATGGCATTATTTTCATGATCAGCCATACTGGGAGGTAAGATATATACTTCATATATGTCAGCCATTGACCGTTTTGAGATCGCCGATAGTTAAAACCACACCACAATTGTAGCTGCCTAAGCCTGATGTGGTGTAGTTTTAACACCCACACCCACTCTGGAGCACTGGAAGCAATAGTGCGTCTCCGCTGGCACAGATCTCCGCTGTCTAAAGACAGCTGAATTCCATACATCGGTCAGGAGCTGTTTTCATTAGCTCCTGACCTCCTGATCACAGTGATCAGAAAGTAGAAAACTGAAAAAAGGCTTTGGTCTTTAAAGAGAACCCGAGGTGTGTTTGAAGAATGTTATCTACATACAGAGGCTGGATCTGCCTATACAGCCCAGCCTCTGTTGCTATTTCATACCCCCCTAATGTCCCCCTGCACTCTGCAATCAGACATAGATCACAGCCGCGCTGTGTGTGCTGTGTTTACATCTGTAGTGTCAGTCTCGGCTGCTCCTCCGCCTCCTGCAGAGCTCCGGTCCCTGCCCCCCTCCCTTCCCTCTAATCAGCAGGGAGGGAAGGGAAGCAGGCGGGGACCGGAGTTCTGCAGGAGGTGGGGAGAGCAGCAGACTGACACTATAGAGATAAACACAGCCCGCTGCGACACGCTGTGTGTCGACAGCGAGGCTGTGATTTATGAGGGATTGCAGAGTGCAGGGGGACCTTAGGGGGGTTTAGGATAGCGACAGAGGCTGGGCTGTATAGGCAGATCCAGCCTCTGTATGCAGATAACATTCTTCAAACCCACCTCGGGTTCTCTTTAAAAGTGCCAAAGCCTGCCATTCCCAATGAGTTAATAAATCATTTTGGGCTCTGTTGGGTATATCCCTGAGGAGTTCTAAATAGTTATACTCCCCTCCCTCCAATGCATGGCTCCATCCTCCAGACCAGGTGTTGTTGTGGCCACACTTGTTATGGGTGGGAGGAGGTTGGGGTCCATATCAATGTTCTGCTGGCAAGAGACGTGATCTGTAGTTCTGCCCCTGATGTTATACTATGGCCACAATTAACATTGCTGTCTGTGACACACATTTTACCACCCGGCAGCAGTGCCCAAATTGCCCATTTCGGTATACAGTATTCCGTAAAAGGAAATTAAAGTAAACTCAAGCCAAAGCTCAGGTAAAAAATCACATACTAAGAAGAGGGAAGCCTCTGGCATACATATGTTCTCACCATTTGCAATTTGGCCGCAGGGAGAAATGGAAAGATGGCCCTTCCTGTGCTAGGTAATCTAAGGGAATATAATAAATATATGCCCCTACTGATTACTTAATTTGTCCGTTTGGACACGTAATTTGTGGTCTGGCTATTATTGGCACCTAAATTACAGCGATTTTGCAGCAATTCTCGCTGCACCCTCTCTGCTATAGCCATAAATAACATTACAGTCTATGGCAGCGTCCAAAGCAGCTGACTCGAGTCTCTGGATCCTCCGGCGGCTTCCCACGCTGTTCGTCGTGGCTGCCTGAGACATTCTAAATTATCGGGGCTAGCACAAGCACTGAGCTATTGCTAGGGCAAAATATCCAGAATCTCAGTACTAAATGATTGGATATTTAATGGAAACACGGTAATACGTTATTAAGCTTGTCTGCTAAATCACTTCACAATTGTTTTGTATCAATCGTAATGCGTAATGTCTCCTACTTGCAGTTTCCTCATCTGGCCTCTCATCTCTAATACCCAAGGACAACAGATGGATACAGCTATTTATTTTGCTGTGGAAAGGACAATGTGCTCCTTAACCCGCTGTGGGAGGAAATGGACTTTACATAAATACGTTCTTCTTACTTTTTTCATATGTAAACATTTTTATTATTTCTATTCTTTTTCAAATGTTTTTAGAAGTGTTTCTTAGGCAAAATGAAATAGAATTGATGAATCCTTGGCACTGAATGTTTGTTTATTCTTATATTCAATAAAATGCCATACCATTTTAACTCTAGAAGTTTTTGCTTGTACTACAGGAGATGTAGCCTGAAGTTACAGCAGGTGGAATATTAGGATGTGCTGGAAACATCAATCTCGGTAGACTAATAGAAAAACAGACTGGTGTAACAACTTGTACAGCCACTTAGCTTTACTTTTGTTCAGTAGGGAATATTGTGGAACACAGCAGCCAGTCTGATTTCACTGTACCTAATATGGAAAAATGATTGGTTGCTCTGCAGAAATGCATGCCCAATGTACTATCTAAATGTGCTGCTTTATTTCCAACAGCAGTATCATTCAGGTAAAGGAGTAGCATGTGGTCCGGAGTTAGTCATGGAGAGAATCCGAAGACATAACAACAAAAGTTGTTTAGGTGATACTTTTAATGAATAACTGCACAAGATTTCTTTGCAAGCTTTCAGAAGGTTCTTCAGGCATGATACAGAACTGGTTCAGAACCGTACCCTTCTATGGCTCAGATCCTGTTCTGTATCATGGGCAGCACAGTGCTGTAGTGGTTAGTGCTCTCGCCTTGCAGTGCTGGGTCCCCGGTTCAAATCCCAGCTTGTATGTTCTCCCCGTGTCTGCATAGGTTTTCTCCCACATCCCAAAACCATACAGATAAGTTAATTGGCTTCCCCCTAAATTGGCCCTAGACTACGATACATGCACTACCCGATAGATACATAGACATCTGACTATGGTAGGGATCAGAGGCGGCCTTAGAGTACGCAGGGCCTGGGGCGAGTGTCATATGTGGGGCCTAGAGACATACTGTATGCTGTGGATACACACACACACACACACTGTGGAAATACACACTCTGTATAGGTTAGATAGGTAGGTGCCCTACAGTATAGTTTAGATAGGTAGGTGCCTGCAGTATAGGTTAGATAGGTAGCTGCCCCGCAGTATAGATTAGATAGGTAGCTGCCCCGCAGTATAGATTAGATAGGTAGGTGCCTGCAGTATAGATTAGATAGGTAGGTGCCTGCAGTATATGTTAGATAGGTAGCTGCCCCGCAGTATAGATTAGATAGGTAGGTGCTGCACAGTATAGATTAGATAGGTAGGTTACCTCGCAGTATAGATTAGATAGGTGCCTGCAGTATAGATTAGATAGGTAGGTGCCCGGCAGTATAGATTAGATAGGTGCCTGCAGTATAGGTTAGATAGATAGGTAGGTGCCCTGCAGTACAGATTAGATAGGTAGGTACCCTGAAGTATAGATTATAGGTGCCTGCAGTATAGATTAGTTAGGTAGGTACCCCGCAGTATAGATTAGATAGGTGCATGCAGTATAGATTAGATAGGTAGGTTCCCCCGCAGTACAGATTAGATAGGTAGGTGCCCCGCAGTATAGATTAGATAGGTAGGTGCCCCGCAGTATAGATTAGATAGGTAGGTGGCCCGCAGTACAAATTAGATAGGTAGGTACCCCGAAGTATAGATTATAGGTGCCTGCAGTATAGATTAGTTAGGTAGGTACCCCACAGTATAGATTAGATAGGTAGGTGCCCCGCAGTATAGATAGGTGCCGTGCAGTATAGCTTAGATAGGTAGGTGCCCCGCAGTATAGATTAGATAGGTAGCTGCAGTACAGATTAAATAGGTAGGTACCCCGAAGTATAGATTATAGGTGCCTGCAGTATAGATTAGTTAGGTAGGTACCCCACAGTATAGATTAGATAGGTGCCTGCAGTAAAGATTAGATAGGTAGGTGCCCTGCAGTACAGGTTAGATAAGTGACTGCAGTATAGATTAGATAGGTAGGTTCCCCCGCAGTATAGATTAGATAGGTAGGTGCCCCGCAGTATAGATTAGATAGGTAGGTGCTCCGCAGTATAGATTAGATAGTTAGGTGCCCCGCAGTATAGATTAGATAGGTAGGTGCCCCGCAGTACAGATTAGATAGGTAGGTGCCCCGCAGTATAGATTAGATAGGTAGGTGCCCCACAGTATAGATTAGATAGGTAGGTGCCCCGCAGTATAGATTAGATAGGTAGGTGCCCCGCAGTACAGATTAGATAGGTAGGTGCCCCGCAGTACAGATTAGATAGGGATCTGCCCCGCAGTACATATTAGATAGGTAGGTGCCCCACAGTATAGATTAGATAGGTAGGTGCCCCACAGTACAGATTAGATAGGTAGGTGCCCCGCAGTATAGATTAGATAGGTGCCCTGCAGTATAGATTTGATAGGTAGGTGGCTGCGGTGGTGGGGAGAGCGGGCATAGTAGTTAAAGCTCACCTTTCTTCCTCCGATCATGGCAGCTTCTATCTCCTTCCTCTCACAGCATCTGACGTATTGGTAACAGCGCCCCCTGTGGTGACATGCGGTCACATCATCACAGGGGCCGCTGTTACCAATACGTCAGATGCTGGGACAGGAAGGAGTTGGAAGCTGCGATGATTGAATTAAGAAAGGTGAGTTTTAACTACTATGCCCGCTCTCCCCACCACCGCAGATGGTGCGGGGCCTCTTCAGGCGCAGGGCCTAGGGCAATTGCCCCACTTGCCAAACCCAAAGGCCGGCTCTGGTAGGGAGTAGATTGTGAGCCCCTCTGAGGGACAGTTAGTGACAAGGCAATATACTCTGTACAGCGCTGCGTAATATTTCGGTGCTATATAAATACTTAAATAAATAAATGCCTGAAGAAGAAACTTAAGGCTGGTTTCACAGTGGGATGTTACAGGCGCACGTTAGAGCAGCCTGTAACGCACCCCACCGCACAGCAATGAAAAATCAATGGGCTGTTCACAGTGCCCACGTTGCGTTACTTAGTAACGCTGCGCCATAAGACAACGTACTGCATGCAGTACTTTAGACTGCTTGCACATGCTCAGGAAAGTTGGGGAGGAGCGGAGAACGGCCAGGCACATGGCTAATTAATATTCACTGCACGGTGTGACGTGCAGTGTTTACTTCCTGGAGCGGCCGCTCTGTGCGGCGATTGGCCGGGCGGGACCACGTGATGCCGCATGCGTCCAAGAGTGCGCATCACGGCAGCCAGAGTGAGCTGCACAACGCGGCTCACTCTGACGTCCACATCAGAGAGCACCAGGCGTTGCGTTAGGGGCACGTTATGCGACCTTAACGTCCCCTAAAACGCAACGTCCTGGTGTGAAACCAGCCTAAAGCTTGCAGAGAAATCTTGTACAGTTTGTCATTAAAGGTATCACCTAAACAACTTTTGTTGTTATGGAAGCTGGAGTAAATGGAAGCAGTACGTGTTCACATTTGTAAAATGTTGCAGTTCTGTAAAATGACAGCAGGGGCACTAGAACACTAGTTTGCCTTAGTCCAAATAATGTCTTCAATGCTACCAGCTGCTTGTGTTTATGACAGATAGCATGTTTATATTATGCATGAAGGATAGCATTACAAATTGCAGCTTCTCCTACTTAACTAGCATTGCCCTTTTTTGTGGAATAACACTGATATACTATAGGATGCAAACTCAGACACTGACAATACTGTATTTCATAGGCAAAAATACATTTGGTAGTCAAATTGAAAAACCTGCCATAAGACCTGTAATACAGATTGCATCCTCACATGGTATGAATGAGGTATGAGTAAGCAAATAAAAGGTATCCTTAATGTGACCTCACATTAAGCTAGTTTCACAAATGTTTATGTTGTGCATCTCTTACAAGACTGAAAATGTATCCACCAAATGTTTGATAACTCCCAGGTCAGAAGAAACCAAGCAGGGAGTAGTGATTGTTTTATTACCTTGCACAAACACATTTCAATCAGATTAAAGCAGAAATCAATTTACAAGTAAACTGCACCATCACTATCATTTAACTGAGAAATATAATACAGAGCTATTCAGTCAAGCATCCCATAGCTTGCCTTTGCTCAATACATTGAAATCAAATTTCTTGACCAACTTTTGATCAATAATTGAATCTAATAAGGAATATGAATAAGCAAAGTCAGGGTATGTTCCCATTTGAGCCAGACTCCCACGGCCTGTGGGAGTGGACAGTGTAGTGTCTGCTTCGAGGGTCTGGTTGGAGCCTGGTTGGAGCCTGGGCCAGATGCCTTTCCACCACAGGCTATGTAGTATACGCATTCACTTACTGGGAGAAATTGTGGACTGTACATGTTCTATGTGTGAACCAAGCCATAGAAAACAGATTAAAAACTGACAGGACTGGAACGGAAATGTACAGATTTATTTGTGAACCAAGCCATAGACGACTCTTATATAACTGATGCAAAAAACTGACAGGACAAAAATGTCTTTTGTGTGGATTTTTTCTAATAAAGAATACAGGCGTTTATGAACTCTACTAAAGACTGCGGATCACTTTTTGTTGTTCATTGTGGCCTGGCTGTCCAGATCCTGCACCAGCGGGGACGTTTTTCTGGGGGTTTAGAGCATTTGGACTCTCTTCTGACTTCAGATCCCACTGCTCTGTTTTAGACTCACAAGTGTGAAGAGAGTCTATTTATAGAATAGGATCACTGTCAGTTTTTAATAGCAGTTAAACAGACATAAATATGTCCATTTTCCGCTGTAGTGAGAATCGAGCCCAAGTCATAGATAAGAGAATTGTGGAAATAAACAGGCTGAACCAGTTTTGTGGTACAACAATATATCCAAATTTGGGTATAGTTTGAAGAGGGATTCTGCAAATCTTGGATATGAAATAACTTAATATGGCAATTTCCAATACTCCAGTGTTAAATAACATTGTCTATAAAGCCCTACACATGATACATTTGCATTCATTAGCAACACAAAGGCCTCAATTCACTATCGATAAAACATTTGATAAATATATAACACCTTAATGAATTCAAAATTACATTTTACCCATGAGGTAAATTATCATACGTTTGATAAAGCTTAGTGAATTGAGGCCATTGTGTTTTATGCATTGTGCTTCTGTACTTCTTGCAATATTTTTTTTAAATAACTTGCCGAGTCCTGTAAGTTAACCACTTGAGGACTGCCCCCAGCCGATGGGTGGCGGCAAAGACTGGGCCTAAGCGACCGCAATACGCCCATCGGCGGGGCGGGGGCGGGCGTGGTTATGCGGCGATCGCGTCATTTGTGACGAGATCAGCCACCGGCGACAGGCTCCGCCCCCCTCGCGCTGTAACCCGCCGGCCGTTCGGAAGCGCCGGCGGGTTACTAGCTGCCCGATCGCCGGTAACTAAATGTATAATAGGCTTTGTTATGTATACAAAGCCTATTATACAGGCTGCCTCCTGCCCTGGTGATCCCAGTGTCCGAGGGACCACCAGGGCAGGCTGCAGCCACCCTAGTCTGCACCCAAGCACATTGATCTCCCCCCCCTTCCATCTGATCGCCCACAGCACCCCTCAGACCCCCCTGCCCACCCCCCAGACCACTGTTTGCACCCAATCACCCCCCTAATCACCCATCAATCACTCCCTGTCACTATCTGTCAACGCCAATTTTTTTTATGCCCTAAACTGCCCCCTGCTCCTTCCTGATCACCCCCCACCCCTCAGATTCTCCCCAGACCCCCCCCCCCCCCCGTGTACTGTATGCCTCTATCCCCCCTGTAATAACCCACTGATCACCTGTCAATCACCCATCAATCACCCCTTGTCACTGCCACCCATCAATCAGCCCCTAACCTGCCCCTTGCGGGCAATCTGATCACCCACCCACACCATCAGATTGCCCGCAGATCTGACGTCAGATCACCTCCCAAGTGCATTGTTTACATCTGTTCTCTCCTCTAAACACCCACTAATTACCCATCAATCACCCCCTGTCACTGCTACCCATCAGATCAGACCCCTATCTGCTCCTAGGGCACCCATTCACCCACCTCCACCCTCAGAACGACCTCAGACTCCCCCAGACCTCCCCCCCCCCTGTGTACTGTATACATATATTCTCCCCTGTAATCACCTGTCATTCACCACCTGTCACTGGCACTTATCAGATTAGACCCTAACCTGCCTCTTACGGGCATCTGATCACCTTCCCACACCATCAGATTGCCCCAGACCTACCCTCAGATAACCTCCAAAGTGCATTGTTTACATCTGTTCTGCCATCTTATCACCCACCGATCACCGATCAATCACCCCCTGTCACTGCTACCCATCAGATTAGACCCCCATCTGCCCCTAGGGCACCCAATCACCCGCCCACACTCTCAGAACGCCCTCAGACCCCAGCCCTGATCACCTTGCCAGTGCATTGCTTACATCCATTTCCCCCTCTAATCATACCTTGAGACACCCATCAATCACCTCCTGTCACCACCTGTCACCCCCTAGCACACCTACCCATCAGATCAGACCCTAATTTGCACCGTGTGGGCTCCTGATCACTGGGCCAAACCCTCAGATCCCCCACAGACCCCCTCCAGATCACCTCCCCAGTGCATTGATTGCATCTTTTTTCCCCTCTAACCACCCCCTGAGACACCCATCAATCACCTCCTGTCACCCCCCTAGCACTCCTATCCATCAGATCAGGCCCAATACAACCTGTCATCTAAGAGGCCACCCTGCTTATGACCGGTTCCACAAAATTCGCCCCCTCATAGACCACCTGTCATCAAAATTTGCAGATGCTTATACACCTGAACAGTCATTTTGAGACATTTGGTTTCCAGACTACTCACGGTTTTGGGCCCGTAAAAATGCCAGGGCAGTATAGGAACCCCACAAGTGACCCCATTTTAGAAAAAAGACACCCCAAGGTATTGCGTTAGGTGTATGGTGAGTTCATAGAAAATTTTATTTGTTGTCACAAGTTAGTGAAAAATGATTTTTATTGTTTTTTTTTTCACAAAGTGTCATTTTTCACTAACTTGTGACAACAAATAAAATCTTCTATGAACTCACCATACACCTAACGCAATACCTTGGGGTGTCTTTTTTCTAAAATGGGGTCACTTCTGGGGTTCCTATACTGCCCTGGCATTTTAGGGGCCCTAAACCGTGAGGAGTAGTCTAGAAAACAAATGCCTCAAAATGACCTGTGAATACAACGTTGGGCCCCTTAGCGTACCTAGGCTGCAAAAAAGTGTCACACATGTGGTATCGCCGTACTCAGGAGAAGTAGTATAATGTGTTTTGGGGTGTACAACAAAAATGACCTGTGAAATCCTAAAGGTACTCATTGGACTTTGGGCCCCTTAGCGCAGTTAGGGTGCAAAAAAGTGCCACACATGTGGTATCGTCGTACTCGGGAGAAGTAGTACAGTGTGTTTTGGGGTGTATTTTTACACATACCCATGCTGGGTGGGAGAAATCTCTCTGTAAATGGACAATTGTGTGTAAAAAAAAAAATCAAAACATTGTCATTTACAGAGATATTTCTCCCACCCAGCATGGGTATGTGTAAAAATACACCCCAAAACACATTATACTACTGCTCCTGAGTACGGCAATACCACGTGTGGCACTTTTTTGCAGCCTAACTGCGCTAAGAGGCCCAAAGTCCAATGAGCACCTTTAGGCTTTACAGGGGTGCTTACAATTAGGCACCCCCCAAAATGCCAGGACAGTAAACACAACCCCACAAATGACCCCATTTTGGAAAGTAGACACTTCAAGGTATTCAGAGAGGAGCATAGTGAGTCCGTGGCAGATTTCATTTTTTTTTGTCGCAAGTTAGAAGAAATGGAAATTTTTTTTTTGTCACAAAGTGTCATTTTCAGCTAACTTGTGACAAAAAATAAAATCTTCTATGAACTCACCATGAATCTCAGTGAATACTTTGGGATGTCTTCTTTCCAAAATGGGGTCATTTGGGGGGGTATTTATACTATCCTGGAATTTTAGCACCTCATGAAACATGACCGGTGGTCAGAAAAGTCAGAGATGCTTCAAAATGGGAAAATTCACTTTTGGTACCATAGTTTGTAAACACTATAACTTTTACCCAAACCAATAAATATACACTTTTTTTTAATCAAAGACATGTAGCACAATAAATTTGGACAAAAATGTATACAGAAATTTTACTTTATTTGAAAAATGTCAGCACAGAAAGTAAAAAATAAATAAATCTTTTTTTGACAAAATTCATGTCTTTTTTGATGAATATAATAAAAACTAAAACTCGCAGCAGCAATCAAATAGCACCAAAAGAAAGCTGTATTAGTGACAAGAAAAGGAGGCAAAATTCATTTAGGTGGTAGGTTGTATGACCGAGCAATAAACCGTGAAAGCTGCAGTGGTCTGAATGGAAAAAAAGTGCCTGGTCCTTAAGGGGTAGAAAGACTGTGGTCCTCAAGTGGTTAACGTCTGCTGCAATTTTACTGTCCAGACACCTCCCCATCCTATCATTACCCAACACTCAGAGAAGAACTTGGAGGGATGGGCAGGAGCAGTCTCTCCTTGAGAGCACAGATCTGACCTCTCCACACCATCCCTCTGCTGAACGATTAATTCTTTATGGCCAGTAGTACAGCTACAGCTCAGTCTCATAATAGAAGGATCTGCAGTACTGGCCATAAAGAGTAAAGGTTTCAGAAGCATAGGGAGGAAGTGAACAGTGAGAGCTGGTCTCCCGGATCTGCAGTACTGGCCATAAAGAGTAAGGCAGGGAACACACTTGTCTTTCAGTTTTTTGCGCGCGTTTTCCTGCATACTTTTTCTGCACACCAAGTGTGTTTCTATGCAGGAAAACGCGCGTGTTTTTTCACAGCAGCTGATGTAATTGATAGAGAAAACTGACCAAATGTGCAGAATCAGGATGCAGAATGTCAGTTTTTTTCTGCGCGCGAACAACATATTAAGTGTGGACTAGCCCATTGATTAACATAAGTTCTCAGTTTTTCTGTGCAGAAAACGCGCACGAAAACAGTCAAGTGTGTTCCCTGCCTCAAGGTTTCAGAAGCATAGGGAGGAAGTGAACAGCGAGAGCTGGTCTCTAGCTGAGAACACCTATTCGGCTGCCAGCTCCATACTAGCTGAAGCGATCTTTGAGTTACACTTGTACACATCAGATTCTGGAATGGTTCTGCCAACATATAAACTGTATTAGCAATGACAGACTCCTATACAGCTTTACTAACAATGGAAAACATAAGAGGGTGAACTAGGACTTTAAAATCTAAGCCTTCACAAAATAAAGTATACAGTGAGAATTTGGCTTTCAGATTAAAAAAGGGAGCCAAGGTACCTGTGGCTGGAGCAGTGTGTAGAAGCCAGTAACAACCCAACCATGCCCCCCATCAATAGAATGCATCATAACTGAAGATTGTACATCAATGGGGAGGGTGGAACTGGTAGCAGTGATTAAAGTATGCTGCAATCTTAGCGTGGTAGTGTTTTTAAAATTAAACACACCCCTCAACTAGGTAGTAGACTGGAAACCACTGGACTGGGAATAAGACAGGTAGACTGGAAGTGGGGGCATGTGTTAAATAATGTACATATAATAGCAGAGACATGAAAATACTTTATTACATGTTACATAAGAATATATATATAATTATTACAAAACAAATCTGCAGCATGACACTAACCACTCCTACGTCACCAGGGTCTGCATTGTAGTTAGGCTACAACTGTTATAAACACTTTAGGAAACTTGCAGGAAACCATGGCAACAGTATACAGTTTGGTGTTTAAGATACCTAGAAAAAATTCAATAAAATGTATCAGTTAAAGGACCACGGTTACGAAAATCGTAAAATTTAAAATGCATTTAAACACATACAAGTAAAAAGTACAGTTCTTCCAGAGTAAAATGAGCAATAAATTACTTTTCTCCTATGTTCCTGTCACTTACAGCAGGTAGTAGAAATCTGACAGAACCGACAGGTTTTGGACTAGCCCATCTCCTCATTGAGGGATTCTCATGGTTTTGTTTAATTTCAAAAGCATTTTGCGAAAGCAGTTGCTTCGTCCAACTGCCAAAAAATGTGTGTAGCGAGCACAGAGGCTGGCCAGCATCTTTATATAAATCTTTTTCAATAATAAAGGCCATGCTGAGAATCTCCTATGGAAAGATGGGCTAGTTCAAAACCTGTCAGTAATGTCAAATATCTACTACTTGCTGTAAGTGACAGCAACATAGAAGAAAAGTAATTTATCGCTTATTTTACTCTGGAAGAAACTGGTCTTTTTTGTATAGGTTTACATGCATTTTAAATTTTAAGATTTTTGCGATAGTGGTCCTTTAAGATACCCAGAATTCTTATCAATTTATTGTATCTATTTGAGACCCAAATTCTTCACTGCGTTCACTGCAATGACCTAATCATTCCACATGAAGGGATCTTACCGGTCTGTTGGGATGGTAACTATGTATACAGTGTCTAGAGTACTCACTAGGGCCCTTTTCCTTTTGTGAGGTGATGCGAGTGCAGTTACCTTGCCACATTGTATCATTTCCGCATCTCCCGATGCAGAAATGAATGGAGGAGACGGGACGCAGATATGGCCGTGTGAGAATCTGCAGCATACTGCAGATTCTCGGATCGCTCCACACCGCTCTGCATAACCAGCATGCAATGGAAACTGTTCCATTGCCGTGCATTCCGCAGTGCACCAAGTGTAGCAGAAACAGGAAATCAAGGCATGATGTATAAACATGATTTGATAATTGTTTACTTCTTCAGGAAATTGGAGTGTACCCAAGGTGAGCCTCGGGTTAAAAAGATATAGAAGAACGCCGACAATGGCTTTTCAGTAAGAAGACCAGGGGTGCTTCTTTTCTTCAGACACGAGTACGTCTGCACAAGCGCAATAGGCCAGAGCCACTCGTGCACAGAAGCGGCCGCACTTGTACTAAAAGAGAACCACAGCCCCGATGTTCTGGAGGGTCCCAGCGAGCATCGGCAAAGAGGACTTGGGAAGCCCCTACAGTATCCAGAGGACTGAAAAGCGTTGTGTAGATACAATGCCTATTTAGTGTGGATATTAATTGTTATAATCACACTTCTTTCTCCACAGCCTCGCTCTCTACCATTCTACACTGCCCATTTATTTCCACACTTTTTACTTTTCATTTCGTTACCACCCATCTCGCTCTTTTTTCACTTCCTCTACCTCTCTGTCACCCCTTCCTCCATAATTTTGTTCTCTACCCCTTTTGCCTTCTCTCTCCCCTTCCTCACTACCACATCTTTTCCCTTCATGGTCTGCCCCATACACACACTCTACACACACTCTACCCCCTCCCCCACCCCCTTTATACCACCCTCACTCTCTCTCACCCTTTCCTCACTACTCCCCATGTACAGGTTATTCGTATGAAATTCCACCTGTGCACACTTTAGTTAGCTACATGCAGTCAACAGCCATCATTTTTTCAGACACTGTTAAGTCTAAAATTGTGGATTGGGTTAAAAAACAAAAACACGATTACTATTATCAACTGATTTTAATTAATCTTTCACATTGTTTTCTTACAAAATCCACATCAAAACGAGACAACATTTGTGTTATAACGAAAAAGTGCAAGACTTGGCTATTTTATCATTTCTTACATAATTGAAAATCTGTAAATATCAAAAGATTTGCATCTGAAAAAGTCTTATATGCTGTAGCTAGGAATGTGCATTACAAAAAGATACATGGATAGTTTGACGAGGATGACGATATCTACTGCCATAAATCTTCAGTTCGACCAAATTTGAACACCAGACCCCTATGAAAACAAAAGCGGATGTTTCACAGTCTGAGATAGCATCATTTTATTTCACAAAAGCCAGTATTTGCATTTATAAAAAAATAATAATAATAAACTAACAGGACACACAGCATCACAATGAAACACAATTAGAGTTGAAAATAATTAGAACTTGCACTGTAACAAACAGGTAAAAAGGAACAAGTAGTACAAGGAACAATGCACTTTTTCAAATAATCTTAACAATGTTCTTTAAACTAAATATATGCCGTTTACTTGCAAACTCATGGTGCCCCTCAACAGAAAATGAGACTGATATTATATTTAAATTTCCTTTGTGGCCATTTTAAGCTATAGCTAGTCATTGATTTTAAAGGACACTTTAGCAAGAGGGTTATGGAAGCTACCATATTTATTTTCTTTTAAGCAATACCAGTTGCCTGGCTGTCCTGCTTATCCTCTGACTCTGACTAATACTTTTAGCCATAGACCCTGAACAAGTATGCAGCAGATCAGGTGTTTCTGACATTATTGTAAGATCTGACAAGATTAGCTGCATGCTCGTTTCTGGTGTGATTCAGACATATTGTAGCCAAGTAGATCAGCAGGGCTGCCAAGCAACTGGTATTGTTTAAAAAGAAATAAATATGGCAGCCTCCTTATTCTTCTCATTTCAGTTGTCCTTTAAGTAACTGTTTGATTAGCTCCAGTGAAAATAAATCTAAAATTATTTGGTTTTATATCAATCACTAGGTGCCTAGTCTTGTTTATTTTACCAAGTAAAATAAAGGTTCCTCTATCTCCCATTCAAAGCAATCCAGCTAAACTGTTTTCAGCACCATCTAGTGGCCTGTTTGTATAGCACAAATGAAAGGTTAAAAAGCACCTTTCCTATTACAGTGGACCTGAACTCTTGCCTAGGACAGAAGGAAAGCATATAGAAATGCACCCTGTATGTATTGAGAGATTAGCCTAATTCCCCCTCATCTGTGACTAAGCACAAGTTGTAATTTGATACCTCCGCCGCCTGACATGACAGAAACCCAATTGGTAAACACAGGATGTTAACAATATATCTGCTTCCATGACAGCAGGAAGTAGAAACACTGCAAATTTATTGCAGGATTTGTATCAGCTGTAGCAAAGATTTTTTTTTTTAAAGTTATGCTGTTGCATATGTTCTAGAGCAGAAAGGAAGTTCTGAGTTCAGGACCACCTTAATGCAGAGGCAATATATAAACAATAAGCTACATAATATCTATTCTCTTCTCTCCTATTTTTACAGCTTAAAGTACATCTGAACAGAGGGATATGGTGGCTGCCATATTTATTTCCTTTTAAATAATAACAGTTGCCTGGCAGTCCTGCTAAATATGTCAGCCTCCATTTCCCTTTCAGTTCAGGTGTGCTTTAAAGGGGCACTATTGTGAAATCCATCCATTAGTAGTTAAAGTGAATATCACAACATGTTAGTGGTAGAAGTGTGAATGAAAAACAAATCATGAAGAAAGCTCAAGCACACTAATCACAGACTCTCTGTGTAGTTAGCGATGGAGCTGCAGAGTAGCTCACCCCCTTGTGGGGCCTAACAAAAGCAGCTGGAGTTCTAAAACAAACATTATCTCCCTACATGCATGTTGTAGGAACATTGGTATGTTCCTAACGGCCACAGATCCCCCTCCCACTGCTAGAAAGCTTATTATTCATAGCTGCTACAGTGCAAGGGGCTCTATGCTGCTGTAAGAGCTGCATGGTTCTGTGGAAGTTAGGAACTTGCCTACAGTATGCATGTTTGTTTGTCATAGAACTCTAGCTGCTTTTATCAGCACACACAAGTGAGTGAGTGAATTGCCCTGTAGCTGTCGCTAACTACACAGGCAATGGGATGTCTATAGAGACTGTGATTAGTGCGAGTCATCTGTTTTTACTGTATAGCGTAACGAGGACAGAGGCGCCAAAAGAGTAAAAACAGTAATTAAAAGTTTTAAAAGAATTGCTTAGGAGGCAGTGGTGGACTTACCTCTCACAAGCAGACACAACAAGCTGTGTATTCAGAAATAAATAGATTTATTGGTACACTCCGGGGGGTAGTCGCAACGCGTTTCGCAGGCAAAACCCGCTTCCTCAGGCAATAACAAACGGAGTACATACAACTGGGGACAAGAGGCACAATTGGTATATAATCTCGGACACATGCATATGTAAATTAAACAAGTAGGAAGTGATAAACGCACATATACACAAACTATACAAAAAATACAAAAAATTGCAATAATGCTTGTAACACTCAATGTTAGCTATTATGCTGTAATGGGGAAGTGGGTGTTTATACAAGTGAGAGGGCAGGAGGGGCCCAGAGTAGAATGGGGATATACTGATGTGTATAATAAAAATAAAAATAAAGATAAAAATAAAAGACAAAAAATAAATAAAATGTGAGTGGATGGGGGGATATATATAGGAGAATGTGCGTATACAGGGCGAGATGGGGAGAACTTATAGAGGGGGGGGGGAAGCGAGTATTCCAATGGGGTGTGTGTGTAAGGGACAACAATGAGTGGAAAAGGTGATATAGGCAATGTTATTCTGGCTGTAAGGTTTGGGGGAGAGTCATAAGGGAGCATAGCGTCAGGCGCTCAGTGAGCGTAGCATGAAGAGGAACATTGTGTCACCTGTTAAGCGCATATCATATGTGTAGCTTAATGTGATCCACTTACCAGCAATACGTCCGGGTAACACCTGGCGCCTCGTTGCCATGGTGTCCCGGGTTTGCTGTTTAAAAGTGTCAGTGTGGTGCTCATCAGCCAATCAGGGTGCGGGGGCTGGCATCTATTTTCCCGCCTCGCGGGATCACCTGATTCATGCGACCATGCCGTCGCATGTAGATGATGTCCTGTGCGGGATGTGGACGCGTATTGTTGACGTAAGCCTGAGGGTAGTATTCGTGTCGGCGGAGGAAGCCCTTCTGACGTCATCATATTAAACAGTGTTTTCTTCAAGTGCGTGGGTATTCTATTATACCCACGCACTTGAAGAAAACACTGTTTAAAAGAATATCAACTGAGTATAGTCTTCACACTAATTTACTGTCCACAATCAGATTTTTCTCCCCTCAACAGTAAGCCTGCAGCCCAGCCAGATTTGCCCATGACCAACATGGCGGAGGGAGACTCGACGCATGCGCAGTATAAATGCGTGACGTCAGAAGGGCTTCCTCCGCCGACACGAATACTACCCTCAGGCTTACGTCAACAATACGCGTCCACATCCCGCACAGGACATCATCTACATGCGACGGCATGGTCGCATGAATCAGGTGATCCCGCGAGGCGGGAAAATAGATGCCAGCCCCCGCACCCTGATTGGCTGATGAGCACCACACTGACACTTTTAAACAGCAAACCCGGGACACCATGGCAACGAGGCGCCAGGTGTTACCCGGACGTATTGCTGGTAAGTGGATCACATTAAGCTACACATATGATATGCGCTTAACAGGTGACACAATGTTCCTCTTCATGCTACGCTCACTGAGCGCCTGACGCTATGCTCCCTTATGACTCTCCCCCAAACCTTACAGCCAGAATAACATTGCCTATATCACCTTTTCCACTCATTGTTGTCCCTTACACACACACCCCATTGGAATACTCGCTTCCCCCCCCCCTCTATAAGTTCTCCCCATCTCGCCCTGTATACGCACATTCTCCTATATATATCCCCCCATCCACTCACATTTATTTATTTTTTGTCTTTTATTTTTATTTCTATTTTTATTATACACATCAGTATATCCCCATTCTACTCTGGGCCCCTCCTGCCCTCTCACTTGTATAAACACCCACTTCCCCATTACAGCATAATAGCTAACATTGAGTGTTACAAGCATTATTGCAATTTTTTGTATTTTTTGTATAGTTTGTGTATATGTGCGTTTATCACTTCCTACTTGTTTAATTTACATATACATGTGTCCGAGATTATATACCAATTGTGCCTCTTGTCCCCAGTTGTATGTACTCCGTTTGTTATTGCCTGAGAAAGCGGGTTTTGCCTGCGAAACGCGTTGCGACTACCCCCCGGAGTGTACCAATAAATCTATTTATTTCTGAATACACAGCTTGTTGTGTCTGCTTGTGAGAGGTAAGTCCACCACTGCCTCCTAAGCAATTCTTTTAAAACTTTTAATTACTGTTTTTACTCTTTTGGCGCCTCTGTCCTCGTTACGCTATACCTAATATCCACCCTTGGTGGAGAAGGTTACCCCAATTTTTTCCTGTCTACAGAGAGCGACTTCTTATTCCTGAGTGAGGACAGGCTAAATTCCTCACCTGCCCATACAGTGGTTGCCTGGAGGTAACCCTGGTTTGTGAGTATATCACTGTACTCTTCTACATTTACCCATTGTCTTAACCTACTACACTATATTTGGCTCTCGGTTCTTCTTTTTTACATACATCTGTTTTTACTGTTTCTTCATCACTTGTTTTTCTTGCACACTTCTACCATTTCCACAGAGTGTTATTTACTTGACCTACTAATGGATATTTCACAGTAGCACTCCTTTCACCAATGCAAGTGTTGCTTGATAACAGCCTTCAAAGTAATTAGCAGTTAGTGGATTTGCTAGCTTGGCCTTCCACTTTCTGGGTCTGTGGAGAATAGCATATCAGAGATATTTTCCCATTACTACTACTGGTAGTTTTTAAATTGATCTTATTACCATTGTATTTAAGTTCTAACGTATAAAGTGGTTTGTAGTTTCTTGTGTGTGACACCCCAGACAGAGTTCTAAAACACACTAAGCTCTGCATTGTGCAAATGCATTGCCAGTTGATAAAATACTAAAAGGGAGCAACACAGCATCAACATAACAGAACACACTGCATTACACTGGTGCAGACAAGCACTGGTGTAATGTATAGACTTTGTACTGCGGAAAGCCTGAACTCCATCTGGGTCAATAGAATTGAAAGCTTGAATTGCGTGCAGTGGTAATAGATGCGTAGAACGCACTACCATCTGTAGAAAAAGGTTTGTGGGAAATTCTGAAAGTAAAAAACACAAATAAACAATTCAGCTGATGGGCCACTGAAGGCCACACATAAAACGGAGGTTGCCCTTATTATTATTAATTGTATTTATAAAGCTCCAACATACTATGCAGCGCTGCACAATAGATAAATGGGTTAACATACAAGGTAGGACATACAGAAAACTCACAACAAAACAAGGTCACTTAGCATACTCCGATTCATTATGGTTGGAGAGCAGTGGAGAGTCTGTATAATTCCACAAACCTGGACTGGATTCTTTAAAAAGCTTCCTGATATTAGGTGACAAATGTCTGCAATCCTCGCCTGTGTCATATCACATCATAGTAAGAGTACAAAAATGTAAGTGAAATAACAGCTAGGCTATTGTAGCATATACACACATAGGGAACACTTTTTATAATGAAACCAGGACTAGCTAAGTCTAATGTAAAAAAACAAAAACAAAACCAAATCACTATGTGTGCCGCACATAACCACTACTGTACGACTGCAATGATCTTTTGTGACCTAGGTGACCGTTCTAAAATGTTGTTCCCGAATAATAGATAATTAAAATACAGACCAGATCCCATATGCAATTAACTTTTTCTCCAAAGTTTTCTCCTAGGTTATATTTTCACACCTTGTTAATAAAAATCCTTTTAAAACTACCAGCAAGCAAGAAAAAAAAAACTCAAAATAATTTTGATAGTACTTTTTCACCCACTTTTTGGTACTTTTTTCAATTGCAGAATTCTGAAACGTTATTTTAAAAGAGAAGATGAAAGATTATCTCCACGAATAATTTGGAGAAATTGTTCACTGCATAAGGGCCCAGGGGCCATATGCAATTAACTTTTTCACCTGAGTTTTCTCCTAGGAGATAATTTTTCATCTTCGAATTAAAATACCTTTCCAGCACATTTCAACTAAAAAAGTATAAAAAAAGTAAATGAAAAGGGACTATCAAATTATTTTGATCATTTTCTTGCTTTCAGATGGCTTAAAATGCATTTTATTGACAAATTTAAAAATATCACCCAGGAGAAAACTCAGGTGAAAAGGTGAATTGCATATGGCCCCAGGTCTCTAAATTGTTATTTAGGTTCTCCAAACTTAGTGAGTAAGGGCCTCTGTCTGCAAAACAGCTATATTAAAAAGCCTGATTGTAAATATATGTTTCAGGCCTATCTTTTAGCGATGGAATGGTGATAAAATGAAGTACCGTAGTTCTACAAAAGGACAAGTTAACTGCTTCCAGACCAAGTTGGTTGAACTCTACGTCCTGCAGGTGGCTGTGCACCTCTGACAGGACATAGATTTAAACTTCCCCGCCACTACCACCAATCGCGTCACTCTCTCCCTGCCGCAGTTCACTATGACGGCAGAGCTCTGTGAGCCGGTCAGGAGTCAACATAATCGGCAGAGCTGTGATCACTGTGAGCCAATCCCATTGGTTTACACTGATGGACAGGGTCAGAAGCCAATGAAAGTGGCTCCGGACCGACAAATAGAGCTCTGCCCTCATAGAGAGGGGCCTGCGGCAATGGGTGGCGTGACCGGAGGGTATGTGAGGCGATTCGTCGGTAAGCAATATTTTATGGTACCAGCAGTCTCTCAGATTGCTGGTATGCAAGGGGTTTAGCCTTGCTGGCATTTGAGTAGTTACCCAAGTCACAGTCCAGCTACTGCCTTCATGGCCTTCAACACTTGCCTTGGTGGGACTACTTACCACGATAAGGACAAATAATATCTAAAACTAAGCACAAGCACAATAATTACTTACCCAAAGAAAATGAAAGCATTTTGAAAAAATATGGCTATGCCAGGATAGACTGTCTTGACATCTATGGGGAAAAAAAAGAAAAAAAAAAAGGTATCATTAGTATAATTATTTTTGTCTAAGAGAATATAAATGGCCAAGAGTCCTTTCACACTTTGCCAGTTGTGTCAAAATCATCACGTTGCACCACAAATGCAATGATAGCCCTATGGAGCTATCACATTGATCCCGAAGCAGTGTGACAGGCTCCTTTGGGATAAGTCAGTGGGTGCACTTGTGTTTACAGGGTAGCTTGCGTGTTTACATTGGCAGTGAGGCATACTTTGATGGTACTGTATGCCTCACTGGTCTCGCCACACTGTTAACGTGCGATGCAACTATTCTGTACCATTGCTGGGCAACTGTAGAGTAATCACCTAGCAATAATCTCCTCGTAGCATCAAAGGAGCCTAATTGTCGATCCTGCTCCAACACAAGAGACAGTTCCCACAAGTAACCAGTGACAGATCATAGGCCTAGTGTGTCAGTGTCACACAGCCCTCAGGTGTATCAATTTGGCCTAAGTGAATGCGTTTTATATGAATTACAGACAAGATATAAATAAAGCATTGTATATTTTACCATCACTGAAATAGTGAAGAAGACTGTATTGCTGGTTAGAAAGAGTTAAAGGGAACCTGAGATGAGAGCCTGAATTATTTATTTCCTTTCAGACAAAGTAAGTTGCCGACTGTCCTGCTAAACCATTGCTTCCAATACTTTTAGTCATAAACAATGAAATATGATCCAGATCAGATATTTCTGACTGGACTAACCTCTTACCTGTTTCAAATGTGTGATGCAGACCCTACTGATGCCAGAAAGATCAGTACGGCTGCCATGCAACTCGTATGGTTTAAAAATGAAATAAATATGGCAGCCTCCATATGTCTCTCACCTGGGGTTTCCTTTGCAGAGAGAAAGTGGGCTGGGTGAAAAGATCTGTGGTGTGAAAAAACCTGGCTGGTGCCCTCTACCCAACTATCATGAGGGTGGTGAGGGAAGGGGAAGAATCTGAACAGCTTTCTTGTCTGTAAATCTACACAGTCATCTTGTCAGGATATGGAAATGTAATGGTTTTGTTACATAAAGTACAAATAATATGAATACAAAAGGGTTAAAAAGCTTAATTTTATTCCTAGGCATGCCAGATATTGGCTATGGAGTAAGAAGGGTTCAAAACACAAGGGGGGGTTCTCAATGTAGCAGCAAAAAGGCTTGGTCCCTTTGAGTATGCTGGAACTAGACATCTATTAGTATTAGTGTGGTTGCCTCCATTACCTTCATTAATGATGCGCACCATCTCCTCACTGCCTGCCTGAAGCATAAATGAACGGAAATGGAAAGGACTGCTCTGCTCCACATAGATGCCTAGTCCCAGCGTACTCAAGAGGAGACCTTTTTGCTGGAAACCTTGATAGTCACCATGGACAAAGTCAGGTGAGAACATTCCTTTCCATTTCCTGCAATCTTTCTATGTGATCTGCACAATTATTTGAGTGCTGCATGTTCACTGTTTTATACTTCAAAGAAGGGAGAAAAGACAAAGATAAAACGGTAGTTAATTTATCATAATGTTATAGCTACAACTGACAATTAGATGCAAGATAAAACTTTATCTACCTCTTGTCACATAACCACCAAATAATATCCACATTGATGCGATCAGGGATCCAAAGGACAACATGAATCCGATAAAAAGCCAAATTCTTGCACCTAGAAAATACATTTGAACATATTTATTGAAAAATTCCGTAGGAATGCTATAGTGAGGTAAAGTGACTACATAACATTCAGGGAGGGATCACACTTGTGTCTGCGGCAATCATTTTGCTGCACAATATGTGCATTTTAAAGATTATTTTTCAAACAAATTTTTACAACAAAAACATACAAACACATTGAAAGCACATTGTGTCCATCTGTCAATCAAATTAAAAATTCAGCAGCTTACCAGTGCTGCTAGCATACGTTATCAAAGAGACACAAGATAAAGTCTATGAACTCCTACATAACCATGTTTCACATACCCATTATCTAAAGAACGAGAGATACTTCTCCCCCTATGCTTATTACAAAAGTAGTGTGTCACATGGCTGCCCCCATATGATCTCATGACAGTCCCTTAGCCTCCCTTCTTCCAATAGGAGGGATGATAATAAGTCAAGGTCCCATAGGCCCATAGGAACATCTACTTGGGAACCTCAGCCAATAAAAACAAAACAAAACTGGGACTTGTGAGCACTGTACAGAAAAAGAGGAAATTAACTGGGTATACGATACCTCTCACATCGGCTAATGTAAGGTACACAATTTTTTTTTTTTTACAGTAGCCAGTGATTGTAGGAGGAGACACAGGCATTGTGTGGAAAAATAGTGTAGGCTGTATCTTATTTTTGATGCAATGCAGAACAGCACATGCCTCCTAAAAATGCAGCAGCCACATAGACCGGGATTGCATGCGTTTTCCTAATGTAGCAAAAACACAGATGTTTGCAAGTGTGATCCCCCTAACCACAAAGCTATCGTTCTTGATCATTCACCGACAATAAATAATTCAATTTGGGTTCTGAAAAATAAAATATTTAGGCAGTAAAATATATATGTTTAAGTCAAGGGGCCTGCAGTATTAAGATTCTCCTGAGCTGAAGTACAAGAAAGTTTTTCCAGACAAACCTTGTTAGGGTCTATTAATATTGTCTACTGTTAGGCATTTGTCACCTAACCTGGATGCCATGGGACTATAGAGAGAGTTACTGAAAGGTTAGTGAATTGGTGTTTGTGGCAGGGTCCTCCACCCAGTGTGCTCATCTTCCCCACCGTATGGACTCAGTGACTCGTCTTCTACATTTAGCACCAGCATGGTGGCGTAGTGGTTAGAGCTCTCGCCTTGCAGCACTGGGTCCCCGATTTGAATCCCAGCCAGGCGAACATCTGCAAGGAGTACTTCGGGCAACCTGGTTTCCACCCACATCCCAAAAAACATACATATAAGTTAATTGCCTTATTAATATTATTATTGATTTATAAAGCGCCAACATATTCTGTGGCGCTGTACAAAGTACAACGGCCCTAGACCAAGTACTAAAGTATAAATTGGCCCTACATTATGATACATGCACTACACGATACACCCAGACATAGGACTATGGTAGGGACTAGATTGTGAGCCCCTCTGAGGGACAATTAGTGACAAGACAATATACTCTGTACAGCGCTGCGTAATATGTCGGCACTATATAAATACTTAGAGACACTGAAGCGAAAAAAAAAATTATGATATAATGAATTGGTTGTGTAATACGGATAATTACTAGAATTTTAGTAGCAAAGAAAATATTCTAATATTTTTATTTTCAGTTATATAGTGTTTTTTATAACATTGCATCATTCTCTATTATTTGCAGTTTAGACACTACTCAGCAGTCTAATTGGGTTCAAGAGCTCACTAGCCTTCTCTGTAAAATCTTTCCGCAGAGAGAAAAAAAAAAAAAAAAAAAAAAAAGATACATTGTCTTTAAAGCCTAATCTACACGGAGCGATCCGGCGGCTCGATTAGCCGCCGGATCGACTCTGACGCAACCCCACACGTACCCGCGTCGGATTCTATCCCCCCTCGTCCCCGCTTATCTTCAGCTCCATTCCCTGCCATTGTCCGCTCGTGGGGAACGAGCAGGGAATTGGCCGCGGTGAGATCGGACCTGTCGGATCTTATCAATCGAGCCGCAACAGCGGCTCGATTGATAAGACACATCGGAGCGAGTAGACCCAGCTTTAAAGCTTATTATCTCACGTGTCTGGGAGAGTTCTCTGCGACTTTGAAAGTCGTGGAGCTGAATGGCTAATTTGCATAGATAACAACTGGAGTCTCTTAGCTCTTCCTTTACTGGAAACAATATTAGACTCCTGTCTCTGCTGCTAATGTTTTTTTTTTCTTAACTGTACTACACATACAAATCATATAATTTTTTTTCCGCTTCAGTGTCTCTTTAAATAAATCCCTACCTTGAAATCTACGTACCATCATTTATTGTTACATCACTATTTTGTGTAGAATTCTCATCACTGTAATGCCCCTGTGTAACATTGTTATGGTTGCAATGCATCCCCATCTATTCTACAGCACTGCATAATATTTAAGCGCTTTATAAATAACGTTTAAAAATAATAATGTGCTATTGCAGATTCATTGAATATGGCCCAGTGGTGCAACTACTGGGAGAAGGCCAGGGATATCTTCACCATCTACCCACCAGGTAACCACAGTCCACCCCCAAAATACACAGCAGTGCAGAAAATCAGAGAAGCCATTTACCTGCTCCAGCTCCTCTTCACTGCTGTGTGCAGCAACCACACGGCAGTGACAATATAGTCATGGGATATGCATGTACACTCTGGAGCTGTAGAGTTGTGTGTCAGCAGGTAGCTACAGATACAGGTGCGATAGTGCCGTTATGTAGTCACACCTGTCATGGGAGGAGTTGTTGGCTTGGCAACACTTGTTATGGAGGGGAAAGAGGGAGAAATGCTGCTCACACTTATGTTGGGGTAGAGGGAGTTGGATATGCTGGGCACAGTTATGTAGAATAGGAGAGACATACTATATGCTGGCCATGCTTGTTATAGGGGTACTGGAATGGTGGCTGCCATTATTATTGGTTGAAGGGGGGGGGGGGGGGGCTACATTTGATATGGTGGTGAAAGGGCACTCAAGGTAGCCACATTTGTTATAAGAAGGGGGACATTGCCACACTGGAAGAGACTCTTTCATTACCCCTCTTTCACAAACGGGTGGTGCTGACACTATCTGCTGAGCCCCGATCACATGTAATAACATGTAATCAGAAGTTAGAAGAGAAGTTGGGAGTGTATCGCAACTGGTGGAGGAAGAGAAGAAGCTGGTCCAAAATTTAAAATATACAGAATTTCGTGCACTCCTCACACCACACACTATCCTCAAAAAACAGGAATACCTTAGATGACACTCAATAATACTGGTAAAAGTTGGATCGCTGACTGTCACAGATGTATGTGGCACACTATCATAAATTATGTTACTTAATACAGCTTTGCTGTATTAAGTAACATAAAGAAGCTGGTCCAGCTTCAGGAACAGGTAACTTATTGCTCCCTGTGCCTCCCTGCATGACCTCCGTAGTCAGAACAACGAGTTCTGCCAGATGAGGTTAAAATCAGTGCAGCATCTTCAAATGAAATATTTCACACACACACACACGCACATTGAAATCAACCAAAAACAGTTTACACTCTGTCCAAATCCAGAGTTTTCCAAAAGTAAATAATTTATCCACATTTCACCATGTTTAACACGGGACTTACAATCTCCTGGACAGAACAAGTGCTTCTGATGCTGAAACCAGGATAATTAATGTAAAAGAGGTTATCCTGAACAACTGACTGCCTCTTTAATTAATTGCTTATAGTGAACATGTACACACTTGTTATTCAAACACAAAAACTTTAGCCAATGTGTACTTTACTTTGTCTTTGGAAAAATACAATATGTAAGCAGTTTTAATACCTGTTTGTCCCATGCATCCCTCACTGTAGCTGTCACCACGAACCTGTCCATTAGACACTGCATTAATCCTGCAAAATTATGTACAATGTTATGGCTTGACATGCAAGATATTTAAAGTACAGTACAAGAGAAATGCAATTGCATTATTGAAGGTGAAAATCTTTAACGTCCCAACTCCTGTCCAACTTCACTCCTCTTCCTGTGTACTCAAAGCACCATGTTCTCCAGCACACCTCACACTGTTTTCACAGGTCCTAACTTTTTTTGATACCACAGAGTTCTTAAACAGACTTGCCCCTGTACTGTACCACAATCACTTCCAATACTCCTGGTCTCAAGCGTCACCTTACTGTACTGTGTAGCAGCCAACTCCCATCCTCCTCCTTAGTGTCTTCCAGCAGCTCTTTTCACAACCCGTTTATTGCATTCCTTTTCACTCATCCTCTATACATTGATGAGTCAAAACATTAAAACCACATGCCCAATATTGTGCAGATGCACCTTCTACCCCCATAACAGTTCTGACCTGACACAGACACCACAAGACCTCTGAAGATGTCCTATGGTATCTAGCACCAAGATGTTAGCAGCAGTGGGACTTCCATGGAGTGGACTTGATTTCATACCCCACAAATACTTACATGGATTAGACCTGGAGGCTGTGGGGGCTAATGAAAACGTGATGCGTCAAACCACACCACCTTCTTCCAATGCTCCATGGTCCACTTGTGAAACTGACATGCTCAGGATTTTCATGGACACTCTAGCTGGTATGAAGTTAAAGTCCACATATGCAGCAAACTATGATATATTGTGTGTGTCTTTCTCCGAAAGCCAGTATTAATATTTTTCTGAAAGCTCTACTGTGGGCTCAGACCAGGCTTGCTAGGTTTAGCACCTCACAGACATCTATTAGCCCTGGGTACCCACGGCTCTGTCGCTGGTTCACAAGCTGTAATTCCTGGAACCAGATTTGTCATGTACCAAACACTGCATACCTAAATCACTCCACTAAACCTGCTGTCTAATCAGTTTCATTTTAGTCAAAGTTGCTCAGACACTTATGCTTGTCCATTATTTCTGCTTCCAACCCACTACCTTGAAAAACCCGAGTATTTTCTCACCGTGTGCGCTATATCCCATCACTCTACAAATGCCACTGTAATGAGATCATCAGTACTATTAATGTCACCTATAGGTGGTTTTAATGTAGTGTCTGATCATTGTACGCTTTCCAACTCTTCTACTTTTTTCCCACACACCACCACAAACAAGAGTCTGTCTGGCGAAGCAAGTCACTTGGGCACCGTATAGATTGCATTGTTAACTGGGGCTATAGCAGTGCCCAAAGGGTAATTTGGTCGTCAGTGCCCAATAAATAACAGCTATAGGCGGTGGGGATATTAGTAGAAGGTGTGTTTAGTGGCAAAGGCAGCACTGATATCAGTAAACATTGCAACGGTGGGTGGGGTCGGTTAGGCTTCGATAGAGGATGGAGGGTTCATGTGACAATAGGTTAGGTTTAGAGATAGTAAAAATTACTAACGTTCTACTATCATATTACCCATTGCCCATTGGTTGTATATCTGTATTTTAATAGATATTCTATAAGCGGCTTTCCTCTGTACCTTGGAAATACACTAAGTGAGAGAGATATGGAGGCTGACATATGTATTTCCTTTTAAACAATGCAAATTGAATGGCTGTCATTTTCATCCTCTGTTTTTAATACTTTCAGCTATAGACCCTGAACAGGTAAGATGCTCTGACTAAAGTCTGACTAGATTAGCCACGTTTGTTGTAGGTGTGTGCGATTAAGACACTACTGGTATTCTTTAAAAGGAAATAAATATGACAGCTTCAATATTCCTCTGAGTTCAGATGTTCTTTAAGGGTTATTTCACAGTGCGACATTAAAATCGCATGTTATAAAATACTTTAACACAGAGTAACGCACAGCAATGGAAAGTCTGTGCGACATTCACAGTGCACACGTTGTGTTAAGTGTGTAACGTGTAGCGTTATTAAAAAGTGCTGCATGCTGTGCGCTTAGCAATGTATCTGCTACATTATGTGTGTTGCACATGCTCAGTAATGTTTAAAAAAAAAAAAATGTAACGCATGCGCCATTTTTGTTCCATCAGTATGCGACGAAAATGGCACACCAAGAGACACATAACGCAGTGCAAAATAACGTCCAATTTCATAACCTACATGCGCTGCGTTAGGGGCACGCGGTGCGACTTTAAAGTCGCATCAAACGCAATGTCCCACTGTGAAAGAGGCCTAATATAGCAATAATAATACAAACCAACCCACATAAGACTGATAGAATTTCTAAAAAAAAAAGTGAATGGCTTAACTGCTGACATTTGAGCTATCACATGATTTGCAGTCATCAGCTTTACAAGACAGTGTCCCATTCTTCAACAAGACTGCAGCCCTGAAACATGACAGAAAGGTGGGAGGGAGTATTAGGAGTATACTTACATTAAAAAGGCTACAGTAGCTATCACTCCACAGACGTGATATGAGTGAATTAACTCTTCTTGGGAAGGATATTTGACAGCAGCATCAATGATGATCCACCAACCTGTAAAAAACTGAATAAGATCCGAAGTTAGGGCCTATTTCCACTGGAATCGATGTCTGTTTCCTATTCGGCCGCAGATCCCTTTCTGCTGCGTAGCCACAGCTCAAAAAAATCGCCAGACCGTGCCATGCACAGCTTAGGCTGCGTGCTGCATAAATCTGCAACATGCTGTCCAGATTCGCATTGAAGTGTGATCTGGACTGCAAGCCATGTTACATATAGGCAGCGTTTCCTCGTGCAGCTTGCATGTGGGGAAATGCTGCAAATCTTTAGCTAGCGGAAACGGGCCCTAATACCCTCAATATCACTTGCATTTACAAATGCACCTAAATGTCATCAAACGTTCATAATCCAGTCCAGCAGTAGTAGCAGCTGACTACACCAAGGTGGCAAAGCATTTAGCATAAAAATAAAACACAAAACGTACATTGGAAGTTTGATCAGCATCTTGTCAAGTGTTATTTCATTGGGTGCTTTAGATATTATTTGTTTAATAACCGTCATTTACTAGGTGTATATAAAATTAAAGATTTGCTGTGGGGAATTTTTCTTTAAAGGATAAATGTACTTAAAACCTTATTAAAGATATCCTGGCCTGTCAACCCCAGAGTTCTCCTTAACCTCCTTGCCGGTTATCCCGAGCTCAGCTCGGGGTAACCTGCGCAGGAGGATTTCTCAGGCCCCGCTGGGCCGATTTGCATAATTTTTTGTTATAAGCAGCTAGCACTTTGCTAGCTGCTTGTAACATCCGATCGCCGCCGATCCGCAACGTCGCACCGCCCCCCCCCTCCAGACCCCTTGCGCAGCCTGGCCAATCAGGGCCAGGCAGCGCTGAGGGGTGGCCCGGGATTCCCTATGACGTCCCGACGTCGGTGACGTCATCCCGCCCCGTCGCCATGGCGACCGGGGAAGCCCAGCAGGAAATCCCGTTCTGAACGGGATTTCCTGCTTACTCCGATCGCCGGAAGCGATCGGAGTGGCTGAAGAGCTGCTGCTGCTCAGCGGCTATCATGTACATGATTAAAAAAAAAATTAAGTGCTGCGCTGCCTCCTTACCGGGGAGATTTGACCGGCAAGGAGGTTAAAGCGGGTCAGAGATGAAAAACTTACTATAACAAGTAACTTGTCTATATATCTTATCTAAAGTTTAGATAGTTTACACAGCAAATCTAGCTGCAAACAGCTTTAATAGAATAAGAATATTTCTTCCTGTGATACAATGACAGCAGCCATGTTGTTTGTAAACATTACACAGAGGCAGGCTTATCTGTATCTTGAGCAAAGAAAACGAATCCCCCCTCCTCCCCTCTGCCTCTGAAATCTCTGGCTAGTAATACCTCCCCCTCCTCCTGGCCAGACTGAGCTTCCATGAGCCCTTGCTACTGTCTGAAAGTGCTTTGGATCTCTGAAAACCTATGGCGTGGCTTATTTAGTTTATAGGGAATTAGAGCATTAAAACAAAAACAAAAAAGTAACGCTTGAAGAATGCCCTACAAACAATAGGAAAGGAACACAATTTTGCAATGAGTAAAAGTTCATCTTGGATCCACTTTAATGCTAAATGCTGCTATTTACCCCATCCACGTTAAGTGAAGAATGGGGTGATGAAGACTAGCAGTTGTGCAGCAGGATGGTCATGGTTGGTCATGCGCTTTTGTTGGACAGGTGTACAAGCCTTAAAGGTGCTTACACACATCCAATTTTGATTGGCCAATCACTGACCAATTTTACCACCTTCATAGAGTATGAGGGCCGCCAGACTTTGAATACTATGAAAAGGTTGTGTAGGTAAGCTCTCTCTCATACTATATGAAGGTGGTAAAATTGGTCAGTGATTGGCTAATCAAAATTGGATGTGTGTACCAGGCCTTAAACTGCATGCTTTTTCTGTAGATACAAAGTAATTATGCCAACAGGCCAGCTCCCAGCACAAGGCTCTGTTCCCAGTAGAGAGAGAGAGAAAAAAAAAAAAAAAGACTTTTTTGTCCATTCTCTGCTCATTGCTAAGCAGAGAGTCACTGGCGCCTATGGTATACATAAGAGCCATTCACACTTGTAACAATGCAACAGATCCGAGAAAGCGAACTACAATTTCTGTGCAGTTTGCGGTATCCTGGGCCAGGCAGATGCATTCCTCCACATTGCCTATGGGAGAGCACATCTGCCCTGGGCTCCAGCCAGATCACTGCGGATCATTGTGGCAGACATTATACTGTCCACACCCGCTGGCTGCATGCGATCTGGAAACAAGTGGGAATGGGGCCTGACTGCTAGGCACTACTGCCCCATTCTGCAAATATTCTAGACAGAAAGATTACTGGTCCTGTGTCCGATCGTGCTTCCCTAATGATTGTGCTACCGCATGCGCAGTAGCAAAATCTTTTAAAGTTGAGCAAAATTGTGCAACTTCTTACATGAGTTTTTCACACATGCACAGCTACAATCATCTTAAATTGCCCCTGAGCTGCACGGTACTCTGCACGCACAGGGCTGCACGCTGCCGCATAGTATACATTTCAACTATGCCCATGGCGCCAATTAACCCCTTACCTTCCAGCAGAATACATCTCATGCATTCACACCACTACCATAAATTTACCCACTACACTTTTTTGTTTAAAGAGAACCCGAGGTGGGGTTCTGACAATGCAATCCACGTACAGAGGCTGGGTCTGCCTATACTGCCCAGCCTCTGTTGCCATTTCAATCCCCCCTAAGTTCCCCCTGCGCTCTGCAATCCCCCATAAAGCACAGCCTCGCTGTGCCGGCTGTTTACATCTGTACTGTCACTCTGCGTGCTCCCCCCGCCTCCTGCATAGCTCCGGTCCCGCCCACGTCCCTTCCCTCCAATCATCGGGGAGGGAAGGGACGCGGGCGGGGACCGGAGCTATACAGGAGGCGGGGAGGAGCAGCAGACTAACAGTACAGAGATAAACACAGCCCGCTGCAACATGCTGTGTGCCAACAGCGCGACTGTGATTTATGGGTGATAGAAGAGCGCAGGGGGGGCTTAGGGGGGATTGAAATAGCAACAGAGGTTGGGCAGTATAGGCAGACCCAGCCTCTGTATGTGGATTGCATTGTCAGAACCCCCCCTCGGGTTCTCTTTAAGAATGTATATAGATTACAGTTCATGGAAAAATCCCCTGAAAATAAGCACTAACACGTCTTTTGGAGCAAAAATTAATATAATTATATGGATATTATGGAAAACTACACCAGGCAACAAGTTAGCTATAGGCGTTTTTGAAGAAGTTATTATTAGTTATCTAAGTACATTCTCAGACAACAATTTTTTTTGTGAATGTGTAAACTCATACTCACTAGAACTCCAGCTGCAACAGATGCTATTGTGTTCCTTTTCTCACCCCAGTCGATGCATTCTGAGCATCGCATGCTGTCTAGAAAGCCAGACATCTTCAAGCAATCTAAAAACAGGATGTTTAGACTAGTGAGCAATGCAAAATATTTCATCCCACCAATGCATATTAAAAAAAAAAAATCAAGTTTATCAGCATAGCAAATTATGAGTCATAATGATACATGAACAGTTTGTACATATACACAAAAGTTTGATGAACATATATGTCCCCTTCTCGTAAGAGCCTCATCCTGTAGGAACTTATGGTGTTATAAATCTACCACAGTCATGTAGGCATGCATTAAAGTGAACCTGAAAGTAAAAAAGATACCCTGGGGTGGGGGGCACTAGTAAGCCACTAGCACCGCACTTTTGGCTGCACCCCTGAAACAGGTGAGGCGTGCAGAACTTCCCACCTGGGTACCGTCAGGATCCAAACTGCAGTGAAACTGATTTAAGTCTGCACCACCTCGTCCAATCACACAGACTTTATTGAGAATAAAAATTAAAACATGCTGTGTGGCAGAACAGACCGCTGCTCCGTCCCCTTCTATTCTTCGAGCTGCCCAGCATGTGCAATTTTCCTTAACCACTTCGCATCCAGACCTTGTTTTCCCCTTATTGACCAGAGCAGTTTTGACGCTTTAGCGGTGTCCCTTTTTAATCAGCCATAACTTTATCCCTACTCACGACACCTAAATGATCTAGGTATCGTTTTTTTCAGGACAAACTAGACTTTCATTGGCGGGTATTTTGTCCCGATAATTTTTTTTTTCTGCGCATTTTAGCGGGAAAAAAGAGGGGAAAACGTTAACCACTTGAGGACCTAGGGCTTTCTACCCCTTAAGGACCGGCCACTTTTTTTCCATTCAGACCACTGCAGCTTTCACGGTTTATTGCTCGCTCATACAACCTACCACCTAAATGAATTTTGGCTCCTTTTCTTGTCACTAATAAAGCTTTCTTTTGATGCTATTTGATTGCTCCTGCGATTTTTACTTTTTATTATATTCATCAAAAAAGACATGAATTTTGGCAAAAAAATGATTTTTTTAACTTTCTGTGCTGACATTTTTCAAATAAAGTAAAATTTCTGTATACATGCAGCGCGAAAAATGTGGACAAACATGTTTTTGATAAAAAAAAACCCATTCAGTGTATATTTATTGGTTTGGGTAAAAGTTATAGCGTTTACAAACTATGGTGCCAAAAGTGAATTTTCCCATTTTCAAGCATCTCTGACTTTTCTGACCCCCTGTCATGTTTCATGAGGGGCTAGAATTCCAGGATAGTATAAATACCCCCCAAATGACCCCATTTTGGAAAGAAGACATCCCAAAGTATTCACTGAGAGGCATAGTGAGTTCATAGAAGATATTATTTTTTGTCACAAGTAAGCGGAAAATGACACTTTGTGAGAAAAAAAAAAAAAAAGTTTCCATTTCTTCTAACTTGCGACAAAAAAAAAATGAAATCTGCCACGGACTCACCATGCCCCTCTCTGAATACCTTGAAGGGTCTACTTTCCAAAATGGGATCATTTGTGGGGTGTGTTTACTGTCCTGACATTTTGGGGGGTGCTAAATTGTAAGCACCCCTGTAAAGCCTAAAGGTGCTCATTGGACTTTGGACCCCTTAGCGCAGTTAGGCTGCAAAAAAGTGCCACACATGTGGTATTGCCGTACTCAGGAGAAGTAGTATAATGTGTTTTGGGGTGTATTTTTACACATACCCATGCTGGGTGGGAGAAATATCTCTGTAAATGACAATTTGTTAATTTTTTTTACACACAATTGTCCATTTACAGAGATATTTCTCCCACTCAGCATGGGTATGTGTAAAAATACACCACAAAACACATTATACTACTTCTCCTGAGTACGGCGATACCACATGTGTGGCACTTTTTTGCACCCTAACTGCGCTAAAGGGCCCAAAGTCCAATGAGTACCTTTAGGATTTCACAGGTCATTTTGAGAAATTTCGTTTCAAGACTACTCCTCACGGTTTAGGGCCCCTAAAATGCCAGGGCAGTATAGGAACCCCACAAATGACCCCATTTTAGAAAGAAGACACCCCAAGGTATTCCGTTAGTAGTATGGCGAGTTCATAGAAGATTTTATTTTTTGTCACAAGTTAGCGGAAAATGACACTTTGTGAAAAAACACAATTAAAATCAATTTCCGCTAACTTTTGACAAAAAATAAAATCTTCTATGAACTCACCATACTCCTAACGGAATACCTTGGGGTGTCTTCTTTCTAAAATGGGGTCATTTGTGGGGTTCCTATACTGCCCTGGCATTTTAGGGGCCCTAAACCGTGAGGAGTAGTCTTGAAACGAAATTTCTCAAAATGACCTGTGAAATCCTAAAGGTACTCATTGGACTTTGGGCCCTTTAGCGCAGTTCGGGTGCAAAAAAGTGCCACACATGTGGTATCGCCATACTCGGGAGAAGTAGTACAATGTGTTTTGGGGTGTATTTTTACACATACCCATGCTGGGTGGGAGAAATACCTCTGTAAATGGACAATTGTGTGTAAAAAAATCAAATGATTGTCATTTACAGAGGTATTTCTCCCACCCAGCATGGGTATGTGTAAAAATACACCCCAAAACACATTGTACTACTTCTCCCGAGTACGGCGATACCACATGTGTGGCACTTTTTTGCACCCTAACTGCACTAAGGGGCCCAAAGTCCAATGAGTACCTTTAGGATTTCACAGGTCATTTTTGTTTCAAGACTACTCCTCACGGTTTAGGGCCCCTAAAATGCCAGGGCAGTATAGGAACCCCACTAATGACCCCATTTTAGAAAGAAGACACCCCAAGGTATTCCGTTAGGAGTATGGTGAGTTCATAGAAGTTTTTATTTTTTTGTCACAAGTTAGCGGAAATTGATTTTAATAGTTTTTTTTCACAAAGTGTCATTTTCCGCTAACTTGTGACAAAAAATAAAATCTTCTATGAACTCACCATACTCCGTACGGAATACCTTTGGGTGTCTTCTTTCTAGAATGGGGTCATTTGTGGGGTTCCTATACTGCCCTGGCATTTTAGGGGCCCTAAACCGTGAGGAGTAGTCTTGAAACCAAATGTCGCAAAATGACCTGTGAAATCCTAAAGGTACTCATTGGACTTTGGGCCCCTTAGCGTACTTAGGGTGTAAAAAAGTGCCACACATGTGGTACCGCTGTACTCAGGAGAAGTAGTATAATGCGTTTTGGGGTGTATTTTTACACATACCCATGCTAAGTGGGAGAAATATCTCTGTAAATGACAATTGTTTGATTTTTTTACACACAATTGTCCATTTACATAGAAATTTCTCCCACCCAGCATGGGTATGTGTAAAAATACACCCCAAAACACATTATACTACTTTTCCTGAGTACGGCGGTACCACATGTGTGACACTTTTTTGCAGCCTAGGTGCGCTAAGGGGCCCAACATCCTATTCACAGGTCATTTTGAAGCATTTGTTTTCTAGACTACTCCTCGCGGTTTAGGGCCCCTAAAATGCCAGGGCAGTATAGGAACCCCACAAGTGACCCCATTTTAGAAAGAAGACACCCCAAGGTATTCCGTTAGGTGTATGGCGAGTTCATAGAAGATTTTATTTTTTGTCACAAGTTAGTGAAAAATGACACTTTGTGAAAAAAAACCAATAAAAATTAATTTCCGCTAACTTTTGACAAAAAATTAAATCTTCTATGAACTCGTCATACACCTAACATAATACCTTGGGGTGTCTTTTTTTTCTAAAATGGGGTCACTTGTGGGGTTCCTATACCGCCCTGGCATTTTACAGGCCCAAAACCGTGAGTAGTCTGGAAACCAAATGTCTCAAAATGACTGTTCAGGGGTATAAGCATCTGCAAATTTTGATGACAGGTGGTCTATGAGGGGGCGAATTTTGTGGAACCGGTCATAAGCAGGGTGGCCTTTTAGATGACAGGTTGTATTGGGCCTGATCTGATGGATAGGAGTGCTAGGGGGGTGACAGGAGGTGATTGATGGGTGTCTCAGGGGGTGGTTAGAGGGGAAAATAGATGCAATCCATGCACTGGGGAGGTGATCGGAAGGGGGTCTGAGGGTTTGGCCGAGTGATCAGGAGCCCACACGGGGCAAATTGGGGCCTGATCTGATGGGTAGGTGTGCTAGGGGGTGACAGGAGGTGATTGATGGGTGTCTCAAGGTGTGATTAGAGGGGGGAATGGATGCAAGCAATGCACTGGCGAGGTGATCAGGGCTGGGGTCTGAGGGCATTCTGAGGGTGTGGGCGGGTGATTGAGTGCCCTAGGGGCAGATAGGGGTCTAATCTGATAGGTAGCAGTGACAGGGGGTGATTGATGGGTAATTAGTGGGTGTTTAGGGTAGAGAATAGATGGAAACACTGCGCTTGGGTGGTGATCTGATGTCGGATCTGCGGGCGATCTATTGGTGTGGGTGGGTGATCAGTTTGCCCGCAAGGGGCAGGTTAGGGGCTGATTGATGGGTGGCAGTGACAGCGGGTGATTGATGGGTGGCAGTGACAGGGGGTGATTGATGGGTGGCAGTGACAGGGGGTGATTGATGGGTGATTGATAGGTGATTGACAGGTAATCAGTGGGTTATTACAGGGGAGAACAGATGTAAATATTGCACTGGCGAATTGATAAGGGGGGGTCTGAGGGCAATCTGAGCGTGTAGGCGGTCGATTGGGTGCCCGCAAGGGGCAGATTAGGGTCTGATCTGATAGGTAACAGTGACAGGTGGTGATAGGGAGTGATTGATGGGTGATTGATGGGTAATTAGTGGGTGTTTAGAGGAGAGAATAGATGGAAACACTGCGCTTGGGTGGTGATCTGATGTCGGATCTGCGGGCGATCTATTGGTGTGGGTGGGTGATCAGATTGCCCGCAAGGGGCAGGTTAGGGGCTGATTGTTGGGTGGCAGTGACAGGGGGTGATTGATGGGTGATAGGTGATTGGCAGGTGATTGACAGGTGATCAGTGGGTTATTACAGGGAAGGACAGATGTAATTAATGCACTGGCGAATTGATAAGGGGGGGGGGGGTCTGAGGGCAATCTGAGCGTGTGGGCGGGTGATTGGGTGCCCGCAAGGGGCAGATTAGGGTCTGATCTGATAGGTAACAGTGACAGGTGGTGATAGATGGGTAATTAGTGGGTGTTTAGAGAAGATAACAGATGTAAACGATACATTTGGGAGGTAATCTGACGGCGGGTTTGCGGGCGATCTAATGGTGTGGGTGGGTGATCAGATTGCCCGCAAGGGGCAGGTTAGGGGCTGATTGATGGGTGGCAGTGACAGGGGGTGACAGGGGGTGATTGATGGGTGATAGGTGATTGACAGGTGATCAGTGGGTTATTACAGGGAAGAACAGATGTAATTAATGCACTGGTGAATTGATAAGGGGGGGTCAGAGGGCAATCTGAGCGTGTGGGCGGGTGATTGGGTGCCCGCAAGGGGCAGATTAGGGTCTGATCTGATAGGTAACAGTGACAGGTGGTGATAGGGGGTGATTGATGGGTAATTAGTGGGTGTTTAGAGGAGAGAATAGATGTAAACAATGGATTTGGGAGGTGATCTGATGTCGGATCTGTGGGCGATCTATTGGTGTGGGGGGGGGTGATCAGATTGCCCGCAAGGGGCAGGTTAGGGGCTGATTGATGGGTGGCAGTGACAGGGGGTGATTGACGGGTGATTGATGGGTGATTGACGGGTGATTGACAGGTGATCAGGGGGATAGATGCATACAGTAAACAGGGGGGGGTGTTCTGGGGGGGGGGTCTGGGGAGAATCTGAGGGGTGGGGGGTGATCAGGAGGGGGCAGGGAGCAGGGGGGGGGATAAAAAAAAAAAATAGCGTTGACAGATAGTGACAGGGAGTGATTGATGGGTGATTAGGGGGGTGATTGGGTGAAAACAGGGGTCTGGGGGGTGGGCAGGGGGGGGGTCTGATGGGTGCTGTGGGCGATCTGGGGCAGGGGGGGGAGAAATCAGTGTGCTTGGGTGCAGACTAGGGTGGCTGCAGCCTGCCCTGGTGGTCCCTCGGACACTGGGACCACCAGGGCAGGAGGCAGCCTGTATAATACACTTTGTAAACATTACAAAGTGTATTATACACTTTGTATGCGGCGATCGCGGGGTTAACATCCCGCCGGCGCTTCCGTATAGCCGGCGGGATGTTGCGGCGAGCGAGCGGTGACAGGCGCCGGCGGAGGATCGCATCACGGATGACGCGATCGCTCCGCCCATGCCCTTAAATGGACCGCCGCCTCTGTGGGTGAGGCCGTCCTGCAGGGCTCCACTTCCCCGCCGCCCCTGTGTAGTGGGCGGTCGGGAAGTGGTTAAAATTGCATTATTTCTCAGGTTTTCTTCAATTCTAGTAAAAAATACAAAGTGCTACAGTAGGTAAAAGACATGCCATCAGTATTAAGTCCCCCAAGGATAGATAGCCAGATGTGTGCCCAGTATCAGACCCCCCCAGTATAGCCAGATGTGCCCCCAATATCAGCCCCCCAGTATAGCCAGATATGCCCCTGCATTTGCGACCCCCCCACATATATTTATACAGCTGCGTATCACAAATAAGCACCCCTCATTATAGCCAGATGTGTCCCCAGGATCAGTGTTCCCCATTATAGCCAGATGTGTCCCCAGGATTAGCGCCCCCACCCCATTATTGCATATGTGCCCCCCAGCATTAAGTTATGTCCCTCAGGACCATCAGATGTGCCCCCCATTATAAAATCCCCCCACCCCATTACCCTGATGGGTCCCAATAATAATTTCAACCCCCCCCCTTCAGATTTTAAACCCCCACCCTCTGTTATGGGCAGCCTGATGTGCCCCCCCCCCCTTATCACGATGCCCCCCCCCCCCCCAGATCGTAAAAAAAACGCCCCTGCAAGATGAATATCTCACCTTACCTGGTTCCTGCGATCATCCTGCAGCTCCAGCCTCCATTCTCCGCTCTTCACTCAGCCCTGTGACGCTGAATATCCGGGTCCCGGCTTGATGACGTCATCAAGCCGGGACCCGGATATTCAGCGTCACAGGGCTGAGTGCACCGCGGAGAATGGAGGCTGGAGCTGCAGGATGATCGCAGGAACCAGTTCAGGTAAGATATTCATCTTGCAGGGGTGTTTTTTTTACGATCTGGCCACGGAGGGGGAAAGATGAATGATCACGCTGTTTGCTACAGCGGTGATCATTCATCCGCGGGGGGGTCACTAATTGGCTACAAGGGAACATGTTCCCTTTTGCCAATTAGTAAGGCAGCTGACAGTGCCGGGGGGTGCGCTCTGAAGCGCACCTGTCTCTGCACAACAGCGCTGCAAGCAGGTCAGTATATCTACGTGGCTGTGGCTTGGAGGGTGCCACAGCTGACGTAGATATACTGTAGTGGAGGGGAAAGTGGTTAATAACTTTTAGGGCTTGTTCACACTAAAAACACACGATTGGTTCACACGATGGCCAGGGGCCCTGGACCTCTCTCACTGGCCGGGGCCCCAAGGCCAACACGTGATACCTGGAGGGGAGTGCAGGTGGGCCTGGACCTCTCACACTTGTTCACACTACAAAGGTTTTTCTAAGCGCTTTGTGATTTTAAAAGCTCTTACGAATGTTATCCTATGTGTGAGTTCTCACTTGAGCGATGTGATTTAGTAAAAATCCCCCATTGTATTACATTAGCAAAAGCTTTTCAAAATCACTAGTGCTAAAAATGCTCTTGTAGTGTGAACAAGCCCTAAGGGAAGCCTTCCATGCTGAACCTTTTAACAATCACCATTGTTACAGTGTACCAGAGCTGTCATAAAAAGATCTGATACTCACCCGTGGCTTCCTCCAGCAGCATAAACACGTGCGAGTCCCTCGCCATCAACCTGCGGTCTCCCCTTTAGCCACGATCAGTTCCGGTAACTGGCTCAGTCAGGTCAAGTCTGGGTCTTCTGCGCATGTGCGGACCTCCCACGCATGCGCAGTAGACCCAGACTGGACCCGGCTGAGCCAGTTACCGGGGCTGATCGTGGCTGAACGGCAGACCGCAGGTTGATGGCGTGGGACTCACACGTGTTTATGTTGCTGGAGGAAGCCACGGGCGAGTATCAGATCCTTTTATGACAGCTCTGGTTTACTTCAAAGTGTACCTGGGACAAGTAAAAAATAATAGTTCTATACATTCCTGGGGCTTCCTCCAGCCCCCTTGAGGATGATGGTACCTCGCCGTCTTCTCACACTGCCTGCTGAATACTCCGCTAGGCAGTGCGGTAATTTCGCCAGTTGACGCAGATTGGCCGCATTCTGCATCAGGTGCAGAACTCACCAAGCAATGGGAGCATGATGGGGTGTGGCAGCCAGGCATGTGCTGTATGCCCCGACTTGCAGAATTACCGGGCCACCTAGTGGAGGACCCAGGCAGCGTGGGAAGACGGCAAGAAACCGACCAGCCTGAAGGGGGATGGAGGAAGCCTCAGGTATGTATACAACCTGTTTTTTCTTTTTTTCTTGTCTCAGGTTTTCTTTAACAAGACACTGTAAGAACCACTGCCCCCCCACCCCAGGATCCTTACCTCGGGAGGGGAAGCCTCTGGATCATAATGAGGCCCCCGAAACCACAGTAAATCAGATGTCGGCTGTATTTACCTTCCCCGGCTCCAGCGCAGCTACAGCTTTCCGATAGGCTCAGACGGATCCGACTGGGCTTGACTATTTAAGCCTGAGCCCGATCAGAAAGCCGCTACTGTAAATATTTATGCAGTACGTAAATATTTACATGTCCACTGTTCGGGGGCTTCCAGCACTGGTTCGCCGGGACAGAATAGGAAGCCTCACTAGGATCCAGAGACACCCCCCACTTAGTTAAGAATCCCCGGGTAGGGAAGGTGGGGGGTTTCTTACCGATTTTCATTTAGTGCCATACACACGCCAGAAGAAACTCAGCCGCGGGGGCCAATATCGACCATCTCTGACAGAGCAGTGCTTTTCAGTGCTGCTAGATTTTGGCGCAGCTCCATAGACTACAATAGAAATCACTACTATTGCAGTGCTCAGCGAGTAACATCGGCGCTGTCAGAAGACGGAGCCGACGTTGCTTAAAAAAAACCACAATAATTCGGCCTCCAGCAATCGCTGGAAGCCAAATTATTTCATTCCCCCACTATCCATGGCGGCCTGGAGGGGGGAATAGTAATGAAAACGGCCCGGACTTGTGCAGAAGCGGGATCAGCCATATACTGGCTGTATTCTGCGCCCAAGTCTACCGGCGCCGATTTCAAATGCACTCATCTCTGATGATAATCCAAGATGAGCACAACAGCCCACAAACCCTCGGGACTAGAGGGGCCTCCGTCCCAGCCAAGAGCACTGTTCTCCCCACTTACCTGGCTCCCGCATGATGTTGCTCCCACGCTGCACCATAATGCTGGGAATGCACACTTTTTTTGGTAGATTTACTTTCCAATCGTTTTTCTAATCGATTTCCATCCACTTCGATCAGAAAAACAATTGAAATCAGATCGGACCTGTCGGAAATTATCTATCAAGCCATCTACCTGCCAAAAAAAACTCATGGTGTATTGTCAGCATTATACCTTCCCTCTCTCTCCACATAGCAACAGAACAAATCGGGAGCCTGCATGCTAGTGACAAGTCTGTCAGCCTCTGCCCTGTAATGTCGCACCAGCGATTGGACACCGATCCCCGCCGGGCGACATTGATCTTGCGTGTGTACGGGCGTTTACTCACCTGTCAGCTTAGGCCTGCAGGAGTGAGCGCTTCAATGCGCACTGCAGGAGCACTCCGGCATGTAAACAAAGTATAATTTCCCCAGCAGTTTCCTTCTGGTTGTGGGTGTCGCCGGGAAGGAGAACGTCACCTCCGGCGGTGGTCGTGACCAAGGGATGACTCGCCTCCTTTCTCATTAGCATCTCTCTTTTTTTTTTTTTTTTTTTTTTTTCTTTTTTTTTGTCGGCCATTGTGCAGTGGTTAAATGTCTCCATATAGGAGCTCCGGTGGCCAGTGTTATGTACTGCGGCGGCCATCTTGTTGTAGTTGAATGTCGCCATATAGGAGCTCCAGCGGACGTTTTTCGGACTTGCTGCGGTGGCCATATTTTTGGCTGCTCCGTCGCTCATGCTCACTCCCGGGCGTCAATTCTTTACTTTTTACATGGAAGTTTTGTTATATCCATCCCCATATAATAAGTATTTCATGATATTCGTCACATATTCTGAAATATGGTATTTGCTGTTACCCCATACTGACATGATTAGTCCCTTTAATAAAAAAGATAATCATTAAAAATAAATACATAAATATATATATACACACACACATGGGGATGTCCAGCTTGCACATAGTTATAAGGGAGGGATAATTAATAATCAAAAATAAATAATAATACAAATAATATATAGAGAGATTGATCATAGTTTATTAACCATTTCAGCCCGCATGGATTTTTCAGCTTATGCATCGGAGCAATTTTCACCTCCCATTCATTCGCTAATAACTTTATCACTACTTATCACAATTTATTGATCTATAGCTTATTTTTTCCGCCACAAATTGGGCTTTCTGTGGGTGGTACATTTTGCTAAGAGCCTCTTTACTGTAAATGCATTTTAACAGGATTAATAAGAAAAAAATTGAAAAAATTCATTATTTCTCAGTGTTCGGCCATTATAGCTTTAAAATAATCCATGCTACCATAATTAAAACCTATGTATTTTATTTGCCCGTAGGTCTCGGCTATTATACATAGCTCCCAACTGTCCCTTTTTCGGAGGGACAGTCACTTTTTGGGAGCCCTGTCCCTCTGTCCCTCTTTCACCCTCATTTGTCCCTCTTTAGGGACTTTGTCCCTCTTTCTATGTAAATATATTTATTTCTATACTAAAAATGTGTTTGATGGACTCTAAACTTTATTCCCAACCTTTAACCTCTTGCCGACCGCGTCACGCCAGTAGGCGTGGCTGCGGCGGCAGCCCCAGGACCGCCTAACGCCAATTGGCGTAAAGTCCTGGGGCTCTGTTTTGCAGGAGATCGCGCGTATCTCCTGCTTGGGGGGCGGAGCTCCGCCCCGCCTTCAGTCTCCGAGCGGCTATTGCCGCTCGGGAGACTGTTAGACGGCGTGGTCGCCGTCTATTTACTCTGTGCAGCGCTGCGATCAGCAGCAGCGCTGCACTGGGGACAGCCGTGTGACACGGCTGTCCCCCTGGGGGACAAGAGAGCGATCGGCTCTCATAGGCAGAAGCCTATGACAGCCGATCGCCGTAATTGGCCGGCTGTGGGGAGGGAGGGAGCGAGGGAGGGAAGGGATTTAAAGGAAGAGGGTTTTTTTTTTAAGAACAGCAACACAAATATTTATTAAAAAAAAAATAAACATGGGGGGAGCGATCAGACCCCACCAACAGAGAGCTCTGTTGGTGGGGAGAAAAGGGGGGGGGGGAATCACTCGTGTGCTATGTTGTGCGGCCCTGCAGCTTGGCCTTAAAGCTGCAGTGGCCTTTTAAACTAAAAATTGCCTGGTCACTAGGGGGGTTTAGCCCTGCAGTCCTCAAGAGGTTAAATTGATATATTACTAATTGTAAAATGTTACTATGAAGGAAAATGAACCAGGATAGAAAGGACCAGTGTAGTTTGAATGATAAAATAACATATGTTTCTTATGAAATCTTTATGGTATGCGTGACTAGAGGCGTGGTGAGGGTGTGGCCAGGGGTGTGACAGGGGCGTGGCTTAAGTGTCCCTTTTTCTCATCTCAAAAAGTTAAGAGGTATGATTATACCATTTAAATTTTGTCCCTATCACAATGTATGGCGCCAATATTTTATTTGGAAATAAAGGTGCATTGTTTCCGTTTTGCGCCCATCACTATTTACAAGCTTATAATTTAAAAAATGTTTGTAGTATACCCCCTTCAAATGCATATTTAAAAAGTTCAGTCCCTTAGGTAACTATTTATGTCTTTTTTTTTTTTATTGTAATTTTTTTTTTCTATTAAAAATTTTATTTGGGGAATATTTTAGTGTGGGACATAAACAGTACATTTTTAATGTTGCTATATGCATAAATTGTAAAGTTAAAAATGTGTAGATGTAGTTTTACTATTTGGCCACAAGATGGCCACCTTCATTTTTGTTTTCCCTCCATGTACTTCTCGCTAAGCGGAAGTACAAGGGGGATGCGGACATTTGTCCGGGCAGAAGAGCCGAAGCCTTGCGGGTGAGCGCTTCGGTTTTTCTGCGGGGGACAGGGATCGGTGATCGGGAACCATGTTCCCTTTCACTAATCCCAGGGCTACCGGGGGACACCGCGGGGAAACAGGGGCGCGCCCGCGATCGCGCGCAGGAGCGGGAGAGCGCAGCAGAGCAGCCGCCCGGACGTGAGCTTCACGTCTGGGCGGCTGAAATGGTTAAAGGACATCGGAGGTGTGCAAAAAACTGATGAGAAAAACAATTTGATCTGTCCTCCTTCTCCTAAAAATGACTTTTTTAGATATCCTACAGTTTTAATTTATATTTAAATCTAGTTTTTAGGTTTTTACTGTTGCATTGTCTCTGCTCAATGACACCTTCATGGAAGTGTACCAGAACTCAAATCTATGAACTACTGACCCTTTTTTTTATCTCTTTTCTGCTCTCAGAAGCCATTTACTGACAAAAAGTGTTTTATGGCTGTAATTACTTATTAGTCTCACCCAGTCCGGCCTGGTCCTGACCCGGACAGAAACTGTTACTTGAATATCTGATGTTTAATTCTTTCAGGCAGAGAAAGAAAAAATGGAAGACGGCTTAGTTATTTGTGTGCTTTCCACTGTACATACACATGTCTATCTCATCATGTCACATGTCACCTCGGTTATCCTTTAAGGTAAATACTTGATAATCAACAATAAATAATTGATTAATAAAAATGGATAGCTATGGATGTATCCATAATGCCTAGCTTACTGTAACAGCTGAAGAGGCAGCTGCGGCGAACAGCACCGCCGCCGCAGCTGCCTCCATTCCCCTACCCGTCCCTCCGGCGTCTAGGACGCTGAGGTCGGGTCGTTAGTCAGGCAATGGGGTCCCAGTCTCACGCGGGCGCGCGCACAGACGGGACCTTTACGCTGGAAGGAGGCTCGTCAGCTGACCGGCTGGTCAGCTGACCTCAGAGGAGACTCACGGCGCCCAGGATTGGCTGAGCGCAGGGGGGCATGCCAGTGAGGTCTCCTCTGCTTCTTAAGCCTCCGGGCTTCAGTCTGGCGCTGTCTGCTGTCGTGAATACATCCTGTGTTCGCTCTCAGACCTTAGACTAGATCCCAGGTGTTGAAACTAAGGACTTCACACCTAGACTAGGATATTATTTGTATTGTGATTGATATTCTGTGTTTGACTCTGGCTATACTCTGACTCTGCTCTAAGCTTATCGATTCTGTACCTTTGCCTATCTGCCTACGTTGCTGAACCTCTGCACGATTACTGACTACTCTTCTGCCTTATGATTCTGCTCTGATACTGTCCTCTCTGTTGCCAACCCTTGCCTGTCTGACCATTCTGCTCACCAGTGGGCCCTCGCCACTGGTGAGGTGTTAGCTTCACCAGCTCCTCTGGTGAAGTTATTTGCTTATGACCAATTGCTCCTAGGCTGCAGTACAGTCTGAATCGCCTACTCCTCAGGCGACCATTAGTTACAGTACTGTTTGTGCCTCCTGCTCCTAGGCTGCAGTATGGTCTGAATCGCCTGCTCCTCAGGTGATCATTAGTCAGTACTGCCGGTATCTCCTGCTCCGCAGGCTGCAGTACAATCTCAATCACCTGCCCCTCAGGTGATCTCTAGGCTGTAGTACTGTCTGAATCACCTGCTCCTCAGGAGGTTCTATCTCTTCAGTCTTAGTGTATCCACCTTGCTGGGGTTGGTACTTTAGCTCACGGTCAGTATACCAATAGTACCTCACCAGCCCCTCTGGTGAGGTCTCGCCAAACTATTAAAGTTACTATACTCTATTACACGGTCAGCGTGCCGATAGTACCTTACCAGCCCCTCTGGTGAGGTCTTGCTAAACTATTAAAGTTACGGTACTCTATTACACGGTCAGTGTACCGATAGTACCTCACCAGCCCCTACGGTGAGGTCTCGTCAAACTATTAAGTACGGTTGCACCAAGCACTACATACTCCTTGTACTGCTATACTGGTATTATTGGTGATTCTGCAGATCACACATAATCAGGTATAGCGTCTGCATTATTGGTGATTTTGCAGATCACCAAATAATCAGACATCTGAGTTGCTACACCCAACCGTTACACTTACATAGTAAATACAACTTCACAAAGGAAAATTATTTGACCATATATACACACACATCCATTGTTGTGTATATATGCATTTGAAAATATACACATACATGTATACAGGGCAGGGGCATTGCTAGGATCCTAAAAGATCTGGGGCACCTTTAAACACGCTGTAAAATGGGCATGGTCATGAAGCCCCCTTACCATAAAAAAAATTATTATTTAGTATTTTTATAGCACCCACATCTTCCGCAGCACTGTGCAGAGTATATACCCACAGAGTATATTGTCTTGTCACATAACTGTCCCTCAGAGGGGCTCACAATCTAATCCCTACCATAGTCTTATGTCTATATCATCATGTAGTGTATGTATCATTGTCTAGGGCCAATTTAGGGGGAAGCCAATTAACTTAACGGTATGTTTTTGGGATGTGGGAGGAAAACGGAGTGCCTGGAGGAAACCCACACATATAAGGAGAACATACAAACTCCATGCAGATAGTGGTAGGGATTTGAATCGGGGAACCAGCACTGCAAGGCAAGAGTGCTAAAAACTACTCCACTGTGCTATCATCTCATCTCTTACTTATTCTATCCAACCAATCTGTTTCCAGCTCAAATGTATATTTTTTGTGTACAGCTTTTATAATAAAACGGACGATTTAATCACGCCAGTTTTTCCTTTGTTACCTGATTATTCTGATCTATGCTAAAATTCTATGTCCTCAAGAAGAGATACACTACTACTACATTGTGGTCTTCTTTTTTAAATAGCAGATTTGTGAGCTAGGTTGCAAATAACAGTTTCTTCCTTTTACACTTAAAGGGGTTCTGCGGAGAGGTTACAGTTGTGTTCAAAATTATTCAACCCTCAATGCTGTAAAGGGTTTTAGGGAATTTAGTGTACATTTGTAATTGTGTTCAGAATGAAATCTTACAAGGACTTTTTAAAGAACCAAATGCAACTAAAATGACATGAATTGTTTTTGTAATACAGTATTAAATGTTTTTTTTTTTTGTGTGATTTCTTCATTGACACAATTATTCAACCCCTTAAAGAGGGAAGCAGGAAATTTGGGCGCATGAGGCAGGTGGACAAAAAGGGCGCAGCCATTGACTTCCATAATAAATATCGTTTAATGGGCGCCCAACAGGAAAAAAGGGCGCCGGAGAAAAATAACGTTTTACAAGCGGCGCCCGGAGTCTTTTACTGTTTTATAACTGCCTCTCATGATTACACATTATTTAATGATTTATAATTTTTTAAACATTATTTTTAAACGAAAAACAGTACAATTTTTTTACAACATTATTTTTAAACGAAAACCAGTACAATTTTTTTTTCATTATTTTTAAACGAAAAACAGCACAATATTTTTTTACAAACGTTATTAATGGGGGTCTTAGGTTTAGGCACCACCAGGGGGGTCTTAGGGTTAGGCACCACCAGGGGGGTCTTAGGGTTAGGCACCTCCAGGGGGGACTTAGGTTTAGGCACCACCAGGGGGGTCTTAGGGTTAGGCACCACCAGGGGGGTCTAGGGGTTAGGGGTAGGTACAGGGAGGGTTCTGTGTGAGAGTAGGTTTAGGTATAGTTTTAGTAAAATTCTTATTAATCTTTTATAAAACGTTATTATACATTTCACTTTTTAAACAGGGAAGATTAACGTTTTTACAATTGCCGATTTCATACACATTATTTAATGATTTATAACTTTATAAAACATTATTTTTAAACTAAATATAGCACAATTTTCTTTTAAACGTTATTCATGCTTATCGTTTAAAACCCTGCGCCCTTTTTTCCCGGCGCCCTTTTTTAACGTACGCCTTAAAGACTACCACTCTTAAGAACAGAGGTTCATTCAAGTGTTTTTGATCAGGTATTGAAAACACCTGTGGATGTTAACGAGCAGCAATCAAGCATAATAAGCACCAATTAGGCAGATTTAAAATGACTGTGATATTCAGCTCCTTCTAGACATTTACCGATGTGTTTACAAACATGGTGAAGTCAAGAGAATGGTCCAGGAAGACAAGAGAAGAGGTGATTTCTATTCACAGGAAGAGCAATGGCTATAAGAAGATTGCAAAGATATTAAACATACCAAGAGACACCATAGGAAGCATCATTCACAAATTCAAGGCAAAGGGCACTGTTGAAACCTGGTCATGGCAGAAAGAAGATGCTGATTTCGACTGCTGTGCGCTACCTGAAGCACAAAGTGGAGAAAAGTCCCAGTGTGACTGCTGAGGAACTGAAAAAAGATTTGTCAGATGCGGATACTGAAGTTTCAGCTCAGACAATAAGGCGCACATTGCATAATGAAGGCCTCCGTAGTCCCCTTGCTGTCTCCAAAAAATAAGAAGATTCGACTGCAGTATGCCAAAAGTCATGTGGACAAACCACAAAAGTTTTGGGATAGTGTTCTGTGGACTGATGAAACAAAATTAGAACTGTTTGGGCCCATGGATCAACGCTATGTTTGGAGGAGGAAGAACAAGGCCTATGAAGAAAAGAACACCTTGCCTACTGTGAAGCATGGCGGGGGTAAATCATGCTTTTGGGTTGCTTTGCTTCTGCAGGTACAGGGAAGCTTTAGCGTGTGCAAGGTACCATGAATTCTCTTCAGTACCAGGAGATATTGGATGAAAATGTGATGCAGTCTGTCACAAACCTGAGGCTTGGGAGACGTTGGACCTTTCAACAGGACAATGATCCCAAGCATACCTCCAAGTCCACTAGAGCATGGTTGCAGATTAAAGGCTGGAACATTTTGGAGTGGCCATCGCAGTCACCAGACTTAAATCCAATTGAGAACCTCTGGTGGGACTTAAAGAAAGCAGTTGCAGCGCGCAAGCCTAAGAATGTGACTGAACTGGAGGCTTTTGCCCATGAAGAATGGGCTAAGATACCCGTAGATCGCTGCAAGACACTTGTGTCAAGCTATGCTTCACGTTTAAAAGCTGTTATAACAGGAAAAGGATGTTGTACTAAATACTAAGAATGAATGTCACTTGGGGGTTGAATAAAACTGATAATGATGTGAGCACAGAAAAGACATTTGTGGTTATTTCATTATAAATGTTATGTTATATTTGTCTGACTTACAAGTGCCTCTTTGATTTAATTGACTGAGATGACTGAAATGATCAAAATCAATGTCAAACTGGCCAAAACACTCAATTTCAGTGGGGGTTGAGCAATTTTGAACACAACTGTAAATAAACAAAAACCGACACGTACCTGGTGTCACAGGAGCCCTAGTGGTCTGACCGCACTTAGCCTTCTAAACGGTGCCAGCGCACAGATCGTGCGAACTCTGGTCGCAGTCAATGCGCAGCAACCGTTAAGAATTAGCCGCAGACAACTCAGAAGGGAGCCTGTGAGACACGGGTAATTACAACGTACACACGATTCCACGGTATCTGCCACCACCACTGGTATGAGCCAGTGGACCCGATTTACTGACTGACTAGTCCTGCGAATAAAACGGTTAAACACACGGTATTCTGTCTAGCCAACAACAAACAAACAGTAGCGTATCTTCAGAGACCCGGGATCAGTTCTGTGTGTGCTGATAAGCAGGGTAGCGGAACAGTGAATGACTTGGAGGAAGTCTTTTATTCACAGCAATATAAATAATTAATATATACAGACAATTATTAAAATCAACAATTATTAAAACAGTAATAGCCAGTTTGAAATAAAAAGGGAGAAAATACTTATGGTTTGTGGAAATATGTCCTTTTGTGGGAAAATCATAAAGTTCTTGGTTTCAATTAAAGTTCAGCAGAATTCTTTGTTCCAGGTTACAGAAGAGATGGCCAATCAAGATGGCCGCCAGCACATGTGTCCTTTGTTTCAGAGCTTCATTCAAAGTTCAGCAAAATGGCCACCAGCCCTATGTCCTCTGAGCTGGCAGCAGGATGTTCTCATATGGATGGAATGGGAGGACTCAAGCCCGCCTGCTGGCTCTCTGCTTTTGATGAAGCTGGTTTGGGGGTGTGGCAATTCCGGCCCCCTCTAAACTACCAGCAAATGACAGTTCATTCCCTCTGAGAGATTTTAGAGCTAAACTTATGAATTGCTGTAACTCCTGAACCATACACGTTACATTTAGGGGGGTAACAGCTTCATACTTGGAGGAAAATACAGATTAATATGATATCCGACATGGCTAGTGCAGCAGATCAGGGTCCTGGGTAGATTCATACCTGGGTTGTAGGGGCCCCGGGCCCCTCTCAACTGGTATCAAGAGATCCAGCATGACCCTACGGATCCAATGATACCACTCTCATAACCACCCTATTTATTGTATTCTGTAAATGGGCAAAAGATTATATAGTACATTCATTTCTTCCTGCTAAGGCTGGAGTCAGCCTGACTGGAGTCCAGCTGTGTCTGCTTCTTGGGATCTCCCTCTATGAAAGGAACCTTATGGTATGGTATGGTAATGTAATTAGCATCTGGATGTGAAATCAGCTGGGACAAGCTTTCTGAACTCAAGGGTTTGCCCCTGCTCGTTAGCATATCAAAAGAGCCATCCTGCAGCTAAGGTGATGCTATTTCTCTGCTGAGAAAGGACTGCAGACCTCCTACACAATAAATCCAGATTCTATCGATTTGAAGCGCAATCGATGCAGAGAATCGAGTGCGATCGCTTTTTCTTCACGGGCGGTTACAGGACGCGCCTGCGGCCCCGCAACCGTCCGTGACACCTGGGGCTTCTATCACCCCCCTGCAGCTGTCATGTCCCACGCCGTCCTCCCAAGATCCTCCGTTCCTTGCCGCCGGTCCGGGGCTAATCAGGAGTCTAATTACACTGCAGCTGCGAGGCCGTGGCTCGACAGATTTTATACACATATTTATATAAATAAGGCTGTATAGGGTTAGGTGTTTTCTGTACAATTATTCTGTTGTATTTTTCTCAGTTTAAGAGTCCTTTGGTTAATCCAATAGGCCAAAAGTGAAACAAACCATTTGGCAGATAGGATTGTAAGCCCGCCCACCACTTCACGGTAGACTCTTTTAGGACGGGTCCTACTCTACACTACGCTGGCCTACTCTAACCGGTGCTATTCACCTTAATAACCTATTCTGTTGTTGGATGTGTGTGTGCGGTATGTGGGGCCTCATCTAATTCTGAATCTCCTGCTCTGATTGGTGCTGCTCACCAATGTACCCTGTTCTAGTGTTGGATGCATGTGTGAAATAAGGGCCCTTTTCCACTCCTGCCTGCGCTTCTGCCCGCCAACGCGCTGGGGTGTGTATGCCCAAGCAGCAACTTCCACTAGCCATGTTTGCGCCGTTTACCCATCAGGAACTGAGCGTGAATGTGGCGAGAATCGCGCAACCCGACGTCTGCATGCGGGGAAAAAAGCACACACAGTAGTGAGAAATGAGCATTGCGTTTTACATATAAATTGCTGTGCTCTAGCGATCGGCAAAATAGCTGTGATCCTCTTTTTGAACGCATCGCAGCCAGTGGCAAAGGAGCCTAAATCTAATCTAATCCTACAATAATCTGTGTGGTTAGCCCTATGCTGTGGTCCACTGATTATCAGTTTTTGTATGTCTTTCTAAATTATGTCAGTCTGTGTATGAGTGTGCATCCAGCAGTGCATCACTTCAGTTTGATAGATTTTCATTAGATTTCAGGGTAAAAATATATTGAATATCCATGGGCAGTGTGAGTGTGCAGAAAAACGCGCGCGTTTTTTCACAGCAGCTGATGTAATTGATAGAGAAAACTGACAAAATGTGCAGAATCAGGATGCAGAATGTCAGTTTTTTTTTCTGCGTGCGAACAACATATTAGGGGCTTGATTCACTAAAGAGTGCTATTTGTTAGCACGGCCATTTTCGCGCGAATTTTCGCATTGCGCGCTTGCAAATTTTCGCGCAAAACGCGAACGTTTTCGCGCGCAAACGCAAATTTTTGTGCAAAAACGATATAGATTTCGCGTGAAAAATTGGCATTTGCGCGTGAAAATGTTAGCGTTTCGCGTGAAAATTCGCAATCGCGCGCAATGTGAAAATTCACGCGAAAACGGCCGTGCTAACAGTTAGCACTCTTTTGTGAATCAAGCCCATGTGTACTAGCCCATTGATTAACATGAGTTCTCAGTTTTTCTGTGCAGAAAACGCGCATGAAAACCGTCAAGTGTGTTCCCTGCCTTAGTTTTCTTTTCTTTGTGAAGTAGTGCCTCCAATTTGTCCATTGAGAGTACTTGAGTAAGCTCTTCCTGTAGATCCCAAACTGTTGGGGTGGATGGATAAATCCAACGGTTATAGATGGTTTTACGTGCTGCAATCAATACCACATGAACTAGGTCAGAGATTTTTGGCTGCGTTACACTTGTTCCCGTGGGAATGGTCTCATAATTAAATAAGCATAATAATGGTTCTTTGGTGAGCTGTTTACCACATATTTTTCTAATATAAACTATCACCTTATCCCAGTAGGCGGCTATCTGAGGGCAGAGCCAAAGGCAATGGACCATATCTGCGGCCTGAAGATTGCACTTTGGGCATGCTCCCAAATATCCAGCTGGAGGGACCTTATACTTTATGTTAAATGCAAATTTCGCAAAATACAACATTAATAAGTGCGATCCCCTCCAAGTTTCGTTGATTATGAGCTTACGCACCTGGTTATTGCCCTCTAATATTTTCTCCTCAAGCTGAGGAGCTGTGAAGTACTTCCCCCATGATTTCATTTTGTGAATGGAGAGACTCTGTGATCCAACCCGAAGGAGGTCTGATTGGATGATAGATAATGATTTCCTGTCGGGGCCTGGGCTGACAAAGTTGTCAAATGGCAGAAGTTTGGCTATGGGACCTATGTCTTTAAGATGACTGTGGACGTAGGACCTAACTTGGGCTAGTGCTAGGTAGTGTTTTCCTGGTATATTATATTTAATCAGTAGCTCGCGTGGAGTGTACCATCGGTGCTTCTTTAGGTCTAGAAGATTTCCCAGTCTGGCTACCCCTCTCCCTTCCCAATCCTCAAATAAGTTATGAAACCTGAAAGGACTAAAGGCCGGATTCCCATTTAAGGCCATGTACTTAGATATGCGCCAAGGATGCTTAAAGATTTTACGCACCTCCTTCCAGGTGATCACAGTGTCTCTGACCAATGCATGATATCTCAGGCGAGTAGGTATGGCTGCCCAGTTGGAATGCATTAAGCCTGTTAACGACCAGGGGGCAGCTATATCTGCCTCTAGTGGGGTATTAGAGTAGTGTGAAGTGTTAGATAGCCAGTCTCTAACATGCCGAAAGAGGCATGCTAAGTTGTATCTCCTAATGTCCGGAATATTTAGTCCCCCCATGTCTTTGGGCAGTTGTAACCGTGTGAGTTTAATTCTAGCCCTTTTTGCTTTCCAGACGAAAGTCGTAAAAGCTTTGTTTAGTATTATTATATCCTTATGTTTGATGAGAAGAGGTAAAGTTTGCATGGGGTACAAAGACGTCCAAAGCTTATCATCTTGATTAAGGACGCTCGGCCCATGAAACCTAGAGATTGCTCCATCTTTGTAATTGGTCTGTGATTGACTTAATTAAGCTGGGATAGTTTAGGTCATATAAAGAGGATGGGTTTTTCCCAATTTGAATGCCCAGATAGGTGATTTGTTGGGATGCTAGTTTTACCGGGAGTTTGCTAGGCTCTGGTAGCTCAGCTTTTTTAGAGAGATAAAGAATCTCGCTCTTGCTTTCGTTTATTTTGAAGCCGGATTCTAGTCCTATACTCTTTATGATTTGGAGAATTGAGGGAAGTTGTTTCACAGAATCATTGAGGAACATAAGTATGTCGTCTACGAATAATAGTTGGGTGAGCGTGTGTTCTGCTAGTTTGATTCCTGTGTTTATCTGTTCTAAGATACGGGCAAGGGGCTCTAAAGCTATGTTAAAAAGGAGGGGCGATAGGGGGCACCCTTGTTGTGTGCTTCGTGTCAATTTAATGGGCGAGGATAAGAAGCCAGGGGTATATACTCGAGCTATGGGAGTATTATAGATTGATTTAAAAAGATTTAGGAAGGATCCCTGAAAGCCCATTTTCAGTAATACTCTCTCCAACCACGACCAACTGACTGCGTCAAACGCTTTTTCTGCGTCAAGCGAGAGCAAAGCGCAATTTTTGTACGTTGTCGGGTATGCTTTAATCTGTTCTAAAACAGCCAATATCTTCCTAATATTTGAGACTGCTGACCGCCCTTTTACAAAGCCAACTTGGTTTTGCCCAATTAGCTTAGGTAGGAAGACCGCTAGCCTGTCAGTCATAATTTTCGTAAGTATTTTCATATCTTGGTTGATAAGGGAAATCGGTCGGTATGACCCTGGGTTCAGGGGGTCCTTCCCTTTTTTGTAAATCAATTTTATGTAGGCTTCATTAAAGAGAATCTGTATTGTTAAAATCGCACAAAAGTAAACATACCAGTGTGTCAGGGGACATCTTCTATTTCCCTCTGTCACAATTTCGCCGCTCCTCGCCGCATTAAAAGTGGTTAAAAACAGTTTTTAAAAGTTTGTTTATAAACAAACAAAATGGCCACCAAAACAGGAAGTAGTTTGATGTACAGTATGTCCACACATAGAAAATACATTCATACACAAGCAGGCTGTATACAGCCTTCCTTTTGAATCTCAAGAGATCATTTGTGTGTTTCTTTCCCTCTGCAGCTATCTTCCACTGAAGTGTCAGGCTGTTTCTTCCTGCAGAGTGCAGACAGCTGTGCCTGTATGTAATTCCTCAGTATGTAAAAGCCCAGCCAGCTCAGAGGAGGATTTATCCAGCTTGTAAAAGATAATAGAGCAGAGAGAAGCTGTCCTAATCTAAATAATACACAGGCAGTGTGCAGAGAGAGGCCTGGAGGGGGGAGATGCATCACAGAACCACAACACTGAAAAACTTGGCAGCCTTCCAGACACAGGCCTGACAAGTCTGACAAGAGAGAGATAAGTTGATTTATTACAGAGATGGTGATAGTAGAACGTGCTGCAGTAAGCCAGAACACATTAGAATAGCTTTTGGAACTTGTAGGATGATAAAAAACAGGATGCAATTTTTGTTACGGAGTCTCTTTAAAAGAGGGGGAAATTGGTTTTCCTTGGAGTATGTCATTATATATCTTGGCTAGGGTGGGTGATATGTCCTTGCATAGTAGCTTATAAAATTCTGAAGAGTACCCGTCTGGGCCTGGGGACTTGTTATTCGATACGTTTTTGATGGTTTCTGAAACTTCTCTAGGCGTGATAGTGTCATTTAGTTGTGTTAACTCTTCCTCCGACAGGCGAGTAAGATTAATATTATCTAGTTGGTTTGGTGATGTAAGATGGGAAGTTTGTTGGGCTGTGTATAGGGAGGTATAAAATTGCTGAAAGATCTGGTTAATTTGTTTAGGGTGATGTGTGATATTTCCAGTTTTATCCTTAATTCGAGTTATATTTAATGGAGCAAAATGACCCTTCGCCAGATTAGCTAGTAGACGACCTGGTTTATGGTACTTTAACATGTTATATGGCTGCTGTAACAGGACTCTGGTTTTTAAATGTTTGTCCGGAGAGAGTTTAGCTTGTAGCCATGCTTCTCTATTTTCTCGTGTAGGACTTTTTTGGTATGCAGCATATGCTGCTCTTGTCTGGTGGACTAAGGCTGAGTAATCAGCTTGATTCTTTTTTTTCTTAGCAGCAATATAAGATATTAGTCTACCTCTGAGCACTGCTTTAGCAGTTTCCCACATTAGCTGAGGATTGGATGCATGCCCTCTATTATCATATGTAAACTCCTCCCACCAATTTTGCAGCAGCGTTTCGAAGTTTTCCTCACCGTATAGATACTGAGGGGATCTCCAGAGGATGTCTGTTCCTCTAGGGATTTGCTCTATAAGGTCATCTACTACTGGCGAATGATCAGATATTACCATGTCTGATATGGTGACTGACTGAGTTTTACTAAGGGCCAGTGAGCCCATAAAGATGTAATCCAGCCTAGAAAAGGTATTATGCACTCTCGAGAAATGCGTATACTCCGTATCATAAGGGTGAAGATGCCTCCAAGTGTCTGTTAAGTTTAGATCAGTACAAAAGGTTGTTAAGGGGGTAGGCTTTATATGAGAAGGCAGCGTATTTGAGAATTTTGTTGACCTGTCCTCAGTCGGGTGCATTACGTTATTCCAGTCACCTGCTATTATAGCATTTCTAAGGTCTTTGTCAGCTAAATGGGTGTATAAGGTTGTCAGAAAAGAGGAAGTGTCGGTATTAGGTGCATACTAGTGTTGGGCGAACACCTAGATGTTCGGGTTCGCGAACGTTCGCCGAACATCGCCGCGATGTTCGGGTGTTCGCGCCGAACTCCGAACATAATGGAAGTCAATGGGGACCCGAACTTTCGTGCTTTGTAAAGCTTCCTTACATGCTACATACCCCAAATTAGCAGGGTATGTGCACCCTGGGAGTGGGTACAAGAGGGGAAAAAATATTTGAAAAAGAGCTTATAGTTTTTGAGAAAATTGATTGAAGAGTTTCAAAGGAAAAACTGTCTTTTAAATGTGGAAAATGTCATGTTTCTTTGCACAGGTAACATGCTTTTTTTCGCCATGCAGTCATAAATGTAATACAGAGAAGAGGTTCCAGGAAAAGGGACCGGTAACGCTAACCCAGCAGCAGCAGCACACGTGATGGAACAGGAGCAGGCGCAGGAGGAGAAGGCCACGCTTTGTGAGACACAACAACCCAGGCCTTGCATGAGGACAAGAAGCGTGCGGATAGCATGCTTTGTACCGCCATGCAGTCATAAATGTAATAAAGATAAGTGGTTCAATAAACAGGGACCACGCGGCAACGCTAACCCAGCAGCAGCAGACGTGATGGACCGGAGGAGGCGCAGGAGGAGAAGGCCACGCTTTGTGAGACACAACAACCCAGGCATTGCATGAGGACAAGAAGCGTGCGGATAGCATGCTTTGTACCGCCATGCAGTCATAAATGTAATAAAGATAAGTGGTTCAATAAACAGGGACCACGCGGCAACGCTAACCCAGCAGCAGCAGACGTGATGGAACAGGAGGAGGCGCAGGAGGAGAAGGCCACGCTTTGTAAAACACAACAACCCAGGGCCTTGCATGAGGACAAGAAGCGTGCGGATAGCATGCTTTGTACCGCCATGCAGTCATAAATGTAATAAAGATAAGTGGTTCAATAAACAGGGACCACGCGGCAACGCTAACCCAGCAGCAGCAGACGTGATGGAACAGGAGGAGGAGCAGGAGGAGAAGGCCATGCTTTGTGAGACACAACAACCCAGGCCTTGCATGAGGACAAGAAGCGTGCGGATAGCATGCTTTGTACCGCCATGCAGTCATAAATGTAATAAAGATAAGTGGTTCAATAAACAGGGACCACGCGGCAACGCTAACCCAGCAGCAGCAGACGTGATGGAACAGGAGGAGGCGCAGGAGGAGAAGGCCACGCTTTGTGAGACACAACAACCCAGGCCTTGCATGAGGACAAGAAGCGTGCGGAAAGCATGCTTTGTACCGCCATGCAGTCATAAATGTAATAAAGATAAGTGGTTCAATAAACAGGGACCACGCGGCAACGCTAACCCAGCAGCAGCAGACGTGATGGAACAGGAGGAGGCGCAGGAGGAGAAGGCCATGCTTTTTGAGACACAACAACCCAGGCCTTGCATGAGGACAAAAAGCGTGCGGATATAGCAGCAATGCTTTTTGCCGCCATGCAGTCATAAATGTAATACAGATGAGAGGTTCAATAAACAGGGACCGGAAACGCTACACCATCCCAGATGTTCATTGGTCATGTTACTTGGTTGGGGTCCTGGAGTGTTGCGTAGTCATTTCCAATCCAGGATTGATTCATTTTAATTTGAGTCAGACGGTCTGCATTTTCTGTGGAGAGGCGGATACGCCGATCTGTGACGATGCCTCCGGCAGCACTGAAACAGCGTTCCGACATAACGCTGGCTGCCGAGCAAGCCAGCACCTCTATTGCGTACATTGCCAGTTCGTGCCAGGTGTCTAGCTTCGATACCCAATAGTTGAAGGGTGCAGATGGATTGTTCGACACAGCTACGTCATCTGACATGTAGTCCTTGACCATCTTCTCCAGGCGATCGGTGTTGGAGGTGGATCTGCACGCTTGCTGTTCAGTGGGCTGCTGCTGCATGGGTGTCAGAAAATTTTCCCACTCCAAGGACACTGCCGATACCATTCCCTTTTGGGCACTAGCTGCGGCTTGCGTTGTTTGCTGCCCTCCTGGTCGTCCTGGGTTTGCGGAAGTCAGTCTGTCGGCGTACAACTGGCTAGAGGAGGGGGAGGATGTCAATCTCCTCTCTAAAGTCTCCACAAGGGCCTGCTGGTATTCTTCCATTTTGACCTGTCTGACTCTTTCTTCAAGCAGTTTTGGAACATTGTGTTTGTACCGTGGATCCAGAAGGGTATAAACCCAGTAATTGGTGTTGTCCAGAATGCGCACAATGCGTGGGTCACGTTCAATGCAGTCTAGCATGAATTGAGCCATGTGTGCCAGAGTCCTACCAGAATCCTCATCATCCTCTTGTGAGCGTTGTGATAGTTGTTGTGATGCATCATAGTCGTCACCTTCCTCCTGGTCTGCTTCTGCTGACCATTCGCGCTGAATTGTGGAAGTCCAACGTGCACCGCTCTGGCCCTCGTCAGTGGTGGCATGAAATTCATGCTCCAACTTCAGCTGTTCCTCCTCCTCTTCTTCGTTATAGCTGCTGGGGCCAGCGTTCCCTGAGGCGGATGGCCTGATGTTGGTACCATCACGCTGATCGTTTTCTCCTTCAGATTCCCCCAGTTGCATCATGACAGCTGTTTCCTTGATTTTCAACATTGACCTCTTCAGTAAACACAGCAGTGGTATGGTAATGCTGACTGAAGAGTTGTCACTGCTCACAAGCAACATGGATTGCTCAAAATTTTGGAGGACTTGGCAGAGGTCCAACATGTTGGCCCAATCGGATCCACGGAAGCTTGGCAGCTGTCCGGATGCGCCTCGGTACTGCGCCGTCATGTACTGGACCACTGCACTCTTCTGCTCACAAAAGCGGGCTAGCATGTGCAGCGTAGAATTCCAGCGCGTAGGGACATCACACAGCAAGCGATGGTGGGGGAGATTGAAGCGCTCCTGCATCTTGGCGAGTGCCCCCGAAGCAGTACTGGAATTTCTACAATGTTTGGCCACTCGACGCACCTTCAACAGAAGATCGGCCACGCCTGGGTATGTCCTCAGGAACTGCTGAACTACTAGGTTCATCACGTGCGCCAGGCAAGGGATGTGTGTCAGCTTAGCCAACCTTAAAGCGCGAATGAGATTACTCCCATTATCACACACAACCATGCCCGGTTTCAGGTCCAGCGGTGCCAGCCACAAATCCGTCTGTTCCTTTATTCCCTTCCAAATTTCCTCCCCTGTGTGCTGCTTATCCCCAAGGCAGATCAGCTTCAGCAACGCTTGCTGACGCATGCCAACAGCTGTGCTGCACTGCTTCCACGATCCTACTGCTGCTGGGTTAGCGTTTCCGGATGAGGTACAGCTTTGAGATGCGTTGGAGGAGAAGGAGTCAGAGAGGTAGGTGCTGCTGTTGTTATCCAGTGGGAGGGACGGCGGTGCAGCTGTTTGCGGCGTGGGCAACACCCGCGCCGTAGCAGGTGAGGAATCGCTGCCAGGCTCCACAAGGTTCACCCAGTGCGCGGTAAGGGAGATGTATCGACCCTGGCCGAACGCACTCGTCCAGGTGTCAGTGGTGAGGTGAACCTTGCAGGCAACGGCATTCTTCAAGCTTCGGGTTATTTTGCTGACCACGTGCTCATGCAACTCAGGCACTGCAGAGCGCGCAAAGTGGTAGCGGCTGGGAACCACGTAACGTGGGATGGCCACTGACATCATGCCCTTGAAGCTGTTTGTCTCCACCACTCGATATGGCAGCATTTCGCAGGCCAGAAGCTTGGCTATGCTGGCTGTTACTGCCACGGCCCGGGGGTCATTTGCTGGCAATTTCCTCTTGCGCTCAAACATCTCCGACACAGACAACTGAACCGTAGCACTGCACACGGAAGGGCTGTTGGTTGTTGTGTTTGATGAACACTGGGAGACCTCAAGAGCACTACTCCGGAAAGTGACAGTGTCAGCGTCGTCTGATGTTTGTGAATGTTGTGAACCACGCAATGGCTGGGCTACTGCTGCTGCTGAGGCGGGTCTGGTGGTGAGTCTGGTGAACCCAAGGGAGGCAGTGTTGCTGGTACCCTGTCCTGCCGCGTTTGCCCACAGAGTGGGATGTTTGGATAGCATGTGGCGGCTCATGCTGGTGGTGGAGAGGTTGTTAATACTTTTCCCCCTGCTCAGGCGGGTCTTGCACACCTTGCAAATCGCCATGGTAACATCCTCAGTGCAGTCTTCAAAGAAAGCCCAGACTTTGGAGCACCTGCCTTGCTGGCGATTTCTGTTTGCTCCTCTTTTGCCTCTCACTTGAACTTCCACGCTTGTGGTGCCTGAAATTGCGCGCCGCCTACCTTGTGGCACAAGGCGAACTCGTGCAGCAGTGGGTTCTTCAACAGACTCATCTGTGCTGCTGCTACGACGGCGATGTTCTCGTTCACAAACAAAATCTGGGTCTCTGTCCACATTGTCCATACCCTCCTCTTCCATCTCCTCAAACTCGTCATATGTCATTGTGGGGGGCCGCCGCCGTGGAGTAGAGCTCCCCAGAACAACCTCTGCGCAGCTCACTCCAACGTCGTCTTCCAGATCTTGTCGGCCGACTTCCTGCAATTGCAACCCCTCCTGCCCAACTTGCTCTGGGATTTGGGTTTCCGAGTCCTCCTCGGACTCGCCATGTATTTCAGTGCGCGGTGCATTTCCCACAGTTAATGGTTGTGAATCCGGGCACAACATTTCTGGCTGTTCCTCCATTGACCTTTGAAAGGTGGAAGTTTGTTGGGCTGGGAATAGCTCCTGCGAATACCCCATTGTGTCCTGAGGTAATTCATCGGACTGGTTATCCGGCAGTTGTGTGCGTGGTGTCGCTGCCGGTTGTGTCAGCTTTGTGCCCACTGGCTCCTTGTAACTGGCTGAGGACTCGGACCTCGTGCGTGATGTGCTGGTGCTGCTTAACCCACTGCTGGACGCTTGAGAGGTCATCCAAGTAATTATCTGGTCCTGTTCTTTTGGATTTGTGAGGGTTGTTGTCCTGGACAACATGGGCGGTATTGAGTGGGTTTTCTTGGGTGCTCCCCTGTGGCCTGTACGTGAACCGTCAGGGGAAACACCTCTTCCCTTGCCCCTCCCTCTTTCACCGGATTTCTTCCTCATTTCACTTATCCTTACAGTACACGCTGACTGGCAGCAGTACAGTGGCAGTACAGAAATGCTATACAGTACCACTATTCCCAGCAGCGACACAGAGCACAATGCTATACAGTGGCGGGTGAGCGGTGTACTACTATTCCCAGCAGACACAGAGTGGCAGTAAACAGAATGCTATATAGTGTGGCTGAGCGAGGTACACAGAGTGGCAGTAAACAGAATGCTATATAGTGTGGCTGAGCGAGCGGAGTACTACTATTCCCAGCAGACACAGAACAGTAAACAGAATGCTATATAGTGTGGCTGAGCGAGGTACACAGAGTGGCAGTAAACAGAATGCTATATAGTGTGGCTGAGCGAGCGGTGTACTACTATTCCCAGCAGACACAGAACAGTAAACAGAATGCTATATAGTGTGGCTGAGCGAGGTACACAGAGTGGCAGTAAACAGAATGCTATATAGTGTGGCTGAGCGAGCGGTGTACTACTATTCCCAGCAGACACAGAACAGTAAACAGAATGCTATATAGTGTGGCTGAGCGGTGTACCACTATTCCCAGCAGCGACACAGAGCACAATGCTATACAGTGGCGGGTGAGCGGTGTACTACTATTCCCAGAAGACACAGAGTGGCAGTAAACAGAATGCTATATAGTGTGGCTGAGCGAGGTACACAGAGTGGCAGTAAACAGAATGCTATATAGTGTGGCTGAGCGAGCGGAGTACTACTATTCCCAGCAGACACAGAACAGTAAACAGAATGCTATATAGTGTGGCTGAGCGAGGTACACAGAGTGGCAGTAAACAGAATGCTATATAGTGTGGCTGAGCGAGCGATGTACTACTATTCCCAGCAGACACAGAGTGGCAGTAAACAGAATGCTATATAGTGTGGCTGAGCGAGGTACACAGAGTGGCAGTAAACAGAATGCTATATAGTGTGGCTGAGCGAGCGGTGTACTACTATTCCTTTTTCAGAATGCTGCGCTCCCATGTACTTAAGATCTTCTTATAATGAACCGCTCAAAAGAAAGAAAGAAAACAACATAGTGTGATACTGCTTCAATAAGTTTCCCTTTTCCACACCACCAGTGCTTGTAGCCTTTATCCCATGCACATTCCCCACGACTCATAGGGTTATACAGATCCTCACCTATCAAGTAAAGGACTTGACATAGCGTAAAACCATTAGCGTTTATTTAAGAATATAAAATAGTGCACTCACATGTAACCAGTAAAAACAAGCATGTAACACTCAGAGCCAGGGGCGTAGCAATAGGGGTTGCAGAGGTAGCCACCGCATCAGGGCCCTTGGGCCAGAGGGGCCCCGAAGGGCCCTCCCTCAACTACAGTATTAGCTCTCTATTGGTCCTGTGCTCATAATAATCCCTTCTATAGATACTATGAATAGTGGTAATCATTAACAAACTGTTTCCCATCCCCTTATTGCACCTCTGACACTGTAGCTGCCATTGGCAGGTTTTGGTGCGCCATATCATTTGCTATGTATAGAGTGCTTGGGGGGCCCCATAGTAAAACTTGCATCGGGGCCCACAACTCCTTAGCTACGCCACTGCTCAGAGCTCTTCCTCGCCAGCCTCGTACGCCTGTAGCTCCGCCCTACGCGTTTCGTGCATGCGCATTCATCAGGGGCCTTTACTTGATAGGCTGACATAAGGAATCTGCCTGAGTGAAGTAATATCGGTTGGGAGAGCTACTGGGATGGTCCATGTGAGACACTGAGCGCTGGTGCTGTCTTATAATTTGGACAGCTAGGAGTGAGGTGAGAGGCCACATATGATCTGGTGGATACCTGCATGCTCTGGGAGAGTATATATGGTGCTGGTTTGCTGTCTGTAATTTGGCAGACATTTCACATGGTGAGGATCTGTATAACCCTATGAGTCGTGGGGAATGTGCATGGGATAAAGGCTACAAGCACTGGTGGTGTGGAAAAGGGAAACTTATTGAAGCAGTATCACACTATGTTGTTTTCTTTCTTTCTTTTGAGCGGTTCATTATAAGAAGATCTTAAGTACATGGGAGCGCAGCATTCTGAAAAAGGAATTTGATTACATCATATGCTTGGTGACTGATGCAGCGATCCATGGACATTTAAGTAATCTGGTCTGAACTTTGGTTTATGGACTATATTTATATGAATGTTTAGATCTAATTATATGTTAGGCAAGTGAGCGCACATTACATAGGTTTCCATTATATGGTGTACTACTATTCCCAGCAGACACAGAACAGTAAACAGAATGCTATATAGTGTGGCTGAGCGGTGTACCACTATTCCCAGCAGCGACACAGAGCACAATGCTATACAGTGGCGGGTGAGCGGTGTACCACTATTCCCAGCAGCGACACAGAGCACAATGCTATACAGTGGCGGGTGAGCGGTGTACCACTATTCCCAGAAGACACAGAGTGGCAGTAAACAGAATGCTATATAGTGTGGCTGAGCGAGCGGTGTACTACTATTCCCAGCAGACACAGAACAGTAAACAGAATGCTATATAGTGTGGCTGAGCGAGGTACACAGAGTGGCAGTAAACAGAATGCTGAGCGAGCGGTGTACTACTATTCCCAGCAGCGACACAATGACTGGGGGGACCCTGGCTAGCGTGGCTGGAGCGCGAACTACCCTGCCTGCCTACCCGAAGCTAAACCCACAGACAAATGGCGGGAATATGACGTGGCTCGGGTATTTATTTACCCGAACCACGTGACAGTTCGGCCAATCAGAGCGCGTTCGGGTCCGATACAACGTGACCCGTTCGGCCAATCACAGCGCTAGCCGAACGTTCGGGGAACGTTCGGCCATGCGCTCTTAGTTCGGCCGTGCGGCCGAACGGTTTGGCCGAACACCATTAGGTGTTCGGCCGAACTCGAACATCACCCGAACAGGGTGATGTTCTGCAGAACCCGAACAGTGGCGAACACTGTTCGCCCAACACTAGTGCATACACATTATATACTAGAATACTTTCAGTAGGTAAACGCACTGTTAAGCCCAGCCATCTGCCTTCATCATCATGGTGTGTATGGAGAATTTCCGCCTGTAGGCGTTTGCTAATCAGGGTAACTACCCCTGCTTTTCTTCCCTTATAGGGGGACCCTATGCTTTGTCCTACCCAGAACTTTTTCAGGAATCGAAATTCTTCTTGCCGCAGATGCGTTTCCTTAAACAACGCAATATCTGCATGTAGTTTTTCTAAATGCTTAAGGATTTGTGTGCGCTTTATGGGTGACCTCAACCCCTTAACATTCCATGAGACCACTTTTATCGTCATTGCACACCTGAAATATGCGCAGTGAATGATGCTTGGCAGATGGTAGCGCTAAGAGTACAATATCTGATAATAATAAGAAAGTATGGCATCACACGCAAGAAAGGAACATCAGAATCATCCCTCCCACATCCTCCCCCTCTATGCAGCCCCAACAGAAAAATCAACAATGCGTAACGTAGTTTCCAGTTAGTATAAACTTGGCCATTTGTGCAACTAGACTCAATATGACTTAGCAATATAAACTGCAGCACGCATAACTTAGTACCCCAACCATAACCATAACTTATCAGTTCTTGGGGCGCGGTATTCCGTTCAGGGACCTCACTTCTTCCCCACTTTGACAGGTCTCCACCGTGCTCTTCCTTAGGCTCCATTATGTGGACAATGACTCTGCTCAGTCTATTGAAGTGGAAAGCGCGCAGGATTATTAATATGTCATAGTAACTGAAAGTTATTGTCCTAGTATCCTATTATTCCTGTCTATTTGGTGAGCCTTGCTTGTTAGGAGACTCACGTGGTGTGGTACGAGATTACATTTTTTTAATAAAAGTGCTAGCTTCTCTTGAATCCTGGAAATATCTCAGCTCCCCGTTATTATCTTGAAATCTTTAAGTGGCCGGGTATAGAAGAGCAAATCTAATGCCTTTATCGATTAATAGGGAGCAAGCAGCATTGAAAGTTTGCCTGGTAACATCAGCAGAGTAATCGTTAAAGATACGTAGTTGTATATTTCCCAGCAAGAGCAGCTCTTTTCTTGATTTAAATGCGTTTAAAATTTTCATGTTGTCAGTGAAGTCTAAGTAGCGTACCATAACAAGCCTCGGTCTGATTGTCTGGTCTGCAAGGCGCTGCGGTCCTACTCTATGGGCCCTCTCGGTCTTGCATGTTGTGTCCAGGCCTAGCAGCTCCGGGAGTTCCCGCTCACAGAAGGTTACAAGGTCGCTGGGCTTGTAAGTCTCCGGCAGGCCCACAATTCTTAAATTGTTGCGGCGCGACCTATTTTCAAGGTCATCAATTTTATCGAGAAAGTCTCTGTTTTGTTGTTCCAGCTCTATGAGTCTGGAGCTGTGCGTATCTAGGCTGTGCTCGCAGCGTTTAATGCAACTCTCCGCCTCATCATGGCGTTCTGAGTGGGCTTGTAGCTGTTTTTTAATGGATGTCAGCGAGCGGGTGACTGCCGTCTCCACTATCTCTTGGAGGTCTGGAGCAATCTTTTTAGCAACCTCTATAGCCAGTGTTGTGTAGTTAATTTTGCTTACTGGCTTCTCCGCTCTACTGTCTATACTGTCCGAGTCCCATTCCTGGTCGGATGGTTCCTTCTGCTGCTTGCCCCTATGGGTGGAGTTGCCCCCAGCATAGGTTAGATAGGTAGGTGCCCCCAGTATAGGTTAGTTAGGTAGGTGCCTCCAATATAGGTAGCCAGTATAGTTGCCACCTGTATAGGCTAGCTAGGTGCCCCGAATACAGGTTAGACAATTAAGTGCCCCCAGGTTAGATAGGTAGGTGCCCCCCAGTATAGGTTAGATTAGGTAGCTGCCCCCCAGTATAGGTTAGATGAGGTAGGTGCCCCCCAGGATAGGTTATGTAGCTGCCCCCCAGGATAGATTAGGTAGCTTTCCCCCAGGATAGGTTAGGTAGGTAGCTGGCCCCCCAGGATAGGTTAGGTAGGTAGCTTGCCCCCCCAGGATAGGTTAGGTAGGTAGCTGGCCCCCCAGGATAGGTTAAGTAGGTAGCTGCCCCCCCAGGATAGGTTAGGTAGCTGCCCCCCAGGATAGGTTAGGTAGCTGCCCCCCCAGGATAGCTTAAGTAGGTAGCTGCCCCCCAGGATAGATTAGGTAGGTAGCTGGCCCCCCAGGATGGGTTAGGTAGGTAGCTGGCCCCCCAGGATAGGTTAGGTAGGTAGCTGGCCCCCCAGGATAGGTTAGGTAGGTAGCTGGCCCCCCAGGATAGGTTAGGTAGGTAGCTGGCCCCCCAGGATAGGTTAGGTACGTAGCTGGCCCCCAGGATAGGTTAGAGTAGGTAGCTGCCCCCCCGGATAGGTTAGAGTAGGTAGCTGCCCCCCAGGATAGGTTAGGTAGGTAGCTGGCCCCCCAGGATAGGTTAGGTAGGTAGCTGGCCCCCCAGGATAGGTTAGGTAGGTAGCTGGCCCCCCAGGATAGGTTAGGTAGGTAGCTGGCCCCCAGGATAGGTTAGGTAGGTAGCTGGCCCCCCAGGATAGGTTAGGTAGGTAGCTGGCCCCCCAGGATAGGTTAGGTAGGTAGCTGGCCCCCCAGGATAGGTTAGGTAGGTAGCTGGCCCCCCAGGATAGGTTAGGTAGGTAGCTGGCCCCCCAGGATAGGTTAGGTAGGTAGCTGGCCCCCCCAGGATAGGTTAGGTAGGTAGCTGCCCCCCCCAGGATAGGTTAGGTAGCTGCCCCCCAGGATAGGTTAGGTAGCTGCCCCCCCAGGATAGCTTAGGTAGGTAGCTGCCCCCCAGGATAGATTAGGTAGGTAGCTGGCCCCCCAGGATGGGTTAGGTAGGTAGCTGGCCCCCCAGGATAGGTTAGGTAGGTAGCTGGCCCCCCATGATAGGTTAGGTAGGTAGCTGCCCCCCCAGGATAGGTTAGGTAGGTAGCTGGCCCCCCAGGATAGGTTAGGTAGGTAGCTGGCCCCCAGGATAGGTTAGAGTAGGTAGCTGCCCCCCCGGATAGGTTAGAGTAGGTAGCTGCCCCCCAGGATAGGTTAGGTAGGTAGCTGGCCCCCCAGGATAGGTTAGGTAGGTAGCTGGCCCCCCAGGATAGGTTAGGTAGGTAGCTGGCCCCCCAGGATAGGTTAGGTAGGTAGCTGGCCCCCCAGGATAGGTTAGGTAGGTAGCTGGCCCCCCAGGATAGGTTAGAGTAGGTAGCTGCCCCCCCGGATAGGTTAGAGTAGGTAGCTGCCCCCCAGGATAGGTTAGGTAGGTAGCTGGCCCCCCAGGATAGGTTAGGTAGGTAGCTGGCCCCCCAGGATAGGTTAGGTAGGTAGCTGGCCCCCCAGGATAGGTTAGGTAGGTAGCTGGCCCCCCAGGATAGGTTAGGTAGGTAGCTGGCCCCCCAGGATAGGTTAGAGTAGGTAGCTGCCCCCCCGGATAGGCACGGAAGCGCTGTAGGCGGAACTCACCTCCGTCCCTGCGCCGCTGGTCTCCTCCCGCTCTGTATAGATGTTGTTACACACTGCTTCCTGTTTAGCCGGAAGCAGTGTGTAACAGCAGATCTATGCAGAGCGGGAGGAGACCAGCGGCGCTTGGAACGCAGGCAGGTGAGTTCTGCCTACAGCGCTTCCGTGCGCTGCGCACTCTGCATCTGAGGGGGAGGGGGGGGGCCCGGGGAGAGGTCGGACTGCCCTCCCCACGGCTGCAGCTCCCCCCTCCCAATAACGCACGCAGGGATCCCATCTCCGAGTCCAAACGGACATGGGCCCCCCGGGCCCCTCCCCCGCCTCTTCAGGAGCCGGGCCCGGTCGCCGAGGCGACCGTTGCGACCACAGGCCCTACGCCCCTGCTGACACCTCTTTCTTTTAGAATCAGATTGCATCACTGGAGTGGTGGCTGTGCTGGTTGATGTTGTGGCAAGGCTAGATGATGATGAGGATGCTGGCACTGATTCTCTTTGTGTTGTTGATGGTGTGGATGGAGTGCTTGATGAACTCTGCATCTGTCTGATCATGGCTGCAGCGATTGGATCTCGAGACACCCGTTTCCTTTGCTCAATGTGTGCCTTGACAAGGGAACTTCCTAGCTCCTCGAGAAATATTCTCCGCTTGTTATTCTTTTTTGTGTTCCAACCTGGGTGGATGTGGGTCCATAACACAAATGCATTGTATGCAGACACATCTAGGATGTTATAAAACACAACCATATGCCATCTCCTGGTCATTCGCTGACAAGTATAGGTAGCAGTCAGCTTGTCCAGGTTGTCCACTCCCCCTTTGTTTTTATTGTAATCCAGGATAATTGTGGGCTTTTTGTCACTTCTTGAAGACACAGCTGCATCTTTGTGAAAAGTGGACATAAGTACCACATTTTTTTTTTTTGGACAATATGAAACAGTAGTGGTGTCTGTAAAAGCAAATTTTGAAGAAAGTGGAGCTCTGTCCTTCACTTGCAAAATTTCAGTGTGCAGCTCAGGTTTATTTTTTTTATTGTGCCTACCATGGTAAGTTTCCTCCTGAGAAGTTCTTGTCCAAGGTCATAGCTGGTAAAAAAAATTGTCACATGTGATATTGTAACCCCGCAGTCCAGTAGTCATATCAAGGACTACACGTTGTCCTTGTTTTTTCTCAGGGATGCCACTTTTGGGTTTGCCGGTGTAAATCTGTAGGTTCCATGCATAGCTTGTTTTTGCATCACAGGCTGCCCAGATTTTTATGCCGTATTTGCCTGGCTTACTGGGCATATACTGCCGGAAGGGGCAATTTCCACGGAAAGGGATCAAACGTTTATCTACTGTTACCTGAGGCCCAGGGTGAAACATTAGTGGAAGGAGCTGAACCCATTTCTCCCAGACATCCCTTATGGGAGCAAGCTTGTCAGATTTTACTCTAGTATCTCTGTTTTGGCACTTATTAGTGTTCTATAATCCTATATTATAACTGGGTCAGAATTGACCCTAACACCATAAACGTCATAATTTTCACCACAGTATTTTCTAATTTAGTGAAAAGGATTATTTTTCTATTACATTGTTTAAATAGAGGTTCCTGACGAAGTAAAAAAATATTGATGCAATAAACAAATTTATGTGATACTTATAGACATTCAAAACCCGAAAACGGGTCGGTTCTGACCCTAACATAAGAGGCGGGTTAAGAACCCTGCCATTAACAGTATAAGAATATTGCAGTTTACATTTTCCAATTTGTGATTTTGGTTGTTGTTAGGTCCACCCACTCTTTGTAATGGTGACACACAGTCACTCAGTGACCATGTTTGTGAGCTTTGGAGCAGTGATGATCGTAATCAGCAAAATTACGATTTCACAAAATTTCGCATACAAAAAATATTTTTTTTAGACTTGTACCCACTATTTTGTTTAACATGTAGCAATTTTGGTAGCAATAGCATTTATCTAGATTTTGCTATTAACCTCTAAATTCGGCACAAAATTATGCAAAATTTCATGAAAAATTACGTGAAATAATGAAATACAACTATTACATACGAAAACAATTACGATTTTCCTTGAAATTTCGCATTACGATTGCGATTCGAAAATACGAAAATACGAAATTTCGGCCCATCACTACTTTGGAGCCCTTTGGCATCAATAATGTTTAAGATCCCTTCGATTAACAGTCTAAGAATGGCTGCAGTTTCCATTTTTGTACAGGGGGAGCATGAGAACGCAGAACATATCTTCCCAGGTAGTAAGAGATCTGTATACTAAGTTTGGTTGAAATCAGTCAAGGCAATTTTGAATGATTGCGACACACACACATATATATATATATATATATATATATATATATATATATATATATATATATATACACATGCACACCCACACACACACACACACACGCACGCACACACGCACACACGCACACACGCACGCACGCACGCACGCACAGAAAGACTCAAAGATTTTATACTTATATTTATATAAATAAGGCTGTATAGGGTTAGGTGTTTTCTGTGAAATTATTCTGTTGTAATTTTCTCAGTTTAAGAGTCCTTTGGTTAATCCAATAGGCCAAAAGTGAAACAAACCATTTGGCAGATAGGATTGTAAGCCCGCCCACCACTCCACGGTAGACTCTTTTAGGACGGGTCCTACTCTACACTACGCTGGCCTACTCTAACCGGTGCTATTCACCTTAATAACCTATTCTGTTGTTGGATGTGTGTGTGCGGTATGTGGGGCCTCATCTAATTCTGAATCTCCTGCTCTGATTGGTGCTGCTCACCAATGTACCCTGTTCTAGTGTTGGATGCATGTGTGAAATAAGGGCCCTTTTCCACTCCTGCCTGCGCTTCTGCCCGCCAACGCGCTGGGGTGTGTATGCCCAAGCAGCAACTTCCACTAGCCATGTTTGCGCCGTTTACCCATCAGGAACTGAGCGTGAATGTGGCGAGAATCGCGCTACCCGACGTCTGCATGCGGGGAAAAAAGCACACACAGTAGTGAGAAATGAGCATTGCGTTTTACATATAAATTGCTGTGCTCTAGCGATCGGCAAAATAGCTGTGATCCTCTTTTTGAAGCGCATCGCAGCCAGTGGCAAAGGAGCCTAAATCTAATCAACCGTATATACTCGACTACAAGTCGAGAAATTTAGGTCTGATCTACTTTTGTGAAGTAGGGGGGTCGACTTATACTCGCGTCAGACCTACATTTCTGACTTGCAGCCGAGTATCAAGAGTCCCCTCTACTCTGCATCTACTGTATTCTGCCCTCCTAGTGCTGCCAGCCAGTTAGATCGTATCCCCCTGCTGTAATAAAATGTTTAATTGCCATAATGTCGCTCACCCCTCCATGCAGGAGAATAGGCTAACCCCTGCTCATTACATATGCCTTCAGGCAGCTGATCCCCGCTCAGCACGTGATCCTCCATAGCTGCGGGGGTAGGAGCTGCTGAGCTGCTCACTGTGCCTCACTCGTACAGGATAGCTGAGATGATTAATACAGCTCTCTCCCCTGCAATCATTCTATAAACAGCGCTGGCACTTCAGGGAGAGCAGCTATTAGCCAGGCTGTGCTTATGACAGTGGTGTGGGGGCAGAGCTTAAATCGCGGGGGGCGGAGCTTAAATTGCCGGTTTCTTGTTAAAAAAAGCTGCTTGCATCAGGGACAGCTGGTAAGGACAATGATCGGAGATAGGAGCCGCTCTAAATCTCTCCGTTCTAGCCACCGATCATTGTCCTCACCAGCTGTCCCTGATGCAAGCAGCTTTTTTTAACAAGACACCGGCGATTTAAGCTCCGCCCCCCGCGGTTTAAGCTCCACCCCCACACCACTGTCATAAGCACAGCCTGGCTAATAGCTGCTCTCCCTGAAGTGCCAGCGCTGTTTATAGAGTGATTGCAGGGGAGAGAGCTGTATTAATCATCTCAGCTAGACAGGCATAGCTCCCAGCTGTCCCTCTTTCAGAGGGACAGTCCCTCTTTGGGAGCCCTGTCCCTATGTCCCTCTTTCCTCCTCATTTGTCCCTCTTTCAGGACTTTGTCCCTCTTTCTATGTAAATATATATATTTCTCAACTAAAAAATGTGTTTGACTCTAAACTTTATTCCCATCATTTAAATTGATATAATACTAATTTTAAAATGTTAATATGAAGGAAAATGAACCAGGACAGAAAGGACCAGTGTGGTTTGTTTTATAAAACAACATATTTTTCTTATGAAATCTTTATGGTATGCGTGACTAGGGTTGTGACAGGGCGTGATCAGGGGTGTGGCTAAAGTGTCCCTCTTTCTCATCTCAAAAAGTTGGGAGGTATGGACAGGTACAAGTGAGGCACAGTGAGCAGCTCCTACCCCCGCAGCTATGGAGGATCACGTGCTGAGCGGGGATCAGCATTCTCAGCCACTGCCTGAAAGCATATGTAATGAGCGGGGTTTAGTCCATTCTCCTGCGTGGAAGGGGGAACATCACTGTCATAAGCCCAGCCTGTCTAATAGCTGCTCCCCCTGAAGTGTCAGCGCTGTTTATACAGATATTATAGCATCACTGTGCAGCGCCAGGGAGAGAGCAGCATTATTGATCTCAGCCAGCAGGTATCTATCACAGCCAGATCTGAGTCAACTGGGTCGACTTATACTTGAGTCATCAAAAAAATCCAGCTTAAGAGGGTCAAATATTTGGGTCGACTTATACACGGGGTCGACTTGTATTCGAGTATATACGGTAATCCTACAATAATCTGTGTGGTTAGCCCTATGCTGTGGTCCACTGATTATCAGTATTTGTATGTCTTTCTAAATTATGTCAGTCTGTGTATGAGTGTGCATCCAGCAGTGCATCACTTCAGTTTGATAGATTTTCATTAGATTTCAAGGTAAAAATCTATTGAATATCCATGGGCAGTGTGAGGAAGGAATTAAACCCTTTCGGATCAGATTAGACCAGAGAGGAATCTATCTTTTTGCCACATCAAGTAGCAATCTATAAATGTATGGGAATCTTTAGTTAGTGTATGTCCATCTATGGAAACAGCTGTCAGTGTATGTCAGTCAGCAGTGTTGCTTGCACCATTTCACAGAACCATTTCACAGAACCTCTTTGCACCCTTTGTTTCCAGGTGAGTTCGCTTCTTAACCTGTTTAAAAGAAAAACAAAGTCAGAGCCAGATCATCAACTAATCAACTTATGTAGGTGCCTAGGGCCTGGTGGGTATCCAGGGGCCTGTCTTGCACCTTTTCTGAGCCTGAGTCCCCCCCAACTTACCCTACGGAAGAAGTTAGGTGGCTGGCAGGAGGAGCCAAATTTGGTATATTGCAACCCTTTCCTGTTAAACCACCGCTTCTGAAGCGCCACCTCCCTGTCCACTCCAGGCGACCGGGTACTACTTGTCTGTCCTCCGTAAAACAGGTAGCCCCTCTTTCCCACATTTTACAGTCGTGCTTATGCAATCAGACGGGACAAGCAGCGAAGAGTATACTGCATGACCACTGTGATACAGGGATCTGGAAATACTGGAGCCCTTAGGCTCCAGCTCTTGCTATTTATGCATCTCTGGGTATTGTGATGTCATAGTGGGCTTGAGGGCAAGACCCACATTGTCAAAGGGGGTCTTATGATTTCAGAAGCCCCGCCCATACTGCCATATTAGGTAATGTGGTTATATTGCCATATTACTGGCAGGGTTAATGCATGCTCTTTGCAAACTGCATGCTCTTTTGAATAAGAGCAATAAAGATCAACAGGCAATGCATTTGGTTGGCTTTGTTCTAAGCTGCACACAATTTGCTTGCAATTTGCAGGCATTAACCATTTCTGCTTGTAGCCTAATAATAATTTGAGGCCTCTGATATTAACAGCGTATTTATGGGAGCAATTGAAATATTCCCCTTGTAAAGCAAAAGGTGAAATGTATTTGGCTTTTGTAGGCTCCACCCACTTTCCTGAATATTAATGAGTCACCCAGTGATCAACTGTTCCAAGTTTAAGAACCCTGCCATTAACAGTATAAGAATATTGCAGTTTACATTTTCCAATTTGTGATTTTGGTTGTTGTTAGGTCCACCCACTCTTTGTAATGGTGACACACAGTCACTCAGTGACCATGTTTGTGAGCTTTAAAGCAGTGATGATTGTAATCAGCAAAATTACGATTTCACAAAATTTCGCATACAAAAAATATTTTTTTGACTTGTACCCACTATTTTGTTTAACATGTAGCAATTTTGGTAACAATAGCATTTATCTAGATTTTGCTATTAACCTCTAAATTCGGTACAAAATTATGCAAAATTTCATGAAAAATTATGTGCAATTATGAAATACAACTATTACATACGAAAACAATTACGATTTTCCCTGAAATTTCGCATTACGATTGCGATTCAAAAATACGAATTTCGATGTGAAGTTTCTCATATGCAAAATTTCGGCCCATCACTACTTTGGAGCCCTTTGGCATCAATAATGTGAGAATGGAAACAGTTTATCATTCAAACAAATGTGATTGGCAGTTTGTGTCTCCACCCCCTTTTCTGAATTTGAACCCTAGACACCCAATGACCAGCTGTAGCAGGATAGAGGCCTCTGCCATTAACAGGGAAAGAAGGCAGCAGTTAAAATATCCCTCTTTAAAATCAATAGGTGACTTTTGATTGGCTTTTGTAGGCTCCACCCACTTTCCTGAATATTTTTTTACCATCAACAGTGGCGTCGCTAAGGAGCTGTGGGCCCCAGTGCAAGTCTCAATAGCCTCGGTGCGGTCGCAACTTTATCATCCCTATTGCTACGCAACTGCCTATCACTCAGTGACCAACTGTGCCACGTTTAAGATCCCTTCGATTAACAGTCTAAGAATGGCTGCAGTTTCCATTTTTGTACAGGGGGAGCATGAGAACGCAGAACATATCTTCCCAGGTAGTAAGCGATCTGTATACTAAGTTTGGTTGAAATCAGTCAAGGCAATTTCGAATGATTGCGACACACACACTGTCACGGACAGTTGCGGGGCCGCAGGCGCGTCCTGGAACCGCCCGTGAAGAAAAAGCGATCACACTCGATTCCCTGCATCGATTGCGCTTCAAATCGATACAATCTGGGTTGAGTGTGTAGGGGCAGCTGAAGTCCTTTTCTTAGCAGAGAGAGAGCACCATCCTAAAGGCTGGATGGCTCTTTTGATATGCTAATGAGCCTGACCCTAATCTGCTCCGGAGAGTCCCTGGCTTCAAGCTGTGCTGATGGCCCATCCATCAGGTATAAGGTGACAAGCACCATGGCAGAAGCAATCTAGTTGGGGGAAAAGCCAGACCCGCTGGCTCCCTCCCAGCAGGGGAGGTGACACCTAGCTGGCTGCCCCAAACTTCAAAGAGCCTTTGCCTGGGAATAACCTGAGTCTCATAGCATATCCATAACTTCCCAGATCTGTCATATTTCTAGGGTTCCTGAGATGGCAGCTTCGCCAAACGTGGGGGAAGTGTAGCATGAGCCCCGGTGCTGGTTCTGAGGAAGTTTCAGAACATTCTGAGGTAAGGACTGCCAGTTAGGCAGTTTGAAAGTGCCTGATGATACCACAGGGGTCCCACCCCTCATGTCTGGTATCAGGGCGCTGGGTAAATCGAGACAGACCTGAAAATGTTAATAAATCTGCCCTGACCTGTACGGTTCTGTGAGATAGAGCCCATACATGGGTAGTTATGATTTCTAGTCCCCAGGACAAGGGGAGGGCTCATCTCATCTTCTAAGGGGGTGTGTGGCTCCCCGCCCTCACTCCCTCCTACTGAATCAGGGGCATAAGAATGGCAGAGGACCCAAACTCAGTGTCCTCCACCCTGGAACATCTTGAACTCATCAGGTGCCAGCTTGAGGATATGCTGGCATCCACCTGGTCTGAACTCTGAACTCAGATTGAAACCCAGAACTCTGATTTTCCCACAAAAAGGACATCTTTCCAGGAACTAAGTATTTTTCTCCCTTCTTTATTTTTTTATACTGGCTAATACTGTTTTAATAATTGTTGACTTTAATAATTGTCTGTATATATTAATTATTTATATTGCGTGAATAAACGACTTTCTCCAAGTCATTCACTGTCCGCTACCCTGCTTATCAGCACACACAGAACTGATCCCGGGTCTCTGAAGATACGCTACTGTTTGTTTGTTGTTGGCTAGACAGAATATCGTGTGTTTAACCATTTTATTCGCAGGATTAGTCAGTCAGTTAGTGGGCTCCATGGTCCCATGATAACCGCAGTGGTGGCAGTTTACTCTGAACCAGTGGGTGAAGTTGTAATCACCCGTGTCTCACAGGCTCCCTTCTGAGTTGTCTGCGGCTAATTCTTAACGGTATATATTAATTATTTATATTGCGTGAATAAACGACTTTCTCCAAGTCATTCACTGTCCGCTACCCTGCTTATCAGCACACACAGAACTGATCCCGGGTCTCTGAAGATACGCTACTGTTTGTTTGTTATAAACGTTACAGATAAAATTCAAACAGTGTAGTTCCACCCCTAATTACACATGCAATTTACAAACTCGACAACTGGGGCTTTAAATGAACCAATATTCATCTTTTAATTCTTCATATCACAAGAGTCTTCTCAGTAGTGGATACACAGGTAGACACAATTTCCAGAACTTTCAATGACAACCACAACGACTGCCTGACACGTGTTTCACGATCAAAGATCGCTTCCTCAGAGGCATACAGTGTACATATGTATCACTAGAGTCCAAAAGAAGAAACCAGACTCCAATCTGTGAGGATATGAAGATAACGCCAACTGGGCCGAGGTCCAGAGATATCCACCGTCCGATGCAGTGCGGAAGTGTGAAAAATTTCGCATACAAAAAATATTTTTTTGACTTGTACCTACTATTTTGTTTAAAGAGAAGCTGTTAGGTATAAGGTCTCAGAGAAAATAAACACATATATCAGTAGCTAAAGATTGGCTGTACTTACATTACATATGCATTTCACTGTCCACGTTTGGATTCCACAGAATTTGTATATAGTATATGCAGAGATAGATGCTCCTGACAGCTCATGGCAGGCTCCATGATTTTCTGTCAAATGTGTCGTCATGTCCTGCCTGCTTCCTGATCACAGAAACGCTCGTACTTGAACAACACAGTGTGCAGTGAATATTAATGAGCCATGTGGCTAGAAACAATAGCTGACTCCTGCAGTGTACTCTGCCCGGAGATTTATCAGTGCTACGCGCTGGACTGATTACAAGCTGCTGTAACGTCTCATTAGCAGCCGAGGGGAGGGCCCCAGAATGCTTTGCAGTATAGTATGCGGCTTGCGTCCTCTTGGGTTTTAACAGCCTTGCTGATAAGCACACATCAAAGGTAACTGAGATTTTTATCTTCACTAATGGCTTTTGGGCTTCCTTCTAAACTGTTTAAAACAGGAGAATAGAGGTTTAAATTAGCTTCTGCAGCCTGACAGTTACTCTTTAACATCTAGCAATTTTGGTAGCAATAGCATTTATCTAGATTTTGCTATTAACCTCTAAATTCGGCACAAAATTATGCAAAATTTCATGAAAAATTACGTGAAATTATGAAATACAACTATTACATACGAAAACAATTACGATTTTCCCTGACATTTCGCATTATGATTGCGATTCAAAAATACGAATTTCGATGTGAAGTTTCTCATATGCGAAATTTCGGCCCATCACTACTTTGGAGCCCTTTGGCATCAATAATGTGAGAATGGAAACAGTTTATCATTCAAACAAATGTGATTGGCAGTTTGTGTCTCCACCCCCTGTTCTGAATTTGAACCCTAGACACCCAATGACCAGCTGTAGCAGGATAGAGGCCTCTGCCATTAACAGGGAAAGAAGGCAGCAGTTAAAATATCCCCCTTTAAAATCAATAGGTGACGTTTGATTGGCTGTTGTAGGCTCCACCCACTTTCCTGAATATTTTTTTCCCATCAACAGTGGCGTTGCTAAGGAGCTGTGGGCCCCAGTGCAAGTCTCAATGGCCTCGGTGCGGTCGCAACTTTATCATCCCTATTGCTACGCAACTACCTATCACTAAGTGACCAACTGTGCCACGTTTAAGATCCCTTCGATTAACAGTCTAAGAATGGCTGCAGTTTCCATTTTTGTACAGGGGGAGCATGAGAGCGCAGAACATATCTTCCCAGGTAGTAAGAGATCTGTATACTAAGTTTGGTTGAAATCTGTCAAGGCAATTTCGAATGATTGCGACACACACACACACACACACATATATATATATATATGTATATATATATATATATATATATATATATATATATATATATATATATATATATACACATGCACACACACACACACACACAGAAAGACTCAAAAACCAGATTTTATACTTATATTTCTATAAATAAGGCTGTATAGGGTTAGGTGTTTTCTGTGAAATTATTCTGTTGTAATTTTCTCAGTTTAAGAGTCCTTTGGTTAATCCAATAGGCCAAAAGTGAAACAAACCATTTGGCAGATAGGATTGTAAGCCCGCCCACCACTTCACGGTAGACTCTTTTAGGACGGGTCCTACTCTACACTACGCTGGCCTACTCTAACCGGTGCTATTCACCTTAATAACCTATTCTGTTGTTGGATGTGTGTGTGCGGTATGTGGGGCCTCATCTAATTCTGAATCTCCTGCTCTGATTGGTGCTGCTCACCAATGTACCCTGTTCTAGTGTTGGATGCATGTGTGAAATAAGGGCCCTTTTCCACTCCTGCCTGCGCTTCTGCCCGCCAACGCGCTGGGGTGTGTATGCCCAAGCAGCAACTTCCACTAGCCATGTTTGCGCCGTTTACCCATCAGGAACTGAGCGTGAATGTGACGAGAATCGCGCAACCCGACGTCTGCATGCTAGGAAAAAAGCACACACAGTAGTGAGAAATGAGCATTGCGTTTTGCATATAAATTGCTGTGCTCTAGCGATCGGCAAAATAGCTGTGATCAGGGGCGTAGCAATAGGGGGTGCAGAGGTAGCGACCGCATCGGGGCCCTTGGGCCAGAGGGGCCCCGGAGGGCCCTCCCTCAACTACAGTATTAGCTCTCTATTGGTCCTGTGCTGGTAATAATCACTTCTAAACATACTGTGAATAGTGGTAATCATTAACACACTGTTCCCCATCCCCTTCTTGCACCTCTGACACTGTAGTTGCCATTGGCAGGTTTTGGTGCGACATATCAATTGTTATGTATAGAGTGCTTGGGGGGCCCCATTGTAAAACTTGCATCGGGGCCCACAGCTCCTTAGCTACGCCACTGGCTGTGATCCTCTTTTTGAAGCGCATCGCAGCCAGTGGCAAAGGAGCCTAAATCTAATCTAATCCTACAATAATCTGTGTGGTTAGCCCTATGCTGTGGTCCACTGATTATCAGTTTTTGTATGTCTTTCTAAATTATGTCAGTCTGTGTATGAGTGTGCATCCAGTAGTGCATCACTTCAGTTTGATAGATTTTCATTAGATTTCAGGGTAAAAATCTATTGAATATCCATGGGCAGTGTGAGGAAGGAATTAAACCCTTTCGGATCAGATTAGACCAGAGAGGAATCTATCTTTTTGCCACATCAAGTAGCAATCTATAAATGTATGGGCATCTTTAGTTAGTGTATGTCCATCTATGGAAACAGCTGTCAGTGTATGTCAGTCAGCAGTGTTGCTTGCACCATTTCACAGAACCATTTCACAGAACCTCTTTGCACCCTTTGTTTCCAGGTGAGTTCGCTTCTTAACCTGTTTAAAAGAAAAAGAAAAAGAAAGTCAGAGCCAGATCATCAACAAATCAACTTATGTAGGTGCCTAGAGCCTGGTGGGTATCCAGGGGCCTGTCTTGCACCTTTTCTGAGCCTGAGTCCCCCCCAACTTACCCTACGGAAGAAGTTAGGTGGCTGGCAGGAGGAGCCAAATTTGGTATATTGCAACCCTTTTCCTGTTAAACCACCGCTTCTGAAGCACCACCCCCCTGTCCACTCCAGGCGACCGGGTACTACTTGTCTGTCCTCCGTAAAACAGGTAGCCCCTCTTTCCCACATTTTACAGTCGTGCTTATGCAATCAGACGGGACAAGCAGCGAAGAGTATACTGCATGACCACTGTGATACAGGGATCTGGAAATACTGGAGCCCTTAGGCTCCAGCTCTTGCTATTTATGCATCTCTGGGTATTGTGATGTCATAGTGGGCTTGAGGGCAACACCCACATTGTCAAAGCGGGTCTTATGATTTCAGAAGCCCCGCCCATACTGCCATATTAGGTATAGTGGTTATATTGCCATATTACTGGCAGGGTTAATGCATGCTCTTTGCAGCATGCAGTTTGCTGCATGCTCTTTGGAATAAGACCAATAAAGATCAACAGGAAATGCATTTGGTTGGCTTTGTTCTAAGCTGCACACAATTTGCTTGCAATTTGCAGGCATTAACCATTTCTGCTTGTAGCCAAATAATAATTTGAGGCCTCTGATATTAACAGCGTATTTATGGGAGCAATTGAAATATTCCCCTTGTAAAGCAAAAGGTGAAATGTATTTGGCTTTTGTAGGCTCCACCCACTTTCCTGAATATTAATGAGTCACCCAGTGATCAACTGTTCCAAGTTTAAGAACCCTGCCATTAACAGTATAAGAATATTGCAGTTTACATTTTCCAATTTTTGATTTTGGTTGTTGTTAGGTCCACCCACTCTTTGTAATGGTGACACACAGTCACTCAGTGACCATTTTTGTGAGCTTTGGAGCAGTGATGATCGTAATCAGCAAAATTACGATTTCACAAAATTTCGCATACAAAAAATATTTTTTTGACTTGTACCCACTATTTTGTTTAACATGTAGCAATTTTGGTAGCAATAGCATTTATCTAGATTTTGCTATTAACCTCTAAATTCGGCACAAAATTATGCAAAATTTCATGAAAAATTACGTGAAATTATGAAATACAACTATTACATACGAAAACAATTACGATTTTCCCTGAAATTTCGCATTACGATTGCGATTCAAAAATACGAATTTCTATGTGTAGTTTCTCATATGCGAAATTTCGGCCCATCACTTCTTTGGAGCCCTTGGCATCAATAATGTGAGAATGGAAACAATTTATCATTCAAACAAATGTGATTGGCAGTTTGTGTCTCCACCCCCTTTTCTGAATTTGAACCCTAGACACCCAATGACCAGCTGTAGCAGGATAGAGGCCTCTGCCATTAACAGGGAAAGAAGGCAGCAGTTAAAATATCCCCCTTTATAATCAATAGGTGACTTTTGATTGGCTGTTGTAGGCTCCACCCACTTTCCTGAATATTTTTTCCCATCAACAGTGGCGTCGCTAAGGAGCTGTGGGCCCAAGTGCAAGTCTCAATGGCCTTGGTGCGGTCGCAACTTTATCATCCCTATTGCTACGCAACTGCCTCTCACTCAGTGACTAACTGTGCCACGTTTAAGATCCCTTCGATTAACAGTCTAAGAATGGCTGCAGTTTCCATTTTTGTACAGGGGGAGCATGAGAACGCAGAACATATCTTCCCAGGTAGTAAGAGATCTGTATACTAAGTTTGGTCGAAATCAGTCAAGGCAATATCGAATGATTGCGACACACACATATACACATGCACACACACACACACACACACACACACACACACACACACACACACACACACACACACACACACACACACACACACACACACACACACACACACACACACACACACACACACACACACACACACACACGCGCACAGAAAGACTCAAAAACCAGATTTTATACTTATATTTATATAAATAAGGCTGTATAGGGTTAGGTGTTTTCTGTGAAATTATTCTGTTGTAATTTTCTCAGTTTAAGAGTCCTTTGGTTAATCCAATAGGCCAAAAGTGAAACAAACCATTTGGCAGATAGGATTGTAAGCCCGCCCACCACTTCACGGTAGACTCTTTTAGGACGGGTCCTACTCTACACTACGCTGGCCTACTCTAACCGGTGCTATTCACCTTGATAACCTATTCTGTTGTTGGATGTGTGTGTGCGGTATGTGGGGCCTCATCTAATTCTGAATCTCCTGCTCTGATTGGTGCTGCTCACCAATGTACCCTGTTCTAGTGTTGGATGCATGTGTGAAATAAGGGCCCTTTTCCACTCCTGCCTGCGCTTCTGCCCGCCAACGCACTGGGGTGTGTATGCCCAAGCAGCAACTTCCACTAGCCATGTTTGCGCCGTTTACCCATCAGGAACTGAGCGTGAATGTGGCGAGAATCGCGCAACCCGACGTCTGCATGCGGGGAAAAAAGCACACACAGTAGTGAGAAATGAGCATTGCGTTTTACATATAAATTGCTGTGCTCGGCAAAATAGCTGTGATCCTCTTTTTGAAGCGCATCGCAGCCAGTGGCAAAGGAGCCTAAATCTAATCTAATCCTACAATAATCTGTGTGGTTAGCCCTATGCTGTGGTCCACTGATTATCAGTTTTTGTATGTCTTTCTAAATTATGTCAGTCTGTGTATGAGTGTGCATCCAGCAGTGCATCACTTCAGTTTGATAGATTTTCATTAGATTTCAGGGTAAAAATCTATTGAATATCCATGGGCAGTGTGAGGAAGGAATTAAACCCTTTCGGATCAGATTAGACCAGAGAGGAATCTATCTTTTTGCCACATCAAGTAGCAATCTATAAATGTATGGGCATCTTTAGTTAGTGTATGTTCATCTATGGAAACAGCTGTCAGTGTATGTCAGTCAGCAGTGTTGCTTGCACCATTTCACAGAACCATTTCACAGAACCTCTTTGCACCCTTTGTTTCCAGGTGAGTTCGCTTCTTAACCTGTTTAAAAGAAAAAGAAAAACAAAGTCAGAGCCAGATCATCAACAAATCAACTTATGTAGGTGCCTAGAGCCTGGTGGGTATCCAGGGGCCTGTCTTGCACCTTTTCTGAGCCTGAGTCCCCCCCAATTTACCCTACGGAAGAAGTTAGGTGGCTGGCAGGAGGAGCCAAATTTGGTATATTGCAACCCTTTTCCTGTTAAACCACCGCTTCTGAAGCGCCACCCCCCTGTCCACTCCAGGCGACCGGGTACTACTTGTCTGTGCTCCGTAAAACAGGTAGCCCCTCTTTCCCACATTTTACAGTCGTGCTTATGCAATCAGACGGGACAAGCAGCGAAGAGTATACTGCATGACCACTGTGATACAGGGATCTGGAAATACTGGAGCCCTTAGGCTCCAGCTCTTGCTATTTATGCATCTCTGGGTATTGTGATGTCATAGTGGGCTTGAGGGCAACACCCACATTGTCAAAGGGGGTCTTATGATTTCAGAAGCCCCGCCCATACTGCCATATTAGGTAATGTGGTTATATTGCCATATTACTGGCAGGGTTAATGCATGCTCTTTGCAGCATGCAGTTTGCTGCATGCTCTTTTGAATAAGAGCAATAAAGATTAACAGGAAATGCATTTGGTTGGCTTTGTTCTAAGCTGCACACAATTTGCTTGCAATTTGCAGGCATTAACTATTTCTGCTTGTAGCCTAATCATAATTTGAGGCCTCTGATATTAACAGTGTATTTATGGGAGCAATTGAAATATTCCCCTTGTAAAGCAAAAGGTGAAATGTATTTGGCTTTTGTAGGCTCCACCCACTTTCCTGAATATTAATGAGTCACCCAGTGATCAACTGTTCCAAGCTTAAGAACCCTGCCATTAACAGTATAAGAATATTGCAGTTTACATTTTCCAATTTGTGATTTTGGTTGTTGTTAGGTCCACCCACTCTTTGTAATGGTGACACACAGTCACTCAGTGACCATGTTTGTGAGCTTTGGAGCAGTGATGATCGTAATCAGCAAAATTACGATTTCACAAAATTTCGCATACAAAAAATATTTTTTTGACTTGTACCCACTATTTTGTTTAACATGTAGCAATTTTGGTAGCAATAGCATTTATCTAGATTTTGCTATTAACCTCTAAATTCGGCACAAAATTATGCAAAATTTCATGAAAAATTACGTGAAATTATGAAATACAACTATTACATACGAAAACAATTACGATTTTCCTTGAAATTTCGCATTACGATTGCGATTCGAAAATACGAATTTCGATGTGAAGTTTCTCATATGCGAAATTTCGGCCCATCACTACTTTGGAGTCCTTTGGCATCAATAATGTGAGAATGGAAACAGTTTATCATTCAAACAAATGTGATTGGCAGTTTATGTCTCCACCCCCTTTTCTGAATTTGAACCCTAGACACCCAATGACCAGCTGTAGCAGGATAGAGGCCTCTGCCATTAACAGGGAAAGAAGGCAGCAGTTAAAATATCCCCCTTTAAAATCAATAGGTGACTTTTGATTGGCTGTTGTAGGCTCCACCCACTTTCCTGAATATTTTTTTTCCATCAACAGTGGCGTCGCTAAGGAGCTGTGGGCCCCAGTGCAAGTCTCAATGGCCTCGGTGCGGTAGCAACTTTATCATCCCTATTGCTACGCAACTGCCTATCACTCAGTGACCAACTGTGCCATGTTTAAGATCCCTTCGATTAACAGTCTAAGAATGGCTGCAGTTTCCATTTTTGTACAGGGGGAGCATGAGAGCGCAGAATATATCTTCCAAGGTAGTAAGAGATCTGTATACTAAGTTTGGTTGAAATTAGTCAAGGCAATTTCGAATGATTGCGACACACACACACACACACACATATATATATATATATATATATATATATATATATATATATATATATATATATATATATATATATATATACACACACATGCACACACACACACACACGCACAGAAAGACTCAAAAACCAGATTTTATACTTATATTTCTATAAATAAGGCTGTATAGGGTTAGGTGTTTTCTGTGAAATTATTCTGTTGTAATTTTCTCAGTTTAAGAGTCCTTTGGTTAATCCAATAGGCCAAAAGTGAAACAAACCATTTGGCAGATAGGATTGTAAGCCCGCCCACCACTTCACGGTAGACTCTTTTAGGACGGGTCCTACTCTACACTACGCTGGCCTACTCTAACCGGTGCTATTCACCTTAATAACCTATTCTGTTGTTGGATGTGTGTGTGCGGTATGTGGGGCCTCATCTAATTCTGAATCTCCTGCTCTGATTGGTGCTGCTCACCAATGTACCCTGTTCTAGTGTTGGATGCATGTGTGAAATAAGGGCCCTTTTCCACTCCTGCCTGCGCTTCTGCCCGCCAACGCGCTGGGGTGTGTATGCCCAAGCAGCAACTTCCACTAGCCATGTTTGCGCCGTTTACCCATCAGGAACTGAGCGTGAATGTGGCGAGAATCGCGCAACCCGACGTCTGCATGCGGGGAAAAAAGCACACACAGTAGTGAGAAATGAGCATTGCGTTTTACATATAAATTGCTGTGCTCGGCAAAATAGCTGTGATCCTCTTTTTGAAGCGCATCGCAGCCAGTGGCAAAGGAGCCTAAATCTAATCTAATCCTACAATAATCTGTGTGGTTAGCCCTATGCTGTGGTCCACTGATTATCAGTTTTTGTATGTCTTTCTAAATTATGTCAGTCTGTGTATGAGTGTGTATCCAGTAGTGCATCACTTCAGTTTGATAGATTTTCATTAGATTTCAGGGTAAAAATCTATTGAATATCCATGGGCAGTGTGAGGAAGGAATTAAACCCTTTCAGATCAGATTAGACCAGAGAGGAATCTATCTTTTTGCCACATCAAGTAGCAATCTATAAATGTATGGGCATCTTTAGTTAGTGTATGTTCATCTATGGAAACAGCTGTCAGTGTATGTCAGTCAGCAGTGTTGCTTGCACCATTTCACAGAACCATTTCACAGAACCTCTTTGCACCCTTTGTTTCCAGGTGAGTTCGCTTCTTAACCTGTTTAAAAGAAAAAGAAAAACAAAGTCAGAGCCAGATCATCAACAAATCAACTTATGTAGGTGCCTAGGGCCTGGTGGGTATCCAGGGGCCTGTCTTGCACCTTTTCTGAGCCTGAGTCCCCCCCCAACTTACCCTACGGAAGAAGTTAGGTGGCTGGCAGGAGGAGCCAAATTTGGTATATTGCAACCCTTTTCCTGTTAAACCACCGCTTCTGAAGCGCCACCCCCCTGTCCACTCCAGGCGACCGGGTACTACTTGTCTGTCCTCCGTAAAACAGGTAGCCCCTCTTTCCCACATTTTACAGTCGTACTTATGCAATCAGACGGGACAAGCAGCGAAGAGTATACTGCATGACCACTGTGATACAGGGATCTGGAAATACTGGAGCCCTTAGGCTCCAGCTCTTGCTATTTATGCATCTCTGGGTATTGTGATGTCATAGTGGGCTTGAGGGCAACACCCACATTGTCAAAGGGGGTCTTATGATTTCAGAAGCCCCGCCCATACTGCCATATTAGGTAATGTGGTTATATTGCCATATTACTGGCAGGGTTAATGCATGCTCTTTGCAGCATGCAGTTTGCTGCATGCTCTTTTGAATAAGAGCAATAAAGATTAACAGGAAATGCATTTGGTTGGCTTTGTTCTAAGCTGCACACAATTTGCTTGCAATTTGCAGGCATTAACTATTTCTGCTTGTAGCCTAATAATAATTTGAGGCCTCTGATATTAACAGCGTATTTATGGGAGCAATTGAAATATTCCCCTTGTAAAGCAAAAGGTGAAATGTATTTGGCTTTTGTAGGCTCCACCCACTTTCCTGAATATTAATGAGTCACCCAGTGATCAACTGTTCCAAGCTTAAGAACCCTGCCATTAACAGTAAAAGAATATTGCAGTTTACATTTTCCAATTTGTGATTTTGGTTGTTGTTAGGTCCACCCACTCTTTGTAATGGTGACACACAGTCACTCAGTGACCATGTTTGTGAGCTTTGGAGCAGTGATGATCGTAATCAGCAAAATTACGATTTCACAAAATTTCGCATACAAAAAATATTTTTTTGACTTGTACCCACTATTTTGTTTAACATGTAGCAATTTTGGTAGCAATAGCATTTATCTAGATTTTGCTATTAACCTCTAAATTCGGCACAAAATTATGCAAAATTTCATGAAAAATTACGTGAAATTATGAAATACAACTATTACATACGAAAACAATTACGATTTTCCCTGAAATTTCGCATTACGATTGCGATTCGAAAATACGAATTTCGATGTGAAGTTTCTCATATGCGAAATTTCGGCCCATCACTACTTTGGAGCCCTTTGGCATCAATAATGTGAGAATGGAAACAGTTTATCATTCAAACAAATGTGATTGGCAGTTTGTGTCTCCCCTCCCTTTTCTGAATTTGAACCCTAGACACCCAATGACCAGCTGTAGCAGGATAGAGGCCTCTGCCATTAACAGGGAAAGAAGGCAGCAGTTAAAATATCCCCCTTTAAAATCAATAGGTGACTTTTGATTGGCTGTTGTAGGCTCCACCCACTTTCCTGAATATTTTTTTTCCATCAACAGTGGCGTCGCTAAGGAGCTGTGGGCCCAAGTGCAAGTCTCAATGGCCTCGGTGCAGTCGCAACTTTATCATCCCTATTGCTACGCAACTGCCTCTCACTCAGTGACCAACTGTGCCATGTTTAAGATCCCTTCGATTAACAGTCTAAGAATGGCTGCAGTTTCCATTTTTGTACAGGGGGAGCATGAGAACGCAGAACATATCTTCCCAGGTAGTAAGAGATCTGTATACTAAGTTTGGTTGAAATCAGTCAAGGCAATTTCGAAAGATTGCGACATATATATATATATATATATATATATATATATATATATATATATATATATATATATATATATATATATATATATATATATATATATATATATATATATACACATGCACACACACACACACATGCACAGAAAGACTCAAAAACCAGATTTTATACTTATATTTCTATAAATAAGGCTGTATAGGGTTAGGTGTTTTCTGTGAAATTATTCTGTTGTAATTTTCTCAGTTTAAGAGTCCTTTGGTTAATCCAATAGGCCAAAAGTGAAACAAACCATTTGGCAGATAGGATTGTAAGCCCGCCCACCACTTCACGGTAGACTCTTTTAGGACGGGTCCTACTCTACACTACGCTGGCCTACTCTAACCGGTGCTATTCACCTTAATAACCTATTCTGTTGTTGGATGTGTGTGTGCGGTATGTGGGGCCTCATCTAATTCTGAATCTCCTGCTCTGATTGGTGCTGCTCACCAATGTACCCTGTTCTAGTGTTGGATGCATGTGTGAAATAAGGGCCCTTTTCCACTCCTGCCTGCGCTTCTGCCCGCCAACGCGCTGGGGTGTGTATGCCCAAGCAGCAACTTCCACCAGCCATGTTTGCGCCGTTTACCCATCAGGAACTGAGCGTGAATGTGGCGAGAATCGCGCAACCCGACGTCTGCATGCGGGGAAAAAAGCACACACAGTAGTGAGAAATGAGCATTGCGTTTTACATATGAATTGCTGTGCTCTAGCGATCGGCAAAATAGCTGTGATCCTGTTTTTGAAGCGCATCGCAGCCAGTGGCAAAGGAGCCTAAATCTAATCTAATCCTACAATAATCTGTGTGGTTAGCCCTATGCTGTGGTCCACTGATTATCAGTTTTTGTATGTCTTTCTAAATTATGTCAGTCTGTGTATGAGTGTGCATCCAGCAGTGCATCACTTCAGTTTGATAGATTTTCATTAGATTTCAGGGTAAAAATCTATTGAATATCCATGGGCAGTGTGAGGAAGGATTTAAACCCTTTCGGATCAGATTAGACCAGAGAGGAATCTATCTTTTTGCCACATCAAGTAGCAATCTATAAATGTATGGGCATCTTTAGTTAGTGTATGTCCATCTATGGAAACAGCTGTCAGTGTATGTCAGTCAGCAGTGTTGCTTGCACCATTTCACAGAACCATTTCACAGAACCTCTTTGCACCCTTTGTTTCCAGGTGAGTTCGCTTCTTAACCTGTTTAAAAGAAAAAGAAAAACAAAGTCAGAGCCAGATCATCAACAAATCAACTTATGTAGGTGCCTAGGGCCTGGTGGGTATCCAGGGGCCTGTCTTGCACCTTTTCTGAGCCTGAGTCCCCCCCAACTTACCCTACGGAAGAAGTTAGGTGGCTGGCAGGAGGAGCCAAATTTGGTATATTGCAACCCTTTTCCTGTTAAACCACCGCTTCTGAAGCGCCACCCCCCTGTCCACTCCAGGCGACCGGGTACTACTTGTCTGTCCTCCGTAAAACAGGTAGCCCCTCTTTCCCACATTTTACAGTCGTGCTTATGCAATCAGACGGGACAAGCAGCGAAGAGTATACTGCATGACCACTGTGATACAGGGATCTGGAAATACTGGAGCCCTTAGGCTCCAGCTCTTGCTATTTATGCATCTCTGGGTATTGTGATGTCATAGTGGGCTTGAGGGCAAGACCCACATTGTCAAAGGGGGTCTTATGATTTCAGAAGCCCCGCCCATACTGCCATATTAGGTAATGTGGTTATATTGCCATATTACTGGCAGGGTTAATGCATGCTCTTTGCAGCATGCAGTTTGCTGCATGCTCTTTTGAATAAGAGCAATAAAGATCAACAGGCAATGCATTTGGTTGGCTTTGTTCTAAGCTGCACACAATTTGCTTGCAATTTGCAGGCATTAACCATTTCTGCTAGAATATTGCAGTTTACATTTTCCAATTTGTGATTTTGGTTGTTGTTAGGTCCACCCACTCTTTGCAGAGGCGTCGCTAGCCCTGTTTTAGGGGGGCACGTGCCCCCAATCTTTCCTGGGGTGCCACGGATCTCCGCCCGGCCGCCCCCTCTGTCAAGACTCAGCGGCTCCCTCCAGCCGCCGCGTCACTGACAGTCTCAGACCTCAGGATCAGGCGGCGAGCCGGCGACCAATCGTGCGGGTGCTAGGACCCAGCGCCCGCACTGATATGCGGAAGTGACATCACTTCCGCATATCGAGCGGGTGGTCGGGTCGCCGCTGATCCTGAGGTCTGCTGAGAGGTAGGGGGGGAGCGGCGGCGGCGGCTAGAGGGGGGCCTCCCTTTCACTCACTCACTCACTCACCAAAGGGGCTCCCTGGCACGCACTCACTCCCTAAAGGGGCTCCCTGGCACGCACTCACTCCCTAAAGGGGCTCCCTGTCACTCACTCACTGCCTAAAGGGGCTCCCTGTCACTCACTCACTCCCTAAAGGGGCTCCCTGTCACTCACTCACTCCCTAAAGGGGCTCCCTGTCACTCACTCACTCCCTAAAGGGGCTACCTGTCACTCACTCACTCCCTAAAGGGGCTCCCTGTCACTCACTCACTCCCTAAAGGGGCTCCCCTGGCACTCACTCACTCCCTAAAGGGGCTCCCTGGCACTCACTCACTCCCTAAAGGGGCTCCCTGGCACGCACTCACTCCCTAAAGGGGCTCCCTGTCACTCACTCACTCCCTAAAGGGGCTCCCTGTCACTCACTCACTCCCTAAAGGGGCTCCCTGGCACGCACTCACTCCCTAAAGGGGCTCCCTGGCACGCACTCACTCCCTAAAGGGGCTCCCTGTCACTCACTCCCTAAAGGGGCTCCCTGGCACGCACCCACTCCCTAAAGGGGCTCCCTGGCACGCACCCACTCCCTAAAGGGGCTCCCTGGCACGCACTCACTCCCTAAAGGGGCTCCCTGTCACTCACTCACTCCCTCAAGGGGCTCCCTGTCACTCACTCCCTAAAGGGGCTCCCTGTCACTCACTCACTCCCTAAAGGGGCTCCCTGTCACTCACTCCCTAAAGGGGCTCCCTGTCACTCACTCACTCCCTAAAGGGGCTCCCTGTCACTCACTCCCTAAAGGGGCTCCCTGGCACGCACTCACTCCCTAAAGGGGCTCCCTGGCACGCACTCACTCCCTAAAGGGGCTCCCTGGCACGCACTCACTTCCTAAAGGGGCTCCCTGGCACTCACTCACTTCCTAAAGGGGCTCCCTGGCACTCACTCACTCCCTAAAGGGCCTCCCTGTCACTCACTCACTCCCTAAAGGGCCTCCCTGTCACTCACTCACTCCCTAAAGGGGCTCCCTGTCACTGACTCACTGCCTAAAGGGGCTCCCTGTCACTCACTCACTGCCTAAAGGGGCTTCCTGTCACTCACTCACTGCCTAAAGGGGCTCCCTGGCACTCACTCACTGCCTAAAGGGGCTTCCTGTCACTCACTCACTGCCTAAAGGGGCTCCCTGGCACTCACTCACTACCTAAAGGTGCTCCCTGTCACTCACTATCGGGGTCCCTGTCACTCACTACCTAACTGAAGGCGCCTGTCACTCACTAGCTAACCTGGGGGTCCCTGTCACTCACTACCTAACTTGGGGGGGCTACCATATTAAGGGGGCATTCTGCCTATTTATGTGAAATGCTGTCTATTTATGTGCCTCATGACTGCTGAATGTGTCTTGTTGGGAGCCTTATGGTTTGTTGGGGGCCTCATGATTGCTGAATTTGTCTTGTTGGGGGCCTCATGATTTGTTGGGGGCCTCATGATTGCTGAATTTGTCTTGTTGGGGGCCTCATGATTGCTGAATTTGTCTTGTTGGGGGCCTCATGATTTGTTGGAGGCCTCATGATTGCTGAATTTGTCTTGTTGGGGGCCTCCTGATTTGTTGGGGGCCTCATGATTGCTGAATATGTCTTGTTGGGGGTCACATGATTGCTAACTGCGAGACTATGGGAAAAGCTGAATCCTTATCATATGAGACAATAGCATTAAACCTACTTTTTTAGCGTTTTAAAACAGAAAATAAAACTGGGAGGTTCTAAAAAATTGAATACATTTTTCAGGAGTAGGATGGATGAAATTGTTTATCTTCACAGTTTATTTTCAACTTGGATTTTCCATAATGTTCATGTATGAGTTAAAACGTTTGTACAGTATTTAGTTTAAATTGCTGTTGCCACTTTGCGATAGATACCGGTAAGTGACTTTTGGGTTGCAGTTTGGGCACTCGGCCTCCAAAAGGTTCGCCACCACTGTCCTAATCTGATGTCCTACCATTGCTAGGTTCATGTAAATTTGTCTCCACCCGTTACCACACCTATATTCTGGTCCATGGCCCACCCATTTTTTGGTGCGGCGCGATAAGCACGCCGCACAACGTGATCGTCATATTTTTGGCACGCTAGCTGCAGTGTGCTGAATTCTGCTGCCTACAGTATGTACAGTATACACTGTTCTCTAGTGCTTGCACTGTGTGCTGATTTACCTCCAGTGTGTACAGTGTAAGGTGTTACTCTGTGCCTTTACTGATTGTAAACCAGTTATATTGTATGCTGATCCCTGCTACTTTCAGTATGTACAGTATTAGCTGTAAAGCCTGGTACACACATACAATTTTGATTAGCCAATTTTAGCTCTGTTCATAAAATTCATTGTCTGTTGGCCCACTTACTGCACGGGGGTGGGAAATTGGGGGTCAGTGATTGACCAATCAAAATTGTATGTGCGTATACATCTTTGATCTATGCCTATACTGATTGTAAATGATCGAAATAAAGGACAGGGGGCTCCGTCCAATATTTCGATGGGCAGGCCCGTTATCCGTAGCTTACACCGCTGCTAAGTTCATGTACATTTGGCCCCACCCATGGCCACGCCCACTCACCGCATGGCCACGCCCATTTTTTGCCGCGGCGCGCGCCGCATATACCTCCCCTCCTAGTGCCCACAGGTGCCACTGATCTCCAAGGACCCTAGAAATGCCCCTGACTCTTTGTAATGGTGACACACAGTCACTCAGTGACCATGTTTCTGAGCTTTGGAGCAGTGATGATCGTAATCAGCAAAATTACGATTTCACAAAATTTCGCATACAAAAAATATTTTTTTGACTTGTACCCACTATTTTGTTTAACATGTAGCAATTTTGGTAACAATAGCATTTATCTAGATTTTGCTATTAACCTCTAAATTCGGCACAAAATTATGCAAAATTTCATGAAAAATTATGTGAAACTATGAAATACAACTATTACATACGAAAACAATTACGATTTTCCCTGAAATTTCGCATTACGATTGCGATCGAAAATACGAATTTCGATGTGAAGTTTCTCATATGCGAAATTTCGGCCCATCACTACTTTGGAGCCCTTTGGCATCAATAATGTGAGAATGGAAACAGTTTATCATTCAAACAAATGTGATTGGCAGTTTGTGTCTCCACCCCCTTTTCTAAATTTGAACCCTAGACACCCAATGACCAGCTGTAGCAGGATAGAGGCCTCTGCCATTAACAGGGAAAGAAGGCAGCAGTTAAAATATCCCCCTTTAAAATCAATAGGTGACTTTTGATTGGCTGTTGTAGGCTCCACCCACTTTCCTGAATATTTTTTTCCCATCAACAGTGGCGTCGCTAAGGAGCTGTGGGCCCCAGTGCAAGTCTCAATGGCCTCGGTGCGGTCGCAACTTTATCATCCCTATTGCTACGCAACTGCCTATCACTCAGTGACCAACTGTGCCACGTTTAAGATCCCTTCGATTAACTGTCTAAGAATGGCTGCAGTTTCCATTTTTGTACAGGGGGAGCATGAGAACGCAGAACATATCTTCCCAGGTAGTAAGAGAACTGTATACTAAGTTTAGTTGAAATCAGTCAAGGCAATATCGAATGATTGCGACACACACATATACACATGCACACACACACACACACGCGCGCACAGAAAGACTCAAACACCAGATTTTATACTTATATTTATATAAATAAGGCTGTATAGGGTTAGGTGTTTTCTGTGAAATTATTCTGTTGTAATTTTCTCAGTTTAAGAGTCCTTTGGTTAATCCAATAGGCCAAAAGTGAAACAAACCATTTGGCAGATAGGATTGTAAGCCCGCCCACCACTTCACGGTAGACTCTTTTAGGACGGGTCCTACTCTACACTACGCTGGCCTACTCTAACCGGTGCTATTCACCTTAATAACCTATTCTGTTGTTGGATGTGTGTGTGCGGTATGTGGGGCCTCATCTAATTCTGAATCTCCTGCTCTGATTGGTGCTGCTCACCAATGTACCCTGTTCTAGTGTTGGATGCATGTGTGAAATAAGGGCCCTTTTCCACTCCTGCCTGCGCTTCTGCCCGCCAACGCGCTGGGGTGTGTATGCCCAAGCAGCAACTTCCACTAGCCATGTTTGCGCCGTTTACCCATCTGGAACTGAGCGTGAATGTGGCGAGAATCGCGCAACCCGATGTCTGCATGCGGGGAAAAAAGCACACACAGTAGTGAGAAATGAGCATTGCGTTTTACATATAAATTGCTGTGCTCTAGCGATCGGCAAAATAGCTGTGATCCTCTTTTTGAAGCGCATCGCAGCCAGTGGCAAAGGAGCCTAAATCTAATCTAATCCTACAATAATCTGTGTGGTTAGCCCTATGCTGTGGTCCACTGATTATCAGTTTTTGTATGTCTTTCTAAATTATGTCAGTCTGTGTATGAGTGTGCATCCAGCAGTGCATCACTTCAGTTTGATAGATTTTCATTAGATTTCAGGGTAAAAATCTATTGAATATCCATGGGCAGTGTGAGGAAGGATTTAAACCCTTTCGGATCAGATTAGACCAGAGAGGAATCTATCTTTTTGCCACATCAAGTAGCAATCTATAAATGTATGGGCATCTTTAGTTAGTGTATGTCCATCTATGGAAACAGCTGTCAGTGTATGTCAGTCAGCAGTGTTGCTTGCACCATTTCACAGAACCATTTCACAGAACCTCTTTGCACCCTTTGTTTCCAGGTGAGTTCGCTTCTTAACCTGTTTAAAAGAAAAAGAAAAACAAAGTCAGAGCCAGATCATCAACAAATCAACTTATGTAGGTGCCTAGGGCCTGGTGGGTATCCAGGGGCCTGTCTTGCACCTTTTCTGAGCCTGAGTCCCCCCCAACTTACCCTACGGAAGAAGTTAGGTGGCTGGCAGGAGGAGCCAAATTTGGTATATTGCAACCCTTTTCCTGTTAAACCACCGCTTCTGAAGCGCCACCCCCCTGTCCACTCCAGGCGACCGGGTACTACTTGTCTGTCCTCCGTAAAACAGGTAGCCCCTCTTTCTCACATTTTACAGTCGTGCTTATGCAATCAGACGGGACAAGCAGCGAAGAGTATACTGCATGACCACTGTGATACAGGGATCTGGAAATACTGGAGCCCTTAGGCTCCAGCTCTTGCTATTTGTGCATCTCTGGGTACTGTGATGTCATAGTGGGCTTGAGGGCAACACCCACATTGTCAAAGGGGGTCTTATGATTTCAGAAGCCCCGCCCATACTGCCATATTAGGTAATGTGGTTATATTGCCATATTACTGGCAGGGTTAATGCATGCTCTTTGCAGCATGCAGTTTGCTGCATGCTCTTTTGAATAAGAGCAATAAAGATTAACAGGAAATGCATTTGGTTGGCTTTGTTCTAAGCTGCACACAATTTGCTTGCAATTTGCAGGGATTAACCATTTCTGCTTGTAGCCTAATAATAATTTGAGGCCTCTGATATTAACAGCGTATTTATGGGAGCAATTGAAATATTCCCCTTGTAAAGCAAAAGGTGAAATTTATTTGGCTTTTGTAGGCTCCACCCACTTTCCTGAATATTAATGAGTCACCCAGTGATCAACTGTTCCAAGTTTAAGAACCCTGCCATTAACAGTATAAGAATATTGCAGTTTACATTTTCCAATTTGTGATTTTGGTTGTTGTTAGGTCCACCCACTCTTTGTAATGGTGACACACAGTCACTCAGTGACCATGTTTGTGAGCTTTGGAGCAGTGATGATCGTAATCAGCAAAATTACGATTTCACAAAATTTCGCATACAAAAAATATTTTTTTGACTTTTACTCACTATTTTGTTTAACATGTAGCAATTTTGGTAGCAATAGCATTTATCTAGATTTTGCTATTAACCTCTAAATTCGGCACAAAATTATGCAAAATTTCATGAAAAATTATGTGAAACTATGAAATACAACTATTACATACGAAAACAATTACGATTTTCCCTGAAATTTTGCATTACGATTGCGATTCGAAAATACGAATTTCGATGTGAAGTTTCTCATATGCGAAATTTCGTCCCATCACTACTTTGGAGCCCTTTGGCAACAATAATGTGAGAATGGAAACAGTTTATCATTCAAACAAATGTGATTGGCAGTTTGTGTCTCCACCCCCTTTTCTAAATTTGAACCCTAGACACCCAATGACCAGCTGTAGCAGGAAAGAGGCCTCTGCCATTAACAGGGAAAGAAGGCAGCAGTTAAAATATCCCCCTTTAAAATCAATAGGTGACTTTTGATTGGCTGTTGTAGGCTCCACCCACTTTCCTGAATATTTTTTTCCCATCAACAGTGGCGTCGCTAAGGAGCTGTGGGCCCCAGTGCAAGTCTCAATGGCCTCGGTGCGGTCGCAACTTTATCATCCCTATTGCTACGCAACTGCCTATCACTCAGTGACCAACTGTGCCACGTTTAAGATCCCTTCGATTAACTGTCTAAGAATGGCTGCAGTTTCCATTTTTGTACAGGGGGAGCATGAGAACGCAGAACATATCTTCCCAGGTAGTAAGAGATCTGTATACTAAGTTTAGTTGAAATCAGTCAAGGCAATATCGAATGATTGCGACACACACATATACACATGCGCACACACACACACACACACACACACACACACACACACACACACACACACACACACGCGCGCACAGAAAGACTCAAAAACCAGATTTTATACTTATATTTATATAAATAAGGCTGTATAGGGTTAGGTGTTTTCTGTGAAATTATTCTGTTGTAATTTTCTCAGTTTAAGAGTCCTTTGGTTAATCCAATAGGCCAAAAGTGAAACAAACCATTTGGCAGATAGGATTGTAAGCCCGCCCACCACTTCACGGTAGACTCTTTTAGGTCGGGTCCTACTCTACACTACGCTGGCCTACTCTAACCGGTGCTATTCACCTTAATAACCTATTCTGTTGTTGGATGTGTGTGTGCGGTATGTGGGGCCTCATCTAATTCTGAATCTCCTGCTCTGATTGGTGCTGCTCACCAATGTACCCTGTTCTAGTGTTGGATGCATGTGTGAAATAAGGGCCCTTTTCCACTCCTGCCTGCGCTTCTGCCCGCCAACGCGCTGGGGTGTGTATGCCCAAGCAGCAACTTCCACTAGCCATGTTTGCGCCGTTTACCCATCAGGAACTGAGCGTGAATGTGGCGAGAATCGCGCAACCCGACGTCTGCATGCGGGGAAAAAAGCACACACAGTAGTGAGAAATGAGCATTGCGTTTTACATATGAATTGCTGTGCTCTAGCGATCGGCAAAATAGCTTTGATCCTCTTTTTGAAGCGCATCGCAGCCAGTGGCAAAGGAGCCTAAATCTAATCTAATCCTACAGTAATCTGTGTGGTTAGCCCTATGCTGTGGTCCACTGATTATCAGTTTTTGTATGTCTTTCTAAATTATGTCAGTCTGTGTATGAGTGTGCATCCAGCAGTGCATCACTTCAGTTTGATAGATTTTCATTAGATTTCAGGGTAAAAATCTATTGAATATCCATGGGCAGTGTGGGGAAGGATTTAAACCCTTTCGGATCAGATTAGACCAGGGAGGAATCTATCTTTTTGCCACATCAAGTAGCAATCTATAAATGTATGGGCATCTTTAGTTAGTGTATGTCCATCTATGGAAACAGCTGTCAGTGTATGTCAGTCAGCAGTGTTGCTTGCACCATTTCACAGAACCATTTCACAGAACCTCTTTGCACCCTTTGTTTCCAGGTGAGTTCGCTTCTTAACCTGTTTAAAAGAAAAAGAAAAACAAAGTCAGAGCCAGATCATCAACAAATCAACTTATGTAGGTGCCTAGGGCCTGGTGGGTATCCAGGGGCCTGTCTTGCACCTTTTCTGAGCCTGAGTCCCCCCCAACTTACCCTACGGAAGAAGTTAGGTGGCTGGCAGGAGGAGCCAAATTTGGTATATTGCAACCCTTTTCCTGTTAAACCACCGCTTCTGAAGCGCCACCCCCCTGTCCACTCCAGGCGACCGGGTACTACTTGTCTGTCCTCCGTAAAACAGGTAGCCCCTCTTTCTCACATTTTACAGTCGTGCTTATGCAATCAGACGGGACAAGCAGCGAAGAGTATACTGCATGACCACTGTGACACAGGGATCTGGAAATACTGGAGCCCTTAGGCTCCAGCTCTTGCTATTTATGCATCTCTGGGTATTGTGATGTCATAGTGGGCTTGAGGGCAACACCCACATTGTCAAAGGGGATCTTATGATTTCAGAAGCCCCGCCCATACTGCCATATTAGGTAATGTGGTTATATTGCCATATTACTGGCAGGGTTAATGCATGCTCTTTGCAGCATGCAGTTTGCTGCATGCTCTTTTGAATAAGAGCAATAAAGATTAACAGGAAATGCATTTGGTTGGCTTTGTTCTAAGCTGCACACAATTTGCTTGCAATTTGCAGGCATTAACCATTTCTGCTTGTAGCCTAATAATAATAATTTGAGGCCTCTGATATTAACAGCGTATTTATGGGAGCAATTGAAATATTCCCCTTGTAAAGCAAAAGGTGAAATTTATTTGGCTTTTGTAGGCTCCACCCACTTTCCTGAATATTAATGAGTCACCCAGTGATCAACTGTTCCAAGTTTAAGAACCCTGCCATTAACAGTATAAGAATATTGCAGTTTACATTTTCCAATTTGTGATTTTGGTTGTTGTTAGGTCCACCCACTCTTTGTAATGGTGACACACAGTCACTCAGTGACCATGTTTGTGAGCTTTGGAGCAGTGATGATCGTAATCAGCAAAATTACGATTTCACAAAATTTTGCATACATTTTTGCAATTACGCCTATACATAATTACGATTTGCAAACTAAATTGATTTCGTAGTCATTCATAATTTTGCATAAAGTTTGCGTCATTTTCATGAAATTTTGCGTAATTTTGTGCCGACTTTGGAGGTTAATAGCAAAGCTCCCATACATTCTACTGACACCAAAATTGCTACCTATGTTAAAGGGAATAGTGCTTACAAGGGGAAAAAAAGAATTTTCCACAAAGACTGTATAGTTTTTGAGAAAATCTTTTTTTTTTGGTTTTTGAACTTAGAAAAATGACAGTTTAAAAACCATTTTTCTTTGCATTTTTAAAATCAGTTTTCTCAAAAACTAAAAGGTCTTTTTGAAAAAATATTTTTTTGACTCGTACCCACTATTTTGTTTAACATGTAGCAATTTTGATAGCAATAGCATTTATCTAGATTTTGCTATTAACCTCTAAATTCGGCACAAAATTATGCAAAATTTCATGAAAAATTACGTGAAATTATGAAATACAACTATTACATACGAAATAAATTATGATTTTTCCTGAAATTTCACATTACAATTACGATGCAAAAATACGAATTTCGATGCGAAATTTTGCATATGCGAAATTTCGTCCCATCACTACTTTGGAGCCATTTGGCATCAATAATGTGAGAATGGAAGCAGTTTATCATTCAAACAAATGTGATTGGCTGTTTTTGTCTCTGCCCCTTTTCTGAATTTGAACCCCAGACACCCAATGACCAGCTGTAACAGGTTAGAGGCCTCTGCCATTAACAGGGTAAGAAGGCAGCAGTTAAAATATCCCCCTTTAAAATCAATAGGTGACTTTTGATTGGCTGTTATAGGCTCTGTGGTGATATATTGGGGTGCTGATAATGTTTAGGATAATAACAGAACATATTTCTGTCCTTTTTCTGTCTACTGGGTAAAACCTCAGATGTGTATTGTGCTTGGGAGTAATTGGTCACCTGGCCAGAGTAAACTGAAGGCTAATGTGAGTCTGCATGTAAATGTACATTACCTCTGCCCTCATTGTTCAGCAGGGGAAACTGTGTCTACTGCTAATTAGCTGCCAATTGAGGAAGAATAGGCTGGTCGGCATGGCTTTTGAACTCTGGAGTCAGCCATTGTCCCATTATACAAAGCGTCTTGCTTTGTATAATGGGACAATGGCTGACTCCAGAGTTCAAAAGCCATGCCGACCAGCCTATTCTTCCTCAATTGGCAGCTAATTAGCAGTAGACACAGTTTCCCCTGCTGAACAATGAGGGCAGAGGTACCAGAGTCTTGGGGAAAGGGGAAGCTGACACTGGAAGGTTTGAAATTTACATGACAGCCGGCTGGAAGGGGTTTTGAAATCTCTGCAGACTTTAAAAACTGAGACAGGAAAGCTTTGATGCTAGGAAATAATGTTGAGGAAGCCTTAATTAAGTTTTCACCTGGAGTTGAAAAGCCTCACTTCACAATCTTTTGATGTATAGACTTTTACCTGGGGAAATTGGATGTTAAGGAAGTCTTTTGTCGGGTGTGTGCGAAAATGCACTCTTACATGGAAGTTAGATCTCTGGAAATTGAATTATGTCTGAGATTTAATTAAACTAGTTCCCCTGTCCAAATGGGCTTGCAGCCTCAGGGCCAATATTCCAGCATAAAAGGCAGGGGGCAGATACCTAAAATCAGTCTACTCCTGACGGTAGCTGAAGCCGGACTCCCGGTCCATGCTAAGTGGGCTCCTGGTCGAACCAGAACTGTGTCTGTCCACAAAACCCAAGTCCAAGGTTCTTCTATCTTGATTCCTGTGTATGTTGGGTAAGGAAATAGCCTTGTGTGTATCTTGTAACTTTTACTTTGTAACTTTTTTAACTTTGTTTTTTGTACATCTTCTGTATATATTATTTTCTGCATTGTTCCAATTTATTTCTGGAATATTAAATTGTTATTTAATAAGCTTGACTTCTGCTGTACTAAACTAACACTCATAGCCTAGAAGAGACTGAAGTGTAACTAAGTTCATGCCTGATTGTATGATTGAACGACACTGCCGTATAAGATTGTAATTGCATTGTGTGTGGGGTGTTTGTCATACGTTGGCCTAAAGCGCGCAGCTGACCCAACGTACGAAAACGCCAGTGCGAGTAGCTCGACAGCAGAGTGGCTAACAGTATCGTTCGGAACGACTGTTAGTGGTTTTGCTTCACTACAGTGTAAGATTGCAATTGTGCGTGTGCGTGCGTTGCGTTCCCGTATTCGGCCTAAAGCGCAAAGCTTACCCGAATACGAAAACGCGGATTGCATGAGCACTCGACCGCAGAGTGGGCGTTTCTAGCAACAGCTAGTGGTGGCAGTGAGAAGTGTTCTGAAGGGTCACAGCCTTGTTTGTAGCTTGAATAAGGCTGTTCCCCTCTTGATCTGGTCAAACCCGCCGTCGGGATCCGTATACGCAGGCGTGCCGCGGGCCGGTTCCTGACAGACTCCACCCACTTTCCTGAATATTTTTTTCCCATCGGTCACTTGGTGACTGGGATTCGAATTCAGAAAAGGGGGTAGAGCCACAAACAGCCACAATAAGATTTGTTTGATTGATTTCAGTGGGAAAATTTAAACTGGTTCCATTGTCACATTATTGATTGAATTACCGTGTGTCAAGGTTAGAAAAAGTGACTAGACCCAACGACAACCAAATGCATACCCGAGAAAGGCAGGGTCTTCAGCTAGTATATAATACCAATAACAAAGGGAGCAGTATTTTTAGGGAACTGTTAGTCCTTCATTGTCCACCAACAAAGCATTCTGAGCACAGAGCAATAACTACCACATTAATACAGACAAACAGTACAAACCTTAGTGACCGCTGACAGTAATAACATTTATGAGAGATACAGTGACACAGCCTCAGCGGCTTCTCAAGCCACGACTTGAGAAGCCGATTGTCCGAAGTCGCTGCCAGCCATCTTACTACAAGAAACCCCACCTGATGATATGGAATATAACCCATGTCTGTCGTGAATGTACTGTAGATGTTTTATATTTCACTGTATGACAGAAATCCTCTTTATCTTATTCTTTATATACATTTCATGTTACATACTGTAGCATCTTTATTCGAGATGACAAACAAATGAAAGTACAAGTTGCTGAGGCTGCATTTCCACTTGTGCGGTGCGAATCGCCGCGGTAAAAATTCGCATGCGGATGCGAAATTCGCATGCGGGTCCATGCGAATTTTCATGCAAATTCGCACGCGAATTCGCATGGATGACGATGTATGCGAATTTAACCATGGCACTGCTGGTGTCGAATTCGCATGAAAATTCGCATGAAAATTCGCATACCCAAACCTCATGCGAATTTCCTATTAAATACATTGTATGCGATTCGCATAGCGGTATGCGGTATGCGAATTCTGATGGCTCTGCCATGCGAATTTTTTCTGCACAGAAAAACGCAAAGGAATCCTGACAAGTGGAAACAGTCCGATTCACTTGTATTGCTATGCGAATTTGCATGCGAAAAACGCATGCGAATTCGCGATAGTGGAAATGAGCCCTGAGTGATGGATATATTGGTACAGGACAGAAGCAGGAAGTGATGGGAGGATTCCGGGACCAGATGTCAGACTGTTAAAGGAACCATGCTATTACCAAATTCCAAATAAAAAGCACATGACGTACTATTCTTTGTAACTTTTCATATGCCAGAGGGACTTACTTACCGTATATACCCCCCGCGGCCGCTGCTGCTATTACCTTGTTAGACAACGGCCGCTTCCTAATCCGCGTTCCTCTTCTTTCTCAGAGTGTATCACAGCAGCGCACCCGGCGCTGCTGCTGTGACGATGCAGGGGGCAGGAAAGAGCGCGGCTCCCTATAGCGGCGATCTGTATCGCCGTTACCAAGGGAACCGCTCTTTCCTGCCCCCTGCATCGTCACAGCAGCAGCGCCGGGCGCGCTGCTGTGATACACTCTGAGAAAGAAGAGGAACGCGGATTAGGAAGCGGCCGCTGTCTAACAAGGTAATAGCAGCAGCGGCGGCCGCGGGGGGAGCACTACCCACCTATGCTGGGCACTATACTAGCTAAACTGGGTACTATACTAGCTAAACTGGGCACTATACTGGCTAAACTGGGCAATATACTAGCTAAACTGGGCACTATACTGGCTAAACTGGGCACTTTACTAGCCATACTGGGGCACTATACTAGCTAAACTGGGCACTTTACTAGCCATACTGGGGCACTATACTAGCTAAACTGGGCACTATACTAGCTAAACTGGGCACTATACTGGCTAAACTGGGCACTATACTGGCTAAACTGGGCACTATACTGGCTAAACTGGGCACTATACTAACTAAACTGGGCACTTTACTAGCCATACTGGGACACTATACTAGCTAAACTGGGCACTATACTAGCTAAACTGAGGCACTACCTACCCATACTGGGCACTATACTGGCTATACTGGGCACTTTACTAGCTATACTGGGCACTATACTAGCTATACTGGACACTACCTACCTATACTGGGCACTATACTAGCTATATTGGGACACACTGGGGGGCTGCACCAATCCAGCATTTCCTACCCCGGGGTCAATCATTTTTCCCTGTTTTTTCAGGGAAAAGTTGGGGGGTCGGCTTATATGCGGGTCGGCTTATATGCGAGTATATACGGTACCTATATATGTTAGATAATTATGTATAAGCCCTTTGACCTAACAGCTGATTGGCCAACACCTGATTTGATGGTGGCTGCTATTAGAGAGAAGAGCTAATGTTATGCATTGGTGAGGAGAGGTTAGTGCTATGCCCACTAATGATACAATCTTTATTTACCAATTTTACTACCATTACCACATTCACTACCATTTTTATGTAATATGATGGACTATCTTAAGGATCCATTCAAAGTATATTCACTCAGTCTACCCTTCTACATAGATTTGGGAAGATTGTACACTCAAGATTGTATGATTAGTGGGCAGCATTATAGGCATTGGTGAGAAGCGGTAGTTTTAGGCATTGGAAAGGAAAGGTTAGTGTTAGGCATCAGAGAGGTGAGGGTAATTTTAGGCAGAGGAAAGGTTAGTGTCTGGATGGTAGATGCCATGCAATTTTCTGTCAGATTGACAAATTAAATGATAATTTACAACATATCCGATCAGGTTTCCGATTGAAAACCTTTTGTAATCAATTTTGTGCAGTAGCTATTAGAAAATCAATCAGAACCTGATCAGACCTGTTGAAAAATTATGTTTGACCTGTCGGTCTAACAGGATATTGCATAGTGTGTACCAGGCTTCAGGCATTGGTGAGGAGAGGTTATTGTACTCCTCCTCTACTGTTGCTTTCCTAAACCTTTCTATTTGAGTAATCTCTGTCTCTTAACACTGTAGATTTCTCTCTCTACAGACACAGGCAGCTCATTGCATTTCCTCTCACAAACAACCCATAAAGTCTGCAACAAACTGGCTGACTGGCGTCTGCTGGCCAGATAGAGGCAGGACATTGCTCTAGCTGGGAGTTAGCAATTATTTGTGTTTATTGCAGTTGGCATTCAGTTTAGAGGTGGTGGGGGTGAGTTCCCTGGAGGTGAGAGGTCCAGGACTTGCCCACACTTCCCTCTGGGTATCGCATGGTGGTTTGGGGGCCCCAGCTAGTGAGAGAGACTGGGGCCCCTGGCTGTCATGCGGACCAGTGTTTGTGATTTTGGAACCCATAAAGTCTGTCAAGAAGTTCTTTACCTTTTACACCAGAGTGGTGGGCTAGTTGCTGATTGTTTGCAAGGATTGCTCTCAGGAGACAGAGAACTCTTGTGATTGGCCTGAACATGCACCAGATGAAAATTACTTTTTTTGTGCAAAAAAAAAAAAAAGAATTTAACATTGCCTTTCACGGCTTTAGGTATTCCAGATCAGAATCATGAAATCTAGCCTGGAAAATAACTAAATTATACCACTCATCACTACTTAAAGGACAACTGAAGTGAGATGGATATGGAGGCTGCCATATTTATTTCCTTTTACACAATACCATTGCTGGGAAGCCCTGCTGATTTATTTGTCTACTGTAGTGTGTGAATAGCACCAGAAACAAGCATACAGCTAATCTTGCCAGGTCTGACAATTATGTCAGAACCACCTGATCTGCATGTGCTTGTTATGGGTCTATTTATGGTTAAAGGTTTTAGAGGCAGAAGATTAACAGGATAGCCAGGCAACTGGTATTGGGAAATAAATATGTCAGCCTCCATATTCCTCTTGGTACAGCTGTCCTTTACCTTAGGTTAACCTGCTTGCAGAAAAGGGGCTTGATTCACTAAAGGTGCGTACACACACACTATTGCCAGCAACGACGGGTCCGCCGGACCCTCCCACTAGGCGGACGTTCAGCCCACAGTAGCACGTGTGTACGCGCTGTTGGTGGACTGATAAAGCTGTTTCTGAACGATCCGCTGAGCGTATCGTTCAGAAACAGCCTTATCAGTCTGCCTGACAGACTGTACACACGCACTACTGTCGCTGGAATGCCCGCCCAGCGGGAGGGTCTGACGAACCCGTTGTTCATAGTCGTAGTGCGTGTGTACACACGTTAAGACAAATAGCATGCCTTGTCAAAGTTAACATGCCTTATCAGAGTTGCATAGCGAGCGATACAAACTTGTGGCAATGACAAGAGCTCCACTCGTCCTGCCCTGAGCCCCTGCGGGTTCGTTCAGTCACACCCCTAGTCACGCCCCTGACACACTCCTAGTCATGCATATCATAAAGGTTTCATAGGAAAAATATGTTGTTTTATAATGTAAACCACACTGGCCCCTTCAATCCTGGTTAATTTTCCTTCATATTAACATTTGAAAATAAGAAATATATCAATTTAAAGGATAGGAGTCAGGGGCGTAACTAGACATCACTGGGCCCCCCTGGAAACTTTGGATGGGGCCCCCCCACGAAACTTTGGATGAGGCCCCCCATCCCCCTCGCTTTCTGCATTGGAAAACTGAGCACCAATGTGTTTTCCCCATGCAGATAAAAACACTTAGACTTAAAGAAAACGTCAGGCAATCTATGCCTATGCAACCCCTAGATCTATTTACCCGGGGCGTCCTCCAGCCCCTTGCAGCCAACAAGTCCTTCGTCGCAGCTCTGCTCCCAGTACATAAATACACACACAGCCTTATTATGTTACTACATGAGAGCACATGCTATATGGAGGAACAACAATGACATACTGAACATAAGATACAGTATATACTGTAGCTTTGGCAAAACTTTCAGAATGTCACTGATTGATACTGTTATTACAACAACTTGGACTCAGTATGAGACAAAAAGCTCTCAATGAAGCAGCAACAGTAAAGGTGGCCATACACTGGTCGATTTGCCATCAGATAGACCAACAGATAGATCCCTCTCTGATCGAATCTGATCAGAGAGGGATCGTATGGCTGCCTTTACTGCAAACAGATTGTGAATCGATTTCAGCATGAAACCGATCACAATCTGTGGAGCTGCCGCCGCCACCTATACATTACGTGCTCCGGCCAGCGCGAGTCCCCGCTCTCTCCGCGGTCTCTTCTCCACTGGGTTCCGGGTTTCGGACCAGCTGGCTGCTTCCTGTCCGGGGAAGTTTAAACAGTAGAGGGCGCTCTACCATTTAAACTTCCTGCCGGGACAGGAAGTAGCCAGCCAATCTGAAACCCGGAACCCAGGGGAGAAGAGACCGCGGAGAGAGCGGGGACTCGCGCCGGCCGGATCAGGTAATGTATTGCCGCTAGCATCGGTCGTCGGGCATACGAACGCCGCTATCGACGCTCTCCCGACCCGCCGGCGATCATGGGAAATCTTCCGAACGGACGGAACGACGGGAATCGTCGGGAACGATCGATTTCGGACAGAAAATTATCGTCGGTCAGCGTGTGCGTGACAATTTCACAGCCGATTCGATCACAGTGATCGAATCGGTTGTATATCGGCGGGAAAATCGGTAAGTGTATGGGCCCCTTAAGACATCAATCTCCACTCCACTGTGTTGTAAAAGTAATCAGAGCCATAAGGTCATTAGCCTGTGTGTGATAAGGATCTAGGAATCCTTTTGGAGTGATTGCTGAAAAGGGAAAGTCTACAACTTTTTTTCAAAATGTGACTCCTTTGTTTGTAAGGTTGTACATGAAGTCATCAGAACTTTGCAGCAATGAGAGACAGATGTTTTTTATGAACCCTAGAGAGCAGGGACAGTGTACAAATTCCAAAGTGTGTATGAGTCCTTATCTGTGTTGTGGACACATGCAGTCAATATAACAATGGTGCGAGAGTAGAATACATTTTTTCTCTCCATGCCCTTAGCTGTCAGTCTCTCAAACTTTTGAGTCTCTCAAACTTTTCATGGCGTGGGCATGTATAGCTGCCAATGGAACTGGTTATCTTATATTTATTGATGATGTGACTGCTGACAAAAGCAGCAGGATGAATTCAGAAGTGTTTTGAGCAATATTATCCGCTCATATTAAGTCAAATACTTCACAACTCATTGGACGGCACTTCACAGTGCAGATGGATGATGACTCAAAGAATACTGTAGAAGCAACCAAAGAGTTTTTGAAGGGAAAGAAGTGGAATGTTATGCAATGGCCAAGTCAATCATCTGACCTGAATCCGATGGAGCATGCATTTCACTTGCTGAAGCCAAAACTGAAGGGAAAATGCCCCAAGAACAAGCAGGAACTCAAGACAGTTGCAGTGGAGGCCTGGCAGAGCAATACCAGGGATGAAACCCAGTGTCTGGTCATGTCTATACGTTCCAGTCATCAGGCTGTAATTAAATGCAAAGGATTTGCAACCAAGTATTAAAAAGTGAAAGTTTGATTTATGATTATTTTTCCAGCCCATTTCTTTTGGTCCCTTAACAGGTGGGAGGCACATATGCAAACTGTTGTAATTCCTACACTGTTCACCTGATTTGGATGTAAATACCCTCAAATTAAAGCTGACAGTCTGCAGTTAAAGCACATTGGCCCATATGCAATTGTTTTTTTCTCCTGAGTTATCTCCTTGGAGATAATTTTATTAAACTTTTATCCTCCTGTGACATACACATTTTTGTCAAAGATACTGGTTTACCGGGAGTTCCTTTTTTTCTTCCAGTTTTCACTCATTTGAGTTTGCCTGCCTCATCTCACTAATCTATGACATATGATTATGCTATGTTTATGATAGGTTTAATTTCCGGGTGGTGCGACCTGCTTACACAATTGTGTTTTGCATTGTCCCTGCTACCTTGGGCGATTGTCTCACACCCCCTGTTCTTTTTTTGAGTAATTTATGTGGCATGTCTGGGTTTTCCCAGTTATGCATAGTTTGCATCATTATATATATTTTTTTATTTATTTGGTATTTTGGTGCTTGATGCAGAGTTTGCCTTTAAGTCGCGCTCGTTCCACTCCTATGACCGTCCGCCCCCTTCCTGTCGATGGGAGCTGTGTCACTTTGAACTACTTGGTTAGCACATCTGTGCTTCCTGTGTTGGGATTTTGGAGCGCATTTGCGCTCCGGTGACTCACCGCCCACACGCCACACCTGCGTGGCTTTGGTAGGCATGTGGTGGGCGGGCGGAGGCTTGTTGCGAGTGCGGCTAAGTTTAAATACGCCATTATGGCGCTATTGTACTGATTTCTACACTGTCTGCCTTTGCAAAGGCCGCAAGTTGCGGCAAAACATGTCAGGCTTATGGGCAGCTTCAAGTTTCCTCTAGGCACCCCTGCATGAGCCGCTCTGGACTATCATGGACAATACACATCGCCTCAACGTATCTACTATCTGAACAGGAGGGGTAACTATGGAACAGCATTTAATCGAGGCCGGCTTCTGACTGCAAGTAGAGACTTTGTATGCATGCTTTTCCACAACAAGCTTCAATGCCCTGCCACTGGGGGTTATTATAGCATTGGCTGCTAGATCTAGGATTTGGCTATCACACATATATGAGCTTATATGAACTGCTCTCCTTTGTCATTCATCGTTTGTGCCAAAATCTACTATAATCTGCTGTGCTACGGACAGGTTGGCCATCATTACCCTGCGATTGGGGGACTATACATGTCATTCATCTTAAAGTGACACAGCTGATCTTGGGCTTGTTGACCATCGCTTGCATGTACTGCTTGTTTACCTCGACATCACGTATACTACCTGGGGACTATAACATCCATCAGGACGGCATCTCAGGTTCATGAACACGGATGTACATGACTAGTCATTACTGCTTGCTGTGCTGACCCTCATATTGAATTGCTGAGACCATTGATCAATAAGCCATCCTTCCTATTGCTGATCTGCTCCATGAATATCCCCTGCTAGGATCATCCCGTTTAGTTCCAGAGTAGGACTTTTTTGTGGATGGGGACTGCAGCCCCACCACTTCATGTTGCTTGTTGCCGTTTGGTGTGTTTTTTGGAGGTTTTTGGTTGGGATTTTTGTTTTTGATTGATTACTATTTTTGTAGGTTTGTAGATGTACCATATGTTATTTTTTTTATTACATATTTATTAATAAAAGCAATTTTTTGCAATTTCTCATGCACCCAAGAGCCAATTCTCTTCTACTTGATAATACATTTTATTATTTTGTTTATAATAACTTAAGCATTTTACAACTGAATTAGTACCCAAAGTTTGATTAAAAAGTACTATCAAAATTATTTGAGTATTTTCTTGTTGAAATATCACCTAGGAGAAAACTAGGAGGAAAAGTGAATTGCATATGGGCCTTGTCGTAGTGTTGGGCGAACATCTAGATGTTCGGGTTCGGGCCGAACAGGCCGAACATGTCCGCGATGTTCGGGTGTTCGACCCGAACTCCGAACATAATGGAAGTCAATGGGGACCCGAACTTTTGTGCTTTGTAAAGCCTCCTTACATGCTACATACCCCAAATTTACAGGGTATGTGCACCTTGGGAGTGGGTACAAGAGGAAAAAAAAATTTAGCAAAAAGAGCTTATAGTTTTTGAGAAAATCGATTTTAAAGTTTCAAAGGGAAAACTGTCTTTTAAATGCGGGAAATGTCTGTTTTCTTTGCACAGGTAACATGCTTTTTGTCGGCATGCAGTCATAAATGTAATACATATAAGAGGTTCCAGGAAAAGGGACCGGTAATGCTAACCCAGCAGCAGCACACGTGATGGAACAGGAGGAGGGTGGCGCAGGAGGAGAAGGCCACGCTTTGAGACACAACAACCCAGGCCTTGCATGAGGACAAGAAGCGTGCGGATAGCATGCTTTGTACCACCATGCAGTCATAAATGTAATAAAGATAAGTGGTTCAATAAACAGGGACCACGCGGCAACGCTAACCCAGCAGCAGCACACGTGATGGAACAGGAGGAGGCGCAGGAGGAGAAGGCCACGCTTTGTGAGACACAACAACCCAGGCCTTGCATGAGGACAAAAAGCGTGCGGAGAGCATGCTTTGTACCGCCATGTAGTCATAAATGTAATAAAGATAAGAGGTTCAATAAACAGGGACCACGCGGCAACGCTAACCCAGCAGCAGCAGCAGCAGCAGCACACGTGATGGAACAGGAGGAGGCGCAGGAGGAGAAGGCCACGCTTTGTGAGACACAACAACCCAGGCCTTGCATGAGGACAAAAAGCGTGCGGATAGCATGCTTTGTACCGCCATGTAGTCATAAATGTAATAAAGATAAGAGGTTCCATAAACAGGGACCGGCAACGCTAACCCAGCAGCAGCAGCAGCAGCAGCACACGTGATGGAACAGGAGGAGGCGCAGGAGGAGAAGGCCACGCTTTGTGAGACACAACAACCCAGGCCTTGCATGAGGACAAAAAGCGTGCGGATAGCATGCTTTGTACCGCCATGTAGTCATAAATGTAATAAAGATAAGAGGTTCCATAAACAGGGACCACGCGGCAACGGTAACCCAGCAGCAGCAGCAGCAGCAGCAGCACACGTGATGGAACAGGAGGAGGCGCAGGAGGAGAAGGCCACGCTTTGTGAGACACAACAACCCAGGCCTTGCATGAGGACAAAAAGCGTGCGGATATAGCAGCAATGCTTTTTGCCGCCATGCAGTCATAAATGTAATACAGATGAGAGGTTCAATAAACAGGGACCGGAAACGCTAAACCATCCCAGATGTTCATCGGTCATGTTACTTGGTTGGGGTCCAGGAGTGTTGCGTAGTCGTTTCCAATCCAGGATTGATTCATTTTAATTTGAGTCAGACGGTCTGCATTTTCTGTGGAGAGGCGGATACGCCGATCTGTGATGATGCCTCCGGCAGCACTGAAACAGCGTTCCGACATAACGCTGGCTGCCGGGCAAGCCAGCACCTCTATTGCGTACATTGCCAGTTCGTGCCAGGTGTCTAGCTTCATGCCCGGTTTCAGGTCCAGCGGTGCCAGCCACAAATCCGTCTGTTCCTTTATTCCCCTCCAAATTTCCTCCCCTGTGTGCTGCTTATCCCCAAGGCAGATCAGCTTCAGCAACGCTTGCTGACGCATGCCAACAGCTGTGCTGCACTGCTTCCACGATCCTACTGCTGCTGGTGCTGGGTTAGCATTTCCGGATGAGGTACAGCTTTGAGATGCGTTGGAGGAGAAGGAGTCAGAGAGGTAGGTGCTGCTGTTGTTATCCAGCTGTTTGCGGCGTGGGCAACACCCGCGCCGTAGCAGGTGAGGAATCGCTGCCAGGCTCCACAAGGTTCACCCAGTGCGCGGTAAGGGAGATGTATCGACCCTGGCCGAACGCACTCGTCCAGGTGTCAGTGGTGAGGTGAACCTTGCAGGCAACGGCATTCTTCAAGCTTCGGGTTATTTAGCTGACCACGTGCTCATGCAACTCAGGCACTGCAGAGCGCGCAAAGTGGTAGCGGCTGGGAACAACGTAACGTGGGATGGCCACTGACATCATGCCCTTGAAGCTGTTTGTCTCCACCACTCGATATGGCAGCATTTCGCAGGCCAGAAGCTTGGCTATGCTGGCTGGCTGTTACTGCCACGGCCCGGGGGTCATTTGCTGGCAATTTCCTCTTGTGCTCAAACATCTCAGAGACAGACAACTCAACCGTAGCGCTGCACACCGAAGGGCTGTTGGTTGTTGTGTTTGATGAACACTGGGAGACCTCAAGAGCACTAGTCCGGAAAGTGACAGTGTCAGCATCGTCTGATGTTTGTGAATGTTGTGAACCACGCAATGGCTGGGCTACTGCTGCTGCTGAGGCGGGTCTGGTGGTGAGTCTGGTGAACCCAAGGGAGGCAGTGTTGCTGGTGGTACCCTGTCCTGCCGCGTTTGCCCACAGAGTGGGATGTTTGGATAGAATGTGGCGGCTCATGCTGGTGGTGGAGAGGTTGTTAATACTTTTCCCCCTGCTCAGGCGGGTCTTGCACACCTTGCAAATCGCCATGGTAACATCCTCAGTGCAGTCTTCAAAGAAAGCCCAGACTTTAACTGGCTGAGGACTCGGACCTCGTGCGTGATGTGCTGGTGCTGCTTAACCCACTGCTGGACGCTTGAGAGGTCATCCAAGTAATTATCTGGTCCTGTTCTTTTGGATCTGTGAGGGTTGTTGTCCTGGACAACATGGGCAGTATTGAGTGGGTTTTCTTGGGTGCTCCCCTGTGGCCTGTACGTGAACCGTCAGGGGAAACACCTCTTCCCTTGCCCCTCCCTCTTTCACCGGATTTCTTCCTCATTTCACTTATCCTTAAAGTACACGCTGACTGGCAGCAGTACAGTGGCAGTACAGAAATGCTATACAGTGGTGGGTGAGCGGTGTACCACTATTGTCAGCAGTGACACAGAGCACAATGCTATACAGTGGCGGGTGAGCGGTGTACTACTGTTCCCAGCAGACACAGAGTGGAAGTAAACACAATGCTATATAGTGTGGCTGAGCCGTGTACACAGAGTGGCATTAAACACAATGCTATATAGTCTGCTATATAGTCACCCCGAACAGGGTGATGTTCTGCAGAACCCGAACAGTGGCAAACACTGTTCGCCCAACACTACTGGGAGGGAACGCAGATTTTAGTACCTAAACACACGATACAACATGTTTTCCGGGGTCGGACTCTGAGGCACATACAGATGGTCCCGATCATCATCCTCATCATACAACTCTTCTCCTGAGTCTGACCCACCCACCACCTCTGCCACCCCAACATCCCCAGACACAGACCCCTCATCGTCCTCAACATTAACTTGGGATGCTGGCCTGAGCCAGACCTCCTCCTCCACATCAGGCCCCATCATCTCCTCAATGGCAGCCCTCATTAATCGCTCTGGCGACGGACTGATGGACACAACGTTCTCCTCCGGGGAGGGCTGCTGCTGACCACTGGCTGCTGGGGTGGATGTTATAGCTTGCGTGGGGCGTTGGCTGTTGCTGTTGTTGGGAGTGCTGCTCACAGCGGAGGTCTCTGGGGAACTCATGTTGAGCTCATATAGTGGTTGACGGTGAGTGGAGTATTACTGATCCCAGCAATATACACACTGACTGGCAGAGTACGCAATGCTATATAGTGTGGCTGAGCGGTGTACACAGAGTGGCAGTAAACACAATGCTATATAGTCTGGCTGAGCGAGCGGTGTACTACTGTTCCCAGCAGAATCAGAGTGGCAGTAAACAATGGTATATAGTCTGGCTGAGCGGTGTACACAGAGTGTCAGTAAACAATGGTATATAGTCTGGCTGAGCGAGCGGTGTACTACTGTTCCCAGCAGAATCAGAGTGGCAGTAAACAATGGTATATAGTCTGGCTGAGCGGTGTACACAGAGTGTCAGTAAACAATGGTATATAGTCTGGCTGAGCGAGCGGTGTACTACTGTTCCCAGCAGAATCAGAGTGGCAGTAAACAATGGTATATAGTCTGGCTGAGCGGTGTACACAGAGTTTCAGTAAACAATGGTATATAGTCTGGCTGAGCGGTGTACACAGAGTGTCAGTAAACAATGGTATATAGTCTGGCTGAGCGGTGTACACAGAGTGGCAGTAAACACAATGCTATATAGTCTGGCTGAGCGAGCGGTGTACTACTGTTCCCAGCAGAATCAGAGTGGCAGTAAACAATGGTATATAGTCTGGCTGAGCGGTGTACACACAATGCTATATAGTCTGCTATATAGTGTCAGTAAACAATGGTATATAGTCTGGCTGAGCGAGCGGTGTACTACTGTTCCCAGCAGAATCAGAGTGGCAGTAAACAATGGTATATAGTCTGGCTGAGCGGTGTACACAGAGTGTCAGTAAACAATGGTATATAGTCTGGCTGAGCGAGCGGTGTACTACTGTTCCCAGCAGAATCAGAGTGGCAGTAAACAATGGTATATAGTCTGGCTGAGCGGTGTACACAGAGTGTCAGTAAACAATGGTATATAGTCTGGCTGAGCGAGCGGTGTACTACTGTTCCCAGCAGAATCAGAGTGGCAGTAAACAATGGTATATAGTCTGGCTGAGCGGTGTACACAGAGTGTCAGTAAACAATGGTATATAGTCTGGCTGAGCGGTGTACACACAATGCTATATAGTCTGCTATATAGTGTCAGTAAACAATGGTATATAGTCTGGCTGAGCGAGCGGTGTACTACTGTTCCCAGCAGAATCAGAGTGGCAGTAAACAATGGTATATAGTCTGGCTGAGCGGTGTACACAGAGTTTCAGTAAACAATGGTATATAGTCTGGCTGAGCGGTGTACACAGAGTGTCAGTAAACAATGGTATATAGTCTGGCTGAGCGGTGTACACAGAGTGGCAGTAAACACAATGCTATATAGTCTGGCTGAGCGAGCGGTGTACTACTGTTCCCAGCAGAATCAGAGTGGCAGTAAACAATGGTATATAGTCTGGCTGAGCGGTGTACACAGAGTGTCAGTAAACAATGGTATATAGTCTGGCTGAGCGGTGTACACAGAGTGTCAGTAAACAATGGTATATAGTCTGGCTGAGCGGTGTACACAGAGTGGCAGTAAACACAATGCTATATACTCTGGCTGAGCGAGCGGTGTACTACTGTTCCCAGCAGACACAGAACAGTGAACAGAATGCTATATAGTGTGGCTGAGCGAGCGGTGTACCACTATTCCCAGCAGACACAGAACAGTGAACAGAATGCTATATAGTGTGGCTGAGCGGGCGGTGTACCACTATTCCCAGCAGACACAGAACAGTGAACAGAATGCTATATAGTGTGGATGAGCGAGCGGTGTACCACTATTCCCAGCAGACACAGAACAGTAAACAGAATGCTATATAGTGTGGCTGAGCGAGCGGTGTACCACTATTCCCAGCAGACACAGAACAGTGAACAGAATGCTATATAGTGTGGCTGAGCGAGCGGTGTACCACTATTCCCAGCAGACACAGAACAGTGCACAGAATGCTATATAGTGTGGCTGAGCGAGCGGTGTACCACTATTCCCAGCAGACACAGAACAGTAAACAGAATGCTATATAGTGTGGCTGAGCGAGCGGTGTACCACTATTCCCAGCAGACACAGAACAGTAAACAGAATGCTATATAGTGTGGCTGAGCGAGCGGTGTACCACTATTCCAAGCAGACACAGAACAGTGAACAGAATGCTATATAGTGTGGCTGAGCGAGCGGTGTACCACTATTCCCAGCAGACACAGAGTGGCAGTAAACAGAATGCTATATAGTGTGGCTGAGCGAGGTACACAGAGTGGCAGTAAACAGAATGCTATATAGTGTGGCTGAGCAAGCGGTGTACTACTATTCCCAGCAGACACAGAGTGGCAGTAAACAGAATGCTATATAGTGTGGCTGAGCGAGGTACACAGAGTGGCAGTAAACAGAATGCTATATAGTGTGGCTGAGCAAGCGGTGTACTACTGTTCCCAGCAGTGACACAATGACAGGGGGGACCCTGGCTAGCGTGGCTGGAGCGCGAACTACCCTGCCTGCCTACCCAAAGCTAAACCCACAGACAAATGGCGGAGATATGACGTGGTTCGGGTATTTATTTACCCGAACCACGTGACCGTTCGGCCAATCAGAGCGCGTTCGGGTCCGAACCACGTGACCCGTTCGGCCAATCACAGCGCTAGCCGAACGTTCGGGGAACGTTCGGCCATGCGCTCTTAGTTCGGCCATATGGCCGAACGGTTTGGCCGAGCACCGTCAGGTGTTCGGCCGAACTCGAACATCACCCGAACAGGGTGATGTTCTGCAGAACCCGAACAGTGGCGAACACTGTTCGCCCAACACTAGCCTTGTGTTCATTTCATTTCAAATCCATTGTGGTTGTGTATAGAGCCAAAAATGTTAGAATTGTGTCGATGTCCCAATATTTATGGACCTGACTGTATACAGTGCTGCCCATAATTATTCATACCCCTGGCAAATTTTTATTCAAAAAGCAAGTAATTTTTTGACGCGAAATGACATAGGTGTCTCCTAAAAAATAGTAAGACAATGTTCAAGGGGCATTATTGTGGAAAAAACATTTTTCAGCTTTTATTTACATTTGAGCAAAAAGTGTCCAGTCCAAAATTATTCATACCATTCTCAATAATCAATAGAAAAGCATTTATTGGCTATTACAGCAATCAAACAGACCAGCAGACCAGCTTTTTGCATGTCTCCACAGGTATTTTTTGCCGATTCATCTTTAGCAATGAGCTCCAAATCTTTCAGATTGGAGGGTCTTCTTACCATCACCCTGATCTTTGGCTCCCTCCTCAGATTCTCAATTGGATTCATGTCAGAACTCTAGCTGTTGTTGTCTGCTAACGATTTCTTCACCACTTTTAATGTGTTTTTTGGGTCATTGTCATGCTGAAATGTCCACTGGTGCCCAAGGCCAAGTTTCTCTGCCTGATGCTGTCATTGAGAATCCTCATGTATTGCTCTTTTTTTCATGGTGCTGTTTACTGTGATTAGGTTTCCTGGTCTATTGGCTGAAAAATACTCCCAAAGCATTAGGTTCCCACCACCATGTTTGACAGTGGGGAAGGTGTTCTTTGGTTTGAAGGCTTCTTTTTTTTTTTTTTTACACCAAATGAAAGAAACATCGTTGTGACCAAACAATTCAATTTTTGTTTCATCTGACCATAACACAGAAGACCAGAAGTCTTCTTCTTTGTCCAAATGAACATTTGCAAAGTCCAAGTTAGCTTTTGTGTGCCTTATCTGGAAAAGTGGTGTCTTCCTTGGTCTGCATCCGTAGAATCCAGCAGTGTGCAGTGTCCGTTGGATTGTCTGCTTTGAGACATTGCCCCCAGCAGGGCCCAGATTCACCAGGATGGCCTTGGTGGTGATCCTTGGATTATTTTTCACTTCTCTTACTATCCTCCTGGTCAGCACAGGTGTCACTTTTGGCTTCCGACCACGTCCTCTGAGATTTTCCGCAGTGCGAAACCTCTTTTTTTTTTTAATGATACTTTGCACTGTAGCCACTGGAACTTTAAAACATTTAGAAATGGCCTTGTAGCCCTTTCCTGACTTGTAAGCAGCCACAATGCACATGTCCTCATTGAGCTCCTTCGTCTTAAGGTGCGTACACACGCACTACTTCCGCCAATGATGGGTCCTTCAGACCGTTCCACTGGGCGGACGTTCAGCCGACAGTAGCGATCCGCTGAGCGGATCATTCAGAAACAGCCTTATCAGTCTGCCGACAGCGCATACACACTGCTACTGTCGGCTGAATGTCCGCCCAGCGGGAGGGTCTGAAGGACCGTTCGTTGGCGGAAGTAGTGAGTGTGTACGCACCTTTAGCCATGACTGTCCACAAACCAACTGCAGAGATCTGCTGTTTTTCACCTGTTGAGTTGATTAAAACAGCAGTTCCCAATTAATCAGGGTAATTAGAATGCTTTAGAACAACTTGGACTATTTGGAATGGTATAGAACTCTGGATTTTCCCACAGACTGTGACAGTTTGTGAAGGGTATGGATCATTTTGGAGTGGACGCTTTTTGCTCAAATGTAAAGAAAAGCTGAGAAATGTTTTTTTTCCACAATAATGCCTCTCGTACATCGTCTTATTATCTTTTGGGAGACACCTATGTCATTTCTCGTCACAAAATGACTTGCTGCTTGGACAAAAGTACATTTAAGTCAAAATTTGCAAGGGGTATGAATAATTATGGGCAGCACTGTATGTGTACAAGTCCAAAATGTAATTGAGGTGAATCACAGTAGTTTGCATTTGATTCTGGAGGTAAAATGGAGGAAATTTCACCTCAGAAGGAGATGAGGTCTAGGGAGAAGGAAAATGCCTTTTAAATCTCCAGCAAGCAAGAAAATACAGAACATTTTCACAGTATTTTTTTACTAGTTTTGGTAAATTTTAAATTACGAAATGCTGACAAATTATTTTAAAGAGAAAATAAATGAAAATGTATCACCTATGAGGAAACTGCATTTGGGGCCCAGTGTTTGCAAAAGTAGCATAGTAAGCCCAGAAAAACTTTACATCTGCGAGCCTAAGATAAGAGTCAAGCAAACAGACCAGGGTCTCCTATCCTCCCTCTAATGTAAGGAGGCAGAAGACACCACCCAATAAGCGAACAAAAATGTTTCTCAAACAGCATTCTTAATTTTAGACTTTTGGCTCACTTAAACTGGTTATTTACATGTACAACAGTGAGAAAACCAACCTTAAGCTAGGCATGTATGGTATTATCAGATTAGTGATAGATCAGGTTAAATGAGCAATATCTACCCAATACTGATACAGGGCATGAAAAGACTGCCATGGCTGCCTGTCACATGCGCAGGTATACAGGCAGATGTCAGCGGCCGGTCCCTGTACATCTCTTATTCTCCCTACTGTTTAGTGTGGTTTGCCTTCTAAAAACAGAAGATATTTGCGATAATTCAGCTTTAAGGCTGCTTTCACAGTGGGACGTTACAGGCGCACGTTAGAGCAGCCTGTAACGCACCCCAACGAAAAATCAATGGGCTGTTCACAGTGCCCACGTTGCGTTACATTGTAACGCAGCATGTCTACATAACGTACTGCATGCAGTACTTTACACGCGGCTAAGCCACGTTAGACTGTTTGCACATGCTCAGTAGGGTTTTTTTTTTTTTTCATTTTATGGGCGGAGAGGAGGCGGGGAGAGGCCGCCACATAGCCAGGCACATGGCTACTTATTATTCACTGCACTTGCAGTGTTTACATCCTGGAGCGGCCGCGGATTGGCTGGCGGGACCACATGATGCGGAGAGCTCCGCTCACGTGGTCTCCGCAGTGCCTCCGACAGAGCAGGCGCACCAAGAGCTGCTTGTAACGTGGCTCTTGGTAGCATCCTGCTCCAACACCACCAGGCGTTGCGTTAGGGGCACGTTATGTGCCCTATAACGTCCCCTAAACGCAACATCCTGGTGTGTAAGTAGCCTAAGTGAACATCTGTGATTACCCACAATGCACAGCTACTGAATATGCAAATTATCTCTTAATCCCCTGACCAGGCTTACATCCAAAAATCGATCTAAAAAAATGATACTGTTTGTGAGAGCATTTTGCAATTACAAGTGGGTCTCAGGCCTAAGAGGCACACGGGTTTTTAGTGTCCAATAAATATTATATTGAAAACCCAATCCTCATTTGAGGTAAGACTATTATTTACTGTAACTTATGGTTTATAAACCTTCATATCACAGAGGTTCCTCCTTCCATATGAAATGTGACTTGTAAAAGTGGCGTTTAGGAGAACAAGAAAACTGGGACCTGAATCTTGGATTCTCTCTTCATCCCTTAATGGAGAGATTTCATCACTTCCAATTTCTCATGACAATGATTTATGGTGTAGGAAGTGAGGATAAAGGCACCCATACAATCATAATATAGTATGAATAAACATTAGATTTGATAAAAACATAAATTTTACAAAAATTAAGACCCACATGATTATTGTCCAGTCATCTTATGGATTAAGCCTTGATTGAAAAAAAGAGGCTGGATAGCATACTGGTAAGTGTTGCTTTTGATGTAAGATATGAGCCTTTGACAAGAGTTTAAATGCTGGCTCAAGCCAGTACATAAAACAGTAAGGAGTCTTTGGACAAGGCTCCCAAATAAACATTGTGGAGCGGGCCCGAAGTGCCTGCAGCCCTGAAGCTCTTGAAATCTGCCAGGAGAAAAAGGTAATATAAATGTTCTATGTCTTGTCTTGTCTATCACCACTGAACACAATGGGATCATGCAAGGGGCCCACAGGTACGAGTGCATGAACAGGCACGTGACCCTATTACTAAATGGAACAGGAGAAAGCTGGCAGTAGCGCAATAAACATTAAATCAGATTCCCCCTGGAGCCTGAACTACTTTGAAGTGGTGCAAGGTAGCAGAACAGGAAAACAAGTAATATACACTAAGGCCTCTTTCACAGTGGGATGTTGCGTTTGATGCAACGTCAAGGTCGCATAACATGCCCCTAATGCAACGCATTGAAAGACTATGACTTGGACGTTATAGTACATTCTTTAGCCCTGCGTTTTGTGCTCCGTTGAAAACGGCGCATGCGTTACATGAAAAAAACATTACTGAGCATGTGCAACACACACAACACAGCAGATTTATTGCTAAACGCACAGCATGCAGCACTTTCTAAATATTGCTACACGTTACACACAACGCAACGTGTGCACTGTGAATGTTGCACAGATTTAATATCGCTGTGCGTTAGTCCACGTTAAAACATTTTCTAACGTGCGACTTTAACGTCGCACTGTGAAAGAGGCCTTAAACTGTTTCATTTTTATTGATAAAGTTTTATTTTTAAATGCGTGGAAAGGTTCCAAAAACTCTTTTGGAGATATATTTCCTTACATCTTTCCTAGAGACAGGCAGCCACTGGAGTAAGGGTGGGGGAAGGTTTACATTTCTGCATTAGGTAGAGGGAAAAGCAGAACGGGGGGAAAAAAAAGAGTAAGGAACTTACTAGTTCTAGCCAGTTTTCATTTCTGTCCCTCTTTTCTTGCCTTTGCACACAATTGGGCTCTATTCACAAAACTTCTCATAAATGACTTATTTATCACCCATGTGATAAAAATAACCTTTCAGCATTACAAGAAAATAATCTGTAAGCTGATTAACTTTATATCAATATTACTTTTCTTACCTTAATTATATTTTTGCTCTTTGGGAGCTTAAAAATGTAACGTAGATAAGGTGAAAACAGAGGGAAACAGGTGAAAAAGCTTTGTGAATCATGCCCAATGAGCTCATATTCAAGCTGTTGGGCGTTGAATAGACACAATGGTCGAATAATGTACTTAAATTCTGCAGGGTGAGAGCGTATGTAAACAGTGTATGGAAAAATGCTTGCAACCTCACCTGAATCAGAGATGAATGAGAACAATTTAGCATTTAGTGAAATCATCCTGCAGTATGCGGGGGGTTTGGGCTGTGTGCATTAAATTTTGTTTGCCCATCACAATTTAATCATACTGGAAAAAAAGCATGAGATGGTGACAGGTTACTGTAACAGCAGTCATACAGCTTCAGGCTTCTGCATGAACCTCCACTTAAAAGTTATTTTAAGAAATCCATGTGGTCTGGGTTCTCATTGCAGATGTTTTCATCTACAGCAAAGTCCGTTTTCCGGAATTCAGGCAACTGAAAGGCTCAACTTGGGCATGCCTGTGGGATAACGGGGTGTACAGTATGGGGGTATTTGTGGGTGTTTTGGAGGCATTTTAAATACTTACCAGGCATCCAGCGATGTCTGGCAATCTTCCTGTACCTCCCTGCGGGCAACTAGTGGCTTTCCGACGCGGTGCACAGAAGCCAGCTGCGGGTCATGTGACTTGCGTGCACAGAGGATGCCAGAAAGCTGTTAGGAGTCCACAAAGAGGTATGTGGAGACTGCCAGACATTGCTGGAGGCTCGGGGGTGAGTATTTGCTGGGGGAGGCATCAGGCGATTCCAGGAGATGCTGGATACTGGGGACTTTGCAATAGCTACATTCATGCTACATTATTTTACTAAACATGCACTAACCCACACTATTAACTGCAATAATCCAAGTGAGGTTAAGCCAACTGATAGCAGACTGTGTTCAATAAGATTTCTTCAGGATCACGGAAATGTTCCTCTAATGTTTCACAGCTCAGATTTAGTAAATCAGGCCTAAAGGTGGCCATACACTGGTCGATTTGCCATCAGATTCGACCAAGAGATAGATCCCTCTCTGATCGAATCTGATCAGAGAGGGATCGTATGGCTGCCTTTACTGCAAACAGATTGTGAACCGATTTCAGCCTGAAACCGATCACAATCTGTTGTGGTGGTGGTGCTGCTGCCGCCGCCGCTCCCCCCCGCCGCATACATTACCTGCTCCGCCGGCGCGACTCCCGGGTCTCTCTCCGCTCTTCTCCGCTCTGGTCTCCGGCCCCGGCATGCTTCACTTCTTCCTGCCCGGCAGGAAGTTTAAACAGTAGAGCGCCCTCTACTGTTTAACCACTTCCCGACCGCCGTATGTACAATTGGCGGCCGGGAAGTGCACCCCGCAAGGACCGCCGTATTGACAATTGGCGGCGGTCCTTGTAGGGGCATGGGCGGAGCGATCGCGTCATCAGTGACGCGATCCTCCGCCTCCGCCTGGCGCCGCTCACCCGCCGCAACATCCCGCCGGCCATACGGAAGCGCCGGCGGGATGTTAACCCCGCGATCGCCGCATACAAAGTGTATAATACACTTTGTAATGTTTACAAAGTGTATTATACAGGCTGCCTCCTGCCCTGGTGGTCCCAGTGTCCGAGGGACCACCAGGGCAGGCTGCAGCCACCCTAGTCTGCACCAAGCACACTGATTTCCCCCCCCCCCCCTGCCCCAGATCGCCCACAGCACCCATCAGACCCCCCCCTGCCCACCCCCCAGACCCCTGTTTGCACCCAATCACCCCCCTAATCACCCATCAATCACTCCCTGTCACTATCTGTCAACGCTATTTTTTTTTTTATCCCCCACCCTGCTCCCTGCCCCCTCCTGATCACCCCCCACCCCTCAGATTCTCCCCAGACCCCCCCCCCAGACCACCCCCCCTGTTTACTGTATGCATCTATCCCCCTGATCACCTGTCAATCACCTGTCAATCACCTGTCAATCACCTGTCAATCACCCATCAATCACCCATCAATCACCCCCTGTCACTGCCACCCATCAGCCAGCCCCTAACCTGCCCCTTGCGGGCAATCTGATCACCCCCCCACACCAATAGATCGCCCGCAGATCCGACATCAGATCACCTCCCAAATCCATTGTTTACATCTATTCTCTCCTCTAAACACACACTAATTACCCATCAATCACCCATCAATCACCCCCTATCACCACCTGTCACTTTTACCTATCAGATCAGACCCTAATCTGCCCCTTGCGGGCACCCAATCACCCGCCCACACGCTCAGATTGCCCTCTGACCCCCCCTTATCAATTCACCAGTGCATTAATTACATCTGTTCTTCCCTGTAATAACCCACTGATCACCTGTCAATCACCTGCCAATCACCTATCACCCATCAATCACCCCCTGTCACTGCCACCCATCAATCAGCCCCTAACCTGCCCCTTGCGGGCAATCTGATCACCCACCCACACCATTAGATCGCCCGCAAACCCGCCGTCAGATTACCTCCCAAATGTATTGTTTACATCTGTTATCTTCTCTAAACACCCACTAATTACCCATCAATCACCCATCAATCACCCCCTATCACCACCTGTCACTGTTACCTATCAGATCAGACCCTAATCTGCCCCTTGCGGGCACCCAATCACCCGCCCACACGCTCAGATTGCCCTCAGACCCCCCCCTTATCAATTCGCCAGTGCATTAATTACATCTGTCCTTCCCTGTAATAACCCACTGACCACCTGTCAATCACCTGCCAATCACCTATCACCCATCAATCACCCCGTCACTGCCACCCAACAATCAGCCCCTAACCTGCCCCTTGCGGGCAATCTGATCACCCACCCACACCAATAGATCGCCCGCAGATCCGACATCAGATCACCACCCAAGCGCAGCGTTTACATCTATTCTCTCCTCTAAACACCCACTAATTACCCATCAATCACCCCCTATCACCACCTGTCACTGTTACCCATCAGATCAGACCCTAATCTGCCCCTTGCGGGCACCCAATCGCCCGCCTACACGCTCAGATTGCCCTCAGACCCCCCCTTATCAATTCGCCAGTGCAATATTTACATCTGTTCTCCCCTGTAATAACCCACTGATTACCTGTCAATCACCTATCAATCACCCATCAATCACCCCCTGTCACTGCCACCCATCAATCACCCCCTGTCACTTCCACCCATCAATCACCCGCTGTCACTGCCACCCATCAATCAGCCCCTAACCTGCCCCTTGCGGGCAAACTGATCACCCACCCACACCAATAGATCGCCCGCAGATCCGACATCAGATCACCACCCAAGCGCAGTGTTTCCATCTATTCTCTACCCTAAACACCCACTAATTACCCATCAATCACCCCCTGTCACTGCTACCTATCAGATTAGACCCCTATCTGCCCCTAGGGCACTCAATCACCCGCCCACACCCTCAGAATGCCCTCAGACCCCAGCCCTGATCACCTCGCCAGTGCATTGCTTGCATCTATTCCCCCCTCTAATCACACCTTGAGACACCCATCAATCACCTCCTGTCACCCCCTAGCACACCTACCCATCAGATCAGGCCCCAATTTGCCCCGTGTGGGCTCCTGATCACTCGGCCAATCCCTCAGATCCCCCTCAGACCCCCTTCCGATCACCTCCCCAGTGCATTGATTGCATCTATTTTCCCCTCTAACCACCCCCTGAGACACCCATCAATCACCTCCTGTCACCCCCCTAGCACTCCTATCCATCAGATCAGGCCCAATACAACCTGTCATCTAAAAGGCCACCCTGCTTATGACCGGTTCCACAAAATTCGCCCCCTCATAGACCACCTGTCATCAAAATTTGCAGATGCTTATACCCCTGAACAGTCATTTTGAGACATTTGGTTTCCAGACTACTCACGGTTTTGGGCCTGTAAAATGCCAGGGCGGTATAGGAACCCCACAAGTGACCCTATTTTAGAAAAAAAGACACCCCAAGGTATTCTGTTAGGTGTATGACGAGTTCATAGAAGATTTTATTTTTGTCAAAAGTTAGCGGAAATTAATTTTTATTGGTTTTTTTTCACAAAGTGTCATTTTTCACTAACTTGTGACAAAAAATAAAATCTTCTATGAACTCGCCATACACCTAACGGAATACCTTGGGGTGTCTTCTTTCTAAAATGGGGTCACTTGTGGGGTTCCTATACTGCCCTGGCATTTTAGGGGCCCTAAACCGCGAGGAGTAGTCTAGAAAACAAATGCTTCAAAATGACCTGTGAATAGGACGTTGGGCCCCTTAGCGCACCTAGGCTGCAAAAAATTGTCACACATGTGGTACCGCTGTACTCAGGAAAAGTAGTATAATGTGTTTTGGGGTGTATTTTTACACATACCCATGCTGGATGGGAGAAATTTCTATGTAAATGGACAATTGTGTGTAAAAAAATCAAACAATTGTCATTTACAGAGATATTTCTCCCACTTAGCATGGGTATGTGTAAAAATACACCCCAAAACGCATTATACTACTTCTCCTGAGTACGGCGGTACCACATGTGTGACACTTTTTTACACCCTAAGTACGCTAAGGGGCCCAAAGTCCAATGAGTACCTTTAGGATTTCACAGGTCATTTTGCGACATTTGGTTTCAAGACTACTCCTCACGGTTTAGGGCCCCTAAAATGCCAGGGCAGTATAGGAACCCCACAAATGACCCCATTCTAGAAAGAAGACACCCAAAGGTATTCCGTACGGAGTATGGTGAGTTCATAGAAGATTTTATTTTTTGTCACAAGTTAGCGGAAAATGACACTTTGTGAAAAAAAACTATTAAAATCAATTTCCGCTAACTTGTGACAAAAAAATAAAAACTTCTATGAACTCACCATACTCCTAACGGAATACCTTGGGGTGTCTTCTTTCTAAAATGGGGTCATTAGTGGGGTTCCTATACTGCCCTGGCATTTTAGGGGCCCTAAACCGTGAGGAGTAGTCTTGAAACAAAAATGACCTGTGAAATCCTAAAGGTACTCATTGCACTTTGGGCCCCTTAGTGCAGTTAGGGTGCAAAAAAGTGCCACACATGTGGTATCGCCGTACTCGGGAGAAGTAGTATAATGTGTTTTGGGGTGTATTTTTACACATACCCATGCTGGGTGGGAGAAATACCTCTGTAAATGACAATCTTTTGATTTTTTTACACACAATTGTCCATTTACAGAGGTATTTCTCCCACCCAGCATGGGTATGTGTAAAAATACACCCCAAAACACATTGTACTACTTCTCCTGAGTACGGCGATACCACATGTGTGGCACTTTTTTGCACCCTAACTGCGCTAAAGGGCCCAAAGTCCAATGAGTACCTTTAGAATTTCACAGGTCATTTTGAGAAATTTCGTTTCAAGACTACTCCTCACGGTTTAGGGCCCCTAAAATGCCAGGGCAGTATAGGAACCCCACAAATGACCCCATTTTAGAAAGAAGACACCCCAAGGTATTCCGTTAGGAGTATGGTGAGTTCATAGAAGATTTTATTTTTTGTCAAAAGTTAGTGGAAAATGACACTTTGTGAAAAAACACAATTAAAATCAATTTCCGCTAACTTTTGACAAAAAAATAAAATCTTCTATGAACTCACTATACTCCTAACGGAATACCTTGGGGTGTCTTCTTTCTAAAATGGGGTCATTTGTGGGGTTCCTATACTGCCCTGGCATTTTAGGGGCCCTAAACCGTGAGGAGTAGTCTTGAAACGAAATTTCTCAAAATGACCTGTGAAATTCTAAAGGTACTCATTGGACTTTGGGCCCTTTAGCGCAGTTAGGGTGCAAAAAAGTGCCACACATGTGGTATCGCCGTACTCAGGAGAAGTAGTATAATGTGTTTTGTGGTGTATTTTTACACATACCCATGCTGAGTGGGAGAAAGATCTCTGTAAATGGACAATTGTGTGTAAAAAAAATTAACAAATTGTCATTTACAGAGATATTTCTCCCACCCAGCATGGGTATGTGTAAAAATACACCCCAAAACACATTATACTACTTCTCCTGAGTACGGCAATACCACATGTGTGGCACTTTTTTGCACCCTAACTGCGCTAAGGGGTCCAAAGTCCAATGAGCACCTTCAGGCTTTACAGGGGTGCTTACAATTTAGCACCCCCAAAATGTCAGGACAGTAAACACACCCCACAAATGACCCCATTTTGGAAAGTAGACACTTCAAGGTATTCAGAGAGGAGCATGGTGAGTCCGTGGCAGATTTCATTTTTTTTTGTCGCAAGTTAGAAGAAATGGAAACTTTTTTTTTTTTTTTTTTTTTTTTCACAAAGTGTCATTTTCCGCTTACTTGTGACAAAAAATAATATCTTCTATGAACTCACTATGCCTCTCAGTGAATACTTTGGGATGTCTTCTTTCCAAAATGGGGTCATTTGGGGGGTATTTATACTATCCTGGAATTCTAGCCCCTCATGAAACATGACAGAGGGTCAGAAAAGTCAGAGATGCTTGAAAATGGGAAAATTCACTTTTTGCACCATAGTTTGTAAACGCTATAACTTTTACCCAAACCAATAAATATACACTGAATGGGTTTTTTTTTATCAAAAACATGTTTGTCCACATTTTTCGCGCTGCATGTATACAGAAATTTTACTTTATTTGAAAACTGTCAGCACAGAAAGTTAAAAAAATCATTTTTTTGCCAAAATTCATGTCTTTTTTGCTGAATATAATAAAAAGTAAAAATCGCAGGAGCAATCAAATAGCACTAAAAGAAAGCTTTATTAGTGACAAGAAAAGGAGCCAAAATTCATTTAGGTGGTAGGTTGTATGAGCGAGCAATAAACCGTGAAAGCTGCAGTGGTCTGAATGGAAAAAAAGTGGCCGGTCCTTAAGGGGTAGAAAGCCCTAGGTCCTCAAGTGGTTAAACTTCCTGCCGGGCAGGAATAAGTGAAGGCATGCCGGAGACCAGAGCGGAGAAGAGCGGAGACGAGCGGGGGCAGTCGCGCCGGCGGAGCAGGTAATGTATGCGGGCTCTATTGCGTCGGTCGTCGGGCACTCGAACGCCGCTAGCGATGCGCTCTTTACCCGCGGGCGATCGACGGTAATTTTCCGCACGGCGCGATCGACGGGATCGGACGAAATGAATCGAAATTCGGCGTGTAGCGCTAACGATTGGCAGCAGATTCGATCCCAGTGATCGAATCTGCTGTCGAAACGGTGGTAAATCGGGCCAGTGTATGGCCAGCTTAAGTGTCCATGGGGTTTCCAGTCTTTCCTAAGCCCTCTTTTGCATGGGAGGTTGAAGGCAGTGAATAAGGATTAGCTAGCGAGTATGATATTCAGAAACTGAACTTGCGTGTTGGTGGATGCAGTCTGAAGCATAAGCTGTTAACTTATCTATGTCGCTGCCTTATGCTGATGCATTGCATGGTTCTCTCCATCTTCCCGACACATCAGCCTTTACAGTCAAACTTCTGGTTTTGGAAGCAGAAGTGTCAGGAAGATGGAGAGCAGCATACAGCTCACTGGCAAAAGGCAGCTTTAGACAAAACTGAATTTCGTAGTCATTGGATCATCCTTAGCAGTCTACAAGTATCTCTCGTGCAATGGCCAGGTGCTTGTTATAGAGTCACATCTGAGCATGGCTGTACTTTTTTACTGCTGGATAACACTCCCACATGACAAAAGATCAAACGTGTGATGTTACAAACGTTGCCATTTGGCTGCATGATATTATGCCCAAATTGCACTTGTGCCTGGCAGCCAGGAGGCAAAACTACCTGACCAGCAAACAATTCAACCTCCCATGTGAAAGAGGCGCACTCTATCCAAAGCTACAACAAAGATTTTAATTGAAGCTGGGCTTACAACCTGTTTCTCTACAGCTGGGAGGATAAGCTTGTCAGGAATATAGAGGAGATCCATGCCGACTGGCAATGAAACTATGCAATCCAGTGGCTAAAGCACTTAATTTACCTTTATTTCCATGGTATACTGAGCATAAAGAAATTAACCCCCTTGGCGGTATGAAAAATACCGCCTGGGGGCAGCGCAGCAGTTTTTTTTTAAAGTTTTTTTTTTTTTTAAATCATGTAGCGAGCCCAGGGCTCGCTACATGATAGCCGCTGCTCAGCGGCATCCCCCCAGCCCCGCCGATCGCCTCCGGCGATAGGCGATCAGGAAATCCCGTTCAAAGAACGGGATTTCCTGGAGGACTTTCCCCGTCGCCATGGCGACGGGGTGGGATGACGTCGCCGACGTCAGCGACGTCATTGGGAGACCCGATCCACCTCTTGGCGCTGCCTGGCACTGATTGGCCAGGCAGCGCAGGGGTCTGGGGGGGGGGGCCGCGCGCCGCACCGGATAGCGGCGATCGGGCGCGCGGCGGCGGCGATCGGGGTGCTGGCGCAGCTAGCAAAGTGCTAGCTGCGTCCAGCAAAAAAAAAATTATGAAAATCGGCCCAGCAGGGCCTGAGCGGCACCCTCCGGCGGCTTACCCAGTGTCCAGCACGGGGTTACCGCTAAGGAGGTTAAAGAGACTCTGTTACAAAAATTTCATTTGGTTTTCTTCCATTCTACAAGTTCCAAAATCTATTCTAATGTGCTCTGGCTTACTGCAGCACGTTCTACTATCACCATCTCTGTAATAAATCAACTTATCTCTCTCCTGTCAGACTTGTCGGCCTGTGTCTGGAAGGCTGCCAAGTTCTTCAGTGTTGTGGTTCTGTGATGCATCTTCCCCCTCCAGGCCCCTCTCTGCACACTGCCTGTGTGTTATTTAGATTAGTGCAGCTTCTCTCTGCTCTATTATCTTTTACAAGCTGGATAAATCCTCCTCTGAGCTGGCTGGGCTTTCACATACTGAGGAATTACATACAGACAGAGCTGTCTGCACTCTGCATGAAGAAACAGCCTGACACTTCAGTGGAAGATAGCTGCAGGGGGAAAGAAACACACAAATGATCTCTTGAGATTAAAAAGGAAGGCTGTATACAGCCTGCTTGTGTATGGATGTATTTTCTATGTGCGGACATACTGTACATCAACCTACTTCCTGTTTTGGTGGCCATTTTGTTTGTTTATAAACAAACTTTTTAAAACTGTTTTTAACCACTTTTAATGCGGCGGGGAGCAGCGAAATTGTGTCGGAGGGTAATAGGAGATGTCCCCTAACGCACTGTTATGTTTACTTTTGTGCGATTTTAACAATACAGATTCTCTTTAACAAAGATTATTGACAACTATTTTATTTATTTATTTTTTTCAAAAAACATTGATAAGGCAAATTGGAAATACATTTCTGTCAATTTTAGAAGTAAATGCAGACAATGTGTTTGTGATCAGACAACATCGAGTAGTTGTAGGGCTGCAACAAGAGACAAAATAACGACACCGAACAGACCAATGTACCCATAAGCACCTTTCAGTCTCTTTTCTGGATCTAAAATAATTAAAAAAAATAATAATAATGAATACCATGAGCAAACGTACAAGCACAAACATCTCTGCATAGCTGCGTGTAGATTTCAAGTAATGTCATTGGATTGGACACAGAATAAGAAATCCACTAAGGGCTCGTTTCCACTGTTGCGACGCGATTTCGGCCGCATTCCGACGCTTGTAAAAACGCATGCGGATGCGTTTCCACATGCGTTTTTACCCGCGATTTCGCCTGCGATTTCGCATGGCAGGGTGCCATGCGAAATTAACCATGACACTGCCAGGGCTAAATAAAATTGAAAAAGGTGCGAAATCGCACGCGAAATCGCGGGTAAAAACGCATGTAACAAACGCATGCGTTTTTACTATTAAATACATTAGCGGCGATTCGCACGGATTCCCGACGCAGGCGAAATCGTTGGCTCTTTTGTGCGTTTTTTTCACGCTGAAAAAAACGCACCTCAACAACGCTACAGTGGAAACAGGCCCATCCACTTGTATTACATGTGCGGATCTGCATGCGTTGGACGCATGCAGATTCGCGATAGTGGAAACGAGCCCTAATAGTTTATACCTTTAATATTCCTCAAACACTCTCTCTAGACAGTTGCCTTATTCACTCTGATTAGTAGAGTAGAGAGGTCAGTGAGATGCTAAGAATTCTGGCTTATACAAATTGAATTCAGGTTATACTTTGCTTAGAATTGCGCTAATTAAATGCACTTTCAGACCATTCCAAAGCTTGGTACACACTTATTATTGGACAATATTGATATATTATTATTGGACAATATTGACCAATTTTACCACCTCCATTTACCACCATGTAGTATGAGCATCAACATATAATGAATACTATGAGCAGATTGTGCAGGTAAACCCTCATACTACATGGAGGTGGTAAAACTGGTCAGTGATTGGTCAATCATAATTTAAAGCGTGTACCATGCTTTAGGCCCCTTTTCCATGGGAGGCTGCAGGAGGTGGAAGGCGGTGAATTCACTGCCTATCAGCTACTCTTCTGCACTGGCCAGGTGCTTGGTAGTGATTGGCACGGGTGTTCAAAAACAACAATCCAATCTGGACTCAACCCTTCTTAAAAAAATATCAAGCTCTTCATTTTCATTTAAAAGCGGTGATACAGCAACAAGAAAGCACAACGTTTTGGGCTACATACCCTTTGTCAAGTGCTCCATTTGACAAAGGGCATGTAACCTGAAATTTTGTGCTTTGTTGTTGCTGTATCACCGTTTTTAAATGAAAATAAAAAGCTGAAATTCTTTCAGAGGGGTTGAGCCCATCTTGGATTGAGTGTGTATGGACGTTATTGTATTGGAGGCTTGATGGACCTCCTACCTTGGTCTGTGACTCCTCCTGACATATTGGGTATAGCCTGAGGCCCATTGTTTGTGTGTTCAAAAACAAAACAAAAACAACTGAGAAACAGTAAGATATTCGAATGAGGTTTTACTGTAGGAAATTTAAAGGGGTCATTAGTCTTACTTCTATTTCAACTTAAAGGACAACTGTAGCGAGAGGGATATGGAGGCTGCCATATTTATTTCCTTTAAAAACAATACCAGTTGCCTGGCAGCCCTGCTGGTCTATTTGGCTGCAGTAGTGTCAGAGTCACACACCTGAAACAAGCATGCAGCTAATCTTGTCAGATCTGACAATGTCAGAAACACCTGATATTGTGCATGCTTGTTCAGGGTCTATGGCTAAAAGTATTAGAGGCACAGGATTAGCAGGATAGCCAGGCAACTGGTATTTTTTAAAAGGAAATAATCATGGCAGCCTCCATATCCCTCTTATTACAGTTGTCCTTTGAAAGAGTGTGAATTCATGAACTGCAACAGTGACAGTCTGATGCCTTTTTTTTAAAATAAAGCTATAAATCTAAAAATAATATACTCTTTTCTATATTACTAATGTTCTATTTATCATTCGTAGGTGTATGACTGATAAAGTAATACGTTTATTTTATATAAATAAATTGTACGTTTATTTTTACTTCAGGTTCACTTTAAATACAGAGACATGAATTATACAGGTTTCGTGGCAGTTCGTGCACAAATCATGTGTACGTAAGCCCCACAACGTTTATAATTTAGATGTGCAAGCATTTAAAGGGACTCCGAGCTGAAATTAAAATCAAAATTTGAACTCACCTGGGGCTTTCTGCAGCCCAGTGTAGGTCGGGAGGTCCCACGACATCCATCCGGCTCTTCTCCCAGGGCCTGGCCAGAAATGGCTGCCCGGCGGCTCCCGGCGACACTGGGACCGAGTGTCGGGCTCCTCTTCCTTTGTCACCATGCCGGCCGCCTCGTGTCATTCCGTGACAGTACGGCGCATGCGCGATTAAACCGTGCGTGCGCCGTACTGTCACGCCGGCCGCCGTAATGACACAAGGTGGCCGGCGTGGTGACGACTGTCGTCACCTTTCAGGCAGAGGAGCCCGACACTCGGTCCCAGTGTCGCCGGTAGCCGCCAGGCAGCCATTTCTGGCCAGGCCCTGGGAGAAGAGCCGGATGGACGTCGTGGGCCCTCCCGACCTACACTGGGCTGCAGAAAGCCCCAGGTAAGTTCAAATTTTGATTTTAATTTGAGCTCGGAGACCTTTTAAAGGAATCATTTTGGGAACCTTGATGACCATCCCTAGTTGGTATAACTAGAGAATAAAAAAGAAATCATTTCTCAGGGGTTTTTTTTTGCATGAACTAATCGTATGCACATGTAATCCTTATAATGATCCTTTGTTCAATCCCACTCGCCAAACCTAAGCAGCAGATTGATTCCTCGTTTTCCAAAGACTTTTATCCCACATGTGTACGCAGCTTTACTGTATGTGGCCAGCATTACGGCTACAGCTCTGTACAACCTCATCAGTTTGTCTAGTTCCTGCCTGCTCCATATGTAATATAGCAGCTACACCCTACCCAGTGTCTTAATAAAAATTACTGTGCCCCATCTGCAATAAAAAAACAAAAACACTTCTCACTGCTTTTTTTATGTTACAAACACACTGGGCAGGGCATGAGAAGGACTAAACACATGTTATTTTATTACACACTAAAATAAAATAACAGTATGAAGTGGTTTCTGACAGCAGGCTGGGCTTTACAAACAGACTGAGAGGTTGTGGGAAGGGTTTCATACCTTATCACACACTGAGCAGGAAGAAATTGAACATGATAATAATGAGACTGGTGAGCTAGAACTGAGCTAAGCACCAACATCTAATCCTGTTTTATAGGACAGCATGCAATCGCAAACAGTGCGATTTTGCTGCTATTGCATTTTGTGATTTTTACTGGATGCTGTGAACACAAGGTGAAAGGCAGAAGAAATTCAGCAGGCAGGATGTTTGGGATCAGGCAAAATCGCACTGCACAAGTATCAAAGAGTTCCTGCAATTTTTTATTATTTGCTAATGTTCTTGTGATTTTCAACTTGCACGCATACAAAATGCAGCAAATTGCGTGTTGTACAAAACAACCCTTAGGCACATCGCACTGGAATTCACAATTAACGTCTTCTAGTGAGGTATGCATAACAAAGCACAGTACTTTGTTGCCGGTCATTTGTAACATAAGCGTAAGCCTGTTTCCATAAGGATATTACATGTCGCATGGCCTACTTCACAGAGACAGAATGATCTACAGTATGTGCTTGCACTGATGAGGAGCAACAACTCACAAACAGCTTGTGTGCATGTTGGATTAGTATGGCTCTGTAAAGTAATAGGCCATAGAGACACTGCACAACAGCGGCTCTGGATGTATGGCTCGCTTTTAGGGGCATAAAGGGATTATTTGCATACTCAGTAGTGATGCAGCACGAGACCTCTCTTGCTCACATAAAGCTGAATGGATTGTAAATACGTTCTGGTTTAAGAAGGCAAATTTATATTAATGGAGTCATCAGCCAAACCAATTCCCCCCCGCCCCCCTCGGTGTACTTACTGGGGGCTTTCTCCAGCCCATTGCAGATGACACGTCCCACGCCACAGCTCCGCTTTCAGCCGTTTGGCCCGGGGTCTCGCCGGTGAAGAGGGCGACATCCTCTAGTGCGCATGTGCGAGCGCTGCTATCAATTAAGTCCACGTTGTCCGCAGTGTACTGCGCACGTTGTCCGCGGTGTAGAGAAGACCTCGAGGTCGCCCCTTGCACCGGCAGGGACCCCGAGCCGAATGGCTGAGAGCAGAGCTGCGGCGTGGGACGTGTCGTCTGCAATGGGCTGGAGGAAGCCCCGGTAAGTAGAGCGGGGGGGGGGGACTTGGTTTGGCCGATGACTCCTTTAAGTATAGCTTTTTTTAGTAGAGGGGCTTTTTGGTCCCTTTGCGTTACTTATAATATCCTTAACATGAAACCACAATTGTTGCACTGCCAATGCAGTGTGATGCTACAGGCCGTCAATCTCCCATTGCTCCCACCCAAGTCAAACATGTCTGATCAATAAATTGCACAAATACTATAAAAAAAAAAAAAAAATCATTTGAATCAGCCAGAAATCGATCAGAGAAGTCAATGCATGTATGGCCAGCTTGAGCCCTCTTGTGCTCTGGCATATTATCTCAGTGTTACTGGTTTCCAATTAGGCCTGGTTCACATTAGCGTTCCCTGTCCGGATCCGCCTGATCGGATCCGGACCGTATACTGTACAAACGGAAGGTACGTTCCGCATAGCAATGCAAAGTCTATGCGGACGTTCACATGTGTACGTTCCGTACAGAACGGAGCCGGATCGGATCCGGACTCCGGACACTTTTCCAACATGCGCTATTTTTTGGGTCCAGATCATCCGGCCCACGCACCCGGACCGGAGCCTGACTGCACCATCCGGAAATAAAAACCTATGGGGAACGGAAAGCACAGAACACACAGGATACAAACACCTGACGTTCTACCCCACTTCCTATAATACGCATTCTAGCAGCCATTTCGGATGGGGACACATGGGCAGCAGTGGAGCAGCAGTGACTAACGTGCTGGAGCTGTTTGGCAGTATGTCGGAGGTGGAGGTGAGGCCTAAACAGCGGAGGACGTGATTCTATAGGTGCACCAGGTGCACCTTCTGCTGACCCTGCTGACCCCGACAATTTTAATAGTAATTTCGCTGTTTTTACCACACGGATCCAGATGGCAGCCTGATACATTCCTGATGCAAACGGACCGGATCCGGATCGGAACTGTACGGTTCCGATCCGGATCAGGTCCTGATCTGATTCGGATCCGGTCCGTTTGCATGCCAAAACGCAAGTGTGAACGGGGCCTTAGACTATTAGATGAAACACTCACCATTTGTACTTTACAGTATAATACTTTCAGCCACCAGCTGACATAACTGCATCACTTGTGTGATATAGCCTTGAGATGTTTATTTTATTTTTGTCTTTGACCTGCGTTTATGAAGAACTGTACTCTAAACACATTAAATGCAATAATTTGAGAAAGATCTTGTGGAGCAATGTTAATGTGTTTGAATTCCATCTGCTTTGCGTTCTCTTTGTTCAAATGCAACCAAACCTATTCTGCTGCTTTTGTTGCCCTTTCCTGACTGTTTTGAGCTCAGTGGTTGGCTGTGAGAATGAGGCAAAACACTATTCAAATGCAAACCTGGTACTATTTAAACGTGCAAAACAAAACGCAAATTGCCATGTATACACACGTGTGTGTGTGTGTGTGTGTGTGTGTGTGTGTGTGTGTGTGTGTGTGTGTGTGTGTATGTTCGCAAGATACATACCTCCTGTGTAATATCCATGAGCATAAGAAAACCGACTGGTCACCCAGATTGCTCCCAAAACAGATGAAGAAAGCTGCGCAAAGAAAAAAAGTAATGGGTTATACTATATGTCTACATGCTTTAAAATAGGCATATTAATTTATAAGCTATTTATTCAGTGTTTAGTAGAAGCAGTAGTGTTGTACTGTGTTAGCCATCAGTAAAAGCAAGGAGTTTTGAATCAGGATGATACCATTTATTGGCTAACTTAGAGATGAGTAAACAGTGAGCTTTAAGCTTATAAAAAGCCTTCGTCGGACTGGTTCCTGATTTTTCAGATTTTTTCAACAGTCTTTTTCAGTTTTGGTCAGGAACCAGTCCAACGAAGGCTTTTTATAAGCCGAAAGCTCACTGTTTACTCATCTCTAAGTTAGCCAATAAATGGTATCATCCTGATTCAAAACGCCTTGCTTATTCAGTGTTCAGCAATTGTAAAATCTTTCCTCTTTCTGATCAGGGTTGCCAATCAAATGTCTTATTTTTCCTGGACAAGATGGTAAAAAAATCCAGACACCCAAATAATAGTACAGACTGGGGCAGTCATTAATGGGTCTCGTAAGGGACTTTCTGGGTGGAGCTAAATAGTGGAAGTGGTCCCTTTTTTCTCCCCTAGGCAATGCCTGCAGATCATGGTGCAAATAATTTTTGATCTAAAAACATACTGCTAAGCTAATTGGCCATAGACTATGACATATGACTGTGATAGGGATTAGTTTGTGAGCTCTTCTGCGGGACAGTCAGTGACATGACTATGTAAAGCCTATCTAATGGCTAAGCAATGAAGTTGTTTCTGCAAAGCAGAGAAAGAAGTCTTACCCTCCTTGCCCCTTGCAAAATACCTTTGTCCAGTCTTATGATGGGCATACACGGCACGTTTTATATTATCAATCGAGCCGCTGATGGCTCGATTGATAATATTCAACCTGTCCGATACCCCGCCGGATTGATACCGGCGGGGAGAACAATGAGAAGAAATGAGTGGCTGATTAGCCGGGGACGAGCGGGAATCGATCCGCGCGCACGAGCGGTGACGCGACGGCATCGAGCTGGTGGCTCGATACTGGCGCATAAACTGTCCGTGTATGCCCAGCATAAGTGACTATGGAATCCCCCCACAGTACAGAGCTTCCTCTGCCAAAATGCAAACCATACAATCAAAATCCAAGCGTTAAAATCCTGTGGTATCTTTTCAAGTCTTGCGGAAGACCTCTTGGCACACATCCGATATGAATGGTAGCCCGGGTAAGGAAAGATTTTTATTGGTTTACAAATATTGACAAGGGTGAAGGCCTAGCCAGAAACTCTAAGGTGCTTTTGCCAGAGTTCCCACCCAAATGAGTGTTGTGGCATTATGGATAGACGCCAGGTGGATTTCAGAACACTCCAGATGATTTGGATTGAGTCATTTGAAATTAATAACAAATATTTTCAGGTATTTTTTTAAGGGTTCAATCACACTATGGGCTTGATTCACTAAACTGTGATAACTCAAATATCACACCTTATCAAAGTTAACACACCTTATCAGAGTAGCATAGCGAGCACAACGAACCCGCAGCGGCTCAGGGCAGGACAAGTGCCATTGCCAAGTAGCAGGCATAAGTTAATTGCGCTCGCTATGCTACTCTGATAAGGCATGCTAACTTTGATAAGGTGAGATATCTTTGATAAGGTGTGATATTTGAGTTATCACGGTTTAGTGAATCAAGCCCTATGTGTGTTGCAGTGAGTTATGACGCACTGCACAGTGTACGATAAACATGGTAACATGAAAGTCCACAGACTATCATTTTAACATTCACAGTACAACAGTGTGATGCTGAGAAGTTCACTTCAATGTGTTGGGAGTGATTAAAATGCACTGTAGCGCATAGTAATGCACGCAAAGTGTGTTTCAGCACATGGATCATGCAGACAAACCCCATGAATCAGCGGTTTTCCTTTCCCTCTACGTCTCATCACAGTGGTTTAACGATGCAGTAAAACGCATAGAAACGCGCGAAGAAAAGTGCTAAAACACACTGACAAATGCTTGCATTTTTACATGCATTTTAATGCATTTCAAAACACAGTTACTAGTGTGAAAAGGCAATTTCCAGTTGTCGTTTTTTCTTGCTACAAATTATTTGTAGGAATGAGTAAAATATACTATTGTACCTCTATATTTGCATCCCTGGAAGGAGATGGACATCTAGCTACCCCATATTAAATAGAACCCGAGGTGGGTTCTAAGAATCCTAATTGCACACAGAGGTTGGGTCTGCATATAATACCCAGCCTCTGTTGCTATACTGCTCCCCCTAGGCTCCCTGTGCGCTCTGCTGTGACCCCATAAATCATACGCTGTCATTCTTGCCGCTCCCCCGCCTCCTCGATGTCGCCGCTCTCCGCCCGCGTCCCTTCCCGCTGATTGGAGGGAAGGGACGCAGGCGGGGAGCGGCGACATAGAGGAGGCGGAGGAGCGGTGAGAATGACAGTACAGACATTAAGAGCTGGGTGTGACACGCTGCGTGTCGCTTAGCATGGCGTATGGTTTATGGGGGCAAGCAGAGCGCAGGGGGGCCTGTAGGGGGAAACTGTAAGGCTGGGTATTATATGCAGACCCAGCCTCTGTGTGCAATTAGGATTCTTAGAACCCACCTTGAGTTCTATTTAAGGACAAATGAAGTGATAAGCCTCCATATCCCTTTCACTTCAGTTGTCCTTAATGCTGGGAATACACAGTACGTTTTTGCCCTCGATTGAGCCATTCAGACATGTCCGATCACCCGCCCGATCGATTCCGCGCTCGATTTTGCATAGGGAACAATTGGAAAAGATAAAAAAAATGAATAGAAGATAAGAGAATCGCGCGCAAAATCGAGCGGGGGAATCGATCGGGCGGCAGAATCGAGCCGCAAAAAGCACTGTGTATTCCCAGCATTAAAGAGACTCTGTAACAAAATTTTCACCCTTATTTCTTCTATCCTATAAGTTCCTATACCTGTTCTAATGTGTTCTGTCTTAATGCAGGCTTTCCTAGTTGCACAGTGGCTGTATTATCTCTGTTATCTAATCTAATCTTTTCCTTTGTCAGCTTTGTCAGCTCAGGCAGGAATGTGCTGCTCTGCTGTGATAGGATAGAAGTTATACACACCCTCTCCAGGCCCCCTGCAGGCTCTGTATGAGTCACAGACTGAGCTTCTCTCAGCCTATCACATGCTGGTTAGCAGCCATGTCTTTTGTTTGTAAACACTGCCTAAAACTGGCAATTACAAGCCAGGTTTGCAGCAGGGAGTGGCAGAAACAGCACAGAGGGGCCCAGGAGAACATAATGAAAAGAATGGTATGCTTTTTATTGTAAGAATTTTAGAGTACAGATTCTCTTTAAGCCTTGTACACACGCTTAACTCAAGTCAGATGAGGCAGCCGATAATGACCGCCTCAGCCAAAAATCAGGGGTGTGTTTTTTGCCTAGTACACACCATACAATTTTCTGTTAGATTTTTCTATAATTAGATTATTTTCTGTAAAGTACTGGTAGAGACTGGTCATTATCTCTGGTGCATTGTCTTCTGGTTATCTCCTGCTGAGTAGAACAATGCCTAATTGCTCGGCAGATATATGGTTAGATAGATAATTTCCAACATGTTGGAAATTATCTGTCAGGAAAATCTAACAGAAAATTGTATGGTGCATTGCATAATGCTGGGAATACACGGTTCGTTTTGTAGCTGATTAGATGGTTCGATAGATAATTTCCAACATGTCCGATCTCCCTTTCGTTTGTGTTGCCGCTTGATTTCTGATAGAAGTGAATGGAAAATATAAGAAAAAGGAGAGGAAGATAAGAATCGAGAGTGAAATTGAGCGACAAAAATGATAGAGAGCAAAAACGCACGGCAGAAACGGATCCCAGCATAAGGCAGCCCCCTACGTGCAAGTGATTTGCCAAGCGGATTTACTCCCCCAGGACTGGCCAACTGGGGGAGGGGGGGGGGCTACAATTTATTTTAAAATTTAAAAGAAAAAAGGTTCATAAAAATAGAAAACAGCATTATTATTCTTACCTAGGGTCTCCACTTTAAGAAAAATGTATTGATTCTCTGGTTAGTTCATTATTAGAGGCGCAACACATGCATAGGTAGCTTTACTTACTGGAAACGCAAGTCCTGCAATGAGTTGAAAGATCAGCCAAGCAGGATACAATTCCAGCGTGTTCTGATGTGCTCTCTGGATACAATTGAAGACATTCTCTTTATCTGAGTACATGGCGGGATACTGTAATCACAGGAAAGGAAACAACAAACTTACTACAATAAGACAAAAAAAGAAAACAAACATCAGTAAAGGTGCCCATACATCTAGCGAACCGCCGACCTGCTGCAGTGTCGGGGACTCCTTGTGGCTGCACTGCCATCCATGTACACATGGGCCAATATAGGCACTGACAGCGCACCTAGCACCAGCCATTTTTCCTGTGTTGGCCTATGTCCAACATTAGACCTATGCTGTAAAAGGCTTGGAAAGGGTTAAATTGAAACTGACTGCTCACATTTTTTTAATATGCCTCCAAGTAACCAGAAGAACTTACAAAGGAGCGGTCAGAAAAAATGATAACATTGTTCTTTCAAATCCAACTCCAGGCACAAATGTTTTTTTAAAATCTGGTGTAGGAACTATGTGGCAAAACTTCTTTTCATTTGTGTATAAAATGCCATATCATTGTTAATGTCATTTTTACCAAGCATTTCTTGCAGCAAAAACTCCCATATCTGCAGTCCCTTCAGACAGCTCTTTCTGTTGCCATTGGCAGTTAAGGCCGGTTTTACATGTTTTTTGCATTGCAATGCTCATGTAGCATCCCACACGATGTGCGTTGCCTCAAGACTACCATTACAACAAGTAGCATGCGTTAATATTGGCGCTTGTGGTAACGCGCCAATATTAGGAAGTGTGAAAGTCTCTTATTTTGCGGCCCCTTTTCGGCAAAATAGGGTAATGCAAAGCATGAATTACCTGCAAGAGTAAAATAGCCATAAGCAGCATGATAATACAGCAGAGTCCGCGGAATCCAGCACCAGCGAGGATCTCCTGATGTATGATGTGCTTGCCGGTTGCCTGGCTGAAAAAGCACAAACTCTCCCCTCTGAATACTCCAGCAATGTCTAGTCTAGTCTTCCTCCTAACGTCTTTCTGACTTCTTCCGCGCATGCAAGCTGGAGTGTCACCTGCCCCGCATCAGGTCATATGACACCCTGACTTCCATACACTGACACTGGTAGCCACTAGGAGCCCGCTAGGAGGAAGATAAAGGCTGATGGACATTGCTGGAGGCTCAGAAAGTATTTGAAACTCTCCAAAACTGCCCTCAAACAGCCCAAATTAAAGTCCCCGTTGTCATTCAGGCATGCTGGATAGTTGAGACTTCCAGCTGCTTATGGAGTTCTGGATAACAGGGATTCTGCTGTACTGAGAAAAAAAAGCATTCATCCTCACAATGCCTGCTGTTAACCCATTCATCTGGACTGCTTCAGGTCATGTTTACTGTAATTAGCTCTGACAATTCCCCCCCCCCCTTCCCCACAAAGGGAGATCTTAGTGGGGCCCTTACAACCATTGCAAGTATGGTGTATGGAGCTTGCCAGCATACTTTCCATGTAATTAGAGGTTTTGCTAGCCTGGAGTATTGCAACACAGGTCCATAATCAATTATGCAATAGGTATGCATTATTGATCAGATGCCTTTTTAACCTTTAATTACAAACCGTTAGGGCTTGTTCACATCTAGGGCATTTTGCAGTTTTTTTAAGCGCCGGCTATTTTCAAAATTGCTCTAAAGTGCTTGCGCAATGATTCCCTATGAGAGAGTTCACAGCTGAGTGGTTCGTTTCCGATCCACTCAGCAAAGTGCTGCCTGTACCATTTTTAGGGCGATTTTGCTACAATAAAAAGGTATAGGAAAAACGCAAAACGCTCACAAAATTGCTTTGTGCAGCGATTGCGTTCACGCTTTTAAGAATAAATACATTGTATTTATTATTTCAAAGAGTTCACTTCCTGACTTGCATCAGGAAGTGAAAAAATAAATCGCTCTGAAAAATCACTCACAAAATCGCAAAACGCGGCCATCTGCGATTTTGATTTTAGATGTGAATAAAGCCTAAAGGCTCGTACACACGTCTGACTGAAGGCAACGACGGGTCCATTGTCACCTCCCACTGGGCAGGTTTTCAGCAGACAGTACAGAAACAGCCTTATCAGTCCGCTGACAGACTGTACACACGCTGTACTGTCTGCTGAAAACTCGCCCAGCGGGAGGCGACGACGGACCCGTCGTTGCCTTCAGTCAGACGTGTGTATGAGCCTTAAGAGTTCTTTCACACTAAATCCATTGTGCTCCGTCGCAACATACAATATCATTGCATACCAACCCTTGCGTGAATGCTGCCGGCAACTGGTCATGTGCACTGTAGCTCTACCACCCCTTGCACACGCTCCAGCATCATTTCATAACTTGTCCGACACTTTTCTCCACATAGGGTGATGCCATGCTGGACTACATCCGACAACGGCGCCCCTAGTAACTAGAACAAATGCGCTCACCTACCCATGTTCCCATGTAGCGCTGTCACTACCAGCACTGATGACATGTGGTACATAACTTTCATGATCCAGATACATGGACTGGATTTAAAAAAAAAAAAAAAAAAAAAAATCACATCTGCTATTACCTGGCAATAGTTTATAGCCCTTACCTGAGTTATTGCAGGCCATAATTAAGAGGTGAGCTATGCACATGCACCGAAAATGTGTAACAAATCTAGGATAGCTTACATGTATTACTGAAATGTGCACTGCTTTTGTCTGATGTGACCCATGCAAGAGTGGCGAAACGTTGCCACCTAGTAGCATTTGGAAAAATAAAATCCAGGACACATTTGCTCAATTGCTTACTGAAGAGCTTTCTCACCAAAAATGGCTGTAAATTTATTGATTTGGTAGCCATAGTATTGGCAAGCACTGTACAGACACACTACCTGGCTATAACTGAGCAACCTGTCTTTTTCTAGAAGAGAGGAGGTGAACGATAAGTGACAGAATAAAGTGGGGCCCCATAGAAGAGAGTAAAATGTGAGACAAAAGCACTTGTTTGTTATTCTGGCCTCTTTTCCATGGACAGCTGAACAGCTCATTTGTCAAGCAGTTCCAGCGCTGAGCTACCGGCCACAAGTGCAGCGTTTGGTAACCAAAATGATCCAGATCAGTAATGTCCAACAATGAAAATCTAGTATGAGTTTGGTGCTCAAATTTTCCACTGATCGCCAGCTTTGCAGAACTTCAGAAATTCAGGCCTAATAAACCATCAAAAGAGGGAATGTAATGACACTGGTTTTATAAAGGGGTTCATAATAAAAGTTAAGGACCTCGACTCAAGTCTAGAACACTTCTAACAGATTCCAGTTTTCTGTTTAAAGGACCTCTGTCGCGAAAATCTTATTAAAATACGTGTAAAGATATACAAATAAGAAGTATGTTTCTTCCAGAGTAAAATGAGCCATAAATTACTTCTCTCCTATGTTGCTGTCACTTACAGTAGGTAGTAGAAATCTGACATTACCGACAGATTTTGGACTAGCCCATCTTTTCATGGGGGGGGGGGGGGGGAGGGGGTTCTCTTTATTTTTAAAAGCACTTAGGGCTGGTGCACACCAGAGCGGTTCTGAAGCGTTTTCAGGGGGGAAACTGCTTGGCTAATGAAAGTGAATGGGATGGTGCACACCAGAGCGGTTCGTTTTTTCCACATACGCAAACTCGGGGGCTGCAGCATTTTTTAGATTTCTGAGGCGTTTCTGCCTCAATGTTAATGTATAGGAAAAGCTCAAACTGCTCTGAAAAACGCTAGATCAGAGCGGTTTTCCAGGCGTTTTTGTTACATTAGCTGTTCAGTAACAGCTTCACTGTAACAATATTTGTAATCTGCTACACAAAAACACTCCAGAAAACGCTAGGTAGAATCGCTCTTAAATCTGCTTCAAAAACCTCTAGCGTTTTGCAGATCTGCTAGAGGTTTTTGGTGTGCACTGGGCCTTAGTGAATGGCAGTTGCTCCGTCCAACTGCCAAAGAAGTGTACGGTGAGCAGGGAGGCAGGCCAGCATCTTTGTATAAATCTTTTTCCGGGAATATCTTTATAAAGAATAAAGGCCATGCTGAGAATCCCCCATGAAGAGATGGACTAGCCCAAAACCTGTCGGTAATGTCAGCTTTCTACTACCTACTGGAAGTGACAGCAACATAGGAGAAAAGTAATGTGTGGCTCATTTTACTCTGGAAGAAATGTACTTCTTATTTGTATGGGTTTTACATTTTAAGATTTTTGTGACAGTTCCTCTTAAAAATTCAGTTTCACAGTGCAATCACTGTGTGTTACCAGGGGTACTCGGATACCCCTTTTCAAAATCCAAATTGATCCAGATACCCAGATCCGAATCAGATATCCGAATCTGAACTTTTTGGTATCCGAGTAAACTCGGATATCTGAACCCAATATCCGTCCGGTTTCGGATATCCGGATAGAAAACCGGAAGTAACTTATAAATGGCTTAAAATCTCTCTCTCAGGTGATTTTGGCTTCTGCTCGGATATCTGAACTAAGTATCCGCGCGGATTTTGGATTTCAGATGGGAAATCCGAGTTTGCTCAGATAGTCTATTCGGATTTTAAAAAATATCCAAATTGCTATTCAAAGTTCGGATAGTGGAAAGAGTTTGGATTATCTGGGTAGTTCGGATATCCGAAATCTTGCTGAGCACTACTGTGTGTTACTACCAGGGAACACAGAAAGCACAATACAAATTCTTTGCAACATCAAGCATACCTTTAAGTAAAAATAAACTTATAAGATAATAATTGTATGTGTAGTACTAAGGCTACTTTCACAATGACATGCTTTGTTTCATGGGACAATATAATCGCATAGCATCTGTGATGAAAGCATATTGTAATGGTAGGTTCACACTGGCACGTTAGCAGTGCAGCAGACTCAGAATAAGGCAAGGCACGCTGCGTGTTTCTGAACTATGAGCAAAAAAGTTAGATGATAATTACCTCAGTAGGGGCTCCCTTGGTCTCCCAGTCCCTACGCCCCTCCAGCACTGCACTGGGACCCTCTAAACAAACTTCAATATTAAAATTGAATATTGCTCATGGCTCTGTGTACGAGAGTGGCCATACTGCGCAGAGGTAAAGTACAGCTTGCGCCTGCACAGTAACATGGAGCCACTCATGCATGCCTTTTTATTTTCCCCATGTACAAGCATCCAGAGTCTTCCCCTACTGACTTAAAGGAAACCTGTAGGGGAAAAATGTGCCCAATTTGGGTACTTATTAACTCAATAGAGGGAAGCTTCAGGATCCTCAGAGGCTCCCCCTATCCTCCTCGCCAAGCAATTCCATAGACAAGGGCTTGTTGACGGCTTGCACATGCGCAGTAACACGGACCTAATTGGACTTGTTGGAAAAAGCTGCGTCCGATCAGGTCTACACATGTGCAAACCACCTGCGCCGTAGCACAGACCCATTCAGTCTCTGCTTTTTCTGCTGAAGCCCGAGTGGGTGTGTGCTACTGCACAGGCATAGTGCGAATGTTCTTCGGGAGTCTCAGTGCTGCAACAGCCTGATGGAGGAGGTAAATGTTATTTTGTGTTTCTTTTATCCTCTCTGGTTTACTTTAACGCCTTGCGTACCAGCAGTCTTTGGCCAGAGACTGCTTGTACCAAAAAACACAGATTACCGACGAATTGCCGCACGGACCTGCCGCTCACCCATCGCCGCAGGACCCTCGTCCTGCGTCGCTATGACGGCAGAGCTCTGTGAGACGGTCAGGAGCACCCGATCATATATGTGAGCCAATGAAATCAGCTCCTGAGACAGCCTCAGACAGCTCTGCTTTCATACCGACAGCAGGGCGAGTGAGCTGCGGCGGGGAGAGATGTGATCAGGGAGCACAACGATAGCAGCGACAGCGCGTGGCGCTGCTGAGTGAAATCTACACCCTGGCAGGAATAACAGCTCCCAAACAGGGAGTAGATTTCAATCACAGCCATCCAAAAGCAGTTAAAGAGAAACCGGTACTGAGTAAAAAAATTTAAAATAAACACATGAGGTAACTTCAAATGAACATTACATAGTTACCTCGCCATCAGTTCCTCTCAGAAGCTCACCATTTTCTTCTGACAATAATCCCTTCCAGTTCTGACAACATTTTATCAGATCTGAAATATATCAGTTGCTGTCAGTACAATATCAGTTGCTGTCAGTAAAATATCAGTTGCTGTCAGTTATAGCTGAGAGGAAAACTGATGTACCAGGTAATGTCCATGTTTCCCTATGGCTCAAGTGGGCGATGTTACAGTTTAACTGTGTGCTGACCGGAAAGCTGTTATGGGTAATGGCCATTTTCAAAATGGAGGACGGAAAATTCCCTTGATCACAGGACAAACAGGACGCGGGACAGGAGAAAGACACTGAGGAGTAGACTACATGGGAGGTAAGTATGACTTGTGTATGCTTATTTTGACTTTTAATTTTCAGTTCAGGTTTACTTTAAGTATGTATTTTTGTTTGTTTGTTTGTTTTTTAATAAAGTTACAGGTTGACTTTAAATAAGGCTTGATTTTCACTAGAGACGTGTCTCACTCTTGCACAAACTTGATACATTTTATTTACATGGTTTAAAGTCATCATTGTCCTTGTGTGGTTCCGAATATTTATTACAAGTGCCATTATTTACTGAGTTTGCGCTTCCTGGGTTTCTGGATAGACTGGTTATGCTAGCAGAAGATACAGTGCTTTTAACTTAGTAACCATGACTTGCACTTTCGGAAAAGGCTGTAATTCTGGACAAGATAAAAGTTCAGTGACCCTGAGCTTTGGTTTGGCAAGCTATAAACCTATGACTGTATGCTTCTTTTGCTGAACTATAAAGCTAATTACACGTGAGAACTGTCACCGATCAAAAAAATCACTTGACAACTGGGTTATACTGAGTTCTGTCGCATACACTATGCTGGGGGCTTTTAAATATACTGTCATGTACAGTGAAAATACTATTTTTCTTTTACGTCCCTGACTGTATTTGTTAAATCAACACATCAGTAAAGCAGGTGCACTGGTGATTAATCTGTTTGATCTAAAGGTGTGTACGCGCGCACAATTTCTGTCGCCTGTAGGGATCAGTTCCATGAGCAACAGGTGAAGGCTGAATTCTATACAGACACATTGATAGCCTGCAGACTAGCGACGCAATCTATTGCTATGGGGGAGGGGGGAACAGATAAACTTTTTAGATATGGTGAGTAATATCTACCTGATAATGATCATTTACCAATTATCCCATAATATATTACAGTAGAATGATATCAGCAGAGATCCTTCTTCCCACTTTAAGTTCAGACGTACAAATCTAGGCACTTGTCCAAAAGCAAACACACTGTATGCTGCATTTTCTGTGCCTGTATTCGTATTTTCAATAGCTGCCGCAAAACACCGGTAAAATTGCACTCGTTTTAAATCTTGAAAAATCACAATCACATCGATGCACTTTGCAATGCTAATCAAGATTCACAGGAGAAATGTTGAAAATTACTTTGATGCACATTTTCAGTACTGATCCCAATTTTCAGTGGAAATGTTGAAAATCGGCATAGCACCAATGTACGTTTGCAATGCTGATCGCACTTTTCAGTGGAAATGTTGAAAATTGTGATCGCATCGATGCACGTTTACGATGGTGACCATGATTTTAAGTGAAAATGTTGAAAATAGCGATTGCATTAATGCACGTTTGCAATACTGATCACCATTTGCAGTGGCAATGTTGAAAAATGTGAGTGCATCCATGGCGTACATTTGAATTAGCCGCTTTTTCATGCAGCGCTTTAATCGCCGTGTTCACATCCATGCATGTTTGCAATGCTGATTGCGCTTTTCAGTGGAAATGTTCAACATTGCGATCACATCAACGCACGTTTACAATGCTGACCGTGATTTTCAGAGGAAGTGTTGAAAGTCGTGATCGCATCAATGCACGTTTGCATTGCTGATCACGATTTTCAGTGGAAAAGTGCCCTTCAGATTCCTACTGATAGGTTAACAAATGTAGTAAAATGGTACATCGATCTCGACTATCTAATCATTTTCTAACTGGGGATTGATTAACCGCTGGCTAAACTTGGTTGTTATTATGGACATATGTGAGGCTACAGTCACATCTGAAGGAAAACAACAACTTGAACTCCATGAAGATGCGAGTACGAAGTTCTTCAGTTCCTGAACTGGTTGCAGCTGGCCACTGACACGCCCCAAATTCATACATTGAAAGACTCTCGCTTGCTGAATATAATACAGTACACTGCCTGCAGAAGCAAAAAGAAGGGGGCCCCAAGCTCCACATCAGCATTGTTGTGAACACTGAAGTACAATAACATTATATTGCGATGTGTATGTAAACAATATTACTGCTAAGCAATGCATACGTAGGCGTTCACAGCTGATCACTACAACCACTAATCATCATATAAATAAGCTGCACAGCGCTCTATTATAACTGCATCAGCTACAGAGATCTGTGGGCCACAGTTTGAATTATCTCGGATTTATGATGTCTACTGAAAAATCTCTAATTACAATACCTTGATTCCATACTTCTTCCTTGCTTTTCCCACATTTATTCCTAGATACATAATCATGACATAGCTGTAAATGAAGGCGAGGATCACATAGGCAAAATTCTGCGGAAGTATGTCGTCGATGCTGTCTGCAGTCATTGTAGAACCCTCGCTCTTGTCTCCAGATTCTGCAGATCAAGTAAACAGCTCTTCCCTTCTGATCGCCTCTATGCTTTGTGTAACTGCAGAATGCACTGGTGGTTATTAGCTGTGCTACAACTATTGTCAGGGAGGGAGGAGCCTTGAGGTATATAGTATCATGGTTCATCTACACAGAATATAGGTGCTGCTGCACCACTAGGGCAGAGGGCAGCTCCATCTTCCAAGTTTCCATGAAGCAGGATTATACAAATTCTATATGGATATTTATTTACCTTGAACATAGACCGATCAAATTGTGCTCGCCTCAATATAGGTGGCAAATGTGGCCAGTATTAGGCCTCTTGCACACAGCAAGTGATTCCGATTCAGATTCCACTTTTTAATCAGTTTTTACATCCGATTCCGATTCCGATTTGCAGTTTGCTCCCTGCACACTGCAAATCGGAATCTGAATCGGATGTAAAAACTGATTAAAAAGCGGAATCTGAATCGGAATCACTTGCAGTGTGCAAGAGGCCTTAGGAAGGGTAACAGTAAATTCGGGCGCCTGAGGCAAGTGGACAAATCGGGCGCCGCCATTCACTACCATAATAAATATCGTTTAATGGGCGCCCGATAGGAAAAAAGGGCGCCGGAGAAAAATAACGTTTTATAAGCGGCGCCCGGAGACTTTTACTGTTTTATAACTGCTTCTCATGATTACACATTATTTTATGATTTATAATTTTTTAAACATTATTTTTAAACGAAAAACAGTACAATCTTTTTTAAAACATTATTTTTAAACGAAAAACAGCACAATATTTTTTTCACACGTTATTAATGCTTATCACAGGGGGGTCTTAGGTTTAGGCACCACCAGGGGGGTCTTAGGTTTAGGCACCAACAGGGGGGTCTTAGGTTTAGGCACCAACAGGGGGGTCTTAGGTTTAGGCACCAACAGGGGGGGTCTTAGGTTTAGGCACCAACAGGGGGGTCTTAGGTTTAGGCACCAACAGGGGGGTCTTAGGTTTAGGCACCAACAGGGGAGTCTTAGGTTTAGGCACCATCAGGGGAGTCTTAGGTTTAGGCACCACCAGGGGGGTCTTAGGTTTAGGCACCAACACGGGGGTTAGGGGTAGGTACAGGGAGGGTTACTTACTATTTTTTTTAAACGTTATTATACGTTTCACTTTTTAAACGGAAGATTAACGTTTTCACAATTGCCAATTTCATGCACATTATTTAATGATTTATAACTTTATAAAACATTATTTTTAAACGAAATATAGTACATTATATTTTTAAACGTTATCCATGTTTATCGTTTAAAACCCCGCGCCCTTTTTTCCCAGCGCCCCTTTTTAACGTACGCATTAGGAAGACCCTCTGCATAGTTTATGAAGCCAAATGAGCCTCCAGTATTAGCTAGCCCCCCTTCCCAGCACAGATAATCAGATGCAGGGGCGGACTGACAACTCATGGGGCCCCCAGGCAATAGGAGATTATGGGGCCCCCATACCAATGTTTCCCACCTTTCACATTATATTTTTACAGACTAAGATATAATAATTTACTGGTACACAGCAGAGTTGGATACCACTCGGCACTCAGCAGATTCTTTCTAGAGGGATAAGGGGAGAGTCAGTCTGCGCTTGCAGCAATTGTGTTACACACATCCCAGCATTTCACCTATGTAAAGGCTTTTCTGAAACAGCTTGGTGGCGTGCAACCGGCAGGATGGAGGCAGAAGTGAGTTGTGTGAATTATTGGTACGCTAAGATAGACCGGGCACTGTCACTTTAAATGCTTTAATTTTGTCTTGCAGCCATATATACATTCAATGGTATTGTATGAATATCACATCATTTCTTCCTGTAACATATCTGTCACAAACCTTGAGTGATGGTGATGCTGGGGTGTTGGGGACGTGGATGACCAGGGGAAAAACCGGACGGCACAACAGCCGTTTCACGCCTGAGTCGGCGCTTGCTCACGTGTGTGTCCTGTAGGAATGACGGCGCCGCGCGGCTTCCTGAAGACAGAGAGAAAGCCGCGCCCTCTGCGCACGTCATTGGGTGTTGGGAGATGACGTCAGTGGGTTCGGGGGTGAGGGGGCGGAGATAGCCTGCGTGGTGAAGTAAACAAATCGTGCTATTGGCTGCCTTTTGCTCTTGCATCTAATACGAGGGGAAGGCATCAGGCGCACATATACGTGCCGCTAGATGTCAATCCCCAAATTGTGATACGAAAATAAAGTGCATTTGTGCATTGAACATTTAAACCATTGTTCATGTGTTTCTCCTATAGACGTGCATATTGAACTTATCAACATATTACAAAGTGCAGTTTGTGCATTATCTAAAAATTGTGTATGAACCTAGATGTTAGGCATGAGGCAGTGACAGAGCTGCTGTCCTAAATGACGTTGTTTCAATTACCTTACGCCTCCGCTGCTTGGGGTATGTAATTTTGAACCTTTGTTCCCATTACATAATTGTACCTCTGAATGACACCCCACTTATCTAAAAAGAGAACCCACATAAACCCCATTAAAAAAGACTGGGGGGTAAAGCTGTTTTCAAAGAGCTTATTGGAGTTATTACTCCAATCCTCTGGACTGCCCTTCAAAACATTTCCTCCCACCATCCATCCCCGCCTCTCCATTCACGAGTACCTAGGAGAAGAAAGGGGGGGGGGAGAGTTTTATCCCCGGGGAGGGCAAAGAGGAGGACACCGATCAGAGAGCCAAAAGAATATGTACTGACACATAATGCATTTATGTTTGATGGAAGGTGGTACCACCAGACCTCTGGAACAGCCATGGGGACCTCTGTGGCATGTACCTATGCTGGTCTGTTTCTGGGAGCCTGGGAGGAAGACTATGTGAGAACCCAAAAAAACCCATTTAGGGGCCACATAAAAACATGGGCCCGATATGTGGATGACGTGTTGGTGGTCTGGCAGGGAAGCACAGAGGAATTTGAGTCTTTTGTAGAGCTCCTCAATGACAACCGGGTGAACATGCGATTCACTTTTGAAACAAGCAGTAGGTCCATTAATTTTTTGGACCTAAAAATTAAACCTGACGGCACTAAACTTGTTTGTGAGGGCTTTAGAAAGGACACTGCAGTTAATTCGCTGTTGCACCGGAACAGCTTCCACCCAGAACATGTAAAAACCTCGCTCCCATACGGCCAGTATCTGCGTCTCAGACGAAATAACTCCAGTCGGGACACTTTTGAGACGCAATCTTGCGAACTCACTGCACGTCTGGAAGCGAGAAATTATGATAGACCCCTCCTTGAAAGAGCATGTGAAAAAGCTAGGAGTAAAGACAGAACCTCACTCCTGTCCAGAAACACAAAAAGTAAAAATGGAGCCAAAGGCCCATTTACATTTACATTTGACTATACCCCAATGTCTAAGAAACTGACAGAAATTATCAAAAGAAATTGGGCCATAGTTACAAGAGATCCCGAACTTCAGAGGGTCTTCCCGGATCCCCCCAGGGTGGCTTTCAGGAGGGCCCCCACCCTGGGAGATACTTTAACTAGAAGTGAATATCGCTCACCGGCGGTGACAAATTGGCTCACAGCCGCACGCCCAAAAGGCAACCATAGATGTGGCAATTGCAAGTATTGCCCATACATGTGGGTGGGCACAAATTACCAAATGGGAAGTACCCAATGGGAGGTACGAGCCTTCATCACGTGCCAGACAAAATTTATCTCTTACGTTATCTTCTGCCCATGTCGTTTCTTCTATATAGGAAAGACTACTCGACCCCTAAAAGAAAGGGTGAAAGAACATTTTAAATCCATTAAGTCAGGAAAGGGAAGCCCAAGACTCATTGAACACGTGAGAGAGACCCATAGCGGGAATGCTAGATGTTTAAGGTTTGCAGGGCTATTACATGTCTCCCAATCACGTCGAGGAGGGGATCGGGACAGGGAATTGATCCGACGGGAGTCCCGTCTAATCTTACGCACAGAAGCTCTGGGACCATTAGGTCTTAACCTCCTTGGCGGTATGAAAAATACCGCCAGGAGGGAGCGCAGCAGTTTTTTTTTAAAAATTTTTTTTTTTTATCATGTAGCGAGCCGAGGGCTCGCTACATGATAGCCGCTGCTGAGCGGCATCCCCCCGCCCGCTTCGATCGCCTTCGGCGATCTCCGATCAGGAAATCCCGTTCATAGAACGGGATTTCCTGGAGGGCTTCCCCCGTCGCCATGGCGACGGGGCGGGATGACGTCACCGACGTCACTGACGTCGGGACGTCATTGGGAGTCCCGGGCCACCCCTCGGCGCTGCCTGGCACTGATTGGCCAGGCAGCGCTGGGGTCTGGAGGGGGGGGGGGGGCCCGCGCCGCAGCAGATAGCGGCGATCGGGCAGGGGCCGGCGGCGATCAGAGTGCTGGCGCAGCTAGCAAAGTGCTAGCTGCGTCCAGCAAAGCAAAAATTATGAAAATCGGCCCAGCAGGGCCTGAGCGGCACCCTCCGGCGGCTTACCCCGTGTCACACACGGGGTTACCGCCAAGGAGGTTAATGACAGATTGGAACTTTCCTGTTTCTTGGATCCCTAGTCTGGGGCCCCTCCCCTTCCCCCATTTTCCTCCTCTTTTTCTCAGGTTCTCCCCTCCAATTTTCGTCTTACACATACAGAGCGGTGCCTCCTTTCCCCTTTAAGAATGTCCTCCTTTGGTAAATTGGTGTAATATACACCCATAGATCACCAATAGGTGACCTAATATAGGTCCATCTCTACGGATAAACAGGGAATGCGAAATACAGTAGGTACATATCTGCAAATTCCCGGCAAAGAATTATAAAATCTTAAAAATTTCATAGCAATGTTTAGATACAACTTTAGAGGACCTTAGATGCCTGCAATGGAGATGTGGGGACCCTGAGATAGGTACATCCCCCAGAGCATGATATGCATTCAGCAGAAATAACCAATAGGAGGACTTTGCCCCCCTCTCTATGTGTCGTTTCTTTCTCCTTACTCCTTTCTTTTCTCTTTTTTCCTCCTTCCCCTTGGGATATACGCAACCCACAATCTCCTCGCTTTGTGGCCTCAACCCAAATGGCGAATCTTTGGTTTTCTGGGTCTCAGACACTTTCTCTTTTGGACTTGTTTGGGCCCCTTCTTTTGGCTCTCTGATCGGTGTCCTCCTCTTTGCCCTCCCCGGGGATAAAACTCTCCCCCCCCCCCCCCTTTCTTCTCCTAGGTACTCGTGAATGGAGAGGCGGGGATGGATGGTGGGAGGAAATGTTTTGAAGGGCAGTCCAGAGGATTGGAGTAATAACTCCAATAAGCTCTTTGAAAACAGCTTTACCCCCCAGTCTTTTTTAATGGGGTTTATGTGGGTTCTCTTTTTAGATAAGTGGGGTGTCATTCAGAGGTACAATTATGTAATGGGAACAAAGGTTCAAAATTACATACCCCAAGCAGCGGAGGCGTAAGGTAATTGAAACAACGTCATTTAGGACAGCAGCTCTGTCACTGCCTCATGCCTAACATCTAGGTTTATACACAATTTTTAGATAATGCACAAACTGCACTTTGTAATATGTTGATAAGTTCAATATGCACGTCTATAGGAGAAACACATGAACAATGGTTTAAATGTTCAATGCACAAATGCACTTTATTTTCGTATCACAATTTGGGGATTGACATCTAGCGGCACGTATATGTGCGCCTGATGCCTTCCCCTCGTATTAGATGCAAGAGCAAAAGGCAGCCAATAGCACGATTTGTTTACTTCACCACGCAGGCTATCTCCGCCCCCTCACCCCCGAACCCACTGACGTCATCTCCCAACACCCAATGACGTGCGCAGAGGGCGCGGCTTTCTCTCTGTCTTCAGGAAGCCGCGCGGCGCCGTCATTCCTACAGGACACACACGTGAGCAAGCGCCGACTCAGGCGTGAAACGGCTGTTGTGCCGTCCGGTTTTTCCCCTGGTCATCCACGTCCCCAACACCCCAGCATCACCATCACTCAAGGTTTGTGACAGATATGTTACAGGAAGAAATGATGTGATATTCATACAATACCATTGAATGTATATATGGCTGCAAGACAAAATTAAAGCATTTAAAGTGACAGTGCCCGGTCTATCTTAGCGTACCAATAAAAATTTACTGACAACAGTAAATATGTTATATTGTGATATTTTATACTGATTAAAAACCCCTGCGCCGCGCATAGAACCCCAGACTAGTGGCACACAGATCAGCGGTCCCTCCGGTGGCTGTACAGTGGTAAGTCTCCGCCCGCTGTCAGCCGCTGCGCGACACTTTACAGATTCTGGAGGGGAGAGCCAGGAAGGGGGGCCCCAAGGTGAGGGAAGGGGGGGGAACTTCCCCCCTTCTCCGCCGCTATGCAAATCGCCCTCCTTCACTGGCTGTCTCCCCTCCTGCTCAGGGTTCTCTGGCGGGCGGCGGGCCCCCCCCTGACCACGGGCCCTCGGTCCGTGCCCGAGTGCCCTAATAGTCAGTCCGCCCCTGAAGATGTTTCCTCAGTATTAGGTAGCCCCTGCCCTCTCCTCAGTAAAGTCATATTTGTCCCCAGTATTAGGTAGCCCCGGTCCCCCTCCCCAGTATAGCTAGATGTGCCCCAGTATTAGGCAGACTCCCCCCAGTATAGCCAGATGTCCCCCCTTGCATTAGGCAGTCCACCAGTATAGCCAGATGCATGGCCGGATTTGTACTCTTTACCGCCCAAGGCCACTGTTACTATCCGCCCCCCTTCAGTATAGGTAGCGAGATTACCCCTACCCCCTTCCCTCCAGTATAGGTAGGCAGATGACCCCTCCCTCCTTCCCCCTAGTATAGGTAGCCTGATGACCCCCCCCCCCCCCCCCACACACACACACACAGTATAGATAGCCAGATGACCTCCTTTCCCTCCAGTATAGGTAGCCAGGTGACTCCCTTAATTCCTCCTCCCCCCCCCCCCCTTTCAGTATAGGTAGCCAGCTCGCCTTCACACCACAGCAGCTATCAGTGTCACTTCTCCGCTTGTCTCCAGTGCAGAAGCTTCCGCTTCCCTTCCGTCTCCAATGCTGCCCAAGTCCATATCTGCCAGCCACAATGCAGACATGCACAGAGAGCAAGGTGGCTGCTGCACAGGCATCTAGCAGCAGAGTACCACAGTCAGGCGCTCGCCTGATCTCCCTGCATTGCAGCATTTGCAAGCTTGCAAATGCTGCACCAGTTTAGCCTGTTGCTTTGGTGCCCTTGCTCCTGTGGTGCCCTAGGCCATTGCATGGCCAGATGGCCTCCTTGTATTAGGTATCCCCCCAATTTAGCCAGATGTGCCCCCAATATTAGGCAGCCCCCTCCCCAGTAATAGTCAGATGTGCACCTGTATTATGTAGCCCACTCTCCCCAGTATAGCCAGATGTGCCCCTTGAATTAGGTAGTCCCCTCCACAGTATAGCCAGATGTGCCCCCTGAATTATTAAGGGTTAGGTAGCAACTTGCATGTGTGGCACTGCCACTCCCCCTCCCCCAGGATTCACTGTGCACCTATGAGTGCACCCCCCTCTGCTCAGTAACATACAGTTAACTGTTTCCAGGCTCCAGCAGCATGCAATGAACAGGATCAGGGGCAAACGCAGGATTTTTAAGGGGGGGGTTCCTGAAAGGTCCAGAAGCACGTATGTCCCGAGTGCTTCCGAATACAGGTGGCTCCATACTGCCCATGCACAAAAGTGCGCTGGCGTGTTACGGAGCTGCCTATCTTTGGAAGTACTCAAGGACACAAGTGTTTCTGAGGGCTTCTGGTAGCAGCAAATGTGAACGGGGTACAGTGCTGGAACAACTCCCCGAGAGAGGAACGGGAGATAGACTTAGTTTGGACAATTCAGTGGAATATGCTACATAGTTTCACATAGCGCAAGCGATACCCATATGATGCAGGGATATATGCATCTGCGGAAGATGGCGGCGCTATATAAATACTAAATAATAATAATTTGCCTCACCAGGATTGCACTTTTATTTAGCTTTCCTGTATGACAAGAAGACACAGCCAGCTCTAGGGGAAGAGGGAAACAAAGGTGAATGAGGGAGGGCTGGTGCACTCCAAGAGTGCTTCTGAGCGTTTTTCAAATCAACAGTGATTTGAAAAGCGCTTGGCTAATGTTACCCTATGTGGATGTTCCCACAGCAGCGTTGTGATTTTTTCAAAATCGCAGGTATACTGCATGTAGCATGTTTTTGAGCAATTCATTCAAAAATCGCTATGAAAATCACTTCACAAAATCACACTCACAAATTGCTAGCGATTGCTATTGTCATTTTGGCGTTGCACTAGCCCAGAGAGAGGAGTGGAGAAATTGAGAATAGCCTGAGATGGAGCAGAGAACTTATCTGTATTGCAGTCCCACATCAGACAGGCTACTTCCCTGTAATCGGACTCCTGTCCCTGTCAGTCTCTCACACAAGTCAGAAAGAAGCCCTCCTGGAGTCTAGGGACTGTCAAAAACTTTTCAGCTTGTTAAACACCTTACCCACACATGCAGTCATTATAACAATGGGGAGAGACCAGACAGATGTTTGCCCACAGACCCTGAGTCCAGGCAAGCTCTGCATCATGCTGTGCATATTTACCAGCTTGCCTGCACTCTAATTTCATCATGTCTGACACTTCTGTGCTGTGGAGAGTCCAGGACTCCATAATCAACATTCTCTCACTGCAGGCTGCATCTTCTTGTGAGGGTTGTGAGGGAAGCTCGGCTGCCTCTCTCATTCTATTAGCTGGAGGGAGGCACCAGAAGTAAGAAGGGAGGGAGAATGAGGCTGTTTATATTATGCGGGCTTCCCTGGCTGAATACACAGCTCAGTGCAGGGGGGTGGTTCCAGACACCCGGAATAGCCCCCTGAGTTCGCCAGTGCGGATAGGAGCTGGAGGGTCTGAAAAAAACTGTCAGCCTGAGTCTATGTAGGCATTAACCTTCCTGGCGGTAAGCCCGAGCTGAGCTCGGGCTATGTCGCCGGAAGGCACCGCTCAGGCCCCGCTGGGCCGATTTGCATAATTTTTTTTTGCTGCACGCAGCTAGCACTTTGCTGCCCCCTGGCGATTTTTTAGCAAACCGCCAGGAGGGTTAAAGGGAACCTTAACTGAGAGGGATATGGATGTTTCCTTTTAAACAATACCAGTTGGCTGGCAGCCCAACTGATCTCTTTGGATGAAGTAGTGGCTGAAACACACACCTGAAACAAGCATGCAGCTAATCCAGTCTGACTTCAGTCAGAGCACCTGACCTTCAAGCTTATTGAGGGGCTGTGGCTAAAAGCATTAGGGTGCGTTTCCACTAACGCGAATTCGCATGCGTTCCCCGCATGCAAATTCGCATAACCAATAAAAGTGAATGAGCCTGTGTCCACTTGTCAGGAAAACGGAGCATTTTCTTGTGCAGGAAAAATCTGCTCAGCAGAGCCATCCGAATTCTGACACCGCACACACGCATGCGATTCGCATACAATGTATTTAATAGGGAATTCGCATGGTGTTTTTTAATGCGAATTTTCATGCGAATTCGCATACGATTTCGCATGGAATCAATGAAAAAGCACACAGGCACTGCCATGGTTAAATTCGCACACAGCGTCATCCATGCGAAATCGTATGCGAATTCGCAGTAAAATTCGCATACAACCGCATGCGATTTCGCTCCTGCATGCGAATTCGTCCGCGGGGAATTTGCGGCAATTCCGCAACGCACTAGTGGAAACGTACCCTTAGAGACACAGGATAAGCAGGAGAGTCAGGCAACTGGTATTATTTTAAAAGGAAAAATCCATATCCTTCTCAGTTTAGGTTCCCTTTAAGTAAACCATGGGTCTTATCTATTTGCCATACATACCTTACAATCCTTGCAAGATCCCTTGCGATTAATGTATTACTGTATATAATATAATGTAATAATGACACATATATTTGCAAAAAAATCTCTACCTCCTTCTGATTGTATGTTCTAACATTCTCAGTCAACAGGAACAGAGTCAGAAGAAGGCTTAAAGTGAACCTTAAGTCAGGCAAAAAAAATGAGTTTTAGGCTAATTTCACACCAGGACGTTGCGTTAGAGGGGGCATTAAGGTCGCATAACGTCCCCCTAACGGAACGCCTGGTGGTGCTGGATCTGGACGTCAGAGTGAGCCGCGTTGTGCAGCTCACTCTGGCGTCAGTGATGCCGTGATGCGCACTCTTGTGCGCATGCGGCATCATGTGGTCCCGCCGGCCAATCGCCGCACAGAGCGGCCGCTCCAGGAAGTAAACACTGCACGTCACAACGTGCAGTGCATATTAATTAGCCATGTGCCTGGCCGCTCTCCGCTCCTCCACAAGATTACTGAGCATGTGCAAGCAGTCTAAAGTACTGCATGCAGTACGTTGTCTTGTGACGCAGCGTTACAATGTAACGCAACGTGGGCACTGTGAACAGCCCCATTGATTTTTCATTAACGTGCGCCTGTAACGTCCCACTGTGAAACCAGCCTTACTCACCTGGGGCTTCTACCAGCCCCCTACAGCAGTCATGTGCCCTCGCAGCCACTCACTAATCCTCTGGTCCCCAGCTGCCAGCTAGTTTCGTTTTTGCCGACAGGCCCATCAGGACTGGCCATGCGTAGCTTTTTCCAATTCCCGACTGCAATTAGCACTATTGCGGGCCGCAATGCGTACAAAAATACGTGTTGCCGCATATCTATGCGTGCGTAATGCGGCAACGCGTATTTTCGTACGTGTACACATGCACTACGGCCGCCAATGACGTGTCCGTCAGACCCGCCCGATGGACGGACTTTTAGCCGACAGTAGCGCGTGTACTTAGCGGATCATTCAGAAACAGCCTTAAGAGTCCGCCGTCAGAGCGTACACACGTACTACTGTCGGCTGAACGTCCGCCCAGCGGGAGGGTCTGACGGACCCGTCGTTGTCGCATGTAGTGCGTGTGTATGCACCTTCACACGCTGAAAGCTTACTGTTTTTTTAACAGTTTTTTTTTTAAATAGCTAATAAACTAGAGCTTTATTTTACAGGCAGGAAGTTTTGAAACAGGATTATAATCCTGATTTAAAACTTCCTGTCTGTAAAGTGCAAACTCTAGCCTCCAGCAATGCTTAGCTACTAAAATAAGGAATTACACACACACAATGCCTCTCTCCCTCCTGCCCCCCCCCCCCCCTCCCTTGCTTCTAGAGTCATGAGACACAGGCTGGAATTATTTGCCTGTGATCTATCCACACAGTAGCAGCTTGCTAGCAAGTAAAGATTAAGGCTGCTTTCACAGTAAGACGTTACAGGCGCACGTTAGTGTAGCCTGTAACGCAGCCCACCGCACAGCAATAAAAAATCAATGGGCTGTTCACAGTGCCCACGTTGCATTACATTGTAACGCAGCACGTTCAAACAAAGTGCTGCATGCTGTGCGTTATACGCGGCTGAGCCGCGTTAGACTGTTTGCACATGCTCAGTAATGTTGTTCGCGGCCAGCCACATGGCTAATTAATATTCACTGCACTCAATGACGTGCAGTGTTTACTTCCTGGAGCGGCCCCTCTGTGCGGCGATTGGCCAGCGGGACCACGTGATGTGGATCACGTGGTCTCTGCATCCCATAGCATAAAAAAGGCGCACCAAGAGCTGCATAACGCGGCTCTTGGTAGCGTCCTCCTACAATACCACCAGGCGTTGTGTTAGGGGCACGTTATGCGACCTATAAAGTCCCCTAAAACGGAATGTCCTGGTGGGAAAGAGGCCTAAAGCATGTCAGCCAAGTACATCTGTAGGTAACCTTTCTTCAATAATAGCACCATAATTTGTACAATCTGTGATGTTAACATTTGGTTCCATTGCTGAACTAGTTAGCCTTAATTTTATCACTTTAGTTAGGCAAAAAAAATATCTAAAGCTCACCATACAAACATCGATTTTGATCACCCAACTGTGTCCCTTCAGCCAGCCATAGTGCCCCTTTTGTGCCCCCCGCCCCACAAAAAAAAATGTGAAGCTGGAGCAGCCACTGGCCCCGATATTACTCAATTGTCATGCAGTTCTTTCGGTAAATTACCAAACTATAACCACATGTGAATTTGAAAAAAAAAAATAAGTCTAAAATACCACATGAGGTAAATTTCCAAACTGTAACGATTGCGGAATAATCTCCGTGATCAGCACACAAGGCGTGCGCTGACACGGCGGAAATCCTCCACAAGCGTATGAAGGGGGGAACCCAGCTTTGGTGCAAGCACCAGTAGAGGGAGATTCTCACCGGCAGGTGGAGCTGTGGAGCGCAGAGGAGCAAGGTCTCCGCGCTGCCACAGAAGCCAGATGAGAAGTGTCCGATTTGCAACCGGGTAGTGCAAGATAGCCCTTAAAGGGGTTCTTCCGCGAATGATGAAAAAAATAAAAAGTGGTTTATGCATAAACTATTAAATATCCTTCTAAAATAGTGCAAAAAGTTTTTCAAAAAAATGAATGCTTTCCTCAATACAACATGTAATATAAACAGTGACGAATGACGGATTGGGAGGCTAATCCATTTGATAGGGGTGTTTTTTTTAACTTGCATTTCACAAACAGAAGTCCTGCCTACCTAGTTTTCAGTTGTGTAATCCATTGCTGTTAGGAGATCAGCCGTTATCCCTGTAACTGAAACTCCTATGTATATGCTTCTTGTATTCACTCACAGAGAAAGGAGCCCCCTCCTTCTCCTCCCTGCAGGAAGGGCTAAGCGCAGATGCCGGCAACTATTGAGTTCGTCATGTGTTTACATAGTTGCCCAGCAACCAGACCCGGCCTCTGTGCAGAATAGTTTGTATCTTCTCCCAGCGAGTCAGTCCCCTTATCTTATCTCTGCCAGGAGAACTAAGAGTTCAATAAGGGGACACACAGCTGATAGCAGACGACTCTCTGGGAGAAGATACAAACTATTCTGCACAGATGCTGGGTCTGGTTGCTGGGCAACTATGTAAACACATGACGAAGTCACTCAATAGTTGCCGGCATCTGCGCTTAGCCGTTCCGGGTACAGGAACAGGAACACAGATCAGAAGGATCCACAGCCGCTACCGCTAGAGGCTAGTGCGATCCAAACACGACAGACAGATGAGGTAGCCGGCAGCAACCGCTGCTCCAGCTTACACTCCAAGAACATAGATCAGAAGGATACAAAAAAACGCTTATGCATCATGTGAGCGATAAACGCAAGTTTCTTTGCAAAACAAGCAAAATGAAATTTATTTGGTTTAAATCCACTTTTTTTTCTCTTCTCCCTGGCTCTTTGATAGCTTCTAATTACAGGACCTCTCACCTAAGTGTTAAAAGCTGTGTCTTAGAAGGACATAGTCCCCTGCTGTGTGACGATGCCATCAATCTAGTTTTTGCCTGGCAGAATCTAATAAAACTTAGCAAAGAGAGACAAGCAGGCTCCAGCTTTCACACCTCCACACAGAGCTAGCAAATGCACAGATCTTATCAGGGTCTCTCTGGAAGCAGCTGACCTACTGTGACCCAGGAATCCCCAATATCCATATTTCCTTCACATTTTCTTCATAATTCATGGCATAGAAAGTTCCTAGGCCACTGAAGAGTGCCCAAGTTCTGAGGTTCAACTTGGTGCCGGTGCTGAGAGAGTTTGGACAAGGTAGATGCTTCCAATCCCAGGCTACAAAGGGGAGAAGTAAGAAAACTGTGTTATGAGTCATATCTGGTCCTCGTGTTTAGTACCACGTGATTCCTAAAATTACACTGATTATGAATATTGATTCGGGTTCTTGATGTGACCTACGGGCACGGAGAGAGTGGGCAAAAAAAAAGAATTGGGCCAAAATCTCTCACTCCAATGACACAAAGGTCCAGCGTCCTTCGCCTTTAATCTGACGTCGAATTAACATCGATCGACCAGCCCGCAAGGACACGGGCCAAAACCTCCATCTTGGATTATTTCTCACAAAGGCTTAAGGCCGCATGGCAATGGCCATTCTGGACTTTGATTGCCGCATGGACTACCAATAACGGTATTTGAACTATACAATAAGACATTCTGTTTCTCTTTCATCTCTACTCTCTTTCTATCAAACCGATCTGTTCTGCCGGACAGGTATATCTATCTGTGGGCTAAATTAGGCTGTGTGTATGTAGTTTTAGAATAAAAACTTACGATTTTATCGTTCAGTCTTGTGCCTGTTCTGGTCATCTGATTGCTGCTACAACGAATCTGCCCTCTGAAAAGTCAGAGTCATACTACGCATTGTTTTATTATTTGCTTATAAATTGTTGATTTGCTAGCTAGGTTGTAAATAACCGTTTCTTCCTTCTAGGATTAGCTAGTACCCGATTTCCTGTGCGAAATCAATAACTTTAGTTTCTCAATTGGACATACAATCGAGATTGCATCATATATGGACCCAGTAACCTTTCTTTGAATGTCACATTGCTCACAGTCTTTAAGCCTTCGGAAGTGACTATTCCCAGAAGGGTGACTGGAGCATGTCAAACGTGATTGGGCTGGCTACCGTATTATGATAGCGTTGGGAGTCTCTCTCCTCCCTGAGCACGAGAGTGGTGGCAGTGTAATTACCCAATTTCCAGCGCAAAATCGATATTTTTAGTTCACCGATTGTACATACAATTGGGATTGTACATGTATGGGCACCTCCAACCAATCTTAACCGTTTACTACGCACACAGTGAATTTGCCTCCAGCAGTCTCTAGTGCATGAGACCTGCATGGCAACAGTGGCCTAGTAATACGGGATTGGTGAGTGATTGTCCCATTACATATTGTCGGCAGCTGCGCGATCAATCCTTATTGTCAGTCTACCCACCGTACTTCCTGCGTATGCTAACGGGAGCAGATTAGACGGGATTCGCATGCTCTGTCACATTAACCTTCTTCCTCTGACGATCCAGCAACCGGTCTTTGTTGCCCGTCTGCTCACCGTACTTCCTGCGTACGCTAATGGGAGCAGATTAGACGGGATCGCGGGGCTGGATTGTCACAGTGGACATATATATAATACAGCACAGCTACCTTGCCACGGCTCTAAGGAGCCTAAGCATGGGCGTCCGCACATAGGGGCAAAATGGGGCAGCTGCCCCCCTCCCCGGCAGTCAGCCGTTTCTTCTGTCTATCATGTAATAGGCAGCATGCCAGCATCCAGCGTCAGGCCTCCGATCAGCCGGCGACCAGTGAGTAGTGGGCATTAGGACCTCGCGGACGCCGCAATGATATACGGAAGCGACATCACTTCCGCATATGCAGCGTGGTGTCCCTGGGGGTAGCATGCCCTTGCTCTCACTTGTCGCTGGCTGATCGGAGGTCTGATGCTGGCTGCTGGCACGCTGCTCAGGGTTGGACTGGGACACTGAGGGCCCACCAAGAAAGTTTCAGCCTGGGCCCCCCTCCGATCCCCTCTCCTCCTCCCTCCCCCCCCCCCTCCCCATTTTGAGCTCAAGTACACATGTACTCTAGAAATTTTGCATGATTATGGTAGGGAATAGATTGTGAACACTTCTGAGTACAGTCTACAATAGGGATATGTCCACATGCGGCGCACGCGCAGCGCGCCGCAGCAAAAATAAATGGGTGTCACCGCGCACTGGAACATGGGCGTGGTCATGACGGGTCATGGGCAGACTTGAAAAAACAACAAAACACAAATAAGTAGTGGTGTTATTCACAGAGATTAGGTCCGACCAGATACATTTTAGATAAAATAATCAAGTAGTTACATGCCTCATGATAATTCATCAAGTAGTCAAATGGCAGCAGATTTCCAGACAAAATGCAATCAGATTGGCAGCATATATCCCCACAAAATGCAATCAGATCGGCGGCAGATATCCCTACAAAATGCAATCAGATTGGCGGCAGATATCCCCACAAAATGCAAATCAGTTTGGCGGCAGATATCCCCACAAAATGCAATCAAATTGGTGGCAGATTTCCCCACAAAATGCAATCAGATCGGCAGCAGATTTCCCCACAAAATGCATTCAGATTGGTGGCAGATTTCCCCACAAAATGCAATCAGATTGGCGGCAGATTTCCCCACAAAATGCATTCAGATTGGCGGCAGATTTCTCCACAAAATGCAATCAGATTGGCGGCAGATTTTCCCACAAAATGCAATCAGATTAGCGACAGATTTCCCCACAAAATGCATTCAGATTAGCGACAGATTTCCCCACAAAATGCAATCAGATTGGCAGCAGATTTCCCCAAAAAAGGCAATCAGATTGGAGACAGATTTCCCCACAATATGCATTCAGATTGACGGCAGATTTCTCCACAAAATGCAATCAGATTCCCCCACAAAATGCAATCAGAGTGGCGGCAGATTTCCCCACAAAATGCAATCAGATTGGCGGCAGATTTCCCCACAAAATGCAATCAGATTGGCGGCAGATATCCCCACAAAATGCAATCAGATCGGCGGCAGATATCCCTACAAAATGCAATCAGATTGGCGGCAGATATCCCCACAAAATGCAATCAGTTTGGCGGCAGATATCCCCACAAAATGCAATCAAATTGGTGGCAGATTTCCCCACAAAATGCAATCAGATCGGCAGCAGATTTCCCCACAAAATGCATTCAGATTGGTGGCAGATTTCCCCACAAAATGCAATCAGATTGGCGGCAGATTTCCCCACAAAATGCATTCAGATTGGCGGCAGATTTCTCCACAAAATGCAATCAGATTGGCGGCAGATTTTCCTACAAAATGCAATCAGATTAGCGACAGATTTCCCCACAAAATGCATTCAGATTGGCGACAGATTTCCCCACAAAATGCAATCAGATTGGCAGCAGATTTCCCCAAAAAAGGCAATCAGATTGGAGACAGATTTCCCCACAATATGCATTCAGATTGACGGCAGATTTCTCCACAAAATGCAATCAGATTCCCCCACAAAATGCAATCAGAGTGGCGGCAGATTTCCCCACAAAATGCAATCAGATTGGCGGCAGATTTCCCCACAAAATGCAATCAGATTGGCGGCAGATATCCCCACAAAATGCAATCAGATTGGCAGCAGATTTCCCCACAAAATACAATCAGATTGGCGGCAGCCAACAGATTTCCCAGTTTAGGTAGGCAGGTATATAGGTGTCCCCAGTATAGATATACCCAGGTCTACAGGTGTCCCCAGTTTAGGTAGGCAGGTCCCCAGTTAGTGGGGGCCCCCCATGCTGGAAGGGGGGGCAGTGGGCACGGAGCGAAGCCTCCCCCCCTCCCTCACCTAGGGCCCCCCCTTCTACGCTCTCCCCCCAGTTAGGTAGGCAGGTCTATAGATGCCCCCATGCTGGAAGGGGGGGCAGTGGGCACAGAGCGGTGGGGAAGGGGGAAGCCTCCCCCCCTCACCTAGGGCACCCCCTTCCGTGCTCCCCCCTCCAAAATTGCAACCAGCAGCAGCAGGAATAACTTACCGAGAGAAGAAGTCTGCGTGCCGCTGCTGGTCTGGTCTCCTGCACTGCACTGCACTGTCCAATCATGCTCTCACAGGAAGTACTGCGAGAGCGTGATTGGACAGTGTCAGTGCAGAAGACCAGACCAGTGGCACGCAGAGCTATCACTCTCGGTAAGCCATTCCGCTGGCTGGCTGCAATTCTGGATGGGGAAGGAGCTCAGAAGGGGGGCCCTAGGTGAGAGAGGGGGGAGGCTTCCCCCCGCTGCTCTGTGTCCACTTTCCCCCCTTCCTGCGCTGTGCCCCTCTCCTTATCAGCACTGGGGCCCCCAGGAGGCGGGGTGGCCAGGGCCCCCCGATCTAAAAATCGGTGGTTCGGTGGCTCAGTCCGAGCCTGACGCTGCCTATTACACGATAGGCAGAAGGGATGGACGGACGGCAGTGAGTGGGGTCCCTGTCACTACATAAAACTGGGGGGCACCTGTCACTAACCATGGGGGCCCTGTCACTATCTAAAACTGGAGGCACCTGTCACTAAGCATGGGGGGTCCCTGTCACCACCTAAAACTGGGAGGCACCTGTCACTAAACCTGGGGGTCCCTGTCACTACCTAAAACTGGGGGGCACCTGTCACTAAACATGGGGGGGTCCCTGTCACTAAACATGGGAGGTCCCTGTCACTACCTAAACTGGAGGGTAGCAAGAGGCAGCACCCCTCTTCAAATGTCCTCCTCCTCTCACTCCCCTTCTCCCCCTCCCTAGATGCGCTGTGCCGTTCACTCACCTGCTCTCAGCATTATAGTGATGGGACCTGCATCCGTCCATCCAGCATCCTGTATCCATGGCTACAGCCTCATGTGTGCTGTTACATGATGCCGGATCAAATGAGGTGCCACACACACACCTACTGGGGGGGGGGGGGGGGGAGTTGGCTGGGGGAAATAGTACTTACAATGTGTTTCTTCAGGTGGCAAAAAGTTTAGAACCGACCCTGTCTAAGGCCCTGTCTACGTAATATACTGTGTATATAGTTGTACTCTTTACGTGTGTGGAGTAGCTACACACTGCCCCATTTTCTGATACACAGGGGAAGTGGGGGATCAGCCAGGGGCGTTTCTAGCCTTTTTGTCACTCCAGACAAGAAGCTCTGTGTCACCCCCCCTCCCCCCCAAAAAAACACACCCACACACTAGAGAATATAATCCATGTGCCATATAGGGTGGATGCATAATACAGGGCGTCTCTGGGATACAAACAACCCGCCGACCTTGTCGTATTTTGTTGCACACCACCTTCCTGCACTACACCAGCTTAGTAGGAAAATGCAGAGTATAGCGCAGCAGAAGTTGTGCTCTCACCTCTCCGCTGGAGTCCAGTGCTGTGCTTCCGCCTGTCCACTCACCACTTGCCCTAGTGCCCAGCATCTCTTACCGCATGTAGTGTGATTACACGCTACATGAGGATAGTGAGGTACAAGCACTAGAGGGAGCAGAAAACAGACAGGTTTATCGCACAGGCACAGAACTAAACTCCAGGGGGCAGGTTAGCACACAGCTTTTGCTACGCTATACTCTGTCTTTACACACTAGACTGCGGGAGCGCAGGAGGGGGACGGGAACAGATAGTGGGACAAGTGGACAGAGGGAGGCACAAAAGGGAGACATAAGGAGGCACAAAGGGGGGCAGAAGGAGGCACAGTGGGGCAGAGGGAGGGACAAAGGGATGCACACAGAGACAGATCATCTACAAGGCAACTTAAGCAGGTGCGTAGGGCATGGACAGAGTCTAGGGGCCCAGTTTATGCTAGTCCCCAACAAATCTTGATGAAAATGCTAGGTGGCCATCAAGGGTGGCTCCAAAGTTGTTGCTTGCCAAGGTCACCGTTTCATCTTAATCCATCTCTGGATGCACGGGGAGGGGGCATTGTTGGTGGCACAGGGGAACTAAAGGTGGCACAAGGAGACAATGGGAGGCACAAAGGGAGACAGAAGGAGGGACAGAGGGACACACAGGGGGGTGGAGGTGGCACAGGGGGACTGAAGGTGGCACAAGAGGACAGTAGGAGGCATATAGGGGGACAGAAAGAGGCTCAAACACCCGTGGGGGGCGTGGTTTAGTTCAGGAGGTATGGCTTCAATCATAGGGGCAGGCTTAGTTCTGGGGTGGGGCTTAATTAGAGGCATGGCACCCCCAGGACCAATGGCACTCCAGGCAGTGGCCTGGAATGTCTATGCCTAAAAACACCCCTGGGATCAGCAAAGACCCTATACATGTGTAGACCATTTTTACTGTTGGATGACACCTTCAACATGTTCTATCCATTCAAGGATTTTATAGCTAATTAAGTATACCTTATTGTGTCCCCCCAATGAAATGACGCTCCTTATTTGTTGCCCTGATAATAGGGGCTAGCAGAAAGGAAGTGAGAGTAAATCCCCCAGTGAGGACACATACATAAGCCTTCCAAACACTATATATTGCCAGATTCCTCACTTTTTTAGCAATAATACCTGAGACTGGAGTTATACTTTTTCCGTCCCTTGGCCAATAGTTTTGTTGCTCCTCATAGCATTCTTCTCATTACATACTGTCCTCATATATTTACTACCTCAAAAATAAAAGCTGGGGCCTGAAAAACTGCACATTTTTTATTTTATGCATTTAACCACTTAACAACCTTGAGGACCGTAGTGTTAAACCCCCCTAAAGACCAGGCCATTTTTCTTGAAAATGGCCACTGCAGCTTTAAGGCCTCGCTGCGGGGACACACACAACTCAGCACACAAGTGATTCCCCCCCCCCCTTTTCTTCCCACCAACAGAGCTTTCTGTTGGTGGGGTCTGATCGCTCCCCCAGTGTTTGTTTTTTACAAATATTTTTAACCAGCCCCACCCTCCCCCCACCAGCTGATCACCTCTGATCCCCTAGAGGGGACAGCCGTGTCACACAGCTGTCCCCAGTACAGCGCTGCTGTATATCGCCGCGCTGTACAAGGTAATTAGACATCGGTTTCGCCGTCTAACAGTCTATAAGCGGCAATTGCCACGATCTCCTGCTAGCCCCATAGAAGTCTGTTCACGCCAATCGCCGTGGAGCGGTCCTGGAGTTGCCACTGCGTTCACGACAATTGGCGTGGAGCGGTCCGCTAGTAGAGTGGTTTTAGATGTGAAAGGACCCTAACTGAACTGCATGCTGGCAATTGTTTGGAAACAGAACTTTGCTTGTGGAAACTATTGGCAGGTGCTGCTTCCATTTTGAATATATTGACTGAACTTTATTATACAGGTTGCTGGAATCTACCTGTGCACTGGCGAACTCAGGGGGCTATTCCGGGTGTCTGGAACCACCCCCCTGCACTGAGCTGTGTATTCAGCCAGGGAAGCCCGCATAATATAAACAGCCTCATTCTCCCTCCCTTCTTACTTCTGGTGCCTCCCTCCAGCTAATAGAATGAGAGAGGCAGCCGAGCTTCCCTCACAACCCTCACAAGAAGATGCAGCCTGCAGTGAGAGAATGTTGATTATGGAGTCCTGGACTCTCCACAGCACAGAAGTGTCAGACATGATGAAATTAGAGTGCAGGCAAGCTGGTAAATATGCACAGCATGATGCAGAGCTTGCCTAGACTCAGGGTCTGTGGGCAAACATCTGTCTGGTCTCTCCCCATTGTTATAATGACTGCATGTGTGGGTAAGGTGTTTAACAAGCTGAAAAGTTTTTGACAGTCCCTAGACTCCAGGAGGGCTTCTTTCTGACTTGTGTGAGAGACTGACAGGGACAGGAGTCCGATTACAGGGAAGTAGCCTGTCTGATGGGGGACTGCAATACAGATAAGTTCTCTGCTCCATCTCAGGCTATTCTCAATTTCTCCACTCCTCTCTCTGGGCTAGTGCAACGCCAAAATGACAATAGCAATCGCTAGCAATTTGTGAGTGTGATTTTGTGAAGTGATTTTCATAGCGATTTTTGAATGAATTGCTCAAAAACATGCTACATGCAGTATACCTGCGATTTTGAAAAAATCACAACGCTGCTGTGGGAACATCCACATAGGGTAACATTAGCCAAGCGCTTTTCAAATCACTGTTGATTTGAAAAACGCTCAGAAGCACTCTTGGAGTGCACCAGCCCTCCCTCATTCACCTTTGTTTCCCTCTTCCCCTAGAGCTGGCTGTGTCTTCTTGTCATACAGGAAAGCTAAATAAAAGTGCAATCCTGGTGAGGCAAATTATTATTATTTAGTATTTATATAGCGCCGCCATCTTCCGCAGATGCATATATCCCTGCATCATATGGGTATCGCTTGTGCTATGTGAAACTATGTAGCATATTCCACTGAATTGTCCAAACTAAGTCTATCTCCCGTTCCTCTCTCGGGGAGTTGTTTCAGCACTGTACCCCGTTCACATTTGCTGCTACCAGAAGCCCTCAGAAACACTTGTGTCCTTGAGTACTTCCAAAGATAGGCAGCTCCGTAACACGCCAGCGCACTTTTGTGCATGGGCAGTATGGAGCCACCTGTATTCGGAAGCACTCGGGACATACGTGCTTCTGGACCTTTCAGGAACCCCCCCCTTAAAAATCCTGCGTTTGCCCCTGCTGTGGGGACTAGCTAGCTGCCGTAGAAAACAAATTGCGCTGATTTCTAATATAATTCTCATTTGTTACTATATCAGAAATTTACTATATCAGAATTGGTCATACATTGTATATTTATACAGATGTTGTACACACAGGCGAGAATAGTCGCTCATCAAGCATGGGAAACAATCCCTCTGGCAAATATGCGCTTTCCACTATGTGCTATGGAAACACATGTGCGATTCTGCCTAGTGTGTTCCTACCCGAAGATTCACTTTTCTGTGCTTCAGTTCTGATACAATTTCATGGCATGCTAAACCTTTGCTGTGTCCCATTAGGTCAGAGGTGCCCACACTTTTTCGGCTCACAAGCTACTATAAAATTTGCAGAGTCCAGGAGATCTACCAACATTTAGGTAGCAGGTATACGTGTCTTTAGTATAGGTAGATAGGTATAGGGGCCTTCAGTATAGTTAGCCAGGTATAGTGTAGTTAGGTGTAGGGGCCTTTAGTATAGTTAGCCAGGTATGGTGTAGTTAGGTGTAGGTCCCCTCAGGATAGTTAGCCACGTATAGTGTAGTTAGGTGCAGGTCCCTTCAGGATAGTTAGCCAGGTATAGTGTAGTTAGGTGCAGGGACCTTCAGTATAGTTAGCCAGGTATAGTGTTGTTAGGTGCAGGGACCTTCAGTATAGTTAGCCAGGTATAGTGTAGTTAGGTGCAGGGACCTTCAGTATAGTTAGCCAGGTATAGTGTAGTTAGGTGTGGGTGCCTTCAGTATAGTTAGCCAGGTATAGTGTAGTTAGGTTTAGGTCCCTTCAGGATAGTTAGCCAGGTATAGTGTAGTTAGGTGCAGGGACCTTCAGTATAGTTAGCCAGGTATAGTGTAGTTAGGTGCAGGGACCTTCAGTATAGTTAGTAAGGTATAGTGTAGTTAGGTACAGGGACCTTCAGTATAGTTAGCCAGATATAGTGTAGTTAGGTGCAGGGACCTTCAGTATAGTTAGCCAAGTATAGTGTAGTTAGGTGCAGGGACCTTCAGTATAGTTATCCAGGTATGGAGTAGTTAGGTGTGGTGCCTTCAGTATAGTTAGCCAGGTATAGTGTATGTAGGCGTAGGGGCCACTCGCCTCCCTCCAGTTCCAGCGGCGGTGTCTGGGGCTCCTCCTGGTCTCCCCTCCATCAGCCGCGCTGCGAGTGCCTCCGGAGTCCGGCGAGTGAAGGGGGCGGCGGGCAGCGTGCATTGACGCATTGTGCCCAGGCCCAGCGCGGCCGCATCCTCTTCTTCCGCTGTACCGCCCCTCTCCTCTCCGCCTCTTGTTCTGATTGGCCAGTGGCTGGCAGCAGATTCTGACAGCTGCCAGCCGCACAATGTTACACGATGCGGCCGAACGGCCGCGATCTACCAAATAGGCGTTCGCGATCTACTGGTAGATCGCGATTGACCTATTGGGCAGGCACCCCTGTATTAGGTGTTCACATGGATGTTCTGCTGCCACGGCTTAAATCAGTGCTTGTTTCTGGTCCAGGGGGAGAAGACTTGTGTATACAGTCCAAAGAAGTAAAGGTTCCACAATTGTCTGCTTTTACCACCTATTCAATTTTATTGGCTACTTATGTATTATCCCATCTGGAAAGTTTGGCAGCTTTTTGTTGAAGTTCTGTTTGCTCCCCCAGAAAGACCTGGCCATTTTTTGGAAAACTGAAAGTCCCGTCTTTCTGTTCCACCGGGTCCCGTTTACGTATGATGCTCAGTTCCCAAGTTATGGGGTTTTGAAGGAGGGGTATCCCATGAACTTGGCTGCTGAAAGTGCAATTACAGAAGTACAGGACGAACCCGACATGATGATAAGCAGCACACCCGGTAGGTCTTCTTCTTCCTTCGCAGCATAAATCTGTGTCTTCAAAACTTATGTGAAGTGCCCTGGGTCTCTCATTACAGATGAAGGAGCAGCGCAGCTATGCACCCTCATCTCCTCTCTGTCTTACTGGCATGGGCAGGAGACTCAATTCCACTGGGCTCTCTGCAGCAAAGTGCAGGGGACACCCGTCCCCCAAACCCTCTCTAACTTGGGAATGGGTATTGCATCTGGTCCCAGTGCAAAGGATGGGAATTTCAGTGTAACGATTGGTGTTAGCACACAGAGAGAATCTGATTATTGATGATCTGCAGAATCATCAATAATACAGATGTATACTTGATTATGGATGATCTGCAGAATCACCAATAATACAAGTATGACTAACCTCTGGACACCTAAAGTAAAAGTGATAATGAACTGTAGACTATCTCCTGAGAAGCGATGGCCCGTGTGGTGATGGTCCTATATGGTTCTAACGAGGAGCCTTTGGACTCTGGCTGTCAGGCTGTTACGATGTTATGCTGTTATGAGTATATAAAAAGCGATATAAAGTGAGAAAATCATGTGGGTATTTGAAGGTTGATCAATGGGGGGATATAAAGTATCTGTGATATTTGTAAAAGAATGAGTATGTAAGAAGGCGTGCATGAGTAACTGGGATAGATGTGGTTGAATTCCATAAAAACCTTTCCCCTTTGCTAAAATATGCAGTATTTAGCCCCTTCATACATTTAGCATGACTGTGAAAACATCGGTTGAACTGACTAGGGAAAACATACAGCGCATTGACCTGTTGTAGCTGCACTATGTGATGGGGAACTGACTGACCAATTGCCGAAGAGCAGAGGCGGAGATACGCAAATGGACAGGAGAGGATGGCTTTTAAAAGTAACGTGACGGCGCTGCCCATGTGACCGTCTGAGGAAGCCTGTGGGGCGGGCGATACTAGTTACGGGGACGAGCTGGAGTGACGTCACACGCTGCACGTGTTATGGCGCATAGATCTAAAGATACGTGACCTGCTGCTGGCGCTGTATGGGGTTGAGAGGAGGCGGAGGCGAGCAATAGCCGGAGGGGGCCCGAAGAGTCACAAGGAACGACTGACAAATCTGAGGAGGTGGTGAGAGCCCGCAGGGCACTACAGCACACTATATGCATATAAGAGAAGTGGTAAACACTGCGATGATTGGGCTGAGCCCTCTAAGTGTCACTGGCTTGACTAACGCTTGAATGCTGGCCTTGAACAAGTTGTTATAACCGCTAACTGGGTTCCCCTGCCGCATGGACTAACAATATTGCATGCTAACCCACACTCCCCCTGAATCCATATATGACGCTATACGGCAAGACAGCGCAGCAGTTGACAATTGCATTCAATTATATGTGAAGAGTGTATCTGGAAGTTTTTTTGGACTCTTTACTATAAACTTATGCGCATTGCTGGATACGACCTAGATCCAAGGCCATAATTTACACATCATAGAGAGACATTTTAACTGGAAACTCCCGGGAGTATAGCTCTGTGATTGAATGGTGCTGGATGTTTGTGCAGTGTGATTGACACGGCCGGCTGTGTATGCTAGGCTGGTATATACTCCTTGGCTCGTTTTTATGGGGGTTTATGGGGGGATTTTGTAAGCAGACATTAATACATTTTGAAGTGTTTATTGAGACTTAGTGAGACAATTTGTTGTCGAGAAGCGAGAGATATGAGCAGCTCGGCCAAGAACCACCTGAGGGGCAGGTGGCCCTGGGCAGTGCAGACACTATCTCCTTGATAGTGAAGACCTGGCAATCAGGGATAATAATATTTAGATGGTAGACTGTACTGCAGCCAGGGGACTCCAGAGGAAGAGGCCACTGACTGCTAACAGGCCGGACTCTCAGAGGAGTGGGAGTCCTGGTTGCAACTGACACCTGATGTAATGGTGTCACTGCTAGTACAGATAGACTGAGCACTCGGGGAGAGTGACAGCCTGGGAGGTCGTGCAGGCCAAGTCAGCAACACACGAGCAGATGAGGTACAGAGACAGAAGACTGATTCGGTAACCGGGTACAGGCAGGGTCTGGCAACAGGTAGGCAGATATGCAGAGGTACCGAATCAGAGATCAAGAGAAAGGTCGACAGAGCAAATAGTCATAACATATAAATGTAACAAAGTCGTAGCCTGGGGTGTGAGGTCCGTGGTCTCGACACCCGGGAACTAGTCTAGAGTATAACACAGTAATGACTCAGTATCCCTATGCTTGGGTGTGAGGTCCTTGGTCACAACACCCTGGAACTGGTCTAAAGTATAACACAGCAATGACACAGTATCCCTAAGCTTGGGTGTGAGGTCCTTTGTCACAACACCCTGGAACTGGTCTAACATATAACACAAGCGTAATCTGGCTAAGTGTGAATTCCCAGGTCCTCCTGGTTCTAACACACTGTGGGATCTGACTGGTCTGAGTGCTCACACGTAAGTATTCGCAACGGCAGACAACCAGCAACTGACAGGCAAGATGTATATATAGTGCAGCGCTCCTCAGCGCCGCCCAGTGCCACTCAGCCAAACACCCACTGCGCTGGGATCAGCTGATCATCCTGATCAGCTGATCCCTCTCTTACTGGCATAAAGGTCCTGCCTCCTAGCGCGCGCGCGCACGTAGCTCTCCATCTGTGTGCACTACTAGGCTCAGACAAACCAGACGCATGCTGCTGTGCAGAAACCGCTGGTCTAAACGCGGAGACAGCCGCCCCGCTGCCAGACCGCACGGCGGTGTCTCCGCAATCCATTACATTCAGCTTTCCAAATCTGGCTAGGGGATCAAACATAACTTTAACAAAAAGCTGTCAAACTTTCCAGACGGGATAATACGTAAGTACCTTTTAATGTTGCTTCACAATGATATCACCTTATAAAAGTATGCAACATAATGTGGTCGATGATAACAGCCTATCACAGCCAGCTGTGGTTCACTCACAACCTCTCGCACTACAGATACACACTGCAGTGCTGTCCAATGTACTCCTGGGAGTTTTTAACAGCAATGTGCATATCCAAGCTCTAATGTCTGTCCTCCGTGCTGTGCAGTGAGTATAAACCGTGATCTCTGCAGTCACAGTGTCGGGTTAAAGGTTGTGAGTGAGCCACAGCCGGCTATGATAGGTTTTTATGCGATGTTATCATCAACCACATTATGTTGCCTACTTTTAATAGGGTAGATGGGAAGATCACTGCGAAGCAACAATAAAATTGAATAAGTGGTAAAAGCAGACAACTGTGGAAACTTTACTTTTTTGGATATGCGTAGTCACCACAGTGTGGCTCCCCTGTGAAGGGTAAAACACCATACCATTACCAGAGCATTTGGCACTACTGGTGAAATCCTGTATATGGTTTCTTCTTCACAAATAACTTCAAGGCTGGGTTCACACTGTACCAATACACAATGGCGCTTTTACAGCGGATCTGCTTAGAATATACACTATTCTTCGCATACACAGTGCTGGGGCTTTTAAACATACTGTAATGTACAGTGAATATGCTATTTTCTTTTACAATGCTGATTGTATATTTTAAAAGGGGCTCTATGCCAAAAAAAATTTAAAATTTTAAATATGTCCAAACATAGACAAATAAAAAGTATGTTTTTTTCCAGAGTAAAATGAGCCATAAATTACTTTTCTCCTATGTTGCTGTCACTTACAGTAGGTAGTAGAAATCTGACAGAAGCCACAGGTTTTGGATTAGTCCATCTCTTCATATGGGATTCTCAGCAAGGCTTTTATTCTTTATAAAGATATTCCCTAAAAAGGATTTAAACCATGATGCTGGCTAGCTTGCCTGCTTGCTACACTGTTTTTTGGCAGTTGGACAGAGCAACTGCCATTCACTAAATGCTTTTGTAAATAAATAAATCCCTGAGAATCCCCTGATGAAGAGATGGATTAGTCCAAAACCTGTTGCTTCTGTCAGATTTGTACTACTTACTGCAAGTGACAGCAACAAAGAAGAAAAGTAATTTATGGCTCATTTCACTCTGGAAAAACGTACTTCTTATTTGTTTATGTTTGCACAAGTGTTACATTTTAAAATGTTTCACCATTGTGCCCCTTTAAATCAACACAGTAAAGCTTCTTTACACATTTGTGTCAGTAAAGCAAGTGCAATATGGTTAATTTGTTTGATCTAAAGGTGTGTACATGCACACAATTTCTGTTGCCTGTAGGGATCAGTCCCTTGAGTGACAGGTGAGGGCTGAGTTCTGTACAGACACAACGATAGCATGCAGACTGGCAGCGCAATGAGTTGCTGGGGGGGGGGGGTGATTAATATCTGCCTGATAATGACCATTTACCAATTTTCCCACATTCCCTGATTAAATATTACAGTAGATCGTTATCAGGAGAGGTCCTCTTCCCACATTACATTCAGACGTAGAAGTCTAGGCACTAGTGTAGTTTAGGAGACCCTGCAGGAAAGCTAATGCCTAGTACACACCATACAATTTTCTGTAAGATTTTTCTGTAAAGTACTGGTAAGGTGCGTACACACACACTACTATAGAGAACGACGGGTCCGTCAGACCCTCCCGCTGGGCGGACGTTCTCCCGACTGTAGTGCGTGTGTACAGTCTGTCTGCAGACTGATAGGACTGTTTCTAAACGATCCACTCAACGGAACGTTCAGAAACAGCCTTATCAGTCTATCTGACAGACTGTACACACACACTACTGTTGGGAGAACGCCCACCCAGCGGGAGGGTCTGACGGACCCGTTGTTCTCTATAGTAGTGCGTGTGTACGCACCAGTAGAGACTGGTCATTATCTCTGGTGCATTGTCTTCTGGTAATCTCCTGCTGGGTAAAACAATGCTTAATTTCTAGGCAGATAGATGGTTAGATAGATAATTTCCAACATGTTGGAAATTATCTATCTGGCAGGTGAATCTTGCTGGGCATACACGAGTCGACCCGGTGGCTCGATTAGCCGCTGGATCAACTCCCGCAGCGTCCCCACGCGTCACCGCAGGCGGCCGGATCGATTCCCGCTCATCCCCGCGGGCGCTCCTTATCTTCCGCTCGATTCCCCGCTATTGTCCACCCGCAGGGATCGAGCGGGGTATCGATCCGGCAGGTCTTTGGACCTGTCGGAAATTATCAATCAAGCCATCAGTAGGTCGATTGATAAGGGCGCATCGGCCCGTGTATGCCCAGCATTACAGAAATTCTTACAGAAAATTGTATGGTGTGTACTAGGCATTATAGAAAACACTTCTCTATCTCCAATCACAGCACTCTCAACAGCACAAAGCGTTGCCTTCAACCAACTGTTGGGGCCCCTTTTATCCGGCTGCACGCCAATGCAATTATTGGAGCACTCGCGTCTTGCTAAGTGCAAGGACACCACAATTTATATGTTGATCATGGTGCCCTTTTTCCACTGATCACTACAGCCACGTAAATTATCAGTATGTAAATAAGCTGCAAAGCTCGCTATTATAACTGCACCAGCTACAGAGATCTGTGATCCACAGTGTTTGAATTATCTTGGAGTTAGGATGTCAACAGAAAAATCTCTCATTACCTTGAGTCCATACTTCTTTCTTGCTTTTCCCACATTTATAGCGAGATACATATTCATGACAAAGCTGTAAATTAAGGTGAGGACCACATAGGCAAAATTCTGTGGTATGTCTGCAGTCATTGTAGAACCCTCACTCTGGTCTCCAAATTCTGCTGATCTCCTCTTGGTTTTGTGGATCTGCTGGTTATTAGTTGTGCTACCACTATTATCAGGGAGGGAGGAGCATTGAGGAATGTAATGTCATGGTTCATCTGCAGAATATAGGTGCTGCTACACCACTAGGGCACAGGGCAGCTCTATCACTGTTCTCATTTAAGTCCGCAGTCCAACAAAGTTGTTATTTATTACTATACTATGTGCTAACAGAATACGGTAAGTAACATTACAAATTGCCATAAACAAATATTACTAAGAAGTTCTAAAACTAGACCGAGAGCTCAAACGTCTCTTTATATTACAGCATTCACAATACAGTAGTTCTAAAGTTTCTATGATGCAGAATTATGCAAATTCTAATTGGATATTTATGTAGCTTGAAAATAGACCAATTGAATTGTGCTCGTCTCAGTATAGGTGGCAAATGCCCCCAGTATTAGGAAGATCCCGTGCCCAGTTTATAAAGCCAAAACTTCCTTGTATTAGGTAGCCCTCAGTACAGCTACATGCCCCCCCCCCCCCCTTGTATTAGGTAGGTAGATGTGCCCCCAGTATTAGGCCGCCATCTCCCCAGTAATAACCAGATGTGCCCCCTGTATTAGGCTGCCGCCCTCTTCAGTATAGCCAGATGTACCCCTGTATTAGGCAGCCTGCATCCCCAGTATAGTCTGATATTAGGCAGCTCCCCAGTAATATCTACATGCGCCCCCTATTAGGTAGCCCCCCCCCCCTCCCCAGTATAGCCAGATGTGCCCCCTGAATTAGGTAGTCCCTCTCCCCAGTATAGCCAAGGTATATCTGCCATCAGCATCTCCCACACTATCCAATACTTGAGCTTTAAAATTTCTGTGCAAAGCAATCGCAGTACCTTTAGTCCTCTGTGGACCAGGAGTGCTCATAAACCAGTGTGGGTCATACGAAGAGTTGCCCAAACGCAGCACCTGACCCTCCCTAAAGTGTGTCTCCTGCAGTAGGAGATTCTGTGCTTTCTCCTTATGGAGACCATACAATATCTGAGAGTTTCTGCAGCACATTAAACCCAATGACATTTAAGGAAACAACTTCTAAGTGTCCACCATCACTCATTCAGAAATGTAGGACTAAACACACAGGTAATACAGCTCATGAGTTGGACTGGACAAGGAAGGAGAAAAAAAGCACAGTGCAGGAACATCATAGTAAGGTAGAGAAAAAGAATGAACAGAATGTAAAAGGAAAAAAGACCAGTTTACATTAACCAAAAAGCGATGAAAACACCTTTGATTTTGCTGCTTCCCTAACTGGGATCAATGACCATAGCAAAGTCAATTAAGGACGACGATCACAAAGCAAATCATTCCGTCTATTTGGGAGTACTGACAAGCCAAATGGCAAGAACACGTGGACATCCATGACCTCTACCAAATTACCAATGCACCTTATAGGAAACAAAAAACATTTTTTTATGCTACAAAGGACAATATATTAAACCTAAACTACAGAAATCCCTAGAACAGTGTTTGCCCCCTATCTCCTGTATGCAACAGCTGAACAAAAACATCACTTGAAAACAGCAAATATTGAAAAGCATGTAATACTTACATGCAGAACCATTCAGAACCATTACAAAATCACACATTTTCAAATCATCTTCCCGAATTCTGTAGACTTTAAGCTGCGGGGGGCAGGGGGGGGGGGACTGGAGCAAATGCAGAAATCCGACGTACAAGGTACTCCTTCTGTTCTTCTCATAATTGGTGGGTTAGTCCTAGGGGACATGATCTGGCGATTACCAGGCGGCAAAGTAGGGGTGATGGCCCATCATCCCTTGTGAGGTGCCCTGGTGAAGACCCATGCTCGCTTACACTCCATGCCCTAGGGCTGCCTGAATTTAGCTCCAGTAACGGGATAAAAAAAAATCCTGACAATAGGTCAGTGTGGAGCTGAATCCTAGCCCCATCAAAGTTCAGCTCTTTCTTAGCACCCCCATTATACAGTACCCTCTATTAAAGTAAAATGGTGCACTTTGCATATGACATCCTGGGGACGGGGCGGGTCTGGAGACTTTGGAACAAAAGCTCTATGAGCTTTATCTAGTTCTGTCCGGAAATTGTCCTGCTTACGCAGCAGCATTAAAAAAATCTCTTGCAAAGTTGGCTTTAAATCCTCCGGGCCTGTTGCCTCAGGGATCCCACGTAACCTAATATTATTACACCTATTTCTGTTTTCAATGTCATCCATCTTCATCCAGTGATTGTCAAGACGAGTCTGGCCTTGCTCCAATTCTTATACTCTCTCCCTCACCTCTACTAGATCCTTCCTCACTTCTGCAAGAGCCTTCTTATAAGCATTTTCAATCCTTGAAGCGAAGGCATCAAAGTCTGCTTTGGTGGGGATGGAGCGCAGAATGGAGTGCAAATCGAAGTGCAAGACGCTAAGTCTTGCTCTTCTTCGGAGGAGTCTGTAGCTTGGCTGCAGGATGTTGTTTGTGGGATGGCTGTGTCTGGAAAACTTGCGGCCTAGAAGGAGACATGGTGCTGGTGCTTCCGTTGCTGTTATACAACATTGCTTCGAGGTACCCCTGAAAGTAGGCATCTATGTCTCTGCCTTCAACCTAAGGCCCCGTTTACACTTAATCAGTTGGTATGTGTTAGTGTGCGTTAGTATGCGTTAGAACACGTTAGTGCGCGTTGGTACATGTTTTTTCCATAGCAGTGCATTGTGAAGAAGATCTCAGTTAAAATGCGTTAAGTGTGAGCTGTGCCATAGGAAAACATGGGCATTACTTTGAAAATCAGTTTTACATAGTTACATAGTTACTTGGGTTGAAAAAAGACATACGTCCATCGAGTTCAACCAGAGAACAAAGTACAACACCAGCCTGCTCCCTCATATATCCCTGTTGATCCAGAGGAAGGCGAAAAACCCTTACAAGGCATGGTCCAATTAGCCCCAAAGGTGAAAATTTCCTTCCCGACTCCAGATGGCAATCAGATAAAATCCATGGATCAACATCATTCGGCATTCCTGGTAATTGTAGCCATGGATGTCTTTCAACGCAAGGAAAGCATCTAAGCCCCCTTTAAATGCAGGTATAGAATTTGCCATAACTACTTCCTGTGGCAATGCATTCCACATCTTAATCACTCTTACTGTAAAGAACCCTTTCCTAAATAAATGGCTAAAACGTTTTTTCTCCATGCGCAGATCATGTCCTCTAGTCCTTTGAGAAGGCCTAGGGACAAAAAGCTCACCTGCCAAGCTTTTATATTGCCCTCTGACATATTTATACATGTTAATTAGATCCCCTCTAAGGCATCTTTTCTCTAGACTAAATAAACCCAGTTTATCTGACCTTTCTTGGTAATTGAGACCTTCCATCCCACGTATCAATTTTTGTTGCTCGTCTCTGCACCTGCTCTAAAACTGCAATATCTTTCCTGTAATGTGGTGCCCAGAACTGAATTCCATATTCCAGATGTGGTCTTACTAGAGAGTTAAACAGGGGCAATATCATGCTAGCATCTCAAGTTTTTATTTCCCTTTTAATGCATCCCAAAATTTTGTTAGCTTTAGCTGCAGCGGCTTGGCATTAAATACGATTATTTAACTTGTTGTCGATGAGTACTCCTAAGTCCTTTTCCAAGTTTGATGTCCCCAACTGTATCCCATTTATTTTGTATGGTGCTAGACCATTGGTACGACCAAAATGCATGACTTTACATTTTTCAACATTGAATTTCATCTGCCATTTATGTGCCCATATAGCCATCCTATCCAGATCCTGTTGCAGTATGTCCCTATCTTCCTGTGAGTTGATGATGCTGCACAATTTTGTATCATCTGCAAAAATAGCAACATTGCTCACTACTGCATCTACTAGGTCATTAATAAATAAGTTGAAGAGCACTGGACCAAGTACAGGCCCCTGTGGGACCCCACTGCTTACAGTCACCCATTTTGAGTATGATCCATTGACTACAACTCTTTGTTTTCTGACCATTAGCCAGTTCCCTATCCATGCACACAGACTCTTCCCCAGTCCTTGCATCCTCAACTTTTGCACCAGACTTTTGTGTGGAACAGTGTCGAAGGCCTTTGCAAAGTCCAAGTATATCACATCTACAGCGTTCCCAATATCCACATTAGCGTTCACTACCTCATAAAAGCTGGGCATGTTAGTCAAACAGGACCTGTCTTTAGTAAACCCATGTTGATGCTGAGAGCAACTGATTAAGTTATAACTGAGAGCAACTGATTAAGTGTAAAAGGGGCCTTAGCGTGTGCCCCCTTCTTATTAGAGCTGTTGTGACTCATTTTGCTGCGGTTTAGCCTCTCCAGAGTCACTCAATCCCAGTGAAAATCACAGGTGTCATGGAGCTCTCAGCAAACGCATCCTGCTAATGCCATAGCCAAGCCACACCCCTTATATACTTCTCTTAATAACTATTGTGCACAACTTTCTATCCACACTTTTGAAAGATGGTTACAAATTATCAGGCTAAATTTTATAGATACTTTGTTAAAAAAAAGTATAGATACTTTTATGCATCTGACTCGTAAACCTGAACGTTAATCAAGTATTTTTTCTTTCTATCAACTTTACAGTGACACTTGTTATTACCAGGCACCCCCTAGGAGGGGATACTAATTTGCAATGCAGTGTGATATATTTGTTTAACTACTTAAAAGGAACCTAAACTGAGAAGTATATGGATTTTTCCTTTAAAAATAATACCAGTTGCCTGACTCTCCTGCTGATCCTGTGTCTCTAATACTTTTAGCCACAGCCCCCTGAACAAGCATGCAGATCAGGTGCTCTGACTGAAGTCAGACTGGATTAGCTGCATGCTTGTTTCACGTGTGTGATTCAGCCACTACTGCAACAAAAGAGATCATCAGGAGGGCCAAGCAACTGGTATTGTTTAAAATGAAACAAACATATCCCTCTTAGTTAAGGTTCCCTTTAATAAGAACTTTTGAAAATAAATTTACATGCAAGGTTTTGTTGACCATCTCTAGAGGCCATTTAAAACTATCTACTTTCAGGTCCTTGAGATCCTTGTAATTCTGCTTAGTCAGCACAGGGTCACACGTGGTGCACTCTTGGCCAGGAAAGTTGAAGGGCAGTTAGCAATATAACCATGTACTCAGTAAAATACTGCACACTATGTATGTATAATGAATATAAATAAATAAACATAAATGAATTAACATTATTTTTCCAATCTCCATAAAGAAATCTGCCCCTTGGCCACAAACTCTTTTCTTTCTCCAACCACCTGTTCCTTCCTTATTAATTTCTCAGTTTTTTCTACTATAACCACCATTACCAGTTAATGCCAAGAAGGGTATTTTTATGAGCTACTTTTATGAGCTACTGGCATTTTGTTACAGTACTATGTACTAAAAATGTTTCACAACTTACGCTGTTGTGATAAGATGGGACAACAGCAGCTATAAAGGAATTAAATGTTGTACTTTGCTGCCTATAACAATCGATTCAGCACATGTGAGGACACTGGACTGTGATTTTATATCTCTTAATGAAGGGGAAATTCTTAAGTGATTACCGTATTTTTCGGACTATAAGACGCACTTTTTCTCCCCCAAAAGTAGGGGGGGAAAGCCCCTGTGTCTTTTAGTCCGAATGTGGCCAAGCAGGTGTCCCCCAAAGGCAGGTGCACGACAATACGGAAGCCCTCACCTATCCAGTCGAGGGCTCCGAGTCCTGCATCCTGCTTCTGTGCGTCCAGCATGATGGGCTGCCTCTCACCCGCTTGCTCTATTCGGGGAGGGGGGTGCCCACGTGATTCCTGCAGCAATCCCGGGCACCGATCTTCCTGATGAGCTGCCTCTCACACGCTCGCTCTATTCGGGGGGCGCCCGCGTGGTTCCTGCAGTGATCTTGTTCCACCGCTGTCACTCCTGAGCCGCGCACCGATCTTCCTGATGGGCTGCCTCTCACACGCTTGCTCTATTCGGGGGGCGCCCGCGTGGTTCCTGCAGTGATCTTGTTCCACCGCTGTCACTCCTCCTCAGCTGCGCACCGATCTTCCTGATGGGCTGCCTCTCACACACTCGCTCTATTCAGGGGGGGGGGGGGAGGGGGTGCCCGCGTGGTTCCTGCAGTGATCTTGTTCCACCGCTGTCACTCCTCCTCAGCCGCGCACCGATCTTCCTGATGGGCTCCCTCTCACCTGCTCGCTCTATTCGGTGAAGCGCCCACGTGGTTCCTGCAGTGCTCTTATATCACCGGTTGTGGGGTCAGTGTAGGTTAGTTTAGGTTGTGGGACAGTGTAGCTTAGTGTAGGTTGTGGGGTCAGCGTAGGTTAGTGTAGGTTGTGGGGACAGTGTAGCTTAGTGTAGATTGTGGGGACATTGCAGCTTCAGTGTAAGTTATGGGGACATTGCAGCTTTAGTGTAGGTTGTGGGGACAGTGCAGCTTTAGTGTAGGTTGTGGGGACAGTGCAGCTTTAGTGTAGGTTGTGGGGATAGTGCAGCTTTAGTGTAGGTTGTGGGGACAGTGCAGCTTTAGTGTAGGTTGTGGGGACAGTGCAGCTTAGTGTAGGCAGCAGGGGTTAGTGTAGTGTAGCTAGTGGGGCAGCTGGGGTTAGTTTAGCTGGGCAGTGTTGTTTAGACAGAGACAGCTTGGGGAATAAAGGGCCATGAGACGCCTGCACTTAAGACGTGCCAGGTTTAATTTTTTTTCTCTTGGTTTTTCTTCTGAAACTAGGTGCGTCTTATAGTCCGGAGCGTCTTATAGTCCGAAAAATACGGTAGTATCTTTTTTTTAACTTTGTATGGACTTAGCTTTTATCCTTATTTGAACTGCAGAGGCTTCTGTTTTCTATTTACTGCTTAAATTGTTGTCTGGGGAGTAAAACCTCCAAGTTTTTTTGTTTTCGTCTTCTGTCCTAATTGAAGAGATGTCCCTCACTTTCTGTCACTGGAACCTGTATGGAGTTTGTGATTTTAATATTATTACTGCTAGTTCTGTGGTTAGGAAATTAAGGACATCAATAAAATCTGTTTAGGGATCCTAACACTTCCTAACTCTACAAAATATATTTTATTTTATTTTATTTGTTACTGTCTCTACTCTTAGAGAGGTTTCCCCATTTCCTGTCTGTACAGAAAGTGAAAGAAAATCTCACATATTGGTGGAGGGCTGTTTCACTTCACTGCTGGGAATTGTGAGCTCTGATTATATTATATTGCTGTTGTTTGTAAATTTGTGTTTTGCTGCTTTGATATCTGGTGACTTGTGCATTGCAGTTCATCAGATATCTAGCAGCAAGTGTTAGTTTTAAAAGTTTTTAAAAGTAAATTTTTTTCTCTAGTGTGCTTTCAGCAGGCAGGTAATTAGCTAGGGGGAGGGATTAGCTGTAACACAGGTGATAATTAAACAGGAAGTGTAAGCCAAAACCCTAATCTTGGTGGAGGGCTGTTTCATTTCACTGCTGGGAATTGTGAGCTCTGATTATATTATATTGCTGTTGTTTGTAAATTTGTGTTTTGCTGCTTTGATATCTGTTGACTTGTGCATTGCAGTTCATCAGATATCTAGCAGCAAGTGTTAGTTTTAAAAGTTTTTAAAAGTACATTTTTTTTTCTCTAGTGTGCTTTCAGCAGGAAGGTAATTAGCTAGGGGGAGGGATTAGCTGTAACAGGAGGTATTTGGTCAGCTTCAGGACTCAGTACTGAGCTTGCTCAGTCTGTGGCTTGCTCACTAAGTGGCTTCGACACAAGTGGCATAGGCGTTAAAAACAGGCGTTACAACACAAGCACAAACAGAGAGGTGAAAGGAAGCAGGTAAGGACTAAAAAAAATAAATAAATAAATAAATTCAAACAATATTGCGGTTTTTTGCAGTGGTTAGAATGTGCTAACACGTTGTGGTGTAGTCTTTAAGTTTTGAGGACTCCACCCCAGCTTCACTCACTCCCCTTCCTCCCCTCCCCCTCCTCCACCCCAACTTCACTCACTCCTCCTCCTCCACCCCAACTTTACTCGCTCCCCTTCCTCCCCTCCCCCTCCTCCACCCCAACTTCACTCACTCCCCCTCCTCCACCCCTCCCCCTCTTCCACCCCAGCTGCACTCACTCCCGAACTCCACTCACTCTCCCATTTCAACTTTTACCGCCACAGTTTACTTTAAATAAAATTTCCCCACACAAGTCATCATGTTGGACAATGCAGTACAGTGTACATCCTGCAGCATGTATGCATGCCTTGATCAGCGGATGGAGGGTGTTTACTGTTGCCCTGGGTGTGTGCGTGTTGCTCAGTTAGAGGCGGAAGTCGCAGAGCTAAATAAGCATCTCGCAACACTGAGACGCATACACAACATGGAGATGAGCTTGGATCTCACGATCCAGACACTGGATGGAACCGGTGAAGATGTGGTGGGTGGAGTAAAGCTGGAGCAAGAAGCAGAGGTAGCCGCTAGATGGGTCACAGTTAGAAGGGGTAGGGAAAAAAGTGGCAGGGAGGCTAGTCCCGAGTTGTCCCTCACTAATAAGTATGCTTGTTTGCGTAATATTGGGAAGGATGATTCTGGAGTAGCAATGCTGCAGCAGGATGTGCTGCTTAGCAACCAAGGGGCAGACTGCTGTAACGAGAAAGGGAATAGGAGTGCAGCTTGTCACGGAATAGCCGTGAGAAACGCAGGTGAATCTAGAGAATTCACAGTCGCTTTCCTGATCCCTCCCTGTCGGATCTGAGCAGTCGTGCAAGCGATCCGAAAATGACATTTTTGTGTTGTTTTAAATCCAGAGATCTGTTCCCCTGTGAGCCAAAGCAGTCCCCTCACCCCTCCTGAATGCCTCACCACTCAGGAATGTCGCACGTGGCTGGATTCCCTGCAGGGCCTAGCTCATTCCCCATACAGCAGATGTCCCCATGAAAAGGACCAGGAAGCTGGCTCCACAGGGGGGGCCATAGAAAGCCAGCCGATCCGGCACCGAGCACGGGCCATAAGAAAAGCATGGGTGGTATGATTTCCTGTCGGCATACGAAAACCGTATGTCGCACAGCTATAAAATTCATATCATCTTGTTCGGTAAAATCTGGCCATCGTGCTGATATGAAATTCATTGGGATAGACCGTCCGGTTATCGAGATATGAATCTTCTCAGGAGCCTGACCCGCTGGCTTAGCCGTGTCTGATGTCATATTAATCTGTATTTTCCAACAAGTATGAAGCTGTTACCCCCCTATATATAACGTGTATGGTTCAGGAGTTACAGCATTTCATAAGTTTAGCCCTAAAATCTCTCAGGGGGAATGAACTGTCATTTGTTGGTAACTCAATGGGGGCCGGCATTGCCACACCCCCAAACCAGCTTCATCAAAAGCACATGGCCAGCAGGCGGGCATCAGTCCTCCAGATTCCATCTTCCTGAGAGCATGATGCCAGCAAGAGGACACATGGTTGGCGGCCATCTTGTCTGAAATTGAAACCAAAGACATCCTCCATTTTGTTTGGATTTTAAATCTTGCTGAACTTTGAATTTATCTCTGGAACAAAGAACTTTGCAGAACTTTAAACCGTTTTGCTTGGACTTTATGATTCTTCCCACAAAAGGACATATTTCCACAAACCCTAAGTATTTTCTCCCTTTTTATTTCATACTGGCTATTACTGTTTTAATAATTGTTGATTTTAATAATTGTCTGTATATATTAATTATTTATATTGCGTGAATAAAAGACTTTATCAAAGTCATCCACTGTCCGCTACCCTGCTTATCAGCCGCACAACTGAACCAGACCTCAGAAGAGACACTACTGTTTGTTTGTTGTTGGCTAGACAGAATACAGCGTGTTTTAACCGTTTTTATTCGCAGGATCAGTCAGGCAGTCGGGTCCACGGGCCCCTACCCGTGGTGGTGGCAGTTATACCCTGGAATCGTGTGTAAGTTGTAATCACCCATATCTCACAGGCTCCCTTCAGGTTTGTCTGCGGCTAATTCCCAACGGTTCCTGCGCATTGACTGCGACCAGAGTTCGCACGATCCGTGCGCTGGCACCGTTTAGAAGGCCACTTGCAGTCTGACCACGAGGGCTCCTGTGACAGTGTTAGGCAGCGGTTGGGACCTGTGTTGTGCTGAAAAGTATCTAAGATAGCGCTAGCGCTATCCAGAAATGAACTAATTCGTTGGTGTAGCTGGAAGGCAATATATTTTTTATATATACAGAGAGACTGTGTAGCCAGTACCCCTCCCCAAAAGTTTTATTTTATTTGGCATGGAAATGTCCGGGAACTACCAGAACATGTGCCTAGTAGACCTGGAAAATCTTTGCGAAGCGAGGGGCATTGACATCCTCCGCAAGAACAAACGGGACCTGATAGCAGACTTGTCCAGATGGGATGCCCAGCAACTGCGGGAGCCGGGAGTGTCCGCTGAAGTGGATACTAGCCCATCTGACAATCGAGGGGAAACAGAGACTGAGAATCCTGACCGTACAGAGGTTGTGCATCCTGAGGGCCCTGCACTAACGGCTACGCAGGAGGCTGTCAGTGTAGGCCCCAATCCCAGAGTTTCTGGAAGTACTCGCCCGGAAACGGCCAGTACTGGACTGTCCATTTGTACTGACCCGGTGATGCAGCAGGCATTATGAAAGCAGATGGAGACTGACCTGGAAAAGTACATGCAGTACATGGAAGCACGAGAGGAACGGGAGCGCCAATCTGCAGAACGCAAGGCTGCTGCTGCAGAACGCCACGCGGAGAGGGATGCCGCTGAGCGAGAACGGGAGCGCCAACGACAGCATGAGCTAAACATGGCAAAAGTGCAACATGGCAGCCAGGGTTCACTGCCCAGCCTCCCTGCTGAAGGAGCTGCTGCACCCGTAAGTGCAAAATTTAAATTTGCTAATATTGAGAAAGACACAGACATTGACTTGTTTTTGTGATCTTTTGAAAAAGCGTGCCGTCAGTACCGTCTGTCCCAAGACCAGTGGGCCAGACATCTGACACCTTTGCTGCGCTACAAAGGGCTTGATGCTTTCGCAGAGTTGCCTGCGGAGAAAGATAATGATTATGCTGCTATAAAAGACGCTATCATTACCAAATACCAGCTGATGCCAGAAGCCTACCGCAAAAAGTTCAGGGCCTGGCAGAAAAAGTCTTCTAATTCGTACCGAGATGTGGTCAGCAGCTTGCTCACCACACTCCGCCAGTGGACTCTAGGCCTCACCAAAGGGTCTTATGGTGTCCTGGAGGACTTGATAGTCCTAGAACAATTTCTGAACATTTGCCCTGCTGATGTACGACAGTTTGTGCTTGAGCGCAAGCCTGCGTCAGCAACTGTCGCTGCAGACCTCGCTGAGACCTTTGCAACTACCCGGGTGTCTGATACATGCAGAACTGCACAATCCAGCTGGAGAGGAGGTCAGCCCAATACTCTGGCAGACTCTCCTGCCCCTGTGAGCCGTCAGACACAGAGGCCACCCAGCGCAGCTGCTGCCCCCGGCCTGCAGCCCCTGGAGAGGTCACCTGTCACTACTGCCGCCAGCCCGGACACATGAAATTCGACTGTCCGGAGCGGAGACAGACACCACCAGCACCTGCAGCACCTGTATCTCACCCACAGCAGATGCAACCCGCTAGCGAACCACAGCCTGGATCATCAGATTTTGTTCTGTTTGCCCGCGGAAAGGAAATCCGCGACCGAACCGACCAGCAGCAACTTGTTAGAGTGAACGGCCAAGTTGTCACCGGATTCCGAGACACCGGAGCTGACATCACGTTAGTTCACTCACACCTTGTGCCAAAGGGGAGCATCAGCTCCAGCCGATCCCTTGCCCTTACTGGAGTAGAGGGCACCCTTTTTCACATAGCCCACGCGAGAGTGAAGATGGATTGGGGGGTGGGAATCCAAGAAAGGGTTGTTGGGGTTATGAAGGATCTCCCAGTCCCTGTGTTGCTGGGGACTGATTTGGGCAAGCTTGTGTCCTACTACGAACCTGCCACGACCGCCTTGTCGCTCACGGAAGGAGACGGACTCTCCACCCACCTCCAGGTACTTTATACACTTGGGGGAACACCAGGGGGAGGTGGGTTGAATGTGCCCAGTTCAAGGGTACCAGGTTCAATAGTGCCTGCTTCAAAGGCACCTGAGTTTGATGTACAGACTGTCTGCTGTGATGATGATGTAACTGTACCTGAGTTTACCGTACAACCTGTCTGTAATGAAAAAATGCCTATACCTGTCAATGTCATTAATGCATGCAACGATGATTTGAGTACTGCCCGTCTGTGCCATTCTGAAGGTGTACCTGTGCTAGCAGTACCGTGCAGCTGTACTGCTCAGAACCCGAGCCTAGAACAGGTGGAGGGGGTTCCGGCCTCCTCCCCCTCCCCTGACCGCAGGGATGAGACCTTTCAGCCGCTGGCCTCGTGTGACATGAGCCAGTTGGATGAAACTGACAGCGCTGTACTCACAGCAGCACTACAAAGGGACCCAAGCCTGGAGGTGCTCAGGCAGCAAGCCGCTGAGCCCCTCGCAGACGGGGCCGCTTTCAAGGTGTACTGGGAAGGTGGGAGACTGTACAGCGAGTCTGTACAGCCCCCTACAGGTAGATCACATGCGAATACCAAATGGCTTGTGGTCCCGAGTGCGTTCAGGGGACATGTGCTGAAATCCGCACATGGTAATCCTCTGACAGGGCATTTAGGTGTCCGCAAGACACTTGCCGGTATTGGGAAACAGTTTTATTGGCCCCGGATGAACAGGGATGTAGCGAACTACTGCAAAGCATGTGCCGTCTGTCAGGAGCTGGGAAGGTCCAGGGATTTCCGCGGGGTTCCCTTAGGTCCACAGCCACTTAGCAGGGGAACCCTGCGTGGGCTGGCTGTTGACTTAACCAACCCACTGCCCATTGTCAGCAGTACCGGCAGACACCACGTCCGACTGCAGTGGCGCAAACGCCCTGTCCAGGACGGTCCATGTCGAGTCAAACCTGAGGGTAGCAGACCGCGACCGGTCCAGGGGAATCGAGCCGCAGGCTCCAATGGGTTTTCCCGCCATACCGGCAACCCGAGACCTGTCAGCCAGGTTGGCCGACACGCAGCGGGCAGCCGACACCGGAACGCTGATGGGCTGTCCCGGTGTCAGGGGGGACTAGACCCAACAGCGCCAATGGCTGCTACGGCGGATGTCTTGCTGACAACCCCCTACACAGCGTCAGGAAAGGAAGGTGTCACGGAATAGCCGTGAGAAACGCAGGTGAATCTAGAGAATTCACAGTCGCTTTCCTGATCGCTCCCTGTCGGATCTGAGCAGTCGTGCAAGCGATCCGAAAATGACATTTTTGTGTTGTTTTAAATCCAGAGATCTGTTCCCCTGTGAGCCAAAGCAGTCCCCTCACCCCTCCTGAATGCCTCACCACTCAGGAATGTCGCACGTGGCTGGATTCCCTGCAGGGCCTAGCTCATTCCCCCTACAGCAGATGTCCCCATGAAAAGGACCAGGAAGCTGGCTCCACAGGGGGGGGCCATAGAAAGCCAGCCGATCCGGCACCGAGCACGGGCCATAAGAAAAGCATGGGTGGTATGATTTCCTGTCGGCATACGAAAACCGTATGTCGCACAGCTATAAAATTCATATCGTCTTGTTCGGTAAAATCTGGCCATCGTGCTGATATGAAATTCATTGGGATAGACCGTCCGGTTATCGAGATATGAATCTTCTCAGGAGCCTGACCCGCTGGCTTAGCCGTGTCTGATGTCATATTAATCTGTATTTTCCAACAAGTATGAAGCTGTTACCCCCCTATATATAACGTGTATGGTTCAGGAGTTACAGCATTTCATAAGTTTAGCCCTAAAATCTCTCAGAGGGAATGAACTGTCATTTGTTGGTAACTCAGAGGGGGCCGGCATTGCCACACCCCCAAACCAGCTTCATCAAAAGCACATGGCCAGCAGGCGGGCATCAGTCCTCCAGATTCCATCTTCCTGAGAGCATGCTGCCAGCCAGAGGACACATGGTTGGCGGCCATCTTGTCTGAAATTGAAACAAAAGACATCCTCTATTTTGTTTGGATTTTAAATCTTGCTGAACTTTGAATTTATCTCTGGAACAAAGAACTTTGCAGAACTTTAAACTGTTTTGCTTGGACTTTATGATTCTTCCCACAAAAGGACATATTTCCACAAACCCTAAGTATTTTCTCCCTTTTTATTTCACACTGGCTATTACTGTTTTAATAATTGTTGATTTTAATAATTGTCTGTATATATTAATTATTTATATTGCGTGAATAAAAGACTTTATCAAAGTCATTCACTGTCCGCTACCCTGCTTATCAGCCGCACAACTGAACCAGACCTCAGAAGAGACGCTACTGTTTGTTTGTTGTTGGCTAGACAGAATACAGCGTGTTTTAACCGTTTTTATTCGCAGGATCAGTCAGGCAGTCGGGTACACGGGCCCCTACGTGGTGGCAGTTATACCCTGGAATCGTGTGTAAGTTGTAATCACCCATATCTCACAGGCTCCCTTCTGGTTTGTCTGCGGCTAATTCCCAACGGTTACTGCGCATTGACTGCGACCAGAGTTCGCACGAGCCGTGCGCTGGCACCGTTTAGAAGGCCACTTGCAGTCTGACTACGAGGGCTCCTGTGACACAGCTAAGGCTAGACAGGTACTGGTGGTAGGGGATTCAATTATTAGGTGCACAGATAGGGTAATCTGTCGAAGAAACCGTGAATGCCGTATAGTCTGTTGCCTCCCGGGTGCTCGGGTTCGGCATGTAGCAGAAAGAATTGACAGATTATTGGGTGGGGCTGGGGAAGACCCAGCTGTCATGGTACACGTTGGCCACCAATGACAAAGTTAGTGGGAGATGGAAGGTCCTCAAAAATGATTTTCAGGTACTTGGAGATAAACTTAAAGCAAGGACCTCCAAGGTGGAGTTTTCTGAAATACTGCCAGTGCCACTTGCTACATCTGAGAGACAGAGGGAGCTTAGGGAGTTAAATAAGTGGCTGGGAAATTGGTGTAGGAAGGAAGGGTTTGGGTTCCTGGAGAACTGGGCAGACTTTGCAGTCGGCTACAGGTTCTACAGCAGGGATGGGCTGCACCTTAATGGGGAGGGTGCAGCTGCATTGGGGGAGAAGATGGCTAAACGGTTGGAGGAGATTTTAAACTAGGATCTGGGGGGAGGCGAGAGGATAAAGTCTCAATATGTAGACAAGAGAAGGTAAAAAGACAGTGGGAGCCTAACATTATGGGGGGTGGAGAGGGGGGTGGGGACAGAATAAAGATTAAGGAGGTTGGTAAAACTTCAAGTAGCCCATTTCATGTAAACAAAATTGGTAAATGTGGTGGTAAAAATATAAAGTGCATGGTAACCAATGCTCAGAGCCTTGCAAATAAAATAGACGAACTAGAGTTCATTCTGAATGACAAAGGCTATGACATTGTGGGAATAACCGAGACATGGATGGATGAAAGCCATGCCTGGATAGCTAATTTAAAAGGATACAATGTGTTTAGGAGGGATAGAACAGGGAAAAAAGGTGGAGGGGTTTGTCTCTTTGTTAAGAATTCTTTTACAGCTGTCCTCAACGATGAGATGGAAGAAGATTGCGAAGATGTGGAGTCCGTTTGGGTAAATATTCATGGTGGAAATAAAAGTTGCCAATTGCTTATTGGGGTATGCTACAGACCACCTCATATTAATGAAGCTGCAGAACTGCGATTACTACAGCAGATTGAAAAAGCTACAAGTAAAATTGAGGTCATAGTTATGGGCGACTTCAACTTTCCAGACATTGACTGGGGTATTGAGGCTACCCATTCTGGAAAAAGCAGCAGATTTCTGGCAGCACTACAGGACAATTACTTGACTCAAATGGTAACGGAACCAACTAGGGGGAATGCGTTACTGGATCTGATCATTTCTAATAGACCAGATAATGTATCAAATGTGCAGGTTCAAGAACATTTGGGAAATAGTGATCACAACATGATAACGTTTGATCTGGTGACTGATAGGCCACGGGGCAGCGGGACCACTAAAACTATGAATTTTAGAAAAGCAAAGTTCAATCAACTTAGGCAGGCACTACGTTCGGTGAACTGGGATAATGTACTACAAGGGGAGGACACTGAAGGGAAATGACAAGCTTTTAAACTTATTCTCAATCAATATTGTAGTATGTATATCCCATATGGAAACAAAATGTCTAGGAATAAAAAAAGGCCTCTATGGATGAATAGAAAGGTTAGGGATAAAATTAAAAGGAAAAGGAATGCCTATAAGGTCCTAAAAAAGGAGGGGACCGAGGCTGCACTAAGCAATTATAAGGAGTGCAATAAAAATTGTAAAAAAGAAATTAGGCTGGCAAAGATCGAAGCTGAAAATTAAATCGCTAGGGATATCAAATCTAACCCAAAAAAGTTTTACAAGTACATCAACTCTAAAAAAAAAGAAAGGTTGACTGTATAGGACTCCTAAAGGATGAGGGTGGGAACTCAATGGTGGATGACCAAGGTAAGGCAGAGTTATTAAATGCTTTCTTTGCTTCTGTCTTCACAAAGGAAACAGCACTGTTGCAAATTACAGTGGCAGAAGAGTCTCAATCTTCTAATGTAATATTAAATACTTAATGCAGGAAGAAGTGAAGGCAAGACTAAATAAATTAAAAATAGACAAGGCACCTGGCCCGGGTGGCATGCATTCTCGGGTCCTAAGGGAATTAAGTTCAGTTATAGCTAAACCCCTTTATCTTATCTTTTGTGACTCTCTTGCAACTGGCAGAGTCCCAGTGGATTGGCGTACAGCCCACGTTTTCCCATTATTTAAGAAGGGCAAAAAATCAGATCCAGGAAATTATAGACCTGTAAGCTTAACATCAGTTGTATGCAAACTATTTGAGGGGTTACTAAGAGATACTATACATGACTTCATAGTAGAAAATAATCTTATTTCTCAGCATCAACATGGGTTTACTAAAGACAGGTCCTGTTTGACTAACATGCTCAGCTTTTATGAGGTAGTGAATGCTAATATGGATATTGGGAATGCTGTAGATGTGATATACTTGGACTTTGCAAAGGCCTTCGACACTGTTCCCCACAAAAGTCTGGTGCAAAAGTTGAGGATGCAAGGACTGGGGAAGAGTCTGTGTGCATGGATAGGGAACTGGCTAATGAACAGAAAACAAAGAGTTTTGGTCAATGGATCGTACTCAAAATGGGAGACTGTTAGCAGTGGGGTCCCACAGGGGTCTGTACTGGGTCCAGTGCTCTTCAATTTATTTATTAATGACCTAGTAGATGCAGTAGTGAGCATTGTTGCTATTATTGCAGATGATACAAAATTGTGCAGAATCATCAACTCTCAGGAAGATAGTGTCATATTGCAACAGGATCTGGATAGGATGGCTATATAGGCACATACATGGCAGATGAAATTCAATGTTGAAAAATGTAAAGTCATGCATTTTGGTCGCTTAAGTACGCCCCTGAATCCTGAAGTGGATTCCATGGAAACGTTCCATGTCAGTTCACGGAGGGTGTCTCCGAGAACACCCTGCGAGCCGGCGATCGCGGCTCGCAGGGTAAATGTAAACACACGGGGAAGATCTTCCCCGGTGTTTACATATATACGGCGCTGCTACGCAGCAGCACCGTAGAGGAGATCGGCGATCCCCGGCCTCTGATTGGCCGGGGATCGCAGGCATCTGATAGGCTAAAGCCTATCCCATCAGGCGCAGGACGGAAATCCGTCCTGCGCCGCTCACAGGGGGGAGGGAGAGGGAGGGAAGGAGGCCAGGAAGCGCTGCGGAGGGGGGCTTTGAAGAGCCCCCCCGCAAGCGCAAGCAGCCAGCGGCGATCAGACCCCCCCAGCAGGACATCCCCCTAGTGGGGAAAAAAGGGGAGAAGTCTGATCGGCCTGGCTGCTATCTGATCGGTGCTGCGGGCTGGAGAGCCCACGCAGCACCGATCAGCAAAAAAACCACGTGGTACAGAAGTGGTTAAGATGTGGAATGCATTGCCACAGGAAGTCGTTATGGCAAACTCTATACCTGCATTTACAGGGGGCTTAGATGCTTTCCTTGCGTTGAAAGACATCCATGGCTACAATTACTAGGTTATGGAAAGGTGGAGGGGAAAGACTGCGCATCCCTAAACACATGTTGCAATTGAATGGTTAATCGCACAGGCATACACCGCCTCTGCCAAACTGACAAATGCATGCCCTGCATCCAAGACAAGTGCTAACATTTATTAAACTAGGAGGTACTTTAGCTTCCAATATGGTTTGCATGCAAAGTATATTATACTAGACACTTGCGCCACGGTGAGGCAAACCTCCGGGCAAGTGACCTAACCTAAATTTAAAACCTCTGGAGCAGCTATGCAGAAAAATGTGTAACTTACATTTGGTAGAACAGCAAGGAGAACGCCAGCGCATACCACTAAGGCTGCATCCGAAATGACCACCAGCTCAGTGTGTAGCACCTATATAGACTTCCTGCACACTTCGCATTCAATTCAGATGCAAATCATATGCAAATCTGCTACTACTTATCATGCAAACAGGAAACTCAGGAGGAGGGGCTGGGAGCAGCTAACCTGACAGTTACATAGTTACAAAGTTAAGGAAAGGTGGAGGGGAAAGGCTGCGCATCCCTAAACACATGTTGCAATTGAATGGTTAATCGCACAGGCATACACCGCCTCTGCCAGACTGAAAAATGCATGCCCTGCATTCAAGACAAGTGCTAACATTTATTAAACTAGGAGGTACTTTAGCTTCCAATATGGTTTGTATGCACAGTATATTATACTAGACACTTGCGCCACGGTGAGGCAGACCTCCGGGCAAGTGACCTAACCTAAATTTAAAACCTCGGGAGCAGCTATGCAGAAAAATGTGTAACTTACATTTGGTAGAACAGCAAGGAGAACGCCAGCGCATACCACTAAGGCTGCATCCGAAATGACCACCAGCTCAGTGTGTAGCACCTATATAGACTTCCTGCACACTTCGTATGATTTGCATCTGAATTGAATGCCCGGAGGTCTGCCTCACCGTGGCGCAAGTGTCTAGTATAATATACTTTGCATGCAAACCATATTGGAAGCTAAAGTACCTCCTAGTTTAATAAATGTTAGCACTTGTCTTGGATGCAGGGCATGCATTTTTCAGTCTGGCAGAGGCGGTGTATGCCTGTGCGATTAACCATTCAATTGCAACATGTGTTTAGGGATGCGCAGCCTTTCCCCTCCACCTTTCCTTAACTTTGTAACTATGTAACTGTCAGGTTAGCTGCTCCCAGCCCCTCCTCCTGAGTTTCCTGTTTGCATGATAAGTAGTAGCAGATTTGCATATGGTTTGCATCTGAATTGAATGCGAAGTGTGCAGGAAGTCTATATAGGTGCTATACAACACTGAGCTGGTGGTCATTTCAGATGCAGCCTTAGTGGTATGCGCTGGCGTTCTCCTTGCAATTACTAGGTTATGCCTAATGATGTTGATCCAGGGATTTTATCTGATTGCCATCTGGAGTCGGGAAGGAATTTTTCACTCTTGGGGCTAATTGGACCATGCCTTGTAAGGGTTTTTTCGCCTTCCCCTGGATCAACAGGGATATGTGAGGGAGCAGGCTGGTGTTGTACTTTGTACTGGTTGAACTCGATGGACGTATGTTCAACCAAAATAACTATGTAACTATGAGGACACAGGGCAGCATTAAAATTCCAAAAGAGTTCCTGACCACTTACCATACTATTTAAAACTTAAATAATATGTGTTCAAGGAATTGTGCTTTAAGTTTGGAAGACTTCTTCTTCTCCTCATCCTACTCTACATAGAACAATACATACAGTTTGGCTAACCCGAACATGGTAGATCCATCACTGCCTGCAGGTTAAGCATCATATATATCAAGTATCTGATCAGGGATTCTGTTGAGTTGACCATATACTGATAACTTTAAAAAGAGCCCAAGGTGAACCTCGGGTCAAAAATCAAATACTTACCTAAGGAGAGGTAAGCCTTTGGACCCTCCTGCACATGGTGACCAGGCTCCTTTTCATGCCTGAGCGTGCCTGTGCAGTATCACAAAGCCATCACAAAGCCTCCAGCTTACTGTGCAGTAGTGCCCACGCTTGCGCAGGCGCAGTACAACCGTGCTTATGCTTGAAGAGGAGTGCATTCGCAAGCTTGGAATCTGGATGGAATGTCAGATTCCTTTTGGGGTTCCACACTCTGCAATGGTGGAACGGAAGATGGAGTGGAAGTATTTGACTTTAGACCCAAGGTTTGCCTCGGGTACACTTTGAATGGAATATGTTGGTTGAGGATCTAGCTAAACCATCTACAGTATTGAACTTGTATTTGGTTTGGTTAACCTTTAAACTATTTAGTTAAGGATAAGCTCATAAAACACTTGCTTATGAAGACAGTACTTTGTGTGACCACAGAGATGTAACTGCTGGGTACCTGACACCCAGGGCTGTGAGAGGCCCCAGCTTCTTATCTTTCCTTCCTGACAATCAGGGCTCCCTCATCTTCTACAGCAGGGTATTTAGTGGATACACTTATTATGGAGGGGAAGGAGGAGGGGTCATGGTAGTGCACTATTATGGAGGTTGTCATGGTGGCCACTCCTTTTTATATAACCTCTGGCAAATTGGTCTTGTAGCTAGGTGGATCACATGGGAGGAGAGGAAGAAGGAGTGAGGAGGGCAGCAAATATTTGTGTTTGTGTGTGTAAGCTGTGGGGGGTGGGCATACAATGTGTAGTTATGCCTTAGTGTGGCCAGCATTACAGAGGATGCTTCCAGGCTTATATGAAGTATTGGGATACTTTACATAAAGCCTGCACACTTGCAAACCATGGCGTCAGTTCATCAAGCATTACTGCATTTGGTAATGCTGAAAACAGCTGACTTTATGGAGCATTTAGTAAAATGTCAATTCATTAAAGAGACTCTGTAACAAAATTTTCAGCCTTATTTCTTCTATCCTATAAGTTCCTATACCTGTTCTAATGTGGTCTGGATTACTGCAGCCTTTTCTAGTTGCACTGTCTCTGTAATATATCTAATCTTCTTTTCTTTGTCAAGCTTTATCGACCCAGGGAGGAATGGGCTGCCTCTGTTGTAATGAATACAAGTTATCCTCCAGGCTCTGTGTGCTTTGTTTACTCCTCACAGACAGCATCTCTGCTCTCAGTTTCAGCTTGTCTGTGATGCAGTTTGTGAGGCTGAGGGGGGATGGGAGCTGCCTGTCATATGCTGAAAAACTGTGAGAATCCCACACTGGGATGCAGATAATTCACTATGCAATAAAACCTTGTAGTATACTGTAACATGATATATAGTAGTGTATGTGTGTGTGTATATATATATGTGTATATATATATATATATATATATACACACACACACACACATCACTTCCTGGTTAGCGGCTATGTTCTTTGTGTGTAAGCACTGCATAAAACTGGCGATTAACAGCCAGGATCGCGGCGGAAATGACAAAGCGGGTGTAATGAATAGCGACATGTCAGCTGCGGTGGATGGCATTACCACCGCAGCTACTTCTGGTTCTCTGCCTGCCAGTCTCCCCGCACCTCGGGCGTCTAGCACGCCGAGGACGGGGGTCTCTGCTGGTCACAGGGGTACATTAGCTAGTACCCACCAGCTCCTCTGGTGAGGTAGTGTTAAACCTATCAGTACTTACTGTATGCACCAATCACTACACACAGTGCAATAAAGTGTGACTAGTTCACGATATTCCTCAGTGTTGCTATATTTGCATTATTGGTGATTCTGCAGATCACCTTATAATCAGAAGTAGTATCTCATTTGTTTGGTGATACTGCAGATCACCAAAGAATCAGATCTTGTACTTGCTAAACCAATCGTGACAGCGGGATCCAGGAGATAACAGTGACTCAATTGGTATGTTTTTTTTATTGTACAAATCGGACAGTACAGATTCTCTTTATGGCTGTTAACGCATGGCAAGCTGAAATTACCAAGCAGTGAGGTAAATTACCGACTTGTGCAGTAAACACCTTAAACACATGTCAGTAAATGTTAATTCATGAAGATTAGAGCATGCAGTAAAGGCTTGGAACATGTTCTCTAATTACTGGCAGCTCTTATCTTGCAAAAACCAGCTTTGAATGCCTTCTGTGTGGATACACCCATGATTGACCGGAGCAGAGAGTGAATAGGAACAGCCTCTGTCTCCTGCAAGTCCCTGTGATTGGATCTGAAGCCTTCTCTGGAGGGTCCAGATTTTCTACCCCCCAGGCAGAGAGACTGGAACAAAAGATGTTTCCCCTGCCACCCTTTGGTCGTTTAACCCCTTAGGTTCCTGTTTGAAGATGCAGAGTAGCTAGTGGGGAAATCACCTAAGGATGGCATGTGTAATGTCTCCTGAAAGTTCTTCTAAGCTGTGGCAATAAAATAAAATGTTAAGGAAGACTAATAGACAGATTCAGAGGAAGCAGAGGCAGTATAACAAACATGTACATTCTAAAGGAATGTCGGGATGCCTCTTACTATTGTATTGCCCTTGCTGCACAGAACAGCTGTAACCTCACATAGACAGCTCCACAGTTAACGAACAGTTTTTTTGTGAATTGAAGCATAGTATTTCAGTAAATTACCGAACTTCTACTGCACCTGTGAAAATAGCACCTGTGGCTGTGACGAATTAACAAAAAGAAAATTCTAAAATACCAAATGCGGTATTTTCCCGACTTTTTTATCGTACAACCTTTTATGAAACGACCCCTATGAGGCTAGTTTGTTGCACCCTGTAGTGAAGTATACTGTATATACTTGATTATAAGCCTAGTTTTGGGGCCAAAAAAGTGGCCCAAAAGTGGCCACTTATACTTATAAAAAAAGTTATATTCGAGTCACTAGTTTTTGAGTAACCCCACAGTGCCCCCACTTTATGCACAGTGGTGCATTATCTTAAATAAATCACACACTTAACAATTCCATGGGAGGTCCCAGCTAACCCCATCTCGAGTTGTAGCCTTGGAAGGCATACAGGGACAGTGTCTACTGAGTGGTGAGAATCCTTGCTTTCCTGTATCAAGTTTTAGTACAGGACTATGTGGCTCTGCATTCCTTGCTTTATCTTTATGCCAGCTTAAAAACTTTGCCACAGGAGTTCTTTGCATGTCCATCTCCATTGTAGGCCTATGCTCTGGCGTATTATTGCAATCTGCTGAATTTATATTGCTTTTCTATTATATGGTTGTGGCTTGCTTTTGCCACCTCTGGCTTATACTCGGGTCAAACATTTTTTTTAATTTTTTTTTAAGGTAAAAGTTTGGTGGTCGGCTTCTACTTGGGTCGGCTTATACTAGAGTATATACGGTAACTACAAATTACTAGCATCTAAATACTCTTGCATGCACATGTTGCTGCAACCGTGGGATTTAAAAAAAAAAAAAAGTCTAAGTGCAGGAGAGTAACTACAAATTACGTCCTCAGAAAATTCTTGATGAGGCCCTATGTTCAGCCTCCGCTGGAGTGAGGCAGATTGGAGAGTTGCGCCATGAAATAGGTGGAGTAAAGCGGCTCCCAAATATAAATGGCAAAAATACTTTAATGAAATAAACACACCTAGTTTGAAAAATCCAGTCTATCCACATCTATTTTTCAAAAGATTGATCTGCTTTTGTTCTTCTTTTATCTGTCTTCAGCTTTGCTTGGAGACTACAGCTCCATTTTCCCTGGCATCTCCATGGCATCATACATATGGGCAGTTCACCGCCTCCCACTGCCAGATAGGACAACCCTGAATATAAAATGAGCTCCACCCTCCCAGCAGTAATCCTTTTTTCGTCCTCGCCGCCAGAAGGACTCTGTATGTTTGATACCTGAATGCTTTTATGCATACGTTTTTTACATAATATCTTTGTTTTTGTCTTACCTCCGCTCTTTGCGGGTCCAGCCAGTCATTGCCTCTCTCTGGCTGTAGTCCTGCTGCCCAGGTTCCTAAATGGGCCTATGGGAGCAGTGATTCACGGCTGTTGGTCTCCAGCGTGATGTGTGTGTCACCTAAACGGTGATTGCGCCATGTCTCTCCGTCTGCTCGCCGGTGCCTGGGCGGCTGGCTTCAGGCGTTTGCACAGTTCTGCGCATGTGCGCATGGCTGTTAGAGCCGGTGGCCATCTTGTGGATGGTACTATCATTACAAGTCTATGGCCATATTTGTTTATCCGGCAGACGGGGAGGACGATTTAAGCTGCACAGGATGTCGGACACCCATGATAGAGTGTGACCTGGAGCATATTATTAGCCCAGAAAGGTGGGTTATTAAATTCTTTTCTACTGTGCTCCTTCTCAGGGTTGATAGCTAAAAGCTATCTTAATGCAATATGGCCTAACAAGAGCCCAATTTTTCTGTCTGCAGCTGCTGTTTACCCACAATGGGTAGAGGTTCCAATAGGTAAAGAGTTTATTCACTTACTAATAAATATATATGTATATTTATTTTTCCTTTGTCACAGGAGCCATAGAAGTGAAGAGAGGTCTGGATACAGGCGATCTTCTAGTGCTTCGGATAATGATGACGAAAGCACAAGATCAACCTATGCGTCATCCAATGAGAATCTGACCTCGAATATGAGTACCAGAAAAAGAATGTATTCAAGAAGATTCCCTTCTAGTTTATTTTATTTATTTATTTATTGTATTTATAAAGCGCCAACATATTACGCAGCGCTGCACAATAGATAAAAGGGTTAGCATACAAGGTAGGACATACAGGAAACTCACAACAAAACAAGATCATGCAAATGATTTGATAATACAGTGTCATAGGTCAAAATAGAGACTATTCTAGTCCACAAGAGGGGTGATTGTCAGTAAGATTGCATAATCAAGCTGGAAACACTAAGGGAGAGGGCCCTGCCAGAGGCTTACAATCTAAAAGGTGGGGGTGGAGACAATAGGTGTATCTGTTGAGAGGGTGTCTAACAGAACATATTATGGTGCTGGTGTAGGGGGGTATGCGAGCATGAAAGGGTGAGTCTTGAGAGCTTGTGTGAAGGTATTAAAGGTGGGGGCGAGTCTGGTGGCTGGAGGGAGCGAGTTCCAGAGAGCAGCTTATTGCTGGTGGACCTGGCATTCCAGAGGCCACAGGAAACAGGGAGTGAATGCCTAAGGGTAGGATGGATAGGAATATGGTTATGCCGAGGGGGTGTGTGGGTAGAGTGTGGGGGGGAGGGAAGGGAGGTGCATGGGGGTTGAGGGCCAAAAGGGAGTCTAAAGACAGAAGGGGAGAGGAGGCGGGGAAAAAGAAGGGGGACAAGGTGTAGAAGGAGGTGGAGGTAGAGCATGTGGTGATGGGGGGTAGCAAGATGGGGAGGGAGATAGCTGGGAAATGGTGGAGGGGTCAGGGAGTTAAAAGGAGGGAAGGGGTACATTTTGCACTGAAGGGATAAGGTAGGATGGGCCGTGGAGAGTGGAAGCATAGACAGGGGGACAGCAGTTAGACCAAGATGAGATAAATGTCACCAATGATGTGGCTGAAGGGGTTCAGCAAAGTTGCATCAATAATCAATCTGGTAAGGAGCAGTCCACAGGAGATCAGCAGTGAAGTTGGCAGATCATCAATGATGGCAAAAAAATCCAGCTGTGTGTGAATGGTAGATGGGGTGTCTGGTTGGTAATGACGTAACTTGTCTGGAGGTCGGCGATGGATCAGTTGGTGGGGAGTTCAGCAGTGGAGCAGATAGCGAAGATCAGCAGTGGTGTGGTTGGTGAGGCACGGTGAAACCATCAGTAGTTTGGTAAGCGGGTGTGCAGTGCTTAAATTTAGCTGGCTGTATGTTTAGCTGGTGTATGTTAAATATGGTATTGAAGGTACTTCTATGCAGGGTGTAGAAAATCAGTAGATGAACAACAGCCCAGAGTTTTGTGCTAGTTCACTTCTGTTCCCTTCTGGCTCAATTCTGGTATAATTCGGTTTGTCTAAAGTACCCTTAAAATTAATACCCTTTAAATTTATACCCTTAAATGTATACACTGCTGACCAAGGTCATGCTGACTATATGATCTGCTAATATATCCCTGACTAGATAGATGCTAACAAGCAGACTGATTGCAGCTGTGAATATACTAGACACTAGACTCTAGCCACACAGTCTAAAGATATGAAAATTGTGACTAATGAATTGAAATAGGCAAATGGTAACACAGGAAGAAGCCCCAATTATTAACACTTATAAGTAAGCAGATTGATGCAGAATTTACAATTTAAGCATGCAGACAGGAAAATTAATCAGTTGCATACAATAAAAGCAGATTGATGCAGAATTTAGAATTTAAGCATACAGCCAGGAAAATTAATCAGTTGCATACCATAAAAGCAGATTGATGCAGAATTTAGAATTTAAGCATACAGCCAGGAAAATTAATCAGTTGCATACCATAAAAGCAGATTGATGCAGAATTTAGAATTTAAGCATACAGCCAGGAAAATTAATCAGTTGCATACCATAAAAGCAGATTGATGCAGAATTTAGAATTTAAGCATACAGCCAGGAAAATTAATCAGTTGCATACCATAAAAGCAGATTGATGCAGAATTTAGAATTTAAGCATACAGCCAGGAAAATTAATCAGTTGCATACCATAAAAGCAGATTGATGCAGAATTTAGAATTTAAGCATACAGCCAGGAAAATTAATCAGTTGCATACCATAAAAGCAGATTGATGCAGAATTTAGAATTTAAGCATACAGCCAGGAAAATTAATCAGTTGCATACCATAAAAGCAGATTGATGCAGAATTTAGAATTTAAGCATACAGCCAGGAAAATTAATCAGTTGCATACCATAAAAGCAGATTGATGCAGAATTTAGAATTTAAGCATACAGCCAGGAAAATTAATCAGTTGCATACCATAAAAGCAGATTGATGCAGAATTTAGAATTTAAGCATACAGCCAGGAAAATTAATCAGTTGCATACCATAAAAGCAGATTGATGCAGAATTTAGAATTTCTCATGAGAGTGATCGCACAAGAGGATCGCCTCACCGCAAGTGCACGAGAAAGTCAGACAAGCCATCTGAAGATCAGTGTTGGCTGTGTGGAAGGGATCGTTTACCTGAAAAACTAGTATGCAGTGCTTGTTTTGGGCAGATAGCCGGAGACAGCTCTGATCTGAATTCAATGATAAGGAAAACAGTGAAAGACGCTATGCAGCAGATGACCAAAAAGACACGTTCAGGAGGGTATTCCTCTCACAAGACATTCCGTAAGGTTTCGAATAACCAGTCTGAAGAGGATTCGGAATCTTCGGAGGACTGGGAAATCAGTCATAGATTTTTCATCAATTCCATCCTTTGTGACACAGATTAAGCAATCGATTGGCTGGGAAGATGCTGAACTACAGGACAAAACGAAAAGGAAATTTTACTTTAAGCAGTTGGACAAGACTCAAGTTTTGTTCCCACTCATGGATGAAGTAAAAGAAATAATTCAAGGAGAGTGGACGAACACGGTTAAAAAACCTGCTACAAGAAACAGATTAAGAAAGATGTACCTGCTTTCAGAGGCAGATGCGGCATTAACAGACTCAGTTCCAATTATAGATGCCTCGGTGGCTCGTTTGGCAAGAAATACTACACTTCCACTTGAGGATGCAGTATTATTTAGAGATACTTTGGATAGACAGTTAGACCAAGATTTGAAAAGATCGTATATGTCAGCAGGAGATGCCACAAGACCAGCAGTAGCCTTAACATCAGTCTCAAAGGCTATGAAGGCATGGATCAATGAAGTTGGTGAAGCTGTTGAGAGGGGTGCAGATAAAGAAACTATCTTCTCATGGCTGAGTGACTTGAAGTTCGCTTCTGATTTCGTTGGAGAAGCTGCGCTAGACGTGGTCAAAAATTCCAGCAGGTCTATGATATACTGCATCATGGCAAAGCGAGCCTTGTGGCTCAAATCTTGGGCAGCGGATCCATCATCAAAATCATCTTGGACCAGGATCCCATATGACGGTAAAAATCTTTTTGGACCAAAAATGGCCATCTCCAGGGTGACTGGAGGAAGATCTGGTCTCTTACCGCAAGACAGGAAATTTAGGAAGCAAAGATGGGGTCAAAGGAAACAGCAATTCTCTCAAAGATTTAGAGATGCAAGATCCTATAAGCCTAACAGACAGCCTAATACTAGCTGGAGGGCTTCTCAGCCGACTTTCTTTAACCATTTATTGACAATGTAACGCATTAAAACGTCATGTATGCTGCTATTAATGGCAACAGGACGTTTTAATAAGTTACATTGTAACTCTGCTGCTGTGTGCGAGCGGGCGCGCTCCCGCTGCGCGCGCACGTCGGGTCCCGCGGCTTGGTGATTGGACCAGGGAATCACATGGTCCCTGGGCCAATCAAGTGCTAGTAACAAGGCAGATCATTGTTACAAGCCAGTAACAATGATCTGTCCTATAGTGTCAGTAAACAAAGTTGCTTTCTCCCTCCCAGCTCATCTGTCACCTCAGACTGCTGTCAATCAGCATTCAGAGGTGACAGGAGCTGTGAGGGAGAAAGACTGTGATTGTGGTAGGATTTTTATATTTTTAAATAAAATTTTATCCCCATACTTTTTTATTAACCCCTTATCCTCCCCCTCCTTTGCCATTTACTGGTTTTCTGTTTTATTTTAGTACTTTTTAGTACTTAGTACTTTTCTGTACTTTTTCACCCCTCTTTTACCCTTACTCTGATATTTCTATCTATACTTTCTATCTATATTCTTTCTTTTCATCTTCATATAAAAAAAAATAAAAAAAAAAATCTTTCTGTTATTGATCAATCGCTTGGTTGATCGATCGATCTGCCTGTCTGTCTGTCTATCCCATCCATCCATCCATCTATCTATCTATCCCCTTTGCTTACTATGGCGAGGAGACTGTATTCTGTTGAGGAGGCAGCCGTCTACCTTCAGCAGAGCAGCAGCAGTGGGGACGATTCAGGGAGCGAATGGCACCCAACGAGCAGCAGCTCTGAGTCAGATTCTGACAGTTCAGAGAGCATTGGGCAGCCGTCTCGCCGCTTTAGGAGGGATGATGAGTCCACTGTTCAGGGCCCTTCAGAATCCACCGCAGGGGGGCTCGGTGGGTAGCACAGCTGCAGCTAGCAGCACAGGCCAGAGGGGAACCACTGTCCAGGGCCCTTCAGATGCCACCGCAGGGGGCTCAGTGGGTAGCACTGCTGCAGCTAGCAGCAGAGGCCGAAGGGGAGCCAGGCAAAGGCAGGTACGCCCACCGGTACCTGAGGACATAATTCGGGGCACCTGGTCACCCGCTAACCTTGTAGCACCCAACATCCCGCCTTTTACAGGGGCAAGCGAAATATTAGTGCCCACTGACAACTTCGGGCCTGCTGACTTCTTCCAGCTCTTTGTGGGTGATGATTTGCTGCAGCACATTGTGGAGCAAACCAATTTGTTTGCGCAGCAGTATATTGCCCAGAAGCCCACCTGCTATTTGGCTGAGAAATGGGAGCCCACCACCATACCTGAGCTAAAGGTGTTTCTGGCCCTAACACTACACATGGGCATACTCCAACAGCCAGAAATAAGACTGTACTGGTCTAAGGACTTTATGCACGCAACACCCCTGTTTCCAGCTTCCATGAGCAGGCAGCGCTATGAGGCTCTTATGAAGTGCCTGCACTTTGCCGACAATTCGGACAATGTCCCCAAAGGTGATCCTGGCCATGACAAGCTTTTTAAGCTGAGGCCCATACTCACCCACCTCAGTACAAAATTTAGCGAGGTGTACACCCCAGAGAGAGAGGTTGCAGTGGATGAATCCCTCCTACCTTTCCATGGCAGATTAGGGATAAAACAATATATTCCAAGTAAGGCTGCCAAGTATGGGATAAAATTTTATAAACTTTGTGAGAGCAGCACTGGCTACACCTATTCTTTTTTTCTGTATGAGGGCAAAGATAGCCATTTGCAACCAGCTGGGTGCCCACCATACATGCCAACCAGTGGGAAAATTGTGGTGGAACTAGCCAACCCACTCCTCCACCAAGGCTATCATTTGTACGTGGATAACTTCTACACCAGCATTCCCCTTTTCAAATTTTTATATTCTGCAGAGACTGGTGCCTGTGGGACAGTGAGGCCAAACCGCAAAGGCCTCCCACCACAGGTGGTTAATAAAAAATTATCCAAAGGGGAAATACACAGTCTCAGAAGTGGTGAGCTCCTGGCTATAAAATTCAGGGACAAGAGAGACGTCATGGTCCTGACTTCAATTCACACTGAAGAAGTGGTTCCTGTCACAACCTCCAGAGAGCGGATCGAGAAGCCAGGGGCATTGGTCGACTACACAAAAAATATGGGTGCGGTGGATCTTGCGGACCAAATGCTCTCCTACTACTTTTAAAAAAAAAAAAAAAAAAGAGGGCCTGGTACAAAAAAGTTTTTTTCTACCTCCTGCAGATGGCCATGCACAACGCATTTGTGCTTTATAAAAAGAAATGCCACGGTGACAGCTACCTCCCGTTTATGTGACAAGCTTTGAGATCGCTGATCAATGAAAGCGTCAACCTTATGGAGGAATTCAATCCAATGCAACTGGATAGTGCAGTTCGCCTAAGGGGAAAACATTTTCCTGCCCTGATCCCCCCGAACCCAATTAAGGCGAAGCCACAGAAGCGATGCCGGGTGTGCACCAAGCACAAGAGGCAGAAAGACAGCAGATACCACTGCCCAAAGTGCCCCTCACAGCCGGGACTCTGCGTTGTCGACTGCTTTGAGGCATACCATACCCTCAGCAGCTATTAGACTTTATTTTTTATTTTATTTTTTTTTCTTCATTACCCTAAATTTTCACTGGACTTTTTCCTCTCTACTTTTATTTGCCACTTACTGTCCCTCAAAGGAACTCACAATTACCACTAGTTAACATTACCACCTTTTTGGGGGTGTGGGAGGAAACCCAGAAGCTTAGAGGAAACCCAAGACTCCTACAACCTGCAAATAGTTTTTTCCCATTTGGACTTGCTGCTGCAAGGCGAGAGTGTTCGCCACAGGACTTTACTCTGCAGACCACCCCCCATCTTCTGACCACTGGCTTTCCTTGGCGTATGACCTCTGGCCTTTCTCCATCCTGCTAGACCTGCAATGGTGAGTTCCAATGTATCTGTCATTCATGTTATGGATAGTGATTTAGGCCTCACTTAAATTATTCTATTTGCAACTGAGTAGGCCTGAGTCTCTAATTTTCAGAATGATAACATTTGTGTCTTTTATTGAATGGTCTTACACTCCTGGGGCTTTGAGAAGAAAGAATTACATTGTTGCATTTGGTAAAAAAAGGGCCTTAAAAAATACATTGGCGCTGCTCATGATTAACAGTGTATTATGTGGCCAAAACATTATCTGATGATGTGTATAGGGTATCATTTTAACCGTGACAAGCAAGAGAAGAGAATTTGGGGTGTTTGAGAGATTATGCATATGTCATTTGAATTGTTTTTTCATGCCAAAGTAAAGAAAACTGTAAAAAAAAAAAAAAAACATTTTCAAAGTTACGGTGCAATTTCATCAAAACCGCAAAAGTGCAAATGTTACAAAATATGTATATTTGGGTAGGTCTGGTTCTCTAGTTTTCAGAATGGTATAATTTATGACCTATATCCAATGTTCTGAGACACCAGGGGTTTTGCTAGGAAAGTATGACTGTATTGTTTCTGGTGCAAAAAATGGCCTTAAAAAATACATTGGCGCTGCTCATGATTAACAGTGTATTATGTGGCCAAAACATTATCTGATGATGTGTATAGGGCAGGGGTAGGGAACCTTTTTGGCCGAGAGAGCCATAAACACGACATATTTTAAAATGAAATTCTGTGAGAGCCATACAATATGTTTAAAACTAAATACATTGGCAGACGATTTCCCCACAAGTGCAATCTCATTGGCAGACGATTTCCCCACAAGTGCAATCTCATTGGCAGACGATTTCCCCACAAATGCAATCTCATTGGCAGACAATTTCCCCACAAGTGCAATCTCATTGGCAGACGATTTCCCCACAAGTGCAATCTCATTGGCAGACGATTTCCCCACAAGTGCAATCTCATTGACAGACAATTTCCCCGCAAATGCAATCTCATTGGCAAACTATTTCCCCACAAATGCAATTTCATTGGCAGATGCAATCTCATTGGCAGACGATTTCCCCACAAATGCAATCTCATTGGCAGACAATTTCCCCACAAGTGCAATCTCATTGGCAGACGATTTCCCCACAAGTACAATCTCATTAGCAGACAATTTCCCCACAAGTGCAATCTCATTGGCAGACGATTTCCCCACAAATGCAATCTCATTGGCAGACGCTTTCCCCACAAATGCAATCTCAATTGGCAGACTATTTCCCCACAAATGCAATCTCATTGGCAGACAATTTCCCTACAAATGCAATCTCATTGGCAGACGATTTCCCCACAAATGCAATCTCATTGGCAGACAATTTCCCCACAAGTGCAATCTCATTGGCAGACGATTTCCCCACAAGTGCAATCTCATTGACAGACAATTTCCCCGCAAATGCAATCTCATTGGCAAACTATTTCCCCACAAATGCAATTTCATTGGCAGATGCAATCTCATTGGCAGACGATTTCCCCACAAATGCAATCTCATTGGCAGACAATTTCCCCACAAGTGCAATCTCATTGGCAGACGATTTCCCCACAAGTACAATCTCATTAGCAGACAATTTCCCCACAAGTGCAATCTCATTGGCAGACGATTTCCCCACAAGTACAATCTCATTAGCAGACAATTTCCCCACAAGTGCAATCTCATTGGCAGACGATTTCCCCACAAATGCAATCTCATTGGCAGACGCTTTCCCCACAAATGCAATCTCAATTGGCAGACTATTTCCCCACAAATGCAATCTCATTGGCAGACAATTTCCCTACAAATGCAATCTCATTGGCAGACGATTTCCCCACAAATGCAATCTCATTGGCAGACAATTTCCCCACAAGTGCAATCTCATTGGCAGACGATTTCCCCACAAGTGCAATCTCATTGACAGACAATTTCCCCGCAAATGCAATCTCATTGGCAAACTATTTCCCCACAAATGCAATTTCATTGGCAGATGCAATCTCATTGGCAGACGATTTCCCCACAAATGCAATCTCATTGGCAGACAATTTCCCCACAAGTGCAATCTCATTGGCAGACGATTTCCCCACAAATGCAATCTCATTGGCAGACGCTTTCCCCACAAATGCAATCTCAATTGGCAGACTATTTCCCCACAAATGCAATCTCATTGGCAGACAATTTCCCTACAAATGCAATCTCATTGGCAGACGATTTTCCCACAAATGCAATCTCATTGGCAGACAATTTCCCCACAAGTGCAATCTCATTGGCAGACGATTTCCCCACAAGTGCAATCTCATTGACAGACAATTTCCCCGCAAATGCAATCTCATTGGCAAACTATTTCCCCACAAATGCAATTTCATTGGCAGATGCAATCTCATTGGCAGACGATTTCCCCACAAATGCAATCTCATTGGCAGACAATTTCCCCACAAGTGCAATCTCATTGGCAGACGATTTCCCCACAAGTACAATCTCATTAGCAGACAATTTCCCCACAAGTGCAATCTCATTGGCAGACGCTTTCCCCACAAATGCAATCTCAATTGGCAGACTATTTCCCCACAAATGCAATCTCATTGGCAGACAATTTCCCTACAAATGCAATCTCATTGGCAGACGATTTCCCCACAAATGCCTATCCTATCTCATTGGCAGACGATTTCCCCACAAATGAATTTACCAGACTGGAGTGACCTCCTGGACCTGTCCTGGAGTGACTGCGGCGGCTCCTGCGGCGGCGGCGGCGGCTGCTGCTGGCTTGTGCGCTCCGGAGCAGTACCTATGGGTGCGGCTGCCTCCGGGTCGCACGTCGTGGGGTCGGCTCCTCCCCCCGCCAAGCTGCCTCAGTTCCCGCCGGCTGCGCCGATGTGTCACACGTAACGTGTGACATCACACAGGCAGCGCCAGCATCAGCGCAATTACAAAGACCCGGCATGGAGGAGGGGGGCGGGGCGGCGGCGCAGATTACCGGCATGGAGGAGGGGGGCGGGGCGGCGGCGCAGATTACAGCGGGGCAGATTACTAAACACAGGCTCTCTGGCCGCTCTGTCACCCGTCTTTTAGCGAGCCAGAGAGCCATACGCAGGCATGAAAAGAGCCATATATGGCTCGCGAGCCATAGGTTCCCGACCCCTGGTATAGGGTATCATTTTAACCGTGACAAGCAAGAGAAGAGAATTTGGGGTGTTTGAGAGATTATGCATATGTCATTTGAATTGTTTTTTCATGCCAAAGTAAAGAAAACTGTAAAAAAAAAACATTTTTTAAGTTACGGTGCAATTTCATCAAAACCGCAAAAGTGCAAATGTTACAAAATATGTATATTTGGGTAGGTCTGGTTCTCTAGTTTTCAGAATGGTATAATATATGACCTATATCCAATGTTCTGAGACACCAGGGGTTTTGCTAGGAAAGTATGACTGTATTGTTTCTGGTGCAAAAAATGGCCTTGAAAAATACATTGGCGCTGCTCATGATTAACAGTGTATTATGTGGCCAAAACATTATCTGATGATGTGTATAGGGTATCATTTTAACCGTGACAAGCAAGAGAAGATAATTTGGGGTGTTTGAGAGATTATGCATATGTCATTTGATTTTGATTTTTTGGCAAACTGAATGAGAAGCAATAAAACTGTTATTTCCATATACTCTGTACCAAAATAAAACACTTGTAAAAAACACCAAAAGTGACAGAATTGAAAACCGAATGCATAAATAGTTACCTTAGGGACTCAGCTTTTAAAATATGTATGCTATGAGGGTGAACTACTGTTATATTTGCAAATAAGGGCTTGAATTCATTGGTAGTATGCAATGAGAAAACAAAAAACACAACATAGGAAAAATACACCTTTATTTCCAAATAATATATTGTCACCATACTTTGCACTAGGGACATAATTTATATATTGTGATAACCAGGACAAATAGGCAGATAAAATGTGTGTGTTTTATGCACATTAGCAGTGTTTATTTTAAAACTATAGGGGATGAAAATGGAGAAATCTTGTATTTTTTCATTTTTTTCCTTGTTTTTCCCTTTAAAATGCATAAAAAGAAAAGGTATTACTGAAAATAAATATCGGCTCCAAAAAGCCTATTTAGTGGCAATAAAAACAAGGTATTGATCAATTTGCTGTGATACGTAGTGAAAAAGTTATTGGTGAATTAAAGGGAGGAGCGCTGAAAGGTGAAAATTGCTCTGGTCCGTTAGGGTAAAAACCCTTGGGGGTGAACTGGTTAAAGCAGCAAGAACAAAGTCCACAGCTCCTTCTCCATCAGCAGGAAAGTCCTTTTGATATGAGGCCCGCCCAAATGGATCTCGTAGGAGCAAGACTTGCCCGATACGCGTCTGTTTGGGTGAAGAACATTTTAGATCCTTGGGTAAGAAGAGTGGTTTCAGTAGGACACAAGTGGTCTTTTTCGAAAAAATCTAACTTTGCCACGCATTGTGGAGACTTCTATTCCAAGAAATATTCAGAAAAGGAAAATCTTACTAGAGTATGTGGACTCTTTAATAGTTCAGGGAGCAGCCGTTCCAGTACCAGAGAAAGAAAGATTCCCCGGATATTACTCTCCTGTTTTCCTAGTAAGGAAGAAAACGGGCGATTGGAGGCTGGTACTGGATCTAAAGTCTCTGAACCGATTTATCAGAATACCAAGATTCAAGATGGAGTCGCTGCAGACGGTCATAAGGGCGACAAGGACTGGAGACTGGATGTGCTCCCTCGACCTGAAGGATGCATATTTCCACATTCCAATAGATCCTTCGTTTCAAAAATACTTAAGGTTATTGGTGGGAGGCATCCATCTCCAGTTCTCTTGTCTGCCCTTCGGGCTGTCTACCTCGCCCAGGACATTCACCAAAGTTCTGTTGGCCTTAGTGGCTCTACTCAGGAAAAAAGGCATAAGACTGTTACATTATCTAGACGATGTGCTTATTCTGGCAAGTTCAAAAGAAGACCTAATCACTGGAACGATTGTGGAATCGTCTCCGTGGTCAGCGCACCAGACGTGCGCTGACGCGGCGGATTTCCTCCACAAGCGTATTATTGCGGACACCCAGGCTAGGTGCTATGCACCCGCAGAGGGCAATTCCTACCGGCAGATGGCGCTGTGGAGTGCAGGCGAACACAGCCGCTGCACAGCCACAGATGCCAAATGGGAATTGTACAGATCCGGGACAAGGTACAATCAGGCAGGGCTGGATAGCCCACAGGGAACAGAGCAAAGGGACAGAACCAATGTGTGCCCACCAAATTAGTCGCCACCCAGTGACGGCGAACACACAACGGCGGAAACGAAGTAGGAAACGCAATCGCAAGAATGGCGATTGCCAATAGCGACACAAGACTGAGCAGGACAGAGCACAAGCGTAGCAAAGGCACAGCAAATCATACAAAGAGAAAGATAAAGAAAATAACAAACGCTAGCTGAACGCGTACCCCGCACTCATTCGCAACAGTGCACGCGTTCGTGCGCGGTCCCCACGTGATAAGCACAACAGGGACAAGCACGCCTAACTAACCAACAACGACAAACAAACGTAAAACAGAGGACGCGAGCGCTTGCTCAACGGTTACCTCACCGAGCCTCCAGCAAGCGCCCGTAGCAGACAAGACAGACACACGAAAACAGGGACAAGCAAGAGACAGGATCCACAGCACTAGCGAAAAGTGGCTAGCGCGATCCAATGAGACAGAACAGAAGGATCCACAGCGCTAGCGAAAAGTGGCTAGCGCGATCCAATGAGACAGAACAGAAGGATCCACAGCGCTAGCGAAAAGTGGCTAGCGCGATCCCAGGAGACAGAACAGAAGGATCCACAGCGCTAGCGAAAAGTGGCTAGTGCGATCCAGAGAAGATAATAACAGAACAGAAGGGTCTACCAGTAGCACCCCACAGACAGACAGAACAGGCAATACAAATAATACAATCCTAACTAAACTAGGGAATCTGCCTAGCGCAGTCCCACGAATTACTCTAAACTAATCTTCAACGAGAAGTAGCATGGCTGACACTCACAAGGAGTGTAAACTACAAACCCTGAATGAATGACCAGCAAAGGACTGTGGGTAATCCCAACCTTTATACTGCCAGTCATCACAGGAGGCAGGTAGGGGATTTGCATAACGAATGTATGCAAATTCCTCAGCAGCAAGCTGCAGAACTGACAAAATGTCTCTCTTAAAGAGACCTGCAGAATGCAGACGTGAACAGTGATCAAAACGCTGCCTGTCTGCACAGGCAGCTGAGCAGATTCTCACAGTACCCCCCCTTCTAGGGTCGAATTCCAGACGACCCTCAAAACTGATATCTCCAAACCACTCTAACAGAAGACTCATGAAGGTCGGGGCAGCCCAACAAGGTCCAATTCCAGAGTCAGTCCACCCGAAACCGACCTCATCGGAAACAGAAGCCACCGAAACATGCCCATCAGTACTACCAGTCTCAGTATAACACCCATCAGGACTGTGAACGCCAGAGAAGAAGCCATCGACACCCTCCAGACAATACCCACCACCTTCCAAGGAGCGTCCGAAAATACCAAATCTGCCACAAAACCTGTTCGAAGTGTCTCTTTCAAAACAAAAGCCGCTGTTGATCGTATTCAGGGTACCAAGCAAAACTTCTCTCGGAATCTCCCAGAACGCCTTGAAGCTTCGCAGAGATTCCAAGAAGCCAAAACGCTCACCAGGCTCACATGGAGAGCTACCAAGCACCCCCATGGAACCTATGACAGTTCCAGATTCAGAATTAGCAGGACACCCATCAAGATCAGGACTTTCAGGGACCACTTCTGGGCATGCAAGCAGGCAGGCTAAATCAGAACATGTCTCCACCGAGGAAGCATCTGAGTACGCTGGTAACCGAGGTACACTTGGGCTTTCTGGGTCACGGAGCACACTGGGGTACACCAGCACAGGAGAAACCTCAGGACATGTTGGGGAACTGTCAACCTCAGAGTCCAGCACGACAAGACCAAAACCAGTACCGGGCAGAGAATCATCATGAGTGGAGGTCACAGGCACTGGACTTTCAAAAGAAGACTCGGATAAAAATTCAGAAATTTCTGTGACAATAATATCATCATTGACTACATATGAGTGAAGCTCCATCAGAGCTGAAAAGGTAGCCAGCAAGGCAGCAATGCCTACGGAAGAGGGTAACACCTCAGAAGGACTTGGGGGGCAGGAGACATCTCCTACAAGTTCTGCACCCTTTGGTAGGAACTCGGAGACCTCCAGAACATCAAACAAGACCTCAGGAACATCATTTTTCAAGTTTTCTAGGAAGGATTCTGAACTATCCATGTTACAGGGCAAAACTGGAACTTTATCTTGTGGACAGGGCAGATGTCCCAAGGAAGGTTCCACCATAAACTGAGATTGAATTTCATAATCATGAGGGGAATGTACAGGCATATTCACTGGACCACACACTGACTCCCTAACTTTAATCTCACTGCACCCAGAATTCTGCGTAGCAGTCAAACTAGCTTGCAATTCCAAAACTGCAGAAAAACAGGTGAAAATAGCAGCAATACCTAGACGAGCCTCTAGGGACACTGCAGGAGATATTGTACAAGGCAATATTGACTCATCCAGAGTACAGGGTGGAGAGTCAGAACTTTCTTCAAAACAAGAAAGGGGTTCCCAAAAGTCAGTGTGATTGGACGTCATATTGTTATTCATGGTACAGGGCAGGCTCAGAGAAACCTTCTCTGGACCCAGCAAAAATGCTTCAGAGTCAGATTCGTAAAACCAAAGTGCTGTCTCACTCTTAGACTCGGCTAACGATGTCGAATCCGAGGAGACAGAACGCAAAATTTGTGAATCCAAGATTGCTTTAGGTTGCGAAACTGATGCTTCCATAGCGCAAACCTCCGCGATCTGCGTAGCAGACTGCAAGGCATCTAGGACAGAAACACTGGAGCAACTGTCATTAGGCAACAGGCCTTCACAGGTGTGAACAGAATAAGGCATAGATTCATTTGCAAAAGAAGTGGCGACAACAACAGAAGAAACTTTATTAGACACATCAATAATTTTCGTAAAGTTGCATAACTTAGGAATTTTCCCCATAGTAGGTTCATAAATGGACGATCTCAGAGAACCTGAGGGAAAATATCTGTCTTTCTTAGACAAAGGCCCACACAGACCTTTTGCAGCCATACGTGCGGTGGCGACATCAGACCGCACTGGTTCAACTTCCACACAAGCAACTGCTCTGAACGACTTGCACTCAGGCTTCAAACAATCAGTAGCTTTGGGAAAGGAAATACATTCAGAACTCACTTTCTTTAAATCCAGAGGATTGGAACAATCGTCCGTTGACAATGTGTTTTTATAAGAATTAGCAGATTGAAGCGCATGTAGTTCATCCAAAATCATTCTCCACACGTCAAACAGCGGAGTCACAAAGTCAGAGATACATTCACCAGTCTTGATTAAAGTGCACGCAGACTCAATGCACGCATACAAAACTGCTTCATTTTTAGAAAGGTAATTGTAAGGCTTGGTGGTGTATTCTCCACAGTCAGCATGCAACGCATGAGCTGACGTGGAGGAGGTACACACACTAGCACAAGGAAACAGGCTATCCCTAGTATAGTGGAGGGGAGGACTGACTCCAAAAGGAGATTGTGGCGCACAGAGCCGGTGCAGATCCGACAGCCACAATCAATACTTTTGCGATAACGTCTCAGCGCAAGGTAGCGCTGAGCGCATAAACCAGAACTGAGGAGATCAGGACAGGTAGACAGAATGAACGCTTGCTAGCTAGCCGCTACTTAGTGACAGCAAGCGTCCACAACAAGACAGACTGGAATGAGGCAGCCAATGCGTTTGCAGCGATGGCGTGCCTCACAAAAACAGGACAGGATAGTCAGGAAATAGCAGGATCAAGATAGATGAACGTAACACAGACAAAAATACAATAAGTATGTTTTCCTAGCGTATTACAATTACAGCTATCAATCAAACTATTTGTAACATCTGACTAGCATATGTATATATCGGCAATGAACCGATATATGACATAAGCAGGAACACTGACTTAGACTGGAGCAATACAGGGAACAGGACTCAGAAGGATTCGCTATCTCTTCGCAGAGATGAACGCAATCCACAAATGGTAACAGAACAGGATTCAGAAGGATTCGTTATCTCTTCGCAGAGATGAACGCAATCCACAAACAGTAACAGAACAGGATTCAGAAGGATTCGTTATCTCTTCGCAGAGATGAACGCAATCCACAAACAGAACCAGGAGCAGGGTAACTAACTCAGCACGGGTGATCACGATACGCGCAACCTACCAAAACGTGCTGGAAAGCTGACTAACTGCACACAGGATATAAACAGTTCGTATACGTATACATCAGCGACACTGATGTATCCACGTAACACGAATACAAGGAAAATAATATAGTAAAGAGCTGAGCAGCGCTACTTAAAAACAGATATATGCTTACCTGCAAAAGTGTGCAAGCCCCACTAATGGGATAAAGTACACACTGAGCACACACATGACCTGTCTACCGCTTGGAGGATGTTGGTTTCCTCTAACAGCTTGCATGCAACTTGTTAGGTACTCGTCCCTCCCACTGTCGTAGAAGTCTTTCCTCCATGGGAGGGGACCTAACACTAACTAAATTATACCTATGCATATGCATAGCCTGGGCGCGCTACCAAGTAAAATTGAAAATTGCGTAAAAAAAGTGGGATCAGCGCATCACCAGGCCGCCACCGATTGGCCTCAACTCAGAGATGCGCTGAGCCCCCCCAGAGACTGCAAACGCACCTTGAACCAAACAGAAGCTCTGCATATACACCAAAAGCAAAACTGTTAAGTGGGAGCAGCTGGCCGGAAATAAATTAAAACATAGTAAAGAGCTGAGCAGCGCTACTTAAAAACAGATATATGCTTACCTGCAAAAGTGTGCAAGCCCCACTAATGGGATAAAGTACACACTGAGCACACACATGACCTGTCTACCGCTTGGAGGATGTTGGTTTCCTCTAACAGCTTGCATGCAACTTGTTAGGTACTCGTCCCTCCCACTGTCGTAGAAGTCTTTCCTCCATGGGAGGGGACCTAACACTAACTAAATTATACCTATGCATATGCATAGCCTGGGCGCGCTACCAAGTAAAATTGAAAATTGCGTAAAAAAAGTGGGATCAGCGCATCACCAGGCCGCCACCGATTGGCCTCAACTCAGAGATGCGCTGAGCCCCCCCAGAGACTGCAAACGCACCTTGAACCAAACAGAAGCTCTGCATATACACCAAAAGCAAAACTGTTAAGTGGGAGCAGCTGGCCGGAAATAAATTAAAACATAGTAAAGAGCTGAGCAGCGCTACTTAAAAACAGATATATGCTTACCTGCAAAAGTGTGCAAGCCCCACTAATGGGATAAAGTACACACTGAGCACACACATGACCTGTCTACCGCTTGGAGGATGTTGGTTTCCTCTAACAGCTTGCATGCAACTTGTTAGGTACTCGTCCCTCCCACTGTCGTAGAAGTCTTTCCTCCATGGGAGGGGACCTAACACTAACTAAATTATACCTATGCATATGCATAGCCTGGGCGCGCTACCAAGTAAAATTGAAAATTGCGTAAAAAAAGTGGGATCAGCGCATCACCAGGCCGCCACCGATTGGCCTCAACTCAGAGATGCGCTGAGCCCCCCCAGAGACTGCAAACGCACCTTGAACCAAACAGAAGCTCTGCATATACACCAAAAGCAAAACTGTTAAGTGGGAGCAGCTGGCCGGAAATAAATTAAAACATAGTAAAGAGCTGAGCAGCGCTACTTAAAAACAGATATATGCTTACCTGCAAAAGTGTGCAAGCCCCACTAATGGGATAAAGTACACACTGAGCACACACATGACCTGTCTACCGCTTGGAGGATGTTGGTTTCCTCTAACAGCTTGCATGCAACTTGTTAGGTACTCGTCCCTCCCACTGTCGTAGAAGTCTTTCCTCCATGGGAGGGGACCTAACACTAACTAAATTATACCTATGCATATGCATAGCCTGGGCGCGCTACCAAGTAAAATTGAAAATTGCGTAAAAAAAGTGGGATCAGCGCATCACCAGGCCGCCACCGATTGGCCTCAACTCAGAGATGCGCTGAGCCCCCCCAGAGACTGCAAACGCACCTTGAACCAAACAGAAGCTCTGCATATACACCAAAAGCAAAACTGTTAAGTGGGAGCAGCTGGCCGGAAATAAATTAAAACATAGTAAAGAGCTGAGCAGCGCTACTTAAAAACAGATATATGCTTACCTGCAAAAGTGTGCAAGCCCCACTAATGGGATAAAGTACACACTGAGCACACACATGACCTGTCTACCGCTTGGAGGATGTTGGTTTCCTCTAACAGCTTGCATGCAACTTGTTAGGTACTCGTCCCTCCCACTGTCGTAGAAGTCTTTCCTCCATGGGAGGGGACCTAACACTAACTAAATTATACCTATGCATATGCATAGCCTGGGCGCGCTACCAAGTAAAATTGAAAATTGCGTAAAAAAAGTGGGATCAGCGCATCACCAGGCCGCCACCGATTGGCCTCAACTCAGAGATGCGCTGAGCCCCCCCAGAGACTGCAAACGCACCTTGAACCAAACAGAAGCTCTGCATATACACCAAAAGCAAAACTGTTAAGTGGGAGCAGCTGGCCGGAAATAAATTAAAACATAGTAAAGAGCTGAGCAGCGCTACTTAAAAACAGATATATGCTTACCTGCAAAAGTGTGCAAGCCCCACTAATGGGATAAAGTACACACTGAGCACACACATGACCTGTCTACCGCTTGGAGGATGTTGGTTTCCTCTAACAGCTTGCATGCAACTTGTTAGGTACTCGTCCCTCCCACTGTCGTAGAAGTCTTTCCTCCATGGGAGGGGACCTAACACTAACTAAATTATACCTATGCATATGCATAGCCTGGGCGCGCTACCAAGTAAAATTGAAAATTGCGTAAAAAAAGTGGGATCAGCGCATCACCAGGCCGCCACCGATTGGCCTCAACTCAGAGATGCGCTGAGCCCCCCCAGAGACTGCAAACGCACCTTGAACCAAACAGAAGCTCTGCATATACACCAAAAGCAAAACTGTTAAGTGGGAGCAGCTGGCCGGAAATAAATTAAAACATAGTAAAGAGCTGAGCAGCGCTACTTAAAAACAGATATATGCTTACCTGCAAAAGTGTGCAAGCCCCACTAATGGGATAAAGTACACACTGAGCACACACATGACCTGTCTACCGCTTGGAGGATGTTGGTTTCCTCTAACAGCTTGCATGCAACTTGTTAGGTACTCGTCCCTCCCACTGTCGTAGAAGTCTTTCCTCCATGGGAGGGGACCTAACACTAACTAAATTATACCTATGCATATGCATAGCCTGGGCGCGCTACCAAGTAAAATTGAAAATTGCGTAAAAAAAGTGGGATCAGCGCATCACCAGGCCGCCACCGATTGGCCTCAACTCAGAGATGCGCTGAGCCCCCCCAGAGACTGCAAACGCACCTTGAACCAAACAGAAGCTCTGCATATACACCAAAAGCAAAACTGTTAAGTGGGAGCAGCTGGCCGGAAATAAATTAAAACATAGTAAAGAGCTGAGCAGCGCTACTTAAAAACAGATATATGCTTACCTGCAAAAGTGTGCAAGCCCCACTAATGGGATAAAGTACACACTGAGCACACACATGACCTGTCTACCGCTTGGAGGATGTTGGTTTCCTCTAACAGCTTGCATGCAACTTGTTAGGTACTCGTCCCTCCCACTGTCGTAGAAGTCTTTCCTCCATGGGAGGGGACCTAACACTAACTAAATTATACCTATGCATATGCATAGCCTGGGCGCGCTACCAAGTAAAATTGAAAATTGCGTAAAAAAAGTGGGATCAGCGCATCACCAGGCCGCCACCGATTGGCCTCAACTCAGAGATGCGCTGAGCCCCCCCAGAGACTGCAAACGCACCTTGAACCAAACAGAAGCTCTGCATATACACCAAAAGCAAAACTGTTAAGTGGGAGCAGCTGGCCGGAAATAAATTAAAACATAGTAAAGAGCTGAGCAGCGCTACTTAAAAACAGATATATGCTTACCTGCAAAAGTGTGCAAGCCCCACTAATGGGATAAAGTACACACTGAGCACACACATGACCTGTCTACCGCTTGGAGGATGTTGGTTTCCTCTAACAGCTTGCATGCAACTTGTTAGGTACTCGTCCCTCCCACTGTCGTAGAAGTCTTTCCTCCATGGGAGGGGACCTAACACTAACTAAATTATACCTATGCATATGCATAGCCTGGGCGCGCTACCAAGTAAAATTGAAAATTGCGTAAAAAAAGTGGGATCAGCGCATCACCAGGCCGCCACCGATTGGCCTCAACTCAGAGATGCGCTGAGCCCCCCCAGAGACTGCAAACGCACCTTGAACCAAACAGAAGCTCTGCATATACACCAAAAGCAAAACTGTTAAGTGGGAGCAGCTGGCCGGAAATAAATTAAAACATAGTAAAGAGCTGAGCAGCGCTACTTAAAAACAGATATATGCTTACCTGCAAAAGTGTGCAAGCCCCACTAATGGGATAAAGTACACACTGAGCACACACATGACCTGTCTACCGCTTGGAGGATGTTGGTTTCCTCTAACAGCTTGCATGCAACTTGTTAGGTACTCGTCCCTCCCACTGTCGTAGAAGTCTTTCCTCCATGGGAGGGGACCTAACACTAACTAAATTATACCTATGCATATGCATAGCCTGGGCGCGCTACCAAGTAAAATTGAAAATTGCGTAAAAAAAAGTGGGATCAGCGCATCACCAGGCCGCCACCGATTGGCCTCAACTCAGAGATGCGCTGAGCCCCCCCAGAGACTGCAAACGCACCTTGAACCAAACAGAAGCTCTGCATATACACCAAAAGCAAAACTGTTAAGTGGGAGCAGCTGGCCGGAAATAAATTAAAACATAGTAAAGAGCTGAGCAGCGCTACTTAAAAACAGATATATGCTTACCTGCAAAAGTGTGCAAGCCCCACTAATGGGATAAAGTACACACTGAGCACACACATGACCTGTCTACCGCTTGGAGGATGTTGGTTTCCTCTAACAGCTTGCATGCAACTTGTTAGGTACTCGTCCCTCCCACTGTCGTAGAAGTCTTTCCTCCATGGGAGGGGACCTAACACTAACTAAATTATACCTATGCATATGCATAGCCTGGGCGCGCTACCAAGTAAAATTGAAAATTGCGTAAAAAAAGTGGGATCAGCGCATCACCAGGCCGCCACCGATTGGCCTCAACTCAGAGATGCGCTGAGCCCCCCCAGAGACTGCAAACGCACCTTGAACCAAACAGAAGCTCTGCATATACACCAAAAGCAAAACTGTTAAGTGGGAGCAGCTGGCCGGAAATAAATTAAAACATAGTAAAGAGCTGAGCAGCGCTACTTAAAAACAGATATATGCTTACCTGCAAAAGTGTGCAAGCCCCACTAATGGGATAAAGTACACACTGAGCACACACATGACCTGTCTACCGCTTGGAGGATGTTGGTTTCCTCTAACAGCTTGCATGCAACTTGTTAGGTACTCGTCCCTCCCACTGTCGTAGAAGTCTTTCCTCCATGGGAGGGGACCTAACACTAACTAAATTATACCTATGCATATGCATAGCCTGGGCGCGCTACCAAGTAAAATTGAAAATTGCGTAAAAAAAGTGGGATCAGCGCATCACCAGGCCGCCACCGATTGGCCTCAACTCAGAGATGCGCTGAGCCCCCCCAGAGACTGCAAACGCACCTTGAACCAAACAGAAGCTCTGCATATACACCAAAAGCAAAACTGTTAAGTGGGAGCAGCTGGCCGGAAATAAATTAAAACATAGTAAAGAGCTGAGCAGCGCTACTTAAAAACAGATATATGCTTACCTGCAAAAGTGTGCAAGCCCCACTAATGGGATAAAGTACACACTGAGCACACACATGACCTGTCTACCGCTTGGAGGATGTTGGTTTCCTCTAACAGCTTGCATGCAACTTGTTAGGTACTCGTCCCTCCCACTGTCGTAGAAGTCTTTCCTCCATGGGAGGGGACCTAACACTAACTAAATTATACCTATGCATATGCATAGCCTGGGCGCGCTACCAAGTAAAATTGAAAATTGCGTAAAAAAAGTGGGATCAGCGCATCACCAGGCCGCCACCGATTGGCCTCAACTCAGAGATGCGCTGAGCCCCCCCAGAGACTGCAAACGCACCTTGAACCAAACAGAAGCTCTGCATATACACCAAAAGCAAAACTGTTAAGTGGGAGCAGCTGGCCGGAAATAAATTAAAACATAGTAAAGAGCTGAGCAGCGCTACTTAAAAACAGATATATGCTTACCTGCAAAAGTGTGCAAGCCCCACTAATGGGATAAAGTACACACTGAGCACACACATGACCTGTCTACCGCTTGGAGGATGTTGGTTTCCTCTAACAGCTTGCATGCAACTTGTTAGGTACTCGTCCCTCCCACTGTCGTAGAAGTCTTTCCTCCATGGGAGGGGACCTAACACTAACTAAATTATACCTATGCATATGCATAGCCTGGGCGCGCTACCAAGTAAAATTGAAAATTGCGTAAAAAAAAGTGGGATCAGCGCATCACCAGGCCGCCACCGATTGGCCTCAACTCAGAGATGCGCTGAGCCCCCCCAGAGACTGCAAACGCACCTTGAACCAAACAGAAGCTCTGCATATACACCAAAAGCAAAACTGTTAAGTGGGAGCAGCTGGCCGGAAATAAATTAAAACATAGTAAAGAGCTGAGCAGCGCTACTTAAAAACAGATATATGCTTACCTGCAAAAGTGTGCAAGCCCCACTAATGGGATAAAGTACACACTGAGCACACACATGACCTGTCTACCGCTTGGAGGATGTTGGTTTCCTCTAACAGCTTGCATGCAACTTGTTAGGTACTCGTCCCTCCCACTGTCGTAGAAGTCTTTCCTCCATGGGAGGGGACCTAACACTAACTAAATTATACCTATGCATATGCATAGCCTGGGCGCGCTACCAAGTAAAATTGAAAATTGCGTAAAAAAAGTGGGATCAGCGCATCACCAGGCCGCCACCGATTGGCCTCAACTCAGAGATGCGCTGAGCCCCCCCAGAGACTGCAAACGCACCTTGAACCAAACAGAAGCTCTGCATATACACCAAAAGCAAAACTGTTAAGTGGGAGCAGCTGGCCGGAAATAAATTAAAACATAGTAAAGAGCTGAGCAGCGCTACTTAAAAACAGATATATGCTTACCTGCAAAAGTGTGCAAGCCCCACTAATGGGATAAAGTACACACTGAGCACACACATGACCTGTCTACCGCTTGGAGGATGTTGGTTTCCTCTAACAGCTTGCATGCAACTTGTTAGGTACTCGTCCCTCCCACTGTCGTAGAAGTCTTTCCTCCATGGGAGGGGACCTAACACTAACTAAATTATACCTATGCATATGCATAGCCTGGGCGCGCTACCAAGTAAAATTGAAAATTGCGTAAAAAAAGTGGGATCAGCGCATCACCAGGCCGCCACCGATTGGCCTCAACTCAGAGATGCGCTGAGCCCCCCCAGAGACTGCAAACGCACCTTGAACCAAACAGAAGCTCTGCATATACACCAAAAGCAAAACTGTTAAGTGGGAGCAGCTGGCCGGAAATAAATTAAAACATAGTAAAGAGCTGAGCAGCGCTACTTAAAAACAGATATATGCTTACCTGCAAAAGTGTGCAAGCCCCACTAATGGGATAAAGTACACACTGAGCACACACATGACCTGTCTACCGCTTGGAGGATGTTGGTTTCCTCTAACAGCTTGCATGCAACTTGTTAGGTACTCGTCCCTCCCACTGTCGTAGAAGTCTTTCCTCCATGGGAGGGGACCTAACACTAACTAAATTATACCTATGCATATGCATAGCCTGGGCGCGCTACCAAGTAAAATTGAAAATTGCGTAAAAAAAAGTGGGATCAGCGCATCACCAGGCCGCCACCGATTGGCCTCAACTCAGAGATGCGCTGAGCCCCCCCAGAGACTGCAAACGCACCTTGAACCAAACAGAAGCTCTGCATATACACCAAAAGCAAAACTGTTAAGTGGGAGCAGCTGGCCGGAAATAAATTAAAACATAGTAAAGAGCTGAGCAGCGCTACTTAAAAACAGATATATGCTTACCTGCAAAAGTGTGCAAGCCCCACTAATGGGATAAAGTACACACTGAGCACACACATGACCTGTCTACCGCTTGGAGGATGTTGGTTTCCTCTAACAGCTTGCATGCAACTTGTTAGGTACTCGTCCCTCCCACTGTCGTAGAAGTCTTTCCTCCATGGGAGGGGACCTAACACTAACTAAATTATACCTATGCATATGCATAGCCTGGGCGCGCTACCAAGTAAAATTGAAAATTGCGTAAAAAAAGTGGGATCAGCGCATCACCAGGCCGCCACCGATTGGCCTCAACTCAGAGATGCGCTGAGCCCCCCCAGAGACTGCAAACGCACCTTGAACCAAACAGAAGCTCTGCATATACACCAAAAGCAAAACTGTTAAGTGGGAGCAGCTGGCCGGAAATAAATTAAAACATAGTAAAGAGCTGAGCAGCGCTACTTAAAAACAGATATATGCTTACCTGCAAAAGTGTGCAAGCCCCACTAATGGGATAAAGTACACACTGAGCACACACATGACCTGTCTACCGCTTGGAGGATGTTGGTTTCCTCTAACAGCTTGCATGCAACTTGTTAGGTACTCGTCCCTCCCACTGTCGTAGAAGTCTTTCCTCCATGGGAGGGGACCTAACACTAACTAAATTATACCTATGCATATGCATAGCCTGGGCGCGCTACCAAGTAAAATTGAAAATTGCGTAAAAAAAGTGGGATCAGCGCATCACCAGGCCGCCACCGATTGGCCTCAACTCAGAGATGCGCTGAGCCCCCCCAGAGACTGCAAACGCACCTTGAACCAAACAGAAGCTCTGCATATACACCAAAAGCAAAACTGTTAAGTGGGAGCAGCTGGCCGGAAATAAATTAAAACATAGTAAAGAGCTGAGCAGCGCTACTTAAAAACAGATATATGCTTACCTGCAAAAGTGTGCAAGCCCCACTAATGGGATAAAGTACACACTGAGCACACACATGACCTGTCTACCGCTTGGAGGATGTTGGTTTCCTCTAACAGCTTGCATGCAACTTGTTAGGTACTCGTCCCTCCCACTGTCGTAGAAGTCTTTCCTCCATGGGAGGGGACCTAACACTAACTAAATTATACCTATGCATATGCATAGCCTGGGCGCGCTACCAAGTAAAATTGAAAATTGCGTAAAAAAAGTGGGATCAGCGCATCACCAGGCCGCCACCGATTGGCCTCAACTCAGAGATGCGCTGAGCCCCCCCAGAGACTGCAAACGCACCTTGAACCAAACAGAAGCTCTGCATATACACCAAAAGCAAAACTGTTAAGTGGGAGCAGCTGGCCGGAAATAAATTAAAACATAGTAAAGAGCTGAGCAGCGCTACTTAAAAACAGATATATGCTTACCTGCAAAAGTGTGCAAGCCCCACTAATGGGATAAAGTACACACTGAGCACACACATGACCTGTCTACCGCTTGGAGGATGTTGGTTTCCTCTAACAGCTTGCATGCAACTTGTTAGGTACTCGTCCCTCCCACTGTCGTAGAAGTCTTTCCTCCATGGGAGGGGACCTAACACTAACTAAATTATACCTATGCATATGCATAGCCTGGGCGCGCTACCAAGTAAAATTGAAAATTGCGTAAAAAAAGTGGGATCAGCGCATCACCAGGCCGCCACCGATTGGCCTCAACTCAGAGATGCGCTGAGCCCCCCCAGAGACTGCAAACGCACCTTGAACCAAACAGAAGCTCTGCATATACACCAAAAGCAAAACTGTTAAGTGGGAGCAGCTGGCCGGAAATAAATTAAAACATAGTAAAGAGCTGAGCAGCGCTACTTAAAAACAGATATATGCTTACCTGCAAAAGTGTGCAAGCCCCACTAATGGGATAAAGTACACACTGAGCACACACATGACCTGTCTACCGCTTGGAGGATGTTGGTTTCCTCTAACAGCTTGCATGCAACTTGTTAGGTACTCGTCCCTCCCACTGTCGTAGAAGTCTTTCCTCCATGGGAGGGGACCTAACACTAACTAAATTATACCTATGCATATGCATAGCCTGGGCGCGCTACCAAGTAAAATTGAAAATTGCGTAAAAAAAAGTGGGATCAGCGCATCACCAGGCCGCCACCGATTGGCCTCAACTCAGAGATGCGCTGAGCCCCCCCAGAGACTGCAAACGCACCTTGAACCAAACAGAAGCTCTGCATATACACCAAAAGCAAAACTGTTAAGTGGGAGCAGCTGGCCGGAAATAAATTAAAACATAGTAAAGAGCTGAGCAGCGCTACTTAAAAACAGATATATGCTTACCTGCAAAAGTGTGCAAGCCCCACTAATGGGATAAAGTACACACTGAGCACACACATGACCTGTCTACCGCTTGGAGGATGTTGGTTTCCTCTAACAGCTTGCATGCAACTTGTTAGGTACTCGTCCCTCCCACTGTCGTAGAAGTCTTTCCTCCATGGGAGGGGACCTAACACTAACTAAATTATACCTATGCATATGCATAGCCTGGGCGCGCTACCAAGTAAAATTGAAAATTGCGTAAAAAAAGTGGGATCAGCGCATCACCAGGCCGCCACCGATTGGCCTCAACTCAGAGATGCGCTGAGCCCCCCCAGAGACTGCAAACGCACCTTGAACCAAACAGAAGCTCTGCATATACACCAAAAGCAAAACTGTTAAGTGGGAGCAGCTGGCCGGAAATAAATTAAAACATAGTAAAGAGCTGAGCAGCGCTACTTAAAAACAGATATATGCTTACCTGCAAAAGTGTGCAAGCCCCACTAATGGGATAAAGTACACACTGAGCACACACATGACCTGTCTACCGCTTGGAGGATGTTGGTTTCCTCTAACAGCTTGCATGCAACTTGTTAGGTACTCGTCCCTCCCACTGTCGTAGAAGTCTTTCCTCCATGGGAGGGGACCTAACACTAACTAAATTATACCTATGCATATGCATAGCCTGGGCGCGCTACCAAGTAAAATTGAAAATTGCGTAAAAAAAGTGGGATCAGCGCATCACCAGGCCGCCACCGATTGGCCTCAACTCAGAGATGCGCTGAGCCCCCCCAGAGACTGCAAACGCACCTTGAACCAAACAGAAGCTCTGCATATACACCAAAAGCAAAACTGTTAAGTGGGAGCAGCTGGCCGGAAATAAATTAAAACATAGTAAAGAGCTGAGCAGCGCTACTTAAAAACAGATATATGCTTACCTGCAAAAGTGTGCAAGCCCCACTAATGGGATAAAGTACACACTGAGCACACACATGACCTGTCTACCGCTTGGAGGATGTTGGTTTCCTCTAACAGCTTGCATGCAACTTGTTAGGTACTCGTCCCTCCCACTGTCGTAGAAGTCTTTCCTCCATGGGAGGGGACCTAACACTAACTAAATTATACCTATGCATATGCATAGCCTGGGCGCGCTACCAAGTAAAATTGAAAATTGCGTAAAAAAAGTGGGATCAGCGCATCACCAGGCCGCCACCGATTGGCCTCAACTCAGAGATGCGCTGAGCCCCCCCAGAGACTGCAAACGCACCTTGAACCAAACAGAAGCTCTGCATATACACCAAAAGCAAAACTGTTAAGTGGGAGCAGCTGGCCGGAAATAAATTAAAACATAGTAAAGAGCTGAGCAGCGCTACTTAAAAACAGATATATGCTTACCTGCAAAAGTGTGCAAGCCCCACTAATGGGATAAAGTACACACTGAGCACACACATGACCTGTCTACCGCTTGGAGGATGTTGGTTTCCTCTAACAGCTTGCATGCAACTTGTTAGGTACTCGTCCCTCCCACTGTCGTAGAAGTCTTTCCTCCATGGGAGGGGACCTAACACTAACTAAATTATACCTATGCATATGCATAGCCTGGGCGCGCTACCAAGTAAAATTGAAAATTGCGTAAAAAAAGTGGGATCAGCGCATCACCAGGCCGCCACCGATTGGCCTCAACTCAGAGATGCGCTGAGCCCCCCCAGAGACTGCAAACGCACCTTGAACCAAACAGAAGCTCTGCATATACACCAAAAGCAAAACTGTTAAGTGGGAGCAGCTGGCCGGAAATAAATTAAAACATAGTAAAGAGCTGAGCAGCGCTACTTAAAAACAGATATATGCTTACCTGCAAAAGTGTGCAAGCCCCACTAATGGGATAAAGTACACACTGAGCACACACATGACCTGTCTACCGCTTGGAGGATGTTGGTTTCCTCTAACAGCTTGCATGCAACTTGTTAGGTACTCGTCCCTCCCACTGTCGTAGAAGTCTTTCCTCCATGGGAGGGGACCTAACACTAACTAAATTATACCTATGCATATGCATAGCCTGGGCGCGCTACCAAGTAAAATTGAAAATTGCGTAAAAAAAGTGGGATCAGCGCATCACCAGGCCGCCACCGATTGGCCTCAACTCAGAGATGCGCTGAGCCCCCCCAGAGAGTGCAAACGCACCTTGAACCAAACAGAAGCTCTGCATATACACCAAAAGCAAAACTGTTAAGTGGGAGCAGCTGGCCGGAAATAAATTAAAACATAGTAAAGAGCTGAGCAGCGCTACTTAAAAACAGATATATGCTTACCTGCAAAAGTGTGCAAGCCCCACTAATGGGATAAAGTACACACTGAGCACACACATGACCTGTCTACCGCTTGGAGGATGTTGGTTTCCTCTAACAGCTTGCATGCAACTTGTTAGGTACTCGTCCCTCCCACTGTCGTAGAAGTCTTTCCTCCATGGGAGGGGACCTAACACTAACTAAATTATACCTATGCATATGCATAGCCTGGGCGCGCTACCAAGTAAAATTGAAAATTGCGTAAAAAAAAGTGGGATCAGCGCATCACCAGGCCGCCACCGATTGGCCTCAACTCAGAGATGCGCTGAGCCCCCCCAGAGACTGCAAACGCACCTTGAACCAAACAGAAGCTCTGCATATACACCAAAAGCAAAACTGTTAAGTGGGAGCAGCTGGCCGGAAATAAATTAAAACATAGTAAAGAGCTGAGCAGCGCTACTTAAAAACAGATATATGCTTACCTGCAAAAGTGTGCAAGCCCCACTAATGGGATAAAGTACACACTGAGCACACACATGACCTGTCTACCGCTTGGAGGATGTTGGTTTCCTCTAACAGCTTGCATGCAACTTGTTAGGTACTCGTCCCTCCCACTGTCGTAGAAGTCTTTCCTCCATGGGAGGGGACCTAACACTAACTAAATTATACCTATGCATATGCATAGCCTGGGCGCGCTACCAAGTAAAATTGAAAATTGCGTAAAAAAAGTGGGATCAGCGCATCACCAGGCCGCCACCGATTGGCCTCAACTCAGAGATGCGCTGAGCCCCCCCAGAGACTGCAAACGCACCTTGAACCAAACAGAAGCTCTGCATATACACCAAAAGCAAAACTGTTAAGTGGGAGCAGCTGGCCGGAAATAAATTAAAACATAGTAAAGAGCTGAGCAGCGCTACTTAAAAACAGATATATGCTTACCTGCAAAAGTGTGCAAGCCCCACTAATGGGATAAAGTACACACTGAGCACACACATGACCTGTCTACCGCTTGGAGGATGTTGGTTTCCTCTAACAGCTTGCATGCAACTTGTTAGGTACTCGTCCCTCCCACTGTCGTAGAAGTCTTTCCTCCATGGGAGGGGACCTAACACTAACTAAATTATACCTATGCATATGCATAGCCTGGGCGCGCTACCAAGTAAAATTGAAAATTGCGTAAAAAAAGTGGGATCAGCGCATCACCAGGCCGCCACCGATTGGCCTCAACTCAGAGATGCGCTGAGCCCCCCCAGAGACTGCAAACGCACCTTGAACCAAACAGAAGCTCTGCATATACACCAAAAGCAAAACTGTTAAGTGGGAGCAGCTGGCCGGAAATAAATTAAAACATAGTAAAGAGCTGAGCAGCGCTACTTAAAAACAGATATATGCTTACCTGCAAAAGTGTGCAAGCCCCACTAATGGGATAAAGTACACACTGAGCACACACATGACCTGTCTACCGCTTGGAGGATGTTGGTTTCCTCTAACAGCTTGCATGCAACTTGTTAGGTACTCGTCCCTCCCACTGTCGTAGAAGTCTTTCCTCCATGGGAGGGGACCTAACACTAACTAAATTATACCTATGCATATGCATAGCCTGGGCGCGCTACCAAGTAAAATTGAAAATTGCGTAAAAAAAGTGGGATCAGCGCATCACCAGGCCGCCACCGATTGGCCTCAACTCAGAGATGCGCTGAGCCCCCCCGGAGACTGCAAACGCACCTTGAACCAAACAGAAGCTCTGCATATACACCAAAAGCAAAACTGTTAAGTGGGAGCAGCTGGCCGGAAATAAATTAAAACATAGTAAAGAGCTGAGCAGCGCTACTTAAAAACAGATATATGCTTACCTGCAAAAGTGTGCAAGCCCCACTAATGGGATAAAGTACACACTGAGCACACACATGACCTGTCTACCGCTTGGAGGATGTTGGTTTCCTCTAACAGCTTGCATGCAACTTGTTAGGTACTCGTCCCTCCCACTGTCGTAGAAGTCTTTCCTCCATGGGAGAGGACCTAACACTAACTAAATTATACCTATGCATATGCATAGCCTGGGCGCGCTACCAAGTAAAATTGAAAATTGCGTAAAAAAAGTGGGATCAGCGCATCACCAGGCCGCCACCGATTGGCCTCAACTCAGAGATGCGCTGAGCCCCCCCAGAGACTGCAAACGCACCTTGAACCAAACAGAAGCTCTGCATATACACCAAAAGCAAAACTGTTAAGTGGGAGCAGCTGGCCGGAAATAAATTAAAACATAGTAAAGAGCTGAGCAGCGCTACTTAAAAACAGATATATGCTTACCTGCAAAAGTGTGCAAGCCCCACTAATGGGATAAAGTACACACTGAGCACACACATGACCTGTCTACCGCTTGGAGGATGTTGGTTTCCTCTAACAGCTTGCATGCAACTTGTTAGGTACTCGTCCCTCCCACTGTCGTAGAAGTCTTTCCTCCATGGGAGGGGACCTAACACTAACTAAATTATACCTATGCATATGCATAGCCTGGGCGCGCTACCAAGTAAAATTGAAAATTGCGTAAAAAAAGTGGGATCAGCGCATCACCAGGCCGCCACCGATTGGCCTCAACTCAGAGATGCGCTGAGCCCCCCCAGAGACTGCAAACGCACCTTGAACCAAACAGAAGCTCTGCATATACACCAAAAGCAAAACTGTTAAGTGGGAGCAGCTGGCCGGAAATAAATTAAAACATAGTAAAGAGCTGAGCAGCGCTACTTAAAAACAGATATATGCTTACCTGCAAAAGTGTGCAAGCCCCACTAATGGGATAAAGTACACACTGAGCACACACATGACCTGTCTACCGCTTGGAGGATGTTGGTTTCCTCTAACAGCTTGCATGCAACTTGTTAGGTACTCGTCCCTCCCACTGTCGTAGAAGTCTTTCCTCCATGGGAGGGGACCTAACACTAACTAAATTATACCTATGCATATGCATAGCCTGGGCGCGCTACCAAGTAAAATTGAAAATTGCGTAAAAAAAGTGGGATCAGCGCATCACCAGGCCGCCACCGATTGGCCTCAACTCAGAGATGCGCTGAGCCCCCCCAGAGACTGCAAACGCACCTTGAACCAAACAGAAGCTCTGCATATACACCAAAAGCAAAACTGTTAAGTGGGAGCAGCTGGCCGGAAATAAATTAAAACATAGTAAAGAGCTGAGCAGCGCTACTTAAAAACAGATATATGCTTACCTGCAAAAGTGTGCAAGCCCCACTAATGGGATAAAGTACACACTGAGCACACACATGACCTGTCTACCGCTTGGAGGATGTTGGTTTCCTCTAACAGCTTGCATGCAACTTGTTAGGTACTCGTCCCTCCCACTGTCGTAGAAGTCTTTCCTCCATGGGAGGGGACCTAACACTAACTAAATTATACCTATGCATATGCATAGCCTGGGCGCGCTACCAAGTAAAATTGAAAATTGCGTAAAAAAAGTGGGATCAGCGCATCACCAGGCCGCCACCGATTGGCCTCAACTCAGAGATGCGCTGAGCCCCCCCAGAGACTGCAAACGCACCTTGAACCAAACAGAAGCTCTGCATATACACCAAAAGCAAAACTGTTAAGTGGGAGCAGCTGGCCGGAAATAAATTAAAACATAGTAAAGAGCTGAGCAGCGCTACTTAAAAACAGATATATGCTTACCTGCAAAAGTGTGCAAGCCCCACTAATGGGATAAAGTACACACTGAGCACACACATATACCAATGAACCAATATATGATGCAAAGAATCTTTAGAACAAGAAACACGATCTGGGGCTGAAGCGACAGCAAGGCAGGCTTAAACTGAAGCTATGAAAACCCGAGGAGTCCTGCAGGAAGCAGATCTTTATACTGAGGTCATCCAATGGGAGCAGACATGCAGATTCCCACACAGGTGAATGATAATCAGTCACAAGCTGACAGCAGGGAAAGGCAGACAAAGCTATGCAGCTTGCATGGAAAGAGATCAGAACTGCCTGAGCTGCAGCACTACTACTTCCAGCAATACCTGCTGCAGCAGCGATCATGACAGTACCCCCGCCCTTAAAGGCGGATACCAGACGCCTCTCAAAACTGACCTTCCCAAGGAGACAACCTAACTGATAATTCATGATGACCGGGACAGCCCGGCAAGACCAAATTCCAGAATCAGTCATCACAAGACTGGACCCATCAGAACCAGAACCTACAGAACCATGCCCATCAGTACTACAAGTCTCAGTGTGACACCCATCAGAACCATGATTTCCAGAAGAAAGCCCCCCGAAGCTCTCTGAGCGATACCCACTGCCTTCCAGGGACCGTCCAAAAATGCCAAAGCCTTTGCAATGCCCACCGGAACTGTCTTTACCAACACAAAACCCACTGTTGAACCAGTCCAAGGTACCAGGACAAGCTTCCTCAGAGATCTCCCAGAACACTTTAAAGCTCCAAAGAGATCCCAAAAGGTCAGAACGCCCTTTAGGCTCACATGGAGAACTATCAAGAATCCCCATGGAACCTATGGCAATTCCCGAGTCAGGGTTACAAGGACAAACATCAAGATCAGGGCTTTCAGGGACCAGAACCATCTCTGGGCATGCAGGCAGACTGGCAACATCAGAACATGTCTCCCCTAAGGAAGCATCTGAGTAAGCTAACACCTTAGACACACTTGGGCATTCTGGCACACAAAGCACATCTGGGCACACTGGTACAAGAGAAACTTCTGGGCATGTCAAGGACCTGTGAACCTCAGGGTCAGCCAAGATAGGACCGAAACCAGGACTGGACAAAAATTCATCATGACTAGACTTCACAAGCACTGGACTCTCACTAAAGAATGCAGGAACAGACTTGGATGTCGCTGATTCTAGCAAGGTTGTTAACAAATCAGGTTCAGGGGCATAAACAAGACAGGACAAGTCTTCTGATGTATGACCTGAGCTAGATAGGAATTCCACAACTTCCTCTGGACTGGACAGAGACTCATCTAGTACCTGGGATTGGGGCTCCAAAGTAGCTGCAAAACAAGTCAATATTACAGCATCCCCCACTGAACTGGGCAAATCTGAGGAATTCCCTGGACAGGAAGGGAACTCCGGAATCTCTGCCACACCGGCCAGAGAATCAGAATTTTCCAAAATACAAGGCAGGGTTTCAGGAACGCTTACTAAATCAGACTGAAATTCTGAGACTTCTGTTATTTTTGACCAGAGAATCAGAATTATTCATGTTACAGGGCAAGACTTCTGAAACATTCAGAGGACAGGGCTGGAGTTCCTCGGCTGTTACAACACTGGAGAGGGACTCCACAATATTGGTTAAATCAGACTGTGTACAGGGCAAGGTATCTAAGACACTTGCTGACGAGGACAATATTTCAATGACTTCTGCTTCATCAGACAAAGATTCATCAAGTTTATTTAAAGTGGACTTTAATTCTAAGACAGCTGCTAAACAAGTGAATATTGCTGCAACACCCACTGAGGTAAGCAGTGCCTCAGAGTCTTCTGCTAGAGGGTTTGAAGTATCCGAAGTACTGGGTGAAGCATAGGACTCTGCGACTCCAGCTTCACTGGACAGGATCACTGAACAGTCCATATTGCAGGGCAAAACCATGGAAGCACCTGCTGGACAGCATAAGGATTCTGTGACCTGAGCTTCATAGGAGAGATCTACTGCACAATTCATGGTACAGGGCAAATTTACTGGAAAATTTTCTGAACAAGGTAATAATTCTGCGATTTCAGGTTCACATAGCAGATGCTCTGAGCTATTCACGAAACTAGAGCGAGGTGTAGAAACAGGAAGATCAAGACACAATGTTTGCGCATCTGAATCACCATTCATTTGTAAAATTGGAAAATTCAGATGCTGGGGTTCTGAGGTTTCTAGACAGGATTGCTGGGACTCGGAAACTGATGTAGTGCATCTATTGGCATCTGCTGGATCAGACAGGAGTTGAACTTTATTAACACAGGTAATTTCTGCAGAAGTGTTTGCAGAGGCAGGCAAGATTTTTCTGGTGTCTGTTTCACTGAACAAAGACTCATGAGTACTGGCTAGACTGGACTCGGAAGTCAGCAGGACCTCTGGATTCTCTGCTGAGAAATTTGTGCAGGGCAAGGTTAAGAAAGTATCAGTGGCTTCTGTTTTACTGGGAAGTAACACTGAGTTATCCATGGTACAGGGTGGAATTGCAGGAACTTCAATTTCACACAAAAAGAGCTCCGAATCACCTGCTGAATCAGCGAAAGGTGCTGAAGCAGGCGGGTCAGAACGCCAAATTTGCGAATTCGGAGTCACATAAAAATCATCCAAAATCAGTTCCCACACATCAATCAAAGGAGCCACACAGTCATACCTACACACACCAGTCTCTATTTGGTTATAGGCTGACTTAATGCATGCATTCAATACCATTTCACTTTTTGCATTGTAAAATTGACAAAATGAACTTGAATCATTCTTCCATTCACAGACCAGGGCTTCCATCTCTCCCCTCTCGAATGGAGGATCCCATGCATACTTAACAGCGAAACATTTAGGCTGATCACAGTTTGCAGATATGATTGTGGCAGGCACATGTATAGGGTTAATTAGCAGGTGATTGGCAGATTCCTTATTCTTAAGAATCTCCAATACCTGTAGCAAGTGTTGAACTGTAGTGTATGCAAACTTCCCTTGGTTCACAAATAAGTTGATTTGTTCAATACTCTGTAATATCTCCTCATAATCATACTCAGATAATTCTTTTAAACAAAAATCTTTATTTTCCCTAGCCAGGGAAGAAAGTTCATTAGTAGTTTCATAAGTCCATTTAACTCCCCTGAAAGACAATTGCATTTCATTATCTGTTAATGGCAGAATCTCATTATAGGTCTCAGTCGCTAAGGATAACGACTCTGCAGATCGGACACGTTTCTTAGAACGTTTGCGTTTTGCCTTAGACCCTGCTGCCTTTGGTGATTTATTCAAAGCTGCAGGAAAATTATCAGGAACACTCTCTGCTTGCTGATCATTTTTGCAAACAATTGAAGGGGAAGCTGATTGGCCTGCTGCCAGGAGTTCATTTAGTGGAAAAGGCAATGGATCTATGCGCAACCAGTTATGGATCACAAACGCTAGAAATTCCAGCGGTCTCTCTTTCAAATCGGAATGATTGAGAACATCAAATGCCCACTGAAACAATTGCCCTTTGAACAAAATATAAACTAGCTGGAGTGCCCAGGTTGAAACAGTAGTCGCTTGGAGATCGGGATTGGCCAGGAACCTGGCACATTCAGAGAAAAACTCATTTTCTGTTTCAGAGCTAAGTTCTTCAAATTTCTTAAAGGAACAGGAACCATAATTAACAGTGTCATACTTTCTGGGAATCCCCCCCACAATGGGGATTGGTAATGGGGTTTTCATAATGTAAGGCTTGGTGGTGTATTCTCCACAGTCAGCATGCAACGCATGAGCTGACGTGGAGGAGGTACACACACTAGCACAAGGAAACAGGCTATCCCTAGTATAGTGGAGGGGAGGACTGACTCCAAAAGGAGATTGTGGCGCACAGAGCCGGTGCAGATCCGACAGCCACAAACAATGCTTTCGCTATAACGTCTCAGCGCAAAGTAGCGCTGAGCGCATAAACCAGAACTGAGGAGATCAGGACAGGTAGACAGAATGAACGCTTGCTAGCTAGCCGCTACTTAGTGACAGCAAGCGTCCACAACAAGACAGACTGGAATGAGGCAGCCAAAGCGTAGCGGTGATGGCGTGCCTCACAAAGACAGGACAGGATAGTCAGGAATTAGCAGGATCAAGATAGATGAACATAACACAGATAAATATACAAATAGTATGATTTCCTAGCGTATTACAATTACAGCTATCAATGAAACTATTTGTAACGTCTGACTAACATATGTATATATCGGCAATGAACCGATATATGACATAAGCAGGAACACTGACTTAGGACTGGAACGATACAGGGAACAGGACTCAGAAGGATTTGCTATCTCTTCGCAGAGATGAACGCAATCCACAAACGGTAACAGGACAGGATTCAGAAGGATTCGTTATCTCCTCGCAGAGATGAACGCAATCCACAAACAGGACCAGGAACAGGATAACTAGCTCAGCACGGGTGATCAACTTGCTAGAACTGACTAGCTGAACACAGGATATAAACAGTTCGTGTACGTATATATCAGCGTCACTGATGTATCAACGTAACACGAATACAAGGAAAATAATAAATGTGCTGGTATGCATATATATGGGCAATGAACCAATATATGATGCAAAACCAGCAAAGTATCTTTAGAACAAGAAACACGATCGGGGGCTGAAGCGACAGCAAGACAGGTTTAAACTGAAGCTATGAAAAACCCGAGGAGTCCTGCAGGAAGCAGATCTTTATACTGAGGTCATCCAATGGGAGCAGACATGCAGATTCCCACACAGGTGAATGATAATCAGTGACAAGCTGACAGCAGGGAAAGGCAGACAAAGCTATGCAGCTTGCATGGAAAGAGATCAGAACTGCCTGAGCTGCAGCACTACTACTTCCAGTAATACCTGCTGCAGCAGCGATCATGACAGATCTCCAATCACCTTCTAATTCATAGACCAGGAGCTCGATCTCCCATTTCTCAAACGGGGGTTCCCATGCACACTTAACAAAGGATGAACAATCATAGTGCGCACAGTCTACAGATGGAACTGGAGCAGGAACAGAACAGGAAACTTTTACCTCTTTATTGGGATCAATTGATTGGTGTGTGTGTAACTCATCCAAAATCATCTGCCATACAAACATCACCAGATCCACAACACACTCATCACATTCATCAGAGTCAATCAAAAGGTACATAGAGTCAAGACAATAGTTCAGGACATCCGCGCTTTTTGTGATATAAAAATCGCAAAAGGTTTTCCAATCAAAATCAAATTCTTCCACCAAGGCCCCGATTTCCCATGAAGCGAATGGTGGTTCAAACAACCCGGTGTCTAGATAATCTCCATATGGGTGGGGATCAGGAACGAGAACAGATTTTTTAACTGCCTTAATATAGTGTGCGATCCTACCTATAATAGGATCCACATACGCTTTTGTCTCAGGCAATGACATCTGAAGCAAATCAAAGGTTCCCTCTGCCCTGGGAATTTTGGTTGGGCTGGTCATTCTGTAACGATTGTGGAATCGTCTCCGTGGTCAGCGCACCAGACGTGCGCTGACGCGGCGGATTTCCTCCACAAGCGTATTATTGCGGACACCCAGGCTAGGTGCTATGCACCCGCAGAGGGCAATTCCCACCGGCAGATGGCGCTGTGGAGTGCAGGCGAACACAGCCGCTGCACAGCCACAGATGCCAAATGGGAATTGTACAGATCCGGGACAAGGTACAATCAGGCAGGGCTGGATAGCCCACAGGGAACAGAGCAAAGGGACAGAACCAATGTGTGCCCACCAAATTAGTCGCCACCCAGTGACGGCGAACACACAACGGCGGAAACGAAGTAGGAAATGCAATCGCAAGAATGGCGATTGCCAATAGCGACACAAGACTGAGCAGGACAGAGCACAAGCGTAGCAAAGGCACAGCAAATCATACAAAGAGAAAGATAAAGAAAATAACAAACGCTAGCTGAACGCGTACCCCGCACTCATTCGCAACAGTGCACGCGTTCGTGCGCGGTCCCCACGTGATAAGCACAACAGGGACAAGCACGCCTAACTAACCAACGACAAACAAACGTAAAACAGAGGACACGAGCGCTTGCTCAACGGTTACCTCACCGAGCCTCCAGCAAGCGTCCGTAGCAGACAAGACAGACACACGAAAACAGGGACAAGCAAGAGACAGGATCCACAGCACTAGCGAAAAGTGGCTAGCGCGATCCAATGAGACAGAACAGAAGGATCCACAGCGCTAGCGAAAAGTGGCTAGCGCGATCCAATGAGACAGAACAGAAGGATCCACAGCGCTAGCGAAAAGTGGCTAGCGCGATCCCAGGAGACAGAACAGAAGGATCCACAGCGCTAGCGAAAAGTAGCTAGTGCGATCCAGAGAAGATAATAACAGAACAGAAGGGTCCACCAGTAGCAACCGCTGCTCTGGTTAGCACCCCACAGACAGACAGAACAGGCAATACAAATAATACAATCCTAACTAAACTAGGGAATCTGCCTAGCGCAGTCCCACGAATTACTCTAAACTAATCTTCAACGAGAAGTAGCATGGCTGACACTCACAAGGAGTGCAAACTACAAACCCTGAACGAATGACCAGCAAAGGACTGTGGGTAATCCCAACCTTTATACTGCCAGTCATCACAGGAGGCAGGTAGGGGATTTGCATAACGAATGTATGCAAATTCCTCAGCAGCAAGCTGCAGAACTGACAAAATGTCTCTCTTAAAGAGACCTGCAGAATGCAGACGTGAACAGTGATCAAAACGCTGCCTGTCTGCACAGGCAGCTGAGCAGATTCTCACAATCACTCATCGTAATGCGGTGATCGCAGTGGCGTTCCTTCCATTGGGCGCAAGGGGGCGGGGCGCCCCGGGTGATTGACAGGGAGGGGGGTGTCACAAAGCAGGGTTGCCAACCGTCCATCTAAACTAATCATCTGAAATTAATCTTGTCTGTGCATTGGTTTGTGAGCAATCGCATAGCTGCTGCTATTACAGCGTGGTTCAGCAAGCCTGAACAGTTACAACAGACATATCAGGGTGCTGCCGCCTCCTTCTCCTCCCTCCCTCCAATCAGAAACATTCTTTTCCGGCTGTCAGCTCTCTCCAGCCAATAGAAGTGAGAGAGACAGCCAAGCAAACTCCGCCCCCACAGCCCCGAAGTTCGAGTCTCAGCCAGCATGGAGAGAAGGTAACTAAGTGCTCCAACTGTCCTGGATCACTGTCCTGCAATCCCCTTCTTTTCCCTGCTGCTCACACAGCCTGTCAGCATACATACAGCACTCTCCTGGAAGCCACGAGGAAGCTGATCAGTGTGATCAGCTGGAGGAATCCTCAGTGCTCTGGACTGTGCTAGGCAGCGTTGGATGGGGTCCCAGGAGGGATGGGAGCAGGGAAGCCTTTCTATAGGCAGGGCATGGGGGTTATTTACATTGAGAAGGAGTGATTCACAGCTGAAAGCTGAGCTGACCTATAAAATCACATAGAATCCTGCTCTGAAAGGTAAATTGTAATGTTTTGCTTTATAATGGCTTGTTGTGAGCTGCTCTGATGATCAGGCAGGCAGCTTTCTCCTATATTGGCTATAGAAGCTGGGTTCTATAGAGTGTGAGCTGGCCTGAGGACAATTAAAGTGTACCAAAGCTGCCTGATAATAAAAGTGTTAAACATACCTTGAGCTTCCTCCAGCCCCATGCCCACCGATCGCTCCTATGCCGCAATCCTCCGCTGCCCACAGCTCCAGTACCTGGTCCCATAACTTCCTGCAGTCGCAGCCAGTCTGATGCAAGAGAAGTGCACTCTATGTATCTCTCCAGCGGCTGCCAGAGAGATACATAGAGCGCGCACTTCTCTTGCACAGACTGACCGTGACTGGAGGAAGTTATGGGACCAGGTACTGGAGCTGCGGGCAGCGGAGGATTGCGGCATAGGAGCGTTCCGTGCGAATGAGGCTGGAGGAAGCCCCAGGTATGTATAACACTTTTATTATTAGGCAGCTCTGAATGGGAGCTGAAGGGAGTCGGATGGGAAGCAGCGCAAGAAGGAGGGCCAGAGAAGGGGGAACCAGACCCCCCCCCTCACCTGGGTCCCTTCTTCCCCGCTGCAGGTATGCAGGATATACTTCACCTGACTCCTGCGTTCCAAGCGCTGGAGCGCTGCGTCACCATCATGTGCCACAGGTCTCCGCCTTCAATGTCGCTCACTGTGCTTCAGCTAATCAGGAAGCACAGTGAGCGGCATTGAAGGCGGAGACCTGTGGCAAGTGACTGTGACGCAGCGCTTGGAACGCAGGAGTCAGGTGAAGTATTCCCTGCCCACTGGGCCTGCCGCATATCTGGAGGGGGGAGAGCATGGAAGGAGGGGACCCAGGTGGGGGGGGGTTGGCATTACCCACCTTGGCGCCCTATTTTTTGGGTGGGGGGGAGTCTTTAAATACCCAGCACCGGGTGTCAAATGCCCTAGGTACGCCACTGGGTGATCGAATCCTTTCGTCAATTCGGGTGGCTCCTCAATATGAAAAAGAGTCAACTGGAACCAACCCAAAAAAATTATATTTCTGGGTGCTCTTCTTTCAACATGCCAAAACACGATCTCTCTTCCAGAAGAAAAGATGGACATTATTATACACAAAGTAGGTCTCATTCAAAAAAATGCGACTTTGACAGCAAGACATTGCATGAGAGTCCTAGGGTTAATGTCATCCACAATTCCCCTCGTTCGATGGGCCCACTGGAATCTTCGACCTTTCCAATCCAATTTTCTTCGTCAGTGGCGAACTCAAGATTTAAACTATCCAATTTTTATCTCCACAAAGGTATGGGAAAGTCTAAGATGGTGGAGAACTCAAGACAATCTGGAAAAATGCTTTACTCTTACCCCTCCGAATTGGAATGTGGTGACGACGGATGCGAGCACTCAAGGTTGGGGCGCGACCTTCAACAACTGGGCGGTGCAAGGCACTTGGAGAGAACAAGAAGAGAATCTGGTGTCCAATATAATAGAGCTGCGAGCTGCCCTCCTTGCTTTGCAAGCATTTCTTACCCTCTTAAAAGGAACTGCAGTCATGCTCAGATTAGACAACAGAGCGGCAGTATCATACATCAACGCCAAGGAGGAACACACAGCAAGACACTACCGACAGAAGTGATTCCGTTAATGGATCTAGCCCAGACTCATTTAAAGGACCTTTCAGCCGTATACATTCCAGGCCGAGAAAATCTGAAGGCAGACAGGCTCTCAAGACAGATGTTGAGCAACAACGAATGGTCTCTGAACCAATCGATCTTCCAGATGATTGTCAAAAAATGGGGCAGATCCGAGATCGACCTCTTTGCCTCTCCACAGAACAACAAAGTAAGGAAATACTTTTCTCGTTTTCCAGCGGAGGGAGCGATAGCAGCAGATGCTTTGATCCAACCTTGGACATTCAGGAGGGCGTATGCCTTTCCCCCTGTTCCATTAATTTTCCGGTTTCTCCAGAAAGTCGCTTGTTCCAGTACGGAGATCCTAGCAGTCCTCCCAGATTGGCCGAAGAGGCCGTGGTACACTCGGCTACAACACCTGTTGATAGATCTGTCGTTTCACTTTCCTCTAGTTCCAGACCTGCTCTCCCAGGAGGGTTTTCTACATCCCAGCCTACCCAGACTAAATTTAACAGCCTGAAGATTGAGAAGAAAAGACTGTTAGATCAAGGTTGTTCTCAGGAAGTTGTTCATGTTTTGTTGTCCGCAAGGAAGCATTCAACAAATGCAGTCTACAATAGAGTATGGAATACATTTGAAAGTTTTGCTCATCAAGCTTCCTTCAACCCGCAAGACCCGGATGTAAGTCATATATTATCCTTTCTTCAGAAGAGTTTACAGATTGGTCTGGCATACAACACTTTGAAATCCCAAATGTCGGCTATCTCGGCAATCCAGAAAGCTTATGAAGCGAAAAGTCTGCCTATTCCTCAAATAATTTCAGCTCACTCAACCAGAGGCATGTCAGCATCATGGGCTTCCTTGGGTAGGGTTTCACTAGAAACCATCTGTAGGGCAGCTAATTGGGCTTCTGGTCACACATTCATCAGGCACTATAAAATAGAGCCGGCAGCATTATCTACTTCTGCCTTTGGGAAGAGAATTATTTCCTTGGCAGCTACTCAAGAATTATGATTGCATTGTTATGTTCTATATTTTGTTATTAAAACCTATTTTTGTGGCATTAATTTTCCCTCCCTTGTGTATTATTTTTCTAGTTAGTGCCCATATGTATGATGCCATGGAGATGCCAGGGAAACAGGAAAATTGAATACTTACCTACAGAGCAATTTTCCTTTCCTGGCAAATCTCCATGGCATCATACATCCCCACCCAGTTGGGGGCGGCTCATTGGTTATAAAAGGATTACTGCTGGGAGGGTGGAGCTCATTTTATATTCAGGGTTGTCCTATCTGGCAGTGGGAGGCGGAGAACTGCCCATATGTATGATGCCATGGAGACTTGCCAGGAAAGGAAAATTGCTCTGTAGGTAAGTATTCAAATTTCCTGTGTTTGTAATCCCACCACAAACTGACCAGACGGTTTGGCATTGGGAGATTTGAATTTCGTGCTGAGTTTTGACATTGGTTAATTTGCATACACAAATACTGTAAGAATTTTCAGCAGCTAATTAAAAAAGCCCCAGCAGAAATTAATAAAATAGTATAACAATTACAGTATATAACAATACATAATAGTAGAACAAATAATCTTTAGAAAAGATCAAGATGCATAAAGAGAGAGAATCAAGCAGAGTGAGGCTCAGTTCACACTCACTGGGAAGCTGACATTTTTTGTCCATTTCACACGACGCAAAAATAGACATCCACCACAGCTACAACACAGCAGCCAGCCTCCATGATTTCACACTGTTTTAGCAATGAAGAAAAGAACGAGGCTTTATCTAATTATATACTTATGCATACTGCTGTTTGTTTCAATCAGAGGGTTGGACATTTGTTTGTTTCTATCAGAGGGTTGGACATTTGTTTGTTTCTATCAGAGGGTTGGACATTTGTTTGTTTCTATCAGAGGGTTGGACATTTGTTTGTTTCTATCAGAGGGTTGGACATTTGTTTGTTTCTATCAGAGGGTTGGACATTTGTTTGTTTCTATCAGAGGGTTGGACATTTGTTTGTTTCTATCAGAGGGTTGGACATTTGTTTGTTTCTATCAGAGGGTTGGACATTTGTTTGTTTCTATCAGAGGGTTGGACATTTGTTTGTTTCTATCAGAGGGTTGGACATTTGTTTGTTTCTATCAGAGGGTTGGACATTTGTTTGTTTCTATCAGAGGGTTGGACATTTGTTTGTTTCTATCAGAGGGTTGGACATTTGTTTGTTTCTATCAGAGGGTTGGACATTTGTTTGTTTCTATCAGTTGCCATTTGTTTGTTTCAATCAGAAGGTTGGACATCTGTTAGTTTCTATGAGAGGGGTGGGAAATTGTCATTGGGTTAGGGCTTGTCTCCACTGGTCAGTTTTTCTGCGCGTCAGTTTTTCTGCATGAGTTGTCTTAGGGCCCGTTTCCACGTGTGCGAATCTGCATGCGTTTTCTGCATGCAGATTCCCCACCTCTTGTTTCCACCCCATTCCTTTAGATTGTAAGCTCGCAAGGGCAGGGCTCTCACCCTTTTGTGTCATGGAATGTTATTAATTTAAATGCTTGCACTCATCATGTTAAATCAAATTGTAATCAGCAGTGCTGTATTGTGTATCAGTGTTCATATTTGATGTATATCATTGTCTGTATCATTATGTATCCCTTGTTTGTTTTCTTACATTGTACAGCGCCACGGAATATGTTGGCGCTTTATAAATAAATAATAATAATAATAATAACCAATACAAGTGGATGGGCCTGTTTCCACTTGTCAGAAATCCTGTGCGGTTTTGTGTGCAGGAAAAATCTGCACGGCAGAGCCATCAGAATTCGCCCACCTCCTTGCGGTGTGCATTACGCATTGAAATGTATTTAATAGGAAATTCACATGCGTTTTCGTATGCGAATTTACCGCGAATACGTGGGCATTTTCGCATAAAATCAATGGAAAAGCACACAGGCACTGAAATGGTTAAATTCGCATACTTACTAACATATGCGAAAACACCCGCGAATTTGCGGTAAAATTCGTATTCGCGTGCGAATTCATTTTGCGTTTTCCACGACTAATTCGCACCGCACAAGTGGAAACGGGCCCTGACAGTTTTGAATTGCTGTTGTTTTTCTGCATGTGAAAAATGCATTCAAGTGTGAACTCGTCTATAGATTAACTCGTCTATAGATTAACATAGGTTCTTAGTTTTCCTGTGCAGAAAATGCACAGATAAACTGACGAGTGGAGACAGGCCCTAAAAGTGGTTTGAAATTCCACTAGAAAGCATTTGTACCTGTACCTAAGTACAATCATTTAAAATAGGTCCGCTAGAAAAAAGGTCTCTTTTATATTAATAGAAGTACCTAGTTAATTCTTCTCTTATTGACAAGCTAGAGGGAGTTGATGGACAGGAGGAATCTTTCTCCACAGCCTCCTACCTGGCAAAGACACATCACTGTGGCAATGGTTTAGGGCATGCTTCCATTACACACGATGCAATGAACCAGGGCCGAACTGAAACCAATGCACGGAAATGGAACAGATTCCATTGCGTGCTGGTTATGCAGAGCGGTGCAGAGCGATCTGACAATCTGCAGCATGCTGCAGATTCTCACACACCCGCATCCGTGTCCCCGTCTCCTCCTATACACCTCCGCATCGGAAAATGCAGAATTGATGCAAATGGGAGCGGAAGTAATGCATAGCCGCATCGCATCCCTTCAGGTTCCATTCGCTAGTGGAATCAGGCCCTTACAAGTCTGCTAAACTAACCAAAATAAGTGTTTGGGCCAGTGAAAGCTGTGCAGTTCGGTCTGTTTAGCAGTGATGCAACAGCTATTGCCACAGCGATGTGTCTCTACCAGGGAGGATGCCAGAGAGACAGCTAGCTTCCACCCACCTACCTGCTAATTAGAGCAGGATCAGCTAGGCCCTTCCTTGTCAGTTGGACAGTTTACTAAGTTTTGCATCTGTATGTTCCCCAGCATACAGCATCCATCATGACTTAGACAGACTGCTGTTTTAAGCGGTGGTCCGTTCATGACACCACCTGAATGACGTGCATCAGGTGGCGTCATGTGTCAGGCGGCATCCTGCTCCCTCCCTCCCAGGCCAATGCTAGCTTACCTACTTGAGACAAGCGGTGGCCGCCTCCTAAAGCAGGACAGTTATTGAGTTCCCCCTGCCTCGCCTGCTTACTCTCAGACCAACGGCGACCTGCAGTGCCGCAGTGAAGAGAGCGATTCCCATAGCTGCGCATATACCAGAAGTTTACTTCTGGTTAGGGCTGCTCAAATCCGAAACCGGGAGACATCCGGATAGTTGCTATCCGGATATCTCCCAGTAAACCCGGGCGGGGGGTCAATCTTACCTGCTTGACGTCTTCTTCTTCGTCCCACGGCGCCTCCCACGATGCGCTCCAAACGGCGGTCACATGATTACAAACACTTCAACCCGGAAGGAGGAAGTGTTTGTAATCATGTGACCACCATTTGGAGCGCATCGTGGGAGGCGCCATGGGACGAAGATGAAGACGTCATGCAGGTAAGATTGACCCCCTCCCCCCGCCCAGGTTTACTGGGAGATATCCGGATAGCAACTATCCGGATGTCTCCCGGTTTCGGATTTGAGCAGCCCTACTTCCGATATACACGCTGCTATGGGAGATGCTCTCCTTTCTTCACTGCGGTGCTGCAGGACGCCGCTGGTCTGAGAGTAAACAGGCAAGGGGGACCCGGCGAGACTAGTGGTTGGTGGTGGCGGGGGCAGACTGGCTAAACTGAGGGAGCTTTCCCGGCTAAACTATACTGGGGAAGCCCACCTGGCTAACCTATACTGGAGAAACCTACCTGACTAATTTATACTGGGGGAACCTACCTGGATAACCTATACTGGGGGAACCTACCTGGCTAACTTATACTGGTGGGAACGTATCTGGCTAACCTATACTGGGGAGACCTACCAGGTTAACTTAAACTGGGGGAACCTACCTAGCTAACCTATACTGGGGGCACCTATCTGGCTAACCTATAGTGGGAGCACCTACCAGGCTAACCTAAACTGAGGAAATCTACCTGGCTATCCTATACTAGCAGCAGCTACCTGGCTAACCTTCACTGGGGGCACCTATATCTGGCTTTGTTAACAGGGGGCACCTATACCTGGCTATCTACCTACCCATTCACTCAAAGTGCCACGTGCAAACACGTGCAAAGTGCCAAGTGCAAACACGTGCAAAGTGCCACGTTTCACTTTGCACGTGTTTGCACATGGCACTTTGCACGTGTTTGCATGTGATTGCACTTTGCACGTGGCACTTTGCACGTTTTTTGCATGTGGCACTTTGCACGTGGCACTTTGCACGTGTTTGCACGTGGCACTTTGCATGTGTTTGCACATGGCACTTTGCACTTGTTTGCACTTTGCACGTGGCACTTTGCATGTGGCACTTTGCACGTGTTTGCACGTGGCACTTTGCATTTGTTTGCACTTTGCACGTGGCACTTTGCACGTGTTTGCACGTGGCAGGCAGCTGCTGGCCTGGTGTGTGCACAGCAGCACACACTCTAACTGTCACACCATGACATCAATCAAGCTAATTAATGATTTAACTATAGTGTAGTGATAGTGAAGGGGTTAATCACTGAACAGCTTATCACTGTGTACAGCACTTGGCCCAGCAGCACTGCAGCACACACTCTAACTGTCACACTATGAGACATCAATCAAGCTAATTAACGATTTAACAATAGAGTAGTGATAGTAGTGAACGGGTTAATCAATGAACAGCTTTAGGTTTATAACTGTGTACAGCCCTTTGTAGGCCACCAGCACTGGAGCATGTCTCTCAGTGTGCATTCAACAAGCCAGGACAATCTGTCTCATCATGGCAGCCCTCCTTATTATACTGGGGGGCTGGACAGTGTTCCTTTCTGTGATTGGATGCCAGGGCTTAGGCTGGGAGGCCTCTGATTGGCTCAATGAGGTCAGGTGGTGCTGGCCAGGGTTCCCCTCTGTGATTGATTGCTATGGCTTCTTGCTAGGGCGTCTGGGATTCGTCGGCTAAACGTTCCCATTCAAGTGAATGGGAGCGTTTAACATTGCACGGTTGCCGACGATTACCGTCGATTGCGCAAACACGGTGTTCCGATCCTGATTTTCCCAGTTGTTTCAGCTGGCTATGATTAAAAACCGTGCTGGTTCGAAACATGTCAGCTTGGTACTCTTTTATCTTATTGGGATACGTCCTGAATAAATTTAGATTGTGGAGACATCGTGCGGACTTTCACTTATTTGCTATTGTTTCAGCTGCAGTCGCATGCTGCTTTTAGGGTCGCCTAGCTGCCGAGTCTTTATGTCCCCTTGTGGGGATGAGAAATGCCGATAGCGACGGGAAGCTGACGATCACCGCACCGCCGCCCCCTGAACAACCAAGCCAGCTGCCGTCTGTGTGCATCAGCCCTAAAGGTGGCCATCCATGAGGCGACTTGGTGGCCGGTCAACAATCCGATTTGATCATTATAATCGGATTGAATAAAAACCTGTGCCGCCAAGAACATGCCCAATCGATGATGTGACCAAATTTTGTGCTTAATAATGATTGGACATGCTGCAAGATGTAAAGCCGACTTGCTCGATCGGCTGCACGGCGGTAATGGTGTGCCGGAACCCACAGCACTGTGCCCCTAATGTAAAATGTGCCCGCCCAGTGCAGTATGCTTTACCTGTCTGTGTCTGCCACTGGCTCTGGGCTCTATCCGCATACGCGCATCCCACGTGGTTGCAGGTGTTAATTGGGTGCATGTGTACAAGTGTAACATTACGGCTGCAACCACGTGGAGTGCATGTATGGAGATAGAACACAGGGCCAGCGGTGGACATGGACAAGTAAAGTATACTGCAGTGGGAGGGGGGACATTTTACATTAGGGGTGACAGCGTGGGGGGTGGGCGTCACAAGGCCGATTCCCAAAAGATTTCATGCTGAAATCGGCTTGCGGTGTATGGGCATGCAACAGATCTCTCTCCGATCAGAGAGATAGGTCTCTTGGTTGATCTGCTCATACATAATCTGATGTATGGGCACCTTAGCTTGATGCATGCAGGCTTTGTATTCCAGTCTCCATTGCAGTTCACACTCATAATGTGCAGTTACACAACTGACCACTGTATATACAACCTAAAAGACTTTGTTTTCTATAAAAGAAGCAGTAGAGTGTTGTACCATGTTAGCCATCAGTAAAAGCAAGGAGTTTTGAATCAGGATGATACCATTTATTGGCTAACTTAGAGATGAGTAAACAGTGAGCTTTCGGCTTATAAAAAGCCTCCTCTAATGGCTGAGACCCAAATCAAGATTAAACAGGGATACAATCCTCTAATGGCTGAGACCCAAATCAAGAAAGCTAACAACATCCCTAGGACTCAGCTCCTGGAGTACAAGCAGAACCAGGAAGAGAGCCGTGTCCCTCTGGTAGTAACCTACAACCCACGCCTGGAAATCTTAAGAAAGATTGCAAAAGAACTTCATCCTGTTCTACACAAGGATCAGAGACTGAAAAAGATATTCCCTCAACCTCCCCTCCTAGCGTTCCGACAGCCACCCAATCTTAAGCAGATGATCGTCAGGAGTGCCTTAAATAGGCAAGAACAGAATGGAACATTCCCCTGCCGAGGGAAAAAGTGTGGGACCTGTAAACACTTCAATTCTACAGACAGGATACTAATACCAGGTACACAACAGGAATACAAAGTACAAGTTACCTTTTCCTGCGACTCATCTAATGTGGTATACCTGATCATGTGTGCAAAATGCCCCAAAGGAATTTATGTGGGGCATGACACACCACAGGTTCACTATTAACAGCAGAAAAAAGGATATTACAAAATATACTGATCTCCCAATACCAACACACTTTTGTTTACTTGGACACAGTTTACACGATTTTTGCGTCACTGTATTAATGGGTGGCTCATGGGCGTCCGCAGAAAATTTTCCGGGGGGGGGAAGAAGTGGGGCGGCGATGTTTGGCGGGTACATCATGTGTATCCCGCGGCATAGCGCGCCGCGCCGAAAAATAGGTGTGGTCATGGACCAGAATGTGGGTGTGGTCGCGGGTGGAGACAAGTTTACATGAACTTAGCAATGGTGGGACATTAGATTAGGAGAGTGGTGGCGAACCTTTTGGAGGTCGAGTGCCCAAACTGCAACCCAAAAGTCACTTAACTATTCCAAAGTGCCAACAGCAATTTAAACTAAATACAAACGTTTTAACTCATACATGAACATTATGGAAAATCCAAGCTGTAAATAAACTGTGAAGATAAACAATTTCATCCATCTTACTCCTGAAAAATGTATTCATTTTTTTTAGAACCTCCCAGTTTCATTTTCTGTTTTAAAAAGCTGAAAAAGTAGGTTTAATGCTATTGTCTCATCATGATGATTCAGCTTTTTCCATAGTCTCGTAGTTAGCAATCATGTGACCCCCAACAAGACAAATTCAGCAATCATGAGGCCCCCATCAAGACAAATTCAGCAATCATGAGGCCCCCAACATGACCAACTCAGCAATCATGAGGCCCCCAACAAGACAAATTCAGCAATCATGAGGCCCCCAACAAGACAAATTCAGCAATCATGAGGCCCCCAACAAGACAAATTCAGCAATCATAAGGCCCCCAACAAGACAAATTCAGTGATCTTGAGTCCCCCAACAAATCATGAGGCCCCCAACAAGACAAATTCAGTAACCATGAGGCCCCCAACAAGACAAATTCAGCAGCCATGAGGCACATAAATAGACAGCATTTCACATAAATAGGCAGAATGCCCCCTTAATATGGTAGACGCCTCTCACCTGGCAGCAGTTCCCCAAAATACACTCAATCTGACAGCAGTGGTTCCCCAAAAATAGGTAGCCCCAGGTCTATAGGTGTCCCCAGAATAGGTGGCCAGCGGTATAGATCACTGGCGAACTCAGGGGGCTATTCCGGGTGTCTGGAACCTCCCCCCTGCACTGAGCTGTGTATTCAGCCAGGGAAGCCTGCATAATATAAACAGCCTCATTCTCCCTCCCTTCTTACTTCTGGTGCCTCCCTCCAGCCGAGCTTCCCTCACAACCCTCACAAGAAGATGCAGCCTGCAGTGAGAGAATGTTGATTATGGAGTCCTGGACTCTCCACAGCACAGAAGTGTCAGACATGATGAAATTAGAGTGCAGGCAAGCTGGTAGGTAAATATGCACAGCATGATGCAGAGCTTGCCTGGACTCAGGGTCTGTGGGCAAACATCTGTCTGGTCTCTCCCCATTGTTATGACTGCATGTGTGGATAAGGTGTGGATAACAAGCTGAAAAGTTTTTGACAGTCCCTAGACTCCAGGAGGGCTTCTTTCTGACTTGTGTGAGAGACTGATAGGGACAGGAGTCCGATTACAGGCAAGTAGCCTGTGTGATGTGGGACTTCAATACAGATAAGTTCTCTGCTCCATCTCAGGCTATTCTCAATTTCTCCACTCCTCTCTCTGGGCTAGTGCACGCCAAAATGACAATAGCAATCGCTAGCAATTTGTGAGTGTGATTTTGTGAAGTGATTTTCAGAGCGATTTTTGAATTAATTGCTCAAAAACATGCTACATGCAGTATACCTGCGATTTTGAAAAAATCACAACGCTGCTGTGGGAACACCCACATAGGGTAACATTAGTCAAGCGCTTTTCAAATCACTGTTGATTTGAAAAACGCTCAGAAGCACTCTTGGTGTGCACCAGCCCTCCCTCATTCACCGTTGTTTCCCTCTTCCCCTAGAGCTGACTGTGTGTTCTTGTCTTACAGGAAAGCTAAATAAAAGTGCAATCCTGGCGAGGCAAAATATTATTATTTAGTATTTATGTAGCGCCGACATCTTCCGCAGATGCATATATCCCTGCATCATATGGGTATCGCTTGCGCTATGTGAACCTATGTAGCATATTCCACTGAATTGTCCAAACTAAGTCTATCTCCTGTTCCTCTCTTGGGGAGTTGTTCCAGCGCTGTACCCCGTTCACATTTGCTGCTACCAGAAGCCCTCAGAAACACTAGTGTCCTTGAGTACTTCCAAAGATAGGCAGCTCCGTAATACGCCAGCGCACTTTTGTGCATGGGCAGTATGGAGCCACCTGTATTCGGAAGCACTCGGGACATACGTGCTTCTGGACCTTTCAGGAACCCCCCCCTTAAAAATCCTGCGTTTGCCCCTGTAGATGTCCCCAGAACAGGTAGCCAGGGGTAGAGATGTCCCCAGAACAGGTAGCCAGGGGTATATGTGCCCAGTATATGTAGGCAGGGGTATATGTCCCCAGTATATGTAGCCAGAGGTGTATGTGCCCAGTGAATAGAGGCCAAAGTCTTTTTTATAAGCCGAAAGCTCACTGTTTACTCATCTCTAAGTTAGCCAATAAATGGTATCATCCTGATTCAAAACTCAATGGCCCCTATTCATAAAACTTTTACCGCATGCTTACCTCTGGAAACAGCTGACTTTCCTGACCATTTAGCAAAGTCTCAATTCATAAAAGCTGTTTCCGCATGAAAAGCTACAATTCCCCAGCAGAGCGATACATTTCCGCCTTGTGCGGTGATTTTCTAGATTTATCTAGAAAAAGTAACAAAATGTCCATTCATAAAGATTAGAGGAAGCGGTATGTGGACGGGAAATACCGCTTCCTCGGATGTAGCGAGAAGCGTGCGGAATACATACAAGTGAATAGGACAGACCTCCCAAGCAGCAGCAGAGAGAGCAGCGCACGGAGGGACTCTGCCTGCTTCTGTGTTTCCGCAAGCCTACCGCCAGCCTACAGCGGGAAAACTCCGCACTGCTATCGCAACTGACAAGATTTTTATGAATGACCACCCGGAAGTCTAAAATACCGATGCGGTATTTTCCCTCCACTCATTTTTTCGCCCCATATGTTTTATGAATAGAGGCCCTTGCTTTTTCTATAAAATAAATATTTGGAAGCTGTGTAGTATGGGTGCACGTCAGGCCATTTTGACCCATGTAATTATTTAATGGACTAGCCAGTACATGTACTCCAACACCAATTTTCTTCTTTTTGTAGGTTTCATAATCATTCAATTCACTTTTTCTCCCAGGTATTTTTTTAAAACTTAAATGCCAGCAAGCAAAAAAATACTCAAGACACTATTGACAAACTTTTCATCCACTTTCATTTCTCAATTACATTGTGCTGAAAATGTATTTTGAAACATAAGATAAAAAAATATCTCCTAGATGAAAACTTCGGAGAAAAAGAAGGACCATTATGTTTACAGATAACACGCAAAGAGCTAAAATGAGCTAAATAGTGTTGTCCGGATCATGAAGGATTCGGATCTTTGAGCCGAATCTCTTTTGTGAGTCGAATCATCCAAATCATCAAAATGAGTGATTCGGATCGCAAAGGGGGCGGGGCCAGGAGCGGCACGCCCCCCTCTCTCAGCGGGCAGCGGGGTCCTGGAAGCAGAGCAGAGATGGATCGCTCTGTTGGAGGGGAGCCAGCCTTGCAGGGTCAGGTAGATGAGAGAGAGGGGACATCGGTGCCACTGCCAGATATGTGTAGAGCACACATACTGGCTATAATGTGCTGCTCATTATAGGCTGTCTGTTCCGTAGTGCTGCATAGGGAACACATGGGCAGTGGCATTCCTACTGTAGGGCACAGGGGGACGTGGCGCACCGGGTGACAGACAGCTAGGGGGGTGTCGCCACGACCCCCCACAGCAGCAGAGCTGGTGGGGGAAGCAGCGCTAGAAGGAGGAGCAGTGGAGGCAGCGGTGGGGAGGGGGGCAATATACCCCCCCTCCCTCACCTGGAACCCCTCCTTCTGCCTCTCTCCCCCTCCATAGATTAGCGGTGGCAAGTGCGGGCTCAGCGGCAGGGAGACAAGCAAAGAATTACCCACCACTTCCGCGATCCAAGCGCTGGCAGCGCCATGTCGTCACAGATCTCCGCCTTCAAAGCCGCCCACTGTGCTTCCTGATTAGCTGGAGCACAGTGGGCGGCATTGAAGGCGGAGATCTGTGGCGACATGACGCTGCCAGTGCTTGGAACGCGGAAGTGGTGAGTAATTCTGCGCATGTCTCCCCGCCGCCGAGCCTGCACTTGCCACCGCTAATCTATGGAGGGGGAGAGAGGCAGAAGGAGGGGTCCCAGGTGAGGGAGGGGGGGATATTGCCCCCCTCCCCACCGCTGCCCCTCCTTCTAGCGCTGCTTCCCCCCTCCTGGGGCATCTATACTGGGGGCAACTGTACTGGCTATACTGGGGGCAACTAAACTAGCTATACTGGGGGCAACTAAACTAGCTATACTGGGGGAAACTGTACCAGCTATACTGGGGGCAGCTATACTAGCTATACTGGGGGTAACTATACTGGGAGCAGCTATACTAGCTATACTGGGGGCAGCTATACTAGCTATACTGGGGGCAACTAAACTAGCTATACTGGGGGTAACTAAACTAGCTATACTGGGGGCAACTAAACTAGCTATATTGGGGGCAACTATACTAGCTATACTGGGGGCAACTATACTGGGGGCAGCTATACTAGCTATACTGGGGGCAGCTATACTAGCTATACTGGGGGCAACTAAACTAGCTATACTGGGGGCAACTATACTAGCTATACTGGGGAAACTATACTAGCTATACTGGGGGCAACTAAACTAGCTATACTGGGGGCAACTATACTAACTTCATTGGGGGCAACTAGTTTCACTGGGGGCAACTATACTAGCTTCACTGGGGGCAGATATACTGGGGGAAACTACCAGCTATACTGGGGGAAACTATACTAGCTAAACTGGGAAAACTATACTAGCTAATAATTTAAATTACAGTTAGCTCCGCCCACACCCGGTCATGGCCACTCCCATTTTTGCCGCGAAGCACGTCGCAGGTTGTGGCCCTGCCCATTTTTAGGGGGGGGGGTCTTTTAAGACCCAGCACCGGGTGCCAAATGCCCTAGGTACGCCACTGCACATGGGAAACTTTTGGCTCAGCTCAGTAACTTTACAGACAGCGTGCTGGGCTAGGACAGGCACTGTGATTGCTGTGCAATATGATCCTCCTGCACTGCTCTAAACAGCTGCATTTCACTTCTGGGAATGCTTTATTTCACTGTGCGACGTTTGCATTCAAAGTATACAGATGAACATATAGGTGAAATATATGTAAAGTAAAGCATGATTGCAGCATGTGGGTATTGTGTGCAAACAAACATTTCTGCTCTCTGCTCGTCCCTCCTCCCTTCTCTGTCCACTCCCTGCCCTCTGTCCATCTTCTCCCCTTCTCTGTGTGTCCACCCCCCTCCCCTTCTCTGTCCACAGCAGGGAAAGTCCTGTCCTGCTAGTCATTTCACCCCCTAATGCTTCCCTAGTAAAAGGATCCGAGATTCGGATCAAAGATCCGGATCTTTTCAGTGATCCGATTCGAAACATCCGAATCATTGAAAAGATCCGAACTTCTCATCCACCTCCTATCTTTCGCAATTTCATATTTGTGTCTCTGTTAGTGTTGTCCGGATCATGAACGATTCGGATCTTTGATCCGAATCTATTTTGTGAGTCGAATCATCAAAATGAGTGATTCGGATCCGAAAAGGGGCGGGGCCAGGATCGACACGCCCCCTCTCAGCGGGCAGCGGGGTCCTGGAAGCAGAGCTGAGATGGATCGCTCTGTTGGAGGGGAGCCACCCTTGCAGGGAGACAGGTAGATGAGAGAGAGGGGACATGGCAGGGGCGGACATACGGCCGTGCAGGCCGTGCCGCCGCACGAGGGCCCCTGAAGTTCCGTTTTCTTCAGGGGCCCATGGCATTAAGTATTTTTTTTTTTTTTTTTTAATATTTTTTTTTTTTTTTTTATTATTTTATTCCCGGGGGCCCCCCGACTCCTATCCTCCCTCCCTCCCTCACCTCGGGGGGCCCCCTCCCGATATGCGCGGCGGGAGAGCGAGCGAGCGGCAAATGCAGGAAGGGCTCTCCAGGCATCCGCTAGAGGCCCAGCCGCTTGGTCTCCAATATGTCTCCAGTTGGAGACATATTGGAGACTCAGCGGCTGGGCCTCTAGCGGATGCCTGGAGAGCCCTGAAGACTTCCTGCATTTGCCGCTCGCTCTCCCGCCGCGCATATCGGGAGGGGGCCCCCCGAGGTGAGGAAGGAAGGGAGGGAGGGAGGATAGGAGTCGGGCCCCCCACCCGGATAGCTACCCACCCGGCTACCTAACCACCTACCCACCCGGCTACCTACCTACCCACCCACCAGGCTTCCTACCTACCCACCCGACTACCTAACCACCCACCAGGCTTCCTACCTACCTACCCACCCGGCTACCTACCCACCCACCAGGCTTCCTACCTAACCACCCACCCAACTACCTAACCACCCACCCGGCTACCTACCCACCCGGCTACCTACCTACCTACCCGGCTACCTACCTAACCACCCACCCGGCTACCTACCTAACCACCCACCCGGCTACCTACCGGGCTAGTTACCAACCCACCCACCAGGCTACCTACCCACCCACCCGGCTACCCGGCTACCTACCTAACCACCCACCCGGCTATCTACCTAACCACCCACCTGGCTACCTACCTAACCACCCACCCGGCTACCTACCGGGCTAGTTACCAACCCACCCACCAGGTTACCTACCCACCAGGTTACCTACCCACCCACCAGGCTACCTACCTACCCACCCACCAGGCTACCTACCCACCCACCAGGCTTCCTACCTACCCACCCGGCTACCTACCTACCCACCAGGCTACCTACCCACCCACCAGGCTACCTACCTACCCACCCACCAGGCTACCTACCCACCCACCAGGCTTCCTACCTACCCACCCGGCTACCTACCTACCCACCCGGCTACCTACCCACCCACCAGGCTTCCTACCTACCCACCCGGCTACCTACCTAACCACCCACCCGGCTACCTACCTACCCACCCACCCGGCTACCCACCCACCAGGCTTCCTACCTAACCACCCACCCGGCTACCTACCTAACCACCCACCCGGCTACCTACCGGGCTAGTTACCAACCCACCCACCAGGAAGGGAGGGAGGGAGGATAGGAGTCGGGCCCCCCACCCGGATAGCTACCCACCCGGCTACCTAACCACCTACCCACCCGGCTACCTACCTACCCACCCACCAGGCTTCCTACCTACCCACCCGACTACCTAACCACCCACCAGGCTTCCTACCTACCTACCCACCCGGCTACCTACCCACCCACCAGGCTTCCTACCTAACCACCCACCCAACTACCTAACCACCCACCCGGCTACCTACCCACCCGGCTACCTACCCACCCACCAGGCTTCCTACCTAACCACCCACCCAACTACCTAACCACCCACCCGGCTACCTACCCACCCGGCTACCTACCTACCTACCCGGCTACCTACCTAACCACCCACCCGGCTACCTACCTAACCACCCACCCGGCTACCTACCGGGCTAGTTACCAACCCACCCACCAGGCTACCTACCCACCCACCCGGCTACCCGGCTACCTACCTAACCACCCACCCGGCTACCTACCTAACCACCCACCTGGCTACCTACCTAACCACCCACCCGGCTACCTACCGGGCTAGTTACCAACCCACCCACCAGGTTACCTACCCACCAGGTTACCTACCCACCCACCAGGCTACCTACCTACCCACCCACCAGGCTACCTACCCACCCACCAGGCTTCCTACCTACCCACCCGGCTACCTACCTACCCACCAGGCTACCTACCCACCCACCAGGCTACCTACCTACCCACCCACCAGGCTACCTACCCACCCACCAGGCTTCCTACCTACCCACCCGGCTACCTACCTACCCACCCGGCTACCTACCCACCCACCAGGCTTCCTACCTACCCACCCGGCTACCTACCTAACCACCCACCCGGCTACCTACCTACCCACCCACCCGGCTACCCACCCACCAGGCTTCCTACCTAACCACCCACCCGGCTACCTACCTAACCACCCACCCGGCTACCTACCGGGCTAGTTACCAACCCACCCACCAGGCTACCTACCCACCCACCCGGCTACCCACGCACCCACCAGGCTACCTACCTACCCACCCACCGGGCTACCTACCTACCTACCGGGCTAGTTACCCACCCACCAGGCTACCTACCCACCCGGCTACCTACCCACCCACCCACCAGGCTACCAACCCACCCACTCACCCACCCACCCACCAGGCTACCAACCCACCCACCCACTCACCCACCCACTAGGCTACCTATCCACCCAACCACCCATGGGAGCTGCGCGCCGGATGGAGGCTGGGACAGGAGGTCTGCTGCTGCAGGTGAGTAAATGTTTTTGTTTTATTTATATTAGCAGGTGTATGTTCTGGGCAGGTCTGCCACATGATTGCATGTATTTTCTTCGCAAATCTGCCGACATGATTGCATGTATTTTCTGGGCATATCTGCCGACATGATTGCACGTATTTTCTGGGCATATCTGCCGACTTGTTTGCACGTATTTTCTGGGCATATCTGCCGACTTGATTGCATGTATTTTCTGGGCATATCTGCCGACTTGTTTGCACGTATTTTCTGGGCATATCTGCCGACTTGATTGCACGTATTTTCTGGGCATATCTGCCGACTTGATTGCACGTATTTTCTGGGCATATCTGCCGACTTGATTGCACATATTTTCTGGGCATATCTGCCGACATGATTGCACGTATTTTCTGGGCATATCTGCCGACATGATTGCACGTATTTTCTGGGCATATATGTGTATTTTCTTGAGAAAACCTGCACAATTATGTGAATTTTCTGGGGAAAGGGTCACCAAAACTTGGGCCCACTGTCTTTGCGTTGCACTTTTCAAGGGAACCTGAGGTGAGAATAATATTGAGGCTGCCATATTTCTCTCCTTTTAAGCAATACCAGTTGCCTGGCTGCCGTGCTGGTCCTCTGCCTCTTATTCTTTCAACCATAGACCCTGAACAAGCATGCAGCAGGTCAGGGGTTTCTGACAATATTGTCAGAACTGAGAAGATTAGCTGCATGCTTGTTGCTGGTGTAATTCAGTTTATTACTGCAGCCAAATAGATCAGCAGGGCCGCCAGGCAACTAGTATTGTTTAAAAGGAAATAAACCCTCACCCCGGGTTCGCTTTAAGTTACAGTTAGCTCCGCCCTCATCTGGTCATTGCCACGCCCATTTTTTTGCCGCGGCGCTACGCGCCGCAGGTTCTATCCACTAATTTTTGCCGCGGCACGCGATAGCCACGCCCTTACTTTGCCCATAGGGGGCCCACAATTACAATTTTGCACAGGGGCCCACTGCTGGCTGTGTCCGCCACTGGGACATGGGTGCCACTGCCAGATATGTGTAGAGCACACATACTGGCTATAACGTGCTGCTCATTACAGGCTGCCTGTTCCGTAGTGCTGCACAGTGAACACATTGGAAGCTTTTGGCTCAGCTCAGCACAGCTCAGTAACTTTGCAGGCACTGTGATTGCAGCGTAATATGATCCTCCTGCACTCGGCACTAAAAAGCTGCACTTATCTTCTGGTAATGCTTTGGGGAATGCTTCCTTTCACTGTGCGACGTTTGCTTTCAAAGTGTACAGATGCACATGTAGGTGAAATATATGTAAAGCATAGGATTGCAGCATGTGGGTATTGTGTGCAAACATTTCTGCTCTCTGCTCGTCCCTCCTCCCTTCTCTGTCCACTCCCTGCCCTCTGTCCATCTTCTCCCCTACTCTGTGTGTCCACCCCCCTCCCCTTCTCCTGTCCTGCTATTCATTTCACCCCCGAATGCTTCCGTAGTAAAATGATCCGAGATTCGGATCAAAGATCCGGATCTCTTCAATGATCCGATTCGAATCATCCGGATCATTGAAAAGATCCGAACTTCCCATCTCTAGTCTCTGTATGTCTCGTCTCCCTCCTCCCTTCCAGATAGTTCCACTCTCCACACGCCTAATCAGCGCAGAATTAGCAGTTTCTGGAAATTTCCAGCCCTCCCTAAGGGCAGTACTAACCAGCTATTGACACACATGAGATCCAATCAAAAGCAAGGATTATATGGACTGCTCCAATCGTTTATCGCTGCGTTGTAATTCCGCCTCCCCCAGTTCTGTGGCAGCTTGCAAAGATTCTAGACAGTATAGACAGCTCAATTACGTGCAGGTTGCCGTGAGCGGAGGGTTTGTGTAGTTGTGCTTCGTGTAGCGCTGCGGGTTTTTTCGCTGAGGAGGCTTCCAAAATGACTCGAACAATGGCGGCAGACGTGCTGCAGCACGGGAACACTCCGAGCAGCACTGAGTAGGTCATTTCTGGCATGTTTTATGAGCAGTGCGTTCTGTTGTTGTGGCGTAGATCTCTATGTGTAAGGCGATAGTATGCGTGGAAGGCTAGATTTTTTTTCCCTCCCTCCGTGTTTAGTTTCTTTGTGGTTACGGGAAGATATATTCTAGTGCTTTCATGGCTATTAATTCGCCATACGTATGTGTTTTGTGAAACGGCCATTTCAAGTCGTTGCAGCTTCGCCGCCATTTTGTAACCTGGCCAGCTGCGAGATGCTCAGAAACAGTCGCCTTTTTACGTCCTTATCGAATATTGTTTGCACGAGATATTAATGAAGTTTTCATTCTGTTTCAGGGTTTCTTGTGATGTTGGCAATAGGAGTGAAGTTTATAACGCAAGTGCATTGGGTGAGTATAAATCCGTTGTGGTACTAGCAGGTATAAGAAGATGGAGTTGTGTGGGGAATCCATGAATGTGGTTTTACTGTTAGAATGTTTCTGAATGTGTGTTAACAGATGAGGTGTACAATGCAGGCTGAGGTAAAAAGATCAAAGACTGGGGCTTGCAGAATTTAGTTCTGACTGTAGTGACATTAAAACAGGTCATTCCTGGCAATTAAAGCACTGAGGCAGTTAAATAAACTCAGAGACAAGTGTCATTACAGGTGGCTTTTTATTTACCCGGGGCTTTCTCCCACCTCCATAAGCATGGATGTGTCCCTTGCTGGCCTCTTATGATCTCCAGTTCAGCTGTGATGAGCCCCGGTAAGCGGGTCAGTGGTGGACTCTTTGTGCATGCCCCAGCTGATGTGACTAGTCCGACTGAGCTGCTTACCGGTGGTTGATGGCAGCGCTCTGGAGGATGGTGAGGGACACAGCCATGCTTAAAGAGACTCTGTAACATTAAAAAGATCCCCTGGGGGGTACTCACCTCGGGTGGGGGAAGCCTCCGGATCCTAATGAGGCTTCCCACGCCGTCCTCTGTCCCACGGGGGTCTCGCCGCAGCCCTCCGAACAGCCGGCGACTGTGCCGACTGTCAGTTCAATATTTACCTTTGCTGGCTCCAGCGGGGGCGCTGTGGCGACTTTCTGCACGGAAATACCCGATCTCCGTCGGGTCCGCTCTACTGCGCAGGCGCCGGAAACTTGCGCCTGCGCAGTAGAGCAGACCCGACGGTGATCGGGTATTTCCGCCTACTTCGGCGCCGAGAGGCATCAGAGCGCCTGCGCAGGAGCCAGGAAGGTAAATATTGCGTCACGGCTGTACGGAGGGCTACAGCGAGACCCCCGAGGGACGCAGAACGGCGTGGGAAGCCTCATTAGGATCCTGAGGCTTCCCCCACCCGAGGTGAGTACCCCCCAGGGGCCGTTTTGTCGTTACAGTTCCTCTTTAACTGCAGTGAGACTCCTCTGAATCTCTTAATTCTAGATGGACTGAAATAAGGTAGCTGTCTACCTAAGGGCCTCTGATGCAGATTTTCCCATAGGCATTCATTGGAGTCAGTTTTTCTGCATCCAATCAGTGTGTAGTGGAAATAGGCCCTTAGAAAAGGTATGCCGTCTGGTAGATGGTGCCTGTGCGACTACACCTTTGCTGTAAGCACTGAACTGCTTGTTTTTGTGTGACTACTCTATTGCAGGGCTGTGGAGTTGGTACAAAAAAAAAATCATTTGGCTCCTCAGTTTGATTCCTTAAAGGGACTCCGAGCTCTAAATAAAAACGAAATTAGTACTCACCGTAGGTCAGGAGGTCCCTCGGCGTCCATCTGGCTCTTCTCCCAGGGCCTGATCAGAAATGGCTCCCCAGCGACACTGGGCCCGAGTGTCAGGCTCCTTCTTCGTGAAACGTCACGTCTTTCGTCATCATGGCGGCCGGTGTGACAGTACTGCGCATGCGTGATTTAATCGCGCATGCGCAGTACTGTCGCGCCGGCCACCGTGATGACAGACATGACGTTTCAGGAAGAAGGAGCCTGACACTCGGGCTGGGAGTCGCCGGGGGGCCATTTCTGACCAGGCCCTGGGAGAAGAGCCAGATGGATGCCGAGGGACCTCCTGACCTATGGGGGGCTGCAGAAAGCCCCAGTTGAGTACCAATTAAGTTTTTTTTTTTTTTTTTATTTAGAGCTCGGAGTCCCTTTTAACTTAGACTCCTAATTTGCATATAACAATTTTGGTTTATTGGAAATTTATTAAAGGCATTTAATTACTGCCAAAGCTTAGGGATTTTAAAGTTATATTAAGATGGTATCTGCTTTTGGGAACAAAAAGCTCTTAAAGTGGATCCGAGGTGAAGTTTTGATCTTTAGATAAAATGTGCCCCTTACATAAACTTCATAGGGCAATCTTCCAAAATGCTTAATTTTTTTTTTTTTAAAGTACTTTATTTTTTATTAATCTAAGGAAGCTCCCTCAGCTCCAGCGCCTCGGCGCTCCGAATCAAATGCCACAAATGCTTATGGGAGCTCGGACTGGGGAGGAGGAGGCGGCGGCTTTTGCTGGAGGAGTAGTAGGCGTTGACAGTCAGGGAGCAGCTGAACTCACGCGATGCGTGCGTGAGCCGCACCATAAGGACGCAATTTTCTCCTTTCTCCTCACCAGCATCTGCTTTCCCCTAGTGACAGTCATCTGTCTTCTGCAGTCTCCCAGTGTCACACAGTAATTGGCCTCTGTGTGTGTGAGACTAGAGCCGAGCTGGGAGCACAACAGCACTGCGTGTCTGTGTGTGTGTGTGTGTTCAGCAAGTCTGAACAGTGTGACAAACAAGGGAGGAGGGCTGCAACAGCTACTTTCACTTTCTCACCCTCCTTGTAGCGGCTGCTTGTTTAAAAGCAGCAATAAATCAAGGGGAGAGTGTTTAAACTTTTTGGGACTGGCTGTAGCAGAGCTCAGAGTGAGCGAAAGCAGAGTTCTCAGAGCAGCTTTCTCGATCCTCCCCCGCAATGGTGCTTTCTCTGTCATTGTATCACAGTAATAATCGCATTCTATTGAAGCTATTTGCAGCTAGATTTTCTGTGTAAACTATCTAAACTTTAGATGAGATGTATGTATTCAAGTTACTTGTCATAGTTATTTTTCATCTCGGATCCGCTTTAAGAAAACCTCATAGGGAAATTCAGCTAATGTGATGGGGTAGCTAGCTACTCCCCTCTCAAACGGCTAGGTTTACAATAGGTTGTAGAAAACTAAGCCCAAACTATTTGGCCAATCAAAACACTTCATGCTTCTTGGATCATATGCAGTCTCTGGCTGGGTCACCTAAAGTTAGACTAGCGGCAAAGGTTCCTGTACCTGTTCTGTATGTTTTTGGCTGTGCTGTGACAGAAATGAAAACTATTTCCACTTGCTATTTTTTAGCAGATTAATCAGCTACAGTTTGCAGGTCCACTGCTGTGCTGCAGAAAATGTACTGAAGCAATAAGTTTTATTTATAAGAGGTTTAAAATGGGAATCATGTGTATGTTAATCTGCCGCATTTTGCCAGTTTAATTTGATTTCGAATCGCAGTGCCAGTGTGATGGTGCAAAAGAGAGCCTTAAAGAGACTCCGTAACAAAAATTGCATCCTGTTTTTTATCATCCTACAAGTTCCAAAAGCTATTCTAATGTGTTCTGGCTTACTGCAGCGCTTTCCACTATCAGTCTCTGTAATAAATCAATGTATCTTTCCCTTGTCAGACTTGTCAGCCTGTGTCTGGAAGGCTGCCAAGTTCTTCAGTGTTGTGGTTCTGCTATGAATTTCCCCTTCCAGGCCCCTCTATGCACACTGCCTGTGTATTATTTAGATTAGAGCAGCTTCTCTCTTATCTTTTACAAGCTGGATAAATCGTCCTCTGAGCTGGCTGGGCTTTCACATACTGAAGAATTACAGACCAGGGCAAAGCTGTTTGCAGGAGAAAAAAAGAGCAGCCTGAAACTTCAGTGCATGAGAACTGCAGGGAGTAAGAAACACACAAATGATCTCTTGAGATTCAAAAGGAAGGCTGTATACAGCCTGCTTGTGTATGGTTGTATTTTCTATGTGTGGACATACAGTACATCAACCTACTTCCTGTTTTGGTGGCCATTTTGTTTGTTTATAAACAAACTTTTTAACCTTTTCGGGACCGGCCACCTACCCCCCCTTAAGGACCAGGCATTTTGCGCGGGAAGGGGGTGCGCACGTTTGGGGGGGTCAGGCGGCCGGATCCCGTGTGTGGCTGCCTGGCATTGTGTCCCTCCTTGGTGGCCTGGGCCCCCCCTTCTGCCAGCAGCCTTCACTTACCTTCCAGGCTCCAGCGATGAGCCGCACGGGACCCTCTTCTCCGGCCGGCATCTCCGTTCTGTCTGACGAGCAGTTCCGGGTCGCGGCTTGATGACGTCATCAAGCCGGGACCCGGCGCTGACGTCAGATGAAGCGGAGATGCCGGCCAGAGCGGAGGGGGGCGCCGATCGTCGCTGGAACGGCAGGGAGGTGAGTGGATCCTCTTCTTTCCCCCCCCTGCCGCCGCAGCTGTCAAACAGATCACTACGATCCGACGGCGATCGTAGTGATCGTGTGATCAGCAGCCATACGCGATGGCTGCTGATCACTCGGGGGAGATGTCGGCTGTCATATGACAGCTTAATCTCCCCCTCCGGGTGCGCACGATCGCGTCGGGAGCGGAAATTGCGGGCCGGCGTAGATCCTACGCCGCATCAGGCTAGAACAGCCACAAGTGCGGCGTAGGATCTCATGCACATGGTCCCGAAAAGGTTAATGTGGCGGGGAGCAGCGAAATTGTGACAGAGGGTAATAGGAGATGTCCCCTAACGCACTGGTATGTTTACTTTTGTGCGTTTTTTTTTTTTTTTTTTTTTTTTCCAATACAGATTCTCTTTAAGTGCTATACATGCTACAGTATTGTCTGGCTTAACCAATGATCGCATGAGAAGTTTCATGGGTGATTTAAAAAACAAAAACCGTGGCTTTACGAAACCTGGCGTCTATCATGAATTGGACCGTTTGCAATCAGGACTGTGGAATCGGAACAATTTTGGGCACCTGGAGTTGGTGGTTTTATAAACTGAGGTGTTGGAATCAGGTGATATATATAATTTTTTTATATATATATATTTTTTTTTTATACAGACTCCACAGCCCTGTTTGCAATACTATTTCCACATCTGCTCCATAAGATGGCCATACACTCGTCAGATTAGCAGCAGATAGATCATCAGATAGATTTCATATCTATCTGATGTTTAGGAACATTTTTTTACTAGGATTAGAATTCCAATAGATTTCAGTTTCAAATCTATTGAAAATCGATCTGATGGCATTTTTTTGCCATCAGATTTCCATTAGGGACAATGCAAAATAAGCAATCTCAACAGATCGGCCTGGATTTTCCACGCTGCCAGATCGATTGAAATCGGCCGCCAATCGGTCGATCGGCCAGAAAATCGGCTGAGTGTATGGGCCCCTTAAGCACTTAAAACTGCTATGACTTGTGTAGCATGTCATAAGCCACAAAACATTAAAGCGGAATATAACCCTGCATTTCAACTTTGCTCTAAAACATTATTTACAGTATATTATATGCAACCAGCATTTTTTTTTTTTTTACTAGACCAGCATTGGAAGGGTTACACAGAGCTTTAAAGTTCCTGGAGATTTCTGCAGACGCATCCGAAGCTGACATAAGATACATTTATGTAAACAAAATGTATCTAAGTGTTGAATGTGACTCACTTTCTCTGACTGAGAAGGAGCTGGAGGACAGCCAAAGAGTGTGTAACATTTCTCAATAGATACATTTAACTAAATAGAATGTAACAATCTGAACTTCTGCATATCTCTCCATGGAACTTTAAACCTCTGTGTTTAACCCTTCCAATGCTGGTCTAGTAAAAAAAAATTGCCTTTTGCATATAATATGCTGTAAATAATGTTTTAGAGCAAAGTTGAAATGCAGGGTTATATTCCGCTTTAAAGGAAATGTCCAAGCAAAATAAAAAAATGAGTTTCACTTACCTGGGGCTTCTCCCAGCCCCATGCAGCCATCCTGTGCCCTCGTAGTCACTCACTGCTGCTCCAGTCCCCCGCTGGCAGCTTGGCGACCTCTGAGGTCGGCGGGACGCATTGCGTACATTTTTACGCATTCCAGCTGGTGCAGGAACATTAACACATACATTTTTACGCATTACTGGTTCATTGCGTAAAAATTTACGCATTGAACCAGTAATGCGTAAAATGCATGTGTTAATGTTCCTGCACTAGCGGGAATGCGTAAAAATGTACGCAATGCGTCCCGCCGACCTCCGAGGTCGCCAAGCTGCCAGCGGGGGACTGGAGCAGCAGTGAGTGACTACGAGGGCACAGGATGGCTGCATGGGGCTGGGAGAAGCCCCAGGTAAGTGAAACTCATTTTTTTTATTTTGCTTGAACCTTCCCTTTAAGTGTATGTCTAAAGTGTGTTCTTGCAAGTGACTTTCTTGTAGAGATTTTACTGAAAATGCTTCACTCTCTTCCAGGCACAGTTTACAATGCATACAACAAGAATATTGAGACTGCGTCATGTGCACGTAGAACATGTGAAATGACAAATATTATGGATGATCTGAGCTTAAATTCGCCAAAAGAGAGGCAATCTCGTTCAAGGTCCAAGACACATTCAAGTAGAAGCAGCTCCTCGTGTTCCTCCAGCAGTTCATGTTCCAGCTCTAGTCTGTCTTCTTCTTCAAGGAGCTGGAGCAGATCTCGTTCACGTGATAGAAGATACAGACGCAGGCGAAGTTCCAGATCATATTCTAGTGGCCGGTCCAGATCTTATTCAAGTCACCGCAGATCTTACTCAAGGAGTCACCGCAAATCTTACTCAAGAAGTCGCAGTCGCTCTAGATCATTTAGTCCATGCCAGAGGAGAAGATATTCTACTGCTTATAGAAGATATTACAGGTCTCCTCCCCGATACAGGTCTCGTGGCCGGTCTCGTTCACATTCCTATCACAGATGTCACAGAAGCCGCTACTCAAGAAGCAGATCTCGTTCACATGGCAGAAGATTCTATGGATTTGTGAGGCGTCCTTACTCTCCTACTTTCAGAACCTTGAGAAGCAGATCAAGAACCCGATCTCGAAGCAGAACACCACTGCGCCTAAGTGAGAAAGGTAAAGTCTTTTTTTTGTGGCAGACAGCTGTCCCTTGTGGAGCAGCATGTGGGGTTTTTAATTGAGCTAGATGTCAGTAATACTAATTCCAAATTGTATGCATATTGTGTGCAGAATGGAATTGTGCTAGTCAGATGCGCTTAATATTTGGATCAGTATGCTCATTGCCCACATGTAACAAGATTTCATGAAGCTTGTCATATCAAACCAGCAGGTGTCACTCTGTTCACTGCTAATGTACCCCTAATGATTTAGGTTTCCAGGTTACAGCAATAAGTATTGGCATGGTAGATTTTTTTTTTTTTAATCAAATTTTATGAAAATTAAATGTCGTTTGTAGATGCAAGCAATTTTTTCAGAGTATGCATTTTTTGACCCTCATAATTGAACAAAATTGAACAAGTCTGTGGAATATGGGACAGATTATTCAAAGGTTACAATCAATCAGAACAATTGCTTGTAATACTTAAATTGAAAAAAATAGTGTGTGAGAAAGATATGTAGGCTGCCATATTTATTTCCTTTTAAACAATACTAGTTGTCTGGCAGCCTTGTTGATCTATTTGGCTGGAGTAGTGTCTGACTCTCACCAGAAACAAGCATGCAGCTAATCTTGTCAATTTGCAATGTCAAAAACACCTGATCTGCTACCTGCATTTTCAGGGTCTATGACCAAGTATTAGAGGCAGAGGATCAGCAGGGCAGCCAGGCAACTGGTATTGCTTAAAAGGAAATGAATATGGCAGCTGCCATTTCCCTCACATCAGTTGTCCTTTAAAAAAAATTGCAGAAAGCAGCATTGCAGGTTCCATTGGATATATGCTTTCTGTATCTTTGGCCAGCTGTATAACCGTGTGTGATTTTAGGATTGTATAACATGGCAGAGGTGATGGCATGTCAAGAAAATGTTTTTTGCTTTTTTTCTTAATTTTTTTTTTTTTTTTCCAGAAAAGTTAGAGTTGCTTGCAATAGCAAAAATTAATGCGTCAAAAAGTCTTGGAAAGGACGTTGAGTTGCCAGAAAGCTTGAAGAAAAACCTAGAGGTAAGATCTATGAAAGTGTCACTGGTCAAGAATGGTTCACGACTTGATTCAGTCTTGTGTCAAGCACTGTACTAATTTTATATGGGCTAATCCACACTGACCCATTCTATTTGTGTATTTTAGACAAATCTGACTGTACATATATTTTTCCAGGCAGCTGATTTTATTGCCATGCAATCAGTTAAATGGTGTTTCTCTGCTCCAGGGGGGGGCAGCAGACCTTGCAAAGAACCCGGGTCCTTGGTACAATGCGTCTGTACAGCTAAATCGCTGTATAAATTCAGTCTTAAACCAGAGATGGTAAAAAATAAGTTTTATACATAGCCCCATACGCACAGAGGTATGTATAAAACTTGTATTTTCTATATGTCTGGTTTCCTTTTTAAGATCTGCATGCGTTTTTAATATTTGATCCCAAATTGGTTTTCTACATTCATTTTTATTGGTATTCATTGTTTATATTTTGTATTGCCATTAAATTCACTTTTTTAGCAGAATAATAACTTGTGGGGAGAAGAGCTGATCTTCTTCTTTCCAGGAATTTTCCCTTTGGTCATCCTATTTTACACATCCATTGTACCAGGTGACGGCAGTTAAAGGAAACACCCGGGGTTCGCAAAACAAAAATATTCTTGCCAGGGGCTTCCTCCAGCCCCTGGCAACTGATATGTCTCTTGCTGCAGCTCCAGTGTCCTGATGATGATGCTTTTTAGGGAACCAATGGTGACAGATGTATGGAGGCTGAAATTATTCCTTATAGTAGGGTGTTTTTTTTTTTTTACCAAAGCACTCCCTGGAAAAGATCCACTCAGATGCCTCCATTCTCATTTGCACGGTGTTTTGGCAGTTGGACTGATCAACTGCTGTTTAATGTTTTAGTAAATACCCAAGAATTTCTTTTATTTTTTTTTTTTTTTTTTTTTTTTTTTTAGGGGATCTGTGGGGTCTTTTTGAAAAGAAAAACTGACACCTTGGGATTCTACAGGCCTCATGCAGCTGTCATGTGCCTGCACCGTCCTCTAAGATCCACCACCGCTGTCACCGGTCAATTATTTGACGAACTAGACAAATACAACTATGGCTGCATGCGTTCTTGGCAGCCTTCAGTAAGCTCCTGGAGACTGGAGCAAGGACGCGTGCAGCCGCAGTTGTATTTGTCTAATTGGTGGAATAATTGACCAAGGAATGGTGGATCGTAGAGGACTGCGTGGGCACATGACAGCTGCAGGGGGTCAGTAGAAGCCCCAGGTAAGTGTCCATTTTTATTTTCTAAACCCTTCACAGAACCCCTTTGAGCGTGCTTCTGTCAGCCAGTGGTGTGAAAAGACCATTACAGTCAGTACTTAGAGCTGCAGCAGCACCATGGTTACAACAGATGTGGAAAGGTTAGGAGACCACAGGGGAATATTCATGGGAAACAAAGTACACGTTTTTCCCTGCAGGTTATATTTTGTTCAGCTGCCTGGTGTACAATGTAACTGGATTAAATGAAGAGGGAGAGAAAAAAAATGTGGTAACTGGTTTTTTTACCCTTTTTCAGATCAGTATTCAGTTTAAATGCTTTTTCTGTTTTCATAGAAATGAATATGAACACCAGCCTTTGAGGATGAGAACCGGGTGGTAATGTTGGAAATGGTTATTGGGCTTTTGGGGTTGCTAAGTGGAAAAGATAGTATAGGTAATCCTAGTACTGGAACACCATGTATTCCAGCAGGATTGGGGCGTGTCTTTTCACAACTGTGCATGCACACACACATACGGTAGTCCAGCTTACAAATGCAACTGCCCACATTAACGTGCCCTTAAATCCCTGAAAATAGCCTAGCCAATTCTGATTAGACATGTTCAATAAAAGGCCAGTTGAGTTAATATAAACTGTGTTTATGCAACATAAAATTGGAATAATTACATTGACTATCCCTAGTTTTGATTACTGGAGTTATTCCCCAACTAGACCACCTATATCGTGGGGAAGTGAGTTGAGTTACTGGATATAAAGATGGTAATTAAAGGTTACAGGAATTGTGTAGTTTCCATGTTGGCCATACATTAGAGTTGCTCATCCAACCTGTGTCAATCTTGAACTAGAACTGACTGGAAATATCAGTAGGTCAAATACTGCAAAAACAATTTGACACCTTCTCTGATGGATCAAAGTAAACTTACCCTTTTTATCAGTAGCCCACTTGAGGTAATGTGCATAACTTATTAACTATGTTCCAGATTAAGAATATTTTGAAGAAGAGGCCTACTTCACTCAGATAAGTTGACTGTGCTGATCAGATGGTGTTTTTTTTGTTTTTGTTTTGTTTTTTCCTCAGTTTATTTTTATCTAAAGTAGTTGTGACATTGTATATACAGATATTCTTATATAGCTTAAAGTGCACCTTAGATATTGTAACTTTTAACATTTATACTTACCTGGGACATCTTCCAGCCCAAGGTTGACACCCTCACAATCATCCCGGGCTGCTCTGTTCCTCTGCTGGCAGGCCTGGTAAATTTTCCAGTTGTCTCCAGTCACACTTTACTGTGCAGCCTGCCACGCACGCCCCTGTGGTCGAGAGTACTGAAAGATTTACGTAACAATGTCTCAGGTTTCTTTAGTTTTGTTAAAGGCTTTATCGAAATTCATCCAAATATTAACAAAATATTCTACAGAGTATATACTTCAGTGACCTGAGCAGTATTTTTGTAAAAAAAAAAAAAAAAAAAAAAAAAAAAAAAAAAAAAAACAAAACCTGTTGAACCTCCCACTAAGGGCCGGGTTTTAAACTGTGGGAGGTTAAAGCGGGCAAGACTGCTCCATAACCCCCTTGTCTAATTAGACACCTTTCTTCCCCGTACCATAGAGCTGCAGGCTCTCACTGAGTATTCTGTCCTGGGCCGCACAGTGCATGCTGGGAGATGTAGTCCCCAGTGATGTGATTACAGATGGATATTAACTTTTTATTTTATTTTTTTTATTTATTTTTTTTTTTTTTGCTTGGTCGCAACTTATAGTTGAGGGTTAATCAATTGGAGCACCTGCCTTACTAATTCACAGTGGTACCCAAAAGTAAGAAAAAAGATAACCGGATGAAAATAAGTATTCCGATTTCATCCGGAGTTGAGCATCCCTACCCAGAAGTTGAAGAGAAATCGAGAGCCCAATATGGTGTAGTATGACAAAATTGATTGGATAAATGAAACAATGAGATGGTAATACTCACAAAAACGGGTTACCACCTAGGTAACCACTCATTAGGCAGGTGAGGAGATTAGACCTGTCCTCACTCAGGATTAGGAAGTCGCTCTCTGTAGATAGGAAGAAAGGGGGTAGATCACCCCTCCACCTGGGGTGGACTCAAATATATTGGTAGGTGAACAGAGGCGCCAGAAGGATAAAAGTACATAAAAATTTTAAAAAATTGCTGGAAGTGGTGGACTCACCTCCGTTAATGCAGGCATTAATGTCTGAGGTGCTCTGCTTGCTATAACTGAATTGCTGTTGTTTATCCCCTGCTTATTGCCTGAAGAAGTGGGCTGTGCCCGCGAAACGCGTTGCATCTTTGGGGTATTTTCAATAAATGTGTATATCTATACATTTACATTCCTTGGTGTCTGCATTAACGGAGGCGAGTCCACCACTTCCTCCCAGCAATTTTTTAAAAATTTTATGTACTTTTATCCTTCTGGCGCCTCTGTTCACCTACCAATATATCCCTACCCAGAAGGTTAATGGCTAGGATTTCATATTGCTTCTTAGGTTTGGTTGTTTTCATTCTTGTGTTTGTTTGTTTTTTAGCAATCCAAAACTTCATCGGAAAAGCATAAACCAAGAAGAAGTGAAAGATCTAACCGTGCAGGTTCTTCAAGTGTAAGTGTCGCACTTCATTGTTAAAGTGAATCTGAGGTGAAAATAAACTGATGAGAGAAACTATATTAACCACCCTGGTGTTCTAATTCCCGCAGCCACGCGCTGGGCGGGTTTTTAAAAAAAAAAAAATTTTGTCTGTCATGTAGCTAGCCTAGTGCTGGCTACATGACTAAATGTGTAGTTGACAAGACTGTCAGTGAGATTGATTGTAACAATTCACTGTTGAACGAAATGCAATTGCAGCAATACCGTATATACTCGCATATAAGCCAAATTTTTGACCCCAAAAAATGTGCTTAAAAGTCCCCCCTTCGGCTTATATGCGAGTCATGTACTTGGTCCACACTTCCCAGCTGTTTTCATGCCCGCAAATGGTGTCTGCGGTAATAACTGTCCCGCGGGCCTGATGTTACTAAACTGGAGTGGAGAGAGAAGCATGTTGTGCGCACTGGGGATCCCCGCTGTGTCTGTGCCTGCCCCCTCTCGCAACATGGTGTGACGTGTGCAGCAGATAGAAGCAAGCTGTGTGCACTGGACTTTCCCGCTGTGCTCGGGGTCTTTGCCGTATGCGGCAAAAGCATAATTGACCTGTATCCCCGTGGCAGGAGCAGGGATAGAAGCATACCGTGTGCACTACGGAACCCCGCTGTGTTGGGTGTCTGTGTCCGCCCCCCCACCCGTAACGTGTAGGATGTAGCAATAGGATGGCTGACCTATGTTCCCCCATTGTCCCAGGAGCGGAGAGCAACAGCATCACATGCTTCTTCCACAACGAGGGCATAGGTCAGTTGTCCTATTGCCACATGGGGGGGGGGGGGGTTTGCCTGGCACAGACCTAGAACACAGCGGGGCTACCAGTACCAGCACGGCATGCTTCTCACACTATTTAGTGTCCTGATTAATTAAGGTAAAGAGCTGCAGAAATATTAGCTAGGAGATTGCGGCTAGTGGAAAAGGGCCCTATGAAAAATTCTCTAGTGCATGGAAGCGTCCCCATCTAGTATGCCAAATGAGCACCCAAGCTCCACTTTCAGTTAAAATGGTAGCTGTGCATTTCCATCGCTGCATTTTTAGTATTGTGGTATTATAGGTCAAGACCATAGCATATGCAGGTCTAAATCGATATACCTATGGTAATGTTTGTGGAGTGTTTGAATCCTAATGGTGAAGGGAACATTAGTAACATATCTATATCATAAGTTTAATTTTTACTTGTAGAATCTGTGAGGGGAAAAAAGTGCTCTTATGGGGTACTTTAGGTGGGGAAACCTCATGATCCCAAAGAGGCTTCCCCCGTTTCAGTGCTGTCAGCCACTGAAAATCTGTGCTGGACTCCAGGATCATAACAATCCTGTGTGAGCTTGGTGTAGTAGCAGTTTTCCTTCGGGCTCAGACGGAAAAGGGTGAGCCCGATCGGGCTTGCTCAGTAGAGCGGATCAAATGAGGCTCTATTTCTGACTGAAGGAAAACCACTACCATGCCTGAGCAAGGCTCACAGGATTATCATCCTTGAGCCTTAGCGGATCTTCGGCTGCTGACCATACTGGGATGGAGTACGACACGGGAAGTCTCATCAGGATTCTTTTTTTTTTTTTTTTTTTTTTTTTTTCTTAGATTCTCTTTACAGACAGACGTTTATCGATCGTGTTCCTTTAGAGAGCAGAGGACATGTACTTTATGTGCAACTCTGCTTCAATATTACACTGTTCTTAGCATGTCAGACTGCAGAGCTTCATCTATGCTAATGAGACCTAACTGAAGTAAAATCTAAACACCATGAATTGCAGCTTTTTATTAAAAGTAGGAACATGAGCACTTAGTTTGATAGTGTTCCTTTTTTCTTTCAAATTTTTATTCAAGTTTTATAACCTAAAACAAACAACCAGACAAAAACAGAGCATCGACATCTCAGTAGTGGACATAAAGTGGCATGATCATGAAAACTTACATCTGTATAAGGAGTAAGAAGTGACAAGTCACACCTTGCAGTTTTGATCAGGTTAAGAGTGATCATGTTTAGGCAGTCTTTTCAAGAGTAGATAAGGAATATGTAGTCCAAAGGCCTGGAGGCCGCGTATCTTAAAAGAGCTATTCCAGTGTGAAGTCTTCGATTATGTGAAATTTGCAAGCATATGTGAGATGCATAATATAATACATTGCGAGAGCAGATGCCCAAAGAGAGGAAAAGGGGGTGGAGGGGGGGGGGGGGGGGAGGGAAGCGCCCAGAGGTATACTGTCTAGCATGGGGCTACCTCCTGTCTGCGTCTCGTAGAACTGGGTTTCGGTACTTTGTTTCGATTAAGAAGAAATAAAGGCCCTGCCCCTGTCCGAGTCCCTAAAGTCTATCCATACTGCCCATCTCTTGACAAAGGCCTCAGCATTGTTTTGTACAGGCGTATATAAATCTTCCATACGCATTATGGTGTTAAAGAGACACTGAAGCGAGACAATCTCGCTTCAGCTCTCATATATAGCAGGGGCACATGTGCCCCTGCTAAAACGCCGCTATCCCGCGGCTAAACGAGGGTCCCTGACCCCTCAACCCACCCCCCGCAAACCTTGGTCGGAAATCTGGTCGCAGATTAGCCCTTCCTAGAGGCAGGGCTATTGGCTGCAGCCCTGCCTCACAGCGCGTGTATCAGACGCGCATCGCCGCCTCTCCCCCGCCGCTCTCAGTGAAGGAAGACTGAGAGGGGCGGGGGAGAGGCGGAGATACGTGCTGACAGACGCGTGTGGGGCGGTTAGCCCTGCCCCAACCAGGAAGCGCTCCCCCGCATTACGGAGGGGATCTGGGGGGACAGGGACCCCCGTTAAGCCGCGGGATAGCGGCGTTTTAGCAGGGGCACACGTGCCCCTGCTATATATGAGGTCTGAAGCGAGGTCTATTCTCGCTTCACTCTTTAATTTCCTTGAATAACTCTGTCATAGTCGGGATTGTGATTGACTTCCAATGTCTAGCTATGAGTAATCGGGCTGATATCAATAATTGAGGGGTTAGCTTTTTTTTTTTTTTTTTTTTTATGGTGGAAGTTCTCCCAGGAAGTGAGGTAAGCAATGCTGTTGAGGCCTGTAAGGGCAGAGGTGAGCAGTACAGGAATTGGTGAATCTGAAAGACCTTTTCCCAAAATGCCTATATTAGGGGACACGTCCACCATATGTGGAGGTATGTGCCAGCAGCTCGTGAGCATCTCCAACAGAGGTCCGGAGTCTCCTTGCTAAATTTGGCTACCTGTGCTGGGGTCCGGTACCATCTTGCGTAAATTTTAAAATTTCTTTCTTGGAAATTTAGGGAAACGGAGGATTTGTGTGTTAATTCAAATATTTTTTCCCAGTCCTCTGCGGGTAGGGGCTGACCCAGATCTCTATCCCAAGCATCTGTAAGTTTCAGGAGATCCTTTTCACTGCCCGCACATACAAGGTGGGTATAAATGAGACTTTATGCTCCAATGAGGTGGACGTGGCACACAGACGTTCAAAGGGAGTTAGACTTCTATGGATGTTGGCTTTAGTTGTCAGGGATTTATAGAACCAGGACAGTTGAGACCATAACAGCCAATCTATGAGTGGGGGAGCATCAGGGTTGCCTAAGTTGTCTTTAGAGATGAGTTTGCCTCCAGCTATAATGTGTCTAATTTGGGGCCAGAAGTCTCGATTCCATCCCAGTATGGAACGCTCTCTGACGCCTACCGCAAAAAAGGGATTGTCTAATAGGGACATAAGTGGACTATAGTCGGGGGATAGTTTTAGGCCCTCTTTAAAGGGAAGGTCCAAGCAAAAAAAAAAAATGAGTTTCACATACCTGGGGCTTCTACCAGCCCTATGCAGCCATCCTGTGCCCTCGTAGTCACTCACTGCTGCTCCAGTCCCCCGCTGGCAGCTTTCTGACCTCGGAGGTCAGGGCCGAATTGCGTACATTTTTACACATTCCCGCTAGTGCAGAAACATTAACACATACATTTTTACGCGTTAGTGGTGCAACGCGTACATTTTTGTTCCTGCACTAGCTAGAATGCGTAAAAATGTATGCAATGTGGCTCTGACCTTCGAGGTCAGAAAGCTGCCAGCGGGGGACTGGAGCAGCAGTGAGCGACTACGAGGGCACAGGATGGCTATATGGGGCTGGTAGAAGCCCCAAGTAAGTGAAACTCATTATTTTTTTTTTTTTGCTTGGACCTTCCCTTTAACCACTTAGCAACTTCTGCCACGCTTTTCTACGTCCTTATTTACAAACACCTATAAACACATATAAATATTTGGTTCTGTTTTCTATTTTTAGAAAACTGAGTACGTATAGCACCATCTTGTGGCCAAAAAGTAAAACTACTTCCAAATACACCATTATTCACTTACCATAGGAACATTAAGCACATTTTCATTATTTTTGAAACTCCTTCACCCCTAACCCAAAATAAAATATTATCGCCATACTTTGTACTAGGGACACAATTTAAACATTGTAAAAACCAGGACAAATTGGCAAATAAAATGTGTCTGTTTTATCTACAATAGCACAATTTATTTTTAAACTACAATGGCTGAAAGCTGAGAAATGGTGATTTTTTTTCATTTTTTTCTTCTTCCCTGTCAAATCAGTATAAAATAATATAATTCTTAGCATAAAGTACTGCCCAAAGAAAGCCTAGTTTTTCCCGTAAAAAATAATGTATAGATCATTTCAGTGTTATAATTAGTGATACAGTTATTACCGAATGAATGGGAAGAGCTTTTGAAGGGAAAAAAACCTGTGGTAGAGAAGTGGTTAAGTTCATGCCATCTCTTGATGACAATTACTGACCAGTAGGCCCTGCTATCCATATCTGGGTATGTGTTGCGTGGTATCCACAGCAGGGCTCTAGGGTCAAGATGTGAAAGTGATGTTTCGAGGGGAACCCATTGTTTTCTCTGTCTTGAAACCAATTTAAGATGTGGGTAAGTATGACCGCGTTATAGTAGGCTTTTATGTCTGGCAAACCCATGCCCCCCTCAGATTTAGGTCTAGTTAAGATTTTGAATTACGTCCTATGCGGTTTCCTCTGCCAGATTAAAGTTAACATTAAAGATTGGAGTTTTTTTTAGGTACGTAGCTGGTAGGCTGATGATGGGTAGGGCTTGTAGGGTGTACAGAATTTTGGGCAGGGATATATATATATATATATATATATATATATATATATATATATATATATATATATATATATATATATATATATATATATATATATATATATATATATATATATATATATATATATATATATATATTTTACAAGTTCGTTTGTCATCTTGTTCCACGTTAATGTTTGCCTTATTGGGGATTGTGTGGGTCTGCACATTGTTAACTTAATTTTTCCATCTTTTTCCAGAGCTCTAAGACTTCACAAGAGAAGGAAGCCAGTGCTGTTAGAGAGCAGGTGGAGAACCAGCAAAAGAGTCCATATATGCTGTGGCGTCCTGTGAACGGTGAAGCCAAATCCTTTTCAAAAAGCTTATCTCCAAAAGAAGCACTTAAAAGCTGGGACCGATAGTCTTGTGTTTTTGTGGACTTTTGAACAAATTTAAGATGGTATTCATGAGGGATCTCATTTTGAAATGTTTGTAGATACTTGGGTATGTTTGTATGAGCAGTTTATTGAATATTGGGTCTTATTTTTCAGATATGGCCTAGTTCGTGATGGGATACAGGAGATTCAGGTGGGAAATTAATTTGTAAATACATGTATATACAGAGATTATATATTTTGGTGCATGAAGAGATAGATAGCACCGCATCTCATTTTGTTATTGGAACAGTTTACTGTCCATAGTTTAGTAGTTTTTTTTTGTTTGTTAGTCTATGGTCATCTCTTCATGGTATACCCTGCCAGGCACACTTTATTTATTTTTTTTATTTTTTTTTTTTTTAAATATTTTTGTAGATTTTGAAAATGACCTTGTCTTCTGTCTTTGTTAAATAAATAAATTAAAAAAATCAAAGTATTGGTGTAATTTTTTTGTTGTGGTGAATTCATTTTGGTTTTTAGGTACTGGAAATGGCAGTCGAAGCCATGGCAATGTGCAGTTCTCGGGGCAAGGTACTGGAAATGGCAGTCAAAGCCCTGGCAATATGAAATTCTTGGGGCTGGTTCACGTTGCAAGAGCTTTTTTTTAAGTACATGTGTTTTTTTTTTGTTTGTTTTTAAAGCTTTTGCTAATATTACGCTGTGTCCTCACCTGAGCAGTGTGATTCTATAGGCCCATACACACGTCCGTTTTTTTGCGAACGACTGGTCGTTTAAACGACCCATCCAGTCCGCCCGCTAAATCGGGCGTGTGTACAGACTGTTGTTCGCGTGATAAGAGTGAGTTTTAGTGATCCGCCCGGCGGATCGCTCAAACTCACTCTTATCACGTGAACGACAAGAAAAAATACAGCTAAAGGTAGCCGTACACTGGTCTATTTGCCATCAGATCCGACCAACAGATAGATCCCTCTCTGATCTAACCTGATCAGAGAGGGGGATCGTACGGCTGCCTTTACTGCAAACAGATTGTGAATAGATTTCAGCATGAAACCGATCACAATCTGAAGCTGCCGCCGGGCCCCGGCATACATCACCTGCTCCGGCCGGCGCGTGTCCCCTGGTCTTCGCTGTCACTTTTCTGTGCTCGGCTCCTCCAGCTTCACTGAACTTCCTGCCGGGGAAGTTTAAACAGTAGAGGGCGCTCTACTGTTTAAACTTCCTGCCAGTGTTGTGTCTGATTACACTGCCTGTTTTGTGCTGCCCCACATGCGCAGTAGGAGACTGTGCAGCCACATTTCCTATTGAAAGATGCTGCTTCTGGTAAAATACTAAATATCTTCACTTCCACACCTCTTACACTCCCCAAATTTTCAGGGTAGGGAGGGGACCCCACAAACTACCTCTATACCAAATTGCAGCCCCCGAGACCCGCTGGTTTAGGAGATAGGTCTCTGTAATCTATCTCCTAAACCAGCGGGTCTCGGGGGCTGCAATTTGGTATAGAGGTAGTTTGTGGGGTCCCCTCCCTACCCTGAAAATTTGGGGAGTGTAAGAGGTGTGGAAGTGAAGATATTTAGTATTTTACCAGCAGCAGCATCTTTCAATAGGAAATGTGGCTGCACAGTCTCCTACTGCGCATGTGGGGCAGCACAAAACAGGCAGTGTAATCAGACACAACACTGGCAGGAAGTTTAAACAGTAGAGCGCCCTCTACTGTTTAAACTTCCCCGGCAGGAAGTTCAGTGAAGCTGGAGGAGCAGAGTACTGAGAAATGACAGCGGAGACCAGGGGACACGCGCCGGCCGGAGCAGGTAATGTATTGCCGCTAGTGTCGGTCGTCGGGCTTTCGAGCGCCGCTATCGACGCACTCCCAGCCGGCAATCGAACGAAATCTTCCGCACGGACGGATTGATGGGAATGATTTCGGACGGAAATCGATCGTTCTGTTAGCGTTTGCGCAAGGATTTCACAGCAGATTTGATCAGTGATCGAATCTGGTATATCGTCGGGAAAATAGTTAGGTGTATGGGCCCCTTTAGATAACAACCTTCAGAACACAGAGCTCTCTAACTTGTGGAGCTCAATGGCAATTTGCATAAACAGCTGGAGTTTCTTAGCTCTTCCTGTACTGGAATTATTATACTTATGTCTCTGCTCCTAATGCTTTATTTACATACAAATTATATACATTTTTTTATTTCCTCCTTCAGTCTCTTTAACCACTTGCTGACCGCCCACTACCTATGGGCGTTGGCAAAGTGGCACTCCCAGGACCGCCTAATTCCCATTGGTGTCTGCTCCTTGGGCACTGAAAAGCCGGGGATCGCGAGCACCCGCCGGCATTAGGCTCCGACCACCCGCAACTCCAACCCGCTGGCCTATTAGCAGTGCCGGTGGGTTGTTAACCCCCAATCTGCCGCATTTTAAGCGTATAATACGCTTTGTAATGTATACAAAGCGTATTATCCAGGCTGCCACCTGCCCTGGTGGTCCCAGTAATCGAGGGACCACCAGGGCAGACCGCTGTTATCACCCATCAATCACTCCGTCCCTATGTCAACGCTATATTTTAGATTAAGTCCTAAACTGCCCCTGGGGGCTCCTGATCTGCCCCCCCCCCCCCGGTGTACTGTATACATCTATCCTCCCCTGTAATCACCCACTGACCATCTATCCCCACCTGTCACTGCCACCCATCAGATCAGACCCTAACCTGCCCCTTGCAGGCACCTGATCACCTGCACACACCCTCAGATCGCCCTCAGACCCCCCCCCCCCCCCCCCCCCCGATCAACGTGCCAGTGCATTGCTTGCATCTGATCTCCCCTCTAATCACCCCCTGTCACTGCTACCCATCAGATCAGGCCATCTGCTCCTTGCGGGCACCCAATTACCCGCTATCACCCTCAGGCCCCCTCTGATTACATCCCCAGTGCATTGCTTGCATCTATTCCCCCTTTTAATCACCCCCTGAGACACCCATCAATCACCTCCTGCCACCCCCCTAGTACTCCTATCCATCATATCAGGCCCTAATCTGCCCCCTGCGGGCTTCTGATCACCCGGCCAAACCCTCTCCCGCCCCACCGCAGTGACTTTTTTTTTTTCCTGATCACTGCTGGTCTCTTGATTTAATTGTGGCTGAGACCAACCGTTATGCCACACAATACGCAAATGCCAATCCAAGAAGTTACCATGCCCAGCCTTTTCGGTGGAAACCACTCCCAAGTTTCCGGACGTAACGTTTTTTGGGGCCTTCTCCTTAACATGGGTCTAGTCAAAAAGAATGTATTGCGGTCTTATTGGTCTACGCACCCAATATATCACATGCCCATGTTCTCTGCTGCCATGTCCAGGTCAAGATTTGAGAACATCCTGCACTTCAATGCCAATACAACCTGTCATCTAAGAGTCCACCCTGCTTATGACCAGTTCCACAAAATTCGGCCCCTCATAGACCACCTGTCGTCAAAATTTGCAGATGCTTGTACCCCTGAACAGTCATTTTGAGGCATTTGGTTTCCAGACTAAAGGCCCATACACACGTCGGATTTTTCTGAACGACGGGTCGTTTGAACGTCCCGTCGTTCAGTCGTCCGCACGCGGAATCAGACGTGTGTACGGACTATCGTTCGCGTGATAAGACTGGTTTCCAGCGCTGGAAACCAGTCTTATCACCCGAACGATAGTCTGTACACACGTCGGATTTGACGTGCAAACGACTGAACGACGGAACATTCAAACGACGGGTCGTTCGCAAAAATCCGACGCGTGTATGGGCCTTACTACTCATGGCTTTGGGCCCCTAAAATGCCAGGGCAGTATAGGAATCCAACAAGTGACCCCATTTTTAGAAAGACATCCCAAGGTATTCCGTTAGGTGTATGATGAGTTCATAGAGGATTTTATTTTTTGTCACAAGTTAGTGGAAAATTACACTTTGTGAAAAGAAAAAAAATCAATTTCTGCTAACTTGTGAAAAAAAATATATGAATTTAACATACTCCTAACGGAATACCTTGGGGTGTCTTCTTTCTAAAATGGGGTCACTTGTGGGGTTCCTATACTACTCTGGCATTTTAGGGGCCTTAAACCGTGAGGTGTAGTCTAGAAATGCCTCCAAAATGACCTGTGAAATCCTAAAGGTACTCGTAGGACTTTGGGCCCCTTAGCGCACCTAGGCTGCAAAAAAAGTCACACATGTGGTATCGCCAGACTCAGAAGTAGTATAATGTGTTTTGGGGTGTATTTTTACACATACCCATGCTGGGTGGGAGAAATATCTCTAAATGGACAATTGTGTGAAAAAATAATCTTATTTACAGAGATCTTTCTCCCACCCAGCATGGGTATGTGTAAAAATACACCCCAAAACACATTATACTACTTGCAGCCTAGGTGCGCTAAGGGGCCCAAAGTCCTATGAGCACCTTTAGGCTTTACAGGGGGCTTACAATTTAGCACCCCCAAAATGCCAGGACAGTAAACACACCCCACAAATGACCCCATTTTGGAAAGTAGAGACCCCAACGTATTCAGAGAGGGGCATGGTGAGTCTGGAAGATTTTTTTTTTTGGGTCACAAGTTAGCAGAAATGGAAACTTTTTTTTTTTTGTGTCACAAAGTGTAATTTCCTGCTAACTTGTGACAAAAAAAATCTATGAACTCCCCATGCCTCTTAGTGAATACTTTGGGATGTCTTCTTTCCAAAATGGGGTCATTTGGGCAGTATTTACTATCCTGGAATTCTAGCCCCTCATGAAACCTGACAGGTGCTCAGAAAAGTTAGAGATGCTTAAAAATGGGAAAATTCACTTTTTGCACCATAGTTTTTAAACGCTCTAACTTTTACCCAAACCAATAAATATGCACTTAATGGTTGTTTTTTTTATCAAGACATGTAGCACAATAAATTTGGACAAAAATGTATATAGAAATTTTATTTGAAAAATGTCAGCACAAAAAGTTAAAAAAAATCATTTTTGGCAAAATTCATGTTTTTTGATGAATATAATAAAAACTAAAAATCACAGCAGCAATCAAATGGCACCAAAAGAAAGCTGTATTAGTGACAAAAGGAGGTAAAATTCATTTAGGTGGTAGGTTGTATGACCGAGCAATAAACCATTAACCACCTTAGCGGTATGGACGAGCTCAGCTCGTCCATTACCGCCAGAGGGTGCCGCTCAGGCCCTGCTGGGCCGATTTTGATCAAATAAAGAGCAGCACACGCAGCCGGCACTTTGCCAGCCGCGTGTGCTGCCCGATCGCCGCCGCTCTGCGGCGATCCGCCGCGAGCAGCGGCGAAAGAGGGTCCCCCCAGCCGCCTGAGCCCTGCGCAGCCGGAACAAATAGTTCCGGCCAGCGCTAAGGGCTGGATCTGAGGCGGCAGACGTCAGGACGTCGGCTGACGTCCATGACGTCACTCCGCTCGTCGCCATGGCGACGAAGTAAACAAAACACGGAAGGCCGCTCATTGCGGCCTTCCGTGTTACTTTTGGCCGCCGGAGGCGATCAGAAGAACGCCTCCGGAGCGCCATCTAGTGGGCTTTCATGCAGCCATCTTTCAGTTGGCTGCATGAAATAGTTTTTTTTTTTATTTTAAAAAAACCCTCATGCAGCTGCCCTGGCGATCTTAATAGAACGCCAGGGTGGTTAAAGCTGCAGTGGTCTGAATGGAAAAAAGCGTCTGGTCCTTAAAGCGGATTCGAGATGAAAAACTAACAATAACCAGTAACTTGTCTATATATCATATGTACAGTTTAGATATTTTAAACAGCAAATCTGTCTGCATACTGCTTTAATAGAATATGATTATTTCTTCCTGTGATACGACAGCAGCCATGTTGTTTGTAAACATTACACAGAGGCAGGCTTATCTGCACCCCCCATCCTCCCCTCTGCCTCTGAAATCTCTGGCTAGTAATACCTCCCCCTCCTCCTGCCCAGACTGAGCTCCCATGAGCCCTTGCTATTGCCAAGGCTCCCAAACTGTGGCTGGGGCTTATTTAGTTTATAGGGAATTAGAGTATTAAAACAAAAGTATTTGGCTTGAGGAATGCCCTATAAACTATAGGAAAGGAACACAATTATGCAATAAGTAAAAGTTCATCTCGGATCCACTTTAAGGGGTTTTAAGACTGCAGTCCTTAAAGGGAACCCGTGACGAAGCGCACACATGTATTTTACCATATATATCAGTGGGAACATTAGAGAAAACACCTTCTTTGCTCTCTGTTTAATTATTTACTGTTCAGATTGCTTCTTATCAGCCCTGATAAAATCCCAGACTGAGCATTCAGCCTGGCTTTGTTCAGGAATCATTATAGTTGAGTCATTATAGCAAAGCCAGACTGAATGCTCAGTCGGGGATTTTATCTGGGCTGATAAGAAGCAATCTGAACAGTAAATAATGAAACCGAGAGCAGGGTAGGTGTTTTCTCTAATGTTCCTACTGATACATATGGTAAAATACATGAGGATGCTTTGTCCTTGGTTCACTTTAAGTGGTTAAAGCACTAGTGATTGTGGTGTGAACCGGCCCGCTCTCTTCAGTAGATTGGAGAGTTGAATCATCCCTGGCTGTAAGTTCAGTTTCCACTTTACCACTTTCAGACTTAGTTTCTAAAAGTGCACCTGGGGTGACATTAGATAAATGTGCACAGTGCAAAACACATTAACCAGGCTGTTTGATTTGTTCTAAAATGTCAATAGCTTATGTATTTTTACTCTGGGACACTTAACCTGCCTGGCGTTCTATTAAGATCGCCAGGCAGGCTGCGGGAGGGTTTTTTTTTAATAAAAAAAAAACTATTTCATGCAGCCAACTGAAAGTTGGCTGCATGAAAGCCCACTAGAGGGCGCTCCGGAGGCGTTCTTCCGATCGCCTCCGGCGCCCAGAATAAACAAGGAAGGCCGCAATGAGCGGCCTTCCTTGTTTTGCTTACATCGTCGCCATAGCGACGAGCGGAGTGACGTCATCGACGTCAGCCGACGTCCTGACGTCAGCCGCCTCCGATCCAGCCCTTAGCGCTGGCCGGAACTTTTTGTTCCGGCTACGCTGGGCTCAGGCGGCTGGGGGGACCCTCTTTCGCCGCTGCTCGCGGCGGATCGCCGCAGAGCGGCGGCGATCAGGCAGCACACGCGGCTGGCAAAGTGCCGGCTGCGTGTGCTGCTTTTTATTTGAGCCAAATCGGCCCAGCAGGGCCTGAGCGGCAGGCTCCGGCGGTACTGGACGAGCTGAGCTCGTCCAGACCGCCCAGCAGGTTAAAGTGAACCAGAGGTGAAAATAAACTGATGAGATAAACAATTATATTTATCCTCCTACTCCTAAAAATGACTCTTTAAGACATCCCAGGATTTTATTTTATATTTAAACATTTAGAAAGTCGATTGAATGTTTTGTTGTCTCTGCTCAGTTGCAGTCTATTAAGTGTCCCTAAATGAAAATACATGAACTATATTGACCCTTTCTTTCTCCATCTGCTCTCAGAAATATGGTTCGCCACTGCTAGCCTAACCTTTATATCAGGGGTCAAGAACCTTTGTGGCGGAGCGAGCCATAAACACCACATATTTTAAAATGCAATTCTGTGAGAGCCATACAATATGTTTCAAACTGGGACAGTATGGCTCACGTCCCTGTTGCCATGGTGATGTGAATACAGTTGATCCGCCGGGCAGTGGAAGTGTCAGACACGTCCTTAGCTTCTCTTGGGTGTCAGCAACATCAGCGAATTTCCCCGAGAGCTAGACAGGAGAAATACCGACTAACAGCTTGTACAATTAGCTAGCTGACTTAGGGTTGATTCGCTTTGTAGGACAAAATCGTTCTGCAAAGTCACTGGACGTTACAGGGTCAAGAATGAAACAATTGGAGCAGCCGTTCGTTTTGGGGTAGAGCGAGTAAGTTAGTAGTGCATGCTACAGCAGTAGCAGTGCGCTGCAGCTGCTTGAGCAGTGTAGCTTAGTAATTGAACCCCTACTGATTTGTCTGTGAGCCAAATGCAGCCATAAAAAGAGCCACATCTGGCTCTCGAGCCATAGGTTCCCTACCCCTGCTTTATATGAAGCTAAGGAGATCTAATACAAAATTTGATCCTGCCCTCGCTATGGTCAATCAATCTGGATACTTTGCGCCTCTTAATTTTAAATATTGATTAAAAGTTATGTTTTAGACGCAATCCTTACAGGGTTAGTTTTGTGTTGTATTCATAGATCAAAAATTGTGTTATAAACTGGATATTCTGATCAGGAGCATTTAGCATCCAACAGGAAAGGGTAAACCTGCTGGGCTTAAAGTGATCTAAGCAGCTCCTGGCTTCAAATAGCTGAAAAGGCTGCCATGTTTCAGGAGTTCAAAAACTCCTGCTGCTTTTACAATGACTTATCCAGGCTAGGTGCAGAATTCTTCAAGCCTTATGTTTTCTGTTTGAAGTACAATGGGGAAGGCTCAGGGTTTGTTTGTGGTCAATTAAGTCTGAGGTGATTTCTTATCAGCCTTCCATCATCTGTTGATGGACGCAATAAGTGTGTATTTTAACCCTTAAATGTAAAAAGATGAGGTAAAACTAAAGGTTTTTTTTTAATAATAAACCACATTTTTAGAATGCATTTTTAATTTGCTATAGAGTTGCACTGGGTGTTAAAAATGATGCTCGGTTCAGCACAATAGAAACCTCTGTTCTGAGGGAGGACAGAAAAAATAATGAGGGCCACATATTGTAAGTGTATGTAATAGGAGGGGTTAAGGGGCGGAGCTACCCCAGCTGTTATGATGCCATGGAGGCACCAGGAATCAATTGTGTATCTCATCAAAATGTTTTCCTCAGGTTCAATCTAATGGTGCCCATACATGGTACAATTTTTTCTTTTTTTTTCCGATTAGATACATTTGTTTGATTATCCCGTTAGATTGAAAAAAATCGCATAGTTGTTTTCAAGGTACCATACACGAACGTTCAATTAGGCTAAAAATCTGGGGAAAATGATCGAATATGCCGAGAAATCAAATTGAGAAAAAAGATCAAGATAAAAAATAGAGTATTCAATCCAATGGTTTATTCAATCGAAAGTGACATATTTTTCAACCGGAATCTCTTTTTTTTTCACCTCGAGCTGTATTTTACCTCCGGTACAGTAGTTAACACAGACGGCAGTTGTAGCTCAAAGGCCTAGTGGACACCAGAGCGGTTCGGCAGCGTTTTCAGATCCGATTGCGGATGTGGAAACGCTAGGGTAATGTATTTCAATGGACTGGTGCACACCAGAGCAGGAGGCGTTTTGCAGGAACGCATACTCCCGGGCTGCTGCAGATTTTGGATTGCGGCGGCGTTTCTGCCTCCAATTTAAAGTATAGGAAAACCGCAAACCGCTCTGAAAAACGTCAGTTCAGAGCGGTTCTGCAGGCGTTTTTGTTACAGAAGCTGTTCAGTAACCGCTTTACTGTAACAATATCAGAAATCTACTACACCAAAAACGCTTCACAAAACCGCAAAATGCTAGCTGAAACGCTACAGAAAAATACGAAAAAGCGTTTAAAAATCTGCTAGCGGGTTTTGGTGTGCACCAGGCCAAAGCGTCTATTGAGCTGTATTTTTCCTCTGAGTGGTTCAATTTATTTATTGTAACGTTAATATTACCTCAGAGCAACTATATAGGTGTGTTTTACCTCACAGTGTTGTTTTTTTGTTTTTTTTCGTGCTGAGGGAATTTTTACCACAAAGCGATTACAAATGGCTTCTATTGACTAACAGGAAGAAGGCCAAAATTGCATTTGCATTGTACCTGTGGACTCTCCTTGATGAGGACAAACTTACTTTACTAAGAAAATATAATTATAATATAATGATAATAATCATACACATACTTCAATATTTAACCTCCCTGCCGTTCTAATTATTTGCTGCGCACGGCAGTGGGAGGGTTTGTTTTTTTTTAGCATGTAGCTAGCCTAGCGCTAGCTACATGCTTCCCCCCTCCCTTTGCTATTCCTCCCACCCCTCCGATCCCCTCTGGCGCAAATACCCAACAGGAAATCCCGTTCTGAACAGGATTTCCTGTATGGGCTTCCCCGTCGCCATGGCGACGATCGGACTGACGTCATTGACGTCATGATGTCAGAAGGAGTCCTGATCCACCCCTCAGCGCTGCCTGGCACTGATTGGCCAGGCTGCGCAAGGGGTCTGAAGAGGGGGGGGGTAGCGGCGGATCGGCGGCGAGCAGATGTTACACGCAGCTAGCAAAGTGCTAGCTGCATGTAACAAAAAAAGAATTATGCAAAACGGCCCAGCAGGGCCAGAGCAATCCTCCGCGGCGGGTTACCCCGAGCTGAAGCTCGGGATAACCGGCAAGGAGGTTAATATGTAATCTTGTTATGAAGACAAATGCAAATAAAGATTACAGTTTTTGGAACAATTCTTAAGGTGGCCATGCATGGTACAGTTTTTCAAAAAAAATTTAATTAGATAATTTAGTTTGATTATTCCATTAGAACGAATATAAAGATTTTTCCAGTATGTTTGATCAGATTTTTCTTGAAAAAGGGATAATCGTTTGAATTTCTAGATCGAAAAAAAAAATATTTTCAACTTTCATTTGATTTGATCATTTAGATCGAATAAATGGGTAAATCGAACATTTTTATTGTATGGTGTATGATCACCATAACAATTAGGATCTAAAAGGCCTTTTCATACAATTGAACATACATGATACAATTACAACACACAATCATCAAAATTTTTCCAGCATGTCCGATCAGATTTTTTGAAAAAAAAAGGGACAATCGTTCGAATTTCTTGATTGAAAAAAATAGATTATTTTCGACTTTCATTCGATTAGATCGTTTAGATCAAATAAATGGGACATCAAATGTTTTTTATTGTACCGTGTATGGGCACCACAAAGCTGACCTGACCTCGGACTGTCCTCTCTGCCCTAATGCTAGGTACACACCATACAATTTTCTGTTAGATTTACCTGCCAGATCGATTTTTTTTCCAACATGTCCGATCTTAATTTTGATCGATTTTCTGATCGATTTCTATTAACTTCTATGGAAATTGGAAAATCGAAATTAAGATCGGACATGTTGGAAAAAATTGATCTTGGCAGGTAAATTAACAGAAAATGGTATGGTGTTTACCTAGCATAGAAGATTTTTAACCACTTAAGCCCAACTGGACAAATATATTTGTCCAGTGTTGTTGTGGAGAGCGCACCACCAGTTTGCTACTAAATGAGGCACATGTGGTATCATTTTAACCGTGACGAGTTGTGGAAACTTTTTTTGGTGTGTATAAAACCTGTGAACCACGTCACATGAAAAAATAGGTAGGGACAAACTCAATCAAATATAAAAAGTCATTTTCAGAATTCTGATCAAACTTGGGAAAGTTTTAGCAACACTACAAGAGACATTTGTGGTATCATTTTAACCGTGAGAAGTAGTAGGATAGAGTTTAAAGAGTTTTAGGGTTGAGGCGCATGTCTCCTGTATTTTTTTTTAGTCACAAACTGAATCAAAAGAAATTACATTTTTGCATATTCTGTACCAAAATAAAAGACTTGTAAAATGAAAACAAAGTGACAGAATATGAAAGAAACAACATATATTGTTACCTTAGGAACCTGGCTTTTTAAATATGTATGCCATAACGGTATATTACTATTATTTTTCAAAATAAGGCCTTGTAATCATTGACAGTGTACAAAGAGATAGCAAAAAACACAAAACAGAAAAAAGACACCTTTATTTCCAAATACAATATTCTCTCCATACATTGTGCTAGGAACATAATCTAAATGTTGCAATAACCAGGATGGATGAGCAAATAAAATTAGTGGGTTTAACTTATAGTCAGCACTGTTTAATTTAAAGCTATAATGGATGTAAATGGAGAAATAGATTGTTTTTTCATCTTTTTCCCTTATTTTCCCTTTAAAATTCATAGAAAATAAGGTGATTACTAAACAAAATGAACACACACTAAAAGCCGAATTTGTCCTGAAAAAAACAATATATAGATCATTTAGTTGTGATAAGGAGTAATAAAGTTATTGGCAAATTAATGGGAGCAGCGCCTATATTTGAAAATTGCTCTCGGGCTGAAGTGGTTAAACAAAAAAATCTCTTTGTTAAAGATAACAATCTTAAAATAAATCTGCACTGTTTCTACTTCCTGATTCATGTAAACAGTGATATTGTTAATGTCCTGTTCTTTCAAATGAGCTTATTTGCCATCTCTGCTGTGGCAGTCAGTTGACACGGGAAATATCAAATTACAACTTGTGATTAGACACAAATGAGGGGGAATTAAACAGGCTAAACTCTAAATACTGTACATACAGGGTGCATTTTTCTGTTTTCCTTCTGTCCTGTGCAAGAGTTTCGGTCCACTTTAAGAACAAGATACTTTTTTTTTTTCTTTTTCAGGAATGGTTTGATCCCTGTGATAAGCTCACAAAGTCAGGAGCCAATTAAATCTGCTACTGACCTGCGCCCAGACCTCAGCTGTCATTGACTAGAGCAGTCAGGCTGCAAGGGTGCGAAAGGTGCAATGGGTCCGTGCGTCAAAAGTAGCTGAAATATATGCTTGCAGGAATAACGGGCCACACAGGGCGTAGATTTCACCTACTGCTGTCTGCAAGATAACTGTGGCTTCCTAGACACTGCATGTGTTAGTATGTGCAACTGCATGCGTTCTCTACATTGCAATTAGGCAGTGCGGTTCATTGCATGACTGTGCACTGTCGGAAAAATTGCAACCTGTTGTCAGTCATCTGTTTCATTTCCCTCCTTGTATGAAAAATTCCAATGGTTGAAAATTGAATGCTTTAACTTCACTGAATGTTCTAATGCGTTTTTCACGTGTTGAAAAACCTAAGACTGCAGGTTGAAGTGGAATAATAAAGCGAAGTTAGCATAAAGACATCACTTCATAAAGGATTTCCTTCATTTTAATTATAAAACCTTATTAAACATGGTTCTCTATTCAATGAAAATTGGAAATCTGACATGTCTTCTTGCCTTGGTGCTACTGTCTCAGGTCAATCAAATGAAACTCTTCACTTTTAAGTTCAGTAGTCATCAGTTATAACTGATTGAGCACAGTTTAGCAAGAAGTCACTGTACGTGTGTTTAATTTGGGTGCGACTACAGCGAGGGGTTAACTAACTTGGCCCTTCTAGCTGCTTTCCATCTGCTCAGCATTTCTGCTTTCACAGCATATACGTACAACACATCCAATCAACCAAATTTACCACTTCAGTTTACTATGAAAATTTACCTACACAATCTGTTTACCGTTTCAAAATTAGTTAGCTCTCATTCTACATAGAGGTAGCAAAATTGGCAAATCATTAACCGGTTTTTAAATGCTAGGCAGATGGAGAGCAGTGTGTAGGGCAGCAGCACTGGCTCAGTTGCGTCATGACACAACGGAGCCAGTTACCGGGGCTGATTGCCGCTGAACGGAGGCACACGGGAGAACGGCGAGGGACTCAGGCGTGCTTATGGGGCTGCAGGAAGCTCCAGGTAAGTAAAAAAATCTTTTGTATAGTGCCGTCTTTGGTTTCCTTTAACTTGTTGCTGACCGCTCCATGCCAATTGCCGTGAAGTCCTGGGGGCGGAGATTTCAGGGGATCACGCGCACTGATGCGCGCACATCCCCGCTTGAATGACGGAGCTCTGCTCCGTCATCATTCTCCCAACGGACTAGTGACCCACTTATAAAGTTCCCTGGTGCCTAGTGGTCCTCTTGCACCCTGTCACAATCCCCTGGTGTTTAGTGACCCCCCCCCCCCCCCCCCCTACCTCCACTATACAGTTCCCTGCTGTATAATTGTAATGAATAGCGGAGATGCCGCCGCGCGGTCTGGCGGCGGGGCGGCTGTCTCCGCGTTCAGACCGGCGGTTTCTGCACAGCAGCATGCGTCTGGTTTGCCTGGGCCTTCTAGTGCACACAGATGGAGAGCTACGCGCGCGCGCACGCTAGAAGATAGGACCTTTATGCCAGCAGGAGAGGTATCAGCTGATCAGGACGATCAGCTGATTCCAACAGAACTCCTGAGTGGCTGGGGGTGGCACTGAGGAGCGCTGTAGTATATATAGATCTTGCTTGTCAGTTGCTGGTTGTCTGCCGTTGCGAATACTTACGTGTGAGCACTCAGACCTCAGTCAGATCCTACAGTGTGTTAGAACCAGGTGGACCTGGGAATTCACACTTAGCCAGATTACGCTCTTGTTATTACTGTGTTATACTTTAGACCGGTTCCAGGGTGTTGAGACCAAGGACCTCACACCCAAGCTAAGGATTACTGTGTCATTGCTGTGTTATACTTTAGACCAGTTCCAGGGTGTTGAGACCAAGGACCTCACACCCAAGCTTAGGATTACTGTGTCATTGCTGTGTTATACTTTAGACCAGTTCCGGGGTGTTGAGACCAAGGACCTCACACCCAAGTTTAGGATTACTGTGTCATTGCTGTGTTATACTTTAGACCAGTTCCGGGGTGCTGAGACCAAGGACCTCACACCCAAGCATAGGATACTGTGTTATTCCTTAGACTAGTTCCTGGGTGTCGAGACCAAGGACCTCAAACCCCAGACTAGGATTGTGCTTTATATCTGTAATGACCATTTGCTCTGTCGACCTCACTCTTGCTTTCTGATTCGGTACCTCTGCCTATCTGCCTACCAGTTGCCAACCTTGCCTGTACCCGGTTACCGAATCAGCCTTCTGTCTTTGTACCTTATCTGCTCGTGTGTTGCTGACCTGGCCTGCCCGACCCTTCTGGCTGTCACTCATCCCTCGAGTGTTCAGTCTGTCTGTACTACCCGTGACACTATTCCACCAAGTGTCAGTTAGCTGCAAGGACCTCTTGCTCCTCAGAGAGTCCTTCCTGTAGTGCAGCCAGTGGCCTCTATCCCATAGGAGTCCCCTGGCTGCAGTACAGTCTGATTACCAGTTTACCAGGGAATCACTGGCAGCCAGATTATCTCTATCCCCTCTCTTAAGGAGATAGTCCCTGTACAGCCGAGGGCCACCTGCTCCTCAGGTGGTCTCTGGCCGAAGTTATCTGTGTCTCCCGCCCCACGGGAGATAGCCTACAGTTGCACTAAACACTTACACTTCATTAGGTGTCCAGAGGTTAGTCATACTTGTATTATTGGTGATTCTGCAGATCATCCATAATCAGGTATACATCTGTATTGTTGATGATTCTGCAGATCATCAATAATCAGATTCTCTCTGTGTGCTAACACCAATCGTTACAATAATACTTTCTCCCTCCCTCCCCCATATGGTTTCCCTGGTGATCTTGGGCTTCACTTCAAATATAGCTTTCCTGGTGGTCTGGAGTGGGCCAAACATAATCCAAAGTGAGGAAGCTATGCGGACCAAATTTGATGTCTCTGTGGGCCAGAGTTTGATATGTATGCCTTAAAATGAACCTCCAGACTGAAAATCTAGTCAAATAAAGAGCAAGGAGAGAACAAAATAGTATATGCTTTTTAAAAAACTGCACAATTTATTTACATGACCAAATATCAACACCAAAAATTTAAAAGTAAGTGTCAGTAATAAACTGACACTGCATAATTTAGTATAGAGTAGTCGACAGCACAACGCTTGAAGATTCAAAAAGAGAGCACAGTGACTTAGTATAAACATACCTCCCAACTTTTTTAGATGAGAAAGAGGGACACTTAAGCCACACCCCTGATCACCCCATCACACCTCTAGTCATGCATACCATAAAGATTTCATAAGAAAAATAGGTTGCTTTATAATTCAAACCACACTGGTCCTTTCTATCCTGGATGATTTTCCTTCAAAATAACATTTTAAAATCAGTAGTAGCAGTAGGGTATTGTACCGTGTTAGCCATCAGTAAAAGCAAGAAGTTTTAAACCAGGATGATACCATTTATTGGCTAACTAAAAATAAATAAAAATAAGCAAGCTTTCGGCCTTGCAGCCTTCGTCTGGCTTATATCCTGTTAGTTTGCAAACTGGTGGTACAGACAGCTTATATACATGCAACATCAAAAGGGAAAACAGATATTTTTTCAAGCATAAATGCATGTCATTAAGATGCCTTCGAGGCCGTCGACCTGGGGTTAGAGGTTGTAAGCTAAGATAGGATCCTTGTTTAACACCTGCTCACAGACCTGGGAGTTGGGCTGACACAGAGGTATTGTAAATTCTTAGTTCACAAGTTCAGCTATAATGGCTGAGAAAGTTCAAATATCATCAATCTCATACCAATATAGAAAGTTGTTGTCCTTATTCAAACCGTTCTGCACAGCTTTGAACCAATTTATAAATTTTGTTTCTGCTATTAATCGATCATTTGACGTTTTGAAGCCACCCTTCAAGGCAGTGACACGAAGATCATCCATGCTGTGTCCGTTGGACCGAAAGTGTGTAGCAACTGGGAGTCCAGATTTGGTATCATTAATAGTGTGCCTGTGTCCATTCATACGTTTGCGCAGAGTTTTTCCAGTTTCTCCCACGTACATAACATTGGGGCATTTAGCACACATGATCAGATATACCAGATTGGTGGAACCACAGGAAAATGTACCTTGTACTCTGTACTCCTGTTGTGAACCTGGTATCATTACCCTGTCAGTGGAGTAAATGTGTCTGCAGGTCCCACATATTTTTTGTCGGCAGGGTGATGTTCCGTTTTGTTGAGGCCTATTCAAAGAACTCCTGACAATCAACCGTTTTAGATTGTGTGGTTGCCGATATGACAAGAGTGGAGGTTTAGGGAATATCGTTCTCAGTCTGTGATCCTTGTGTAAAATGGGATGTAGTTCCTTAGCAATCCTCCTTAAAATTTCCAGGTGTGGGTTGTAGGTGACAACCAAAGGGACACGTACCTCTTTCTGGTTTTGCTTATATTTCAGGAGTTCAGTCCTGGGGATGTTGCTGGCTTTCCTGATTTGGGCCTTAGCCATAGGAGGACTGTAACCTTGTTTAAAGAAAGTGTTCTTAAGGCGATCCAGGTGCTTGTCTCTGTCCATCCTGTCAGAACAAATCCGGTTGTACCTTATTGCTTGGCTGTAAATTATAGAGTTCTTAATGTGATTAGGATGAAAACTGTCATATCTTAGGTATGTGGGACGGTCTGTAGGTTTGCGATACACAGAGGTTTGTATGTTGTTACCCCTGATGTATATGGTGGTGTCCAGAAAGTTAATCTCTGTGTGAGAGTAGGTAAGTTTCAATTTGATTGTAGGATGGAAGGCATTGAAGTTCCTGTGGAACTGGAGAAGATCATCCTCACTAGCGGACCAGATGATTAAAATATCATCAATGAAGCGGAAGTAGGCCATGGGTTTTATGCCACATGCATTGAGATATTTCTCTTCGATTTTGGCCATGAAGAGATTTGCATACTGTGGTGCGAATCGCGAACCCATTGCCACGCCCATCTGCTGTAAATAGAGGTCCTGTTCAAAAGTGAAATAATTATGAGTGAGAATGAATTTGATCAGTCCAGCAATAGGCTTTACAGGTATGCCCGGACCCTAAAGATATTTACGGCAGGCCGCAATACCATCATCATGGGGAATGTTCATGTACAGGGACTCCACATCCATCGTGGCCAGTATGGTTCCCTCAGGTACTGGGCCGATGGCTGTCAGTTTGTTCAGGAGGTGGGTGGTATCCTGTATGTAGCTGGGTCTTTTACAGACAAGAGGTTTCAAGATGTTTTCCAGCCACCCTGAGATGTTCTCTGTAAAAGTTCCGCTCCCTGAGATTATGGGCCTGCCTGGGTTTCTCTCTACTGTATGTGGATCTTGGGAAGCATGTAAAAGCAGGCTGTTCTAGGCTCTTCAGGGATAAGGATCCTTACATGTAGTCTGATGTTTGCAGGCAATCTGTTAACCATCCTATTGAGTGCCATCCTGTAGCCTTTTGTGGGGTCCCCCTGTAATTTGGCATAGTGAGCGGTGTTGGATAATTGTCTTTGTGCCTCCTGGATGTAGTCACTGGTGTTCATTATGACTATGGCACCACCTTTATCCGCTGGTTTAATAATAATGTCCTTATTCTCCTTAAGGGATCTGATGGCCTGTCGCTCCTGTGGTGTTACGTTCTGGGCCAGTGTCTTTCTTTTACTCAGGATCCTGTCAGAGATTCTGCGTCTAAATTTGTTGATGTATTTTTCCAGGGCCGGGTTTTCTCCTTCTTTGGGGGTCCATCTTTTTTTCTTCTTTTTAGATCTGGTGCGTTTTGGTCCATTATCCAAGAAAGTGAAGTCCGCACGATGTCGGTGGAATCAATATGGCTTTATTCAATCGTTACACATAACAGGCTAAAATCCAGCACCAAATGCTGACATGTTTCGGGCGTTACACGCCCTTAATCATAGCATAGGCGCAAGTGAGAAAGGGTGACTCATATATAGAGTGAGGTTACACCCGATACCACATGCTCAAATGACCCCACCCACAAAGAAAAGTGCATATAAAACAATGAGGGGAAAAAAGAGACAGAAAATCCCCACATTATTATTATTATTTATTGTATTTATAAAGCGCCAACATATTACGCAGCGCTGAACATTAATTTAGGTTACAGACAATATTTCGGGGTGACATACAGCAATATGACAATACAGGAATACAAGAAAACCAGATCACACACACCATAGTATGAGTACAAGGTAATGCTTAGTCAGTCACTGGATGGAGCATGGAGATTAGGCAAGTTAGGTTCACTCAGATGTATAGCATGGGTGCACAGTAATGGAGGTGCAAGATCAGGTAGGACACAAAAGGAGGAGGACCCTGCCCAAAGGCTTACAATCTAGAGGGAGAGGTAAGGACACGAATGGTAGGGGACCAGAGTTCAGCGGTTTAGAGCACTTGTGAGGGGTGGTAGGCCAGAGTGAAAAGGTGAGTTTTGAGGGCTTTCTTGAAGATGTTGAAGGAGGGGGCTGCCCTAATGGGTGGAGGTAGGGAGTTCCATAGTGTTGGAGCAGCTCTTGAGAAGTCCTGGAGGCGTGCATGGGACTGGGTGATTCAGGGGGCGGTTAGGCGAAGTTCATTGGAAGAGCGGAGTGAGCGGCTAGGTGTGTACCTCTGAGTAAGATCGGAAATGTAGGTTGGACAGGTTTTGTGGACAGATTTGTAGGTCAGACACAGTATCTTGAATCTGATTCTGGACTGGATAGGAAGCCAGTGGAGGGATTCTAGGAGGGGATCCGCCGTGGTGGAGCGATGGGAGCAGTGGATAATTCTGGCTGCTGCATTCATGATGGACTGCAGTGGGGCTGTTCGGGTCATAGGGAGACCAGACAGCAGGGCATTGCAGTAGTCAAGGCGGGAAATTATGAGGGCATGGATGAGGAGTTTGGTGGAGGCAGAGGTCAGGAAAGGGCGAATCTTACAGATGTTACGAAGGTGGAAGTTGCAGGACTTAGTGAGGTTTTGGATGTGGGAAGTGAAGGAGAGTGCGGAGTCCAGGGTGACACCCAGACAGCGGGCTTGAGAGGTAGGGCGAATGGTAGTGTGGTTAACAGTGACATGCACATCTGGGAGGTTCGTGGATGGCCGGGGTAGGAAGATCATAAATTCCGTTTTGTCTAGATTTAGTTTCCAGGAACGCAATCTTGGGAGGAGGAGACTGGCACTAGATGTGGGCGAGAATCATTGGGTGCACCGGATCCTGTACAGTATGCTAAAACGTGCTCTCAGAAACATACATTGCATGCGGAGAAAAAGAAAATCGAGGCACTGTGATAGCAAAAATGAGGTACCTTTAATCCACGGTGTGACAGACAGCGGGGTACACAGTGGGGGTGAGGGGATGCCTCCAGGAACCTAGCGGACATCCAGGAGGAGATGGCTGATAGGCAGGAGGAGACCTCCCACATTGTTATAATCTAGTACATAAAACATAATACAGGGCAAAAAATGTAAATGCATGCGATTAAGCACAATATAACATCAGGCAGCATGAATGTAATCCTCTTCATGAAATTCAAGAAATTCAAAGTTTAAGCTTGTAATCATATAAAGACAAAAGGCAAAAATGATCATTTTAGCCATTTTAAGTGACTGTATTGAGGTCCCATTTAGCATTGAGCCCTCCCGGTGAGCGTGTCCCTAATTGCAAGATCCAATATGCCTCTCGGGTAAGGAGATGTTTGTAAACGTCTCCCCCTCTCACAGGCCTTAGGACACGCTCAATACCCTGGAATGAGAAAGAGGACATGTCACCTGAATGGACCAATCTGAAATGCTTTGCTACATTGTACACCTCCAGGGTCAACCACCCAGCTCCCCTGTAGTGTTCCGCTAAATTTGCAGCAGTGTTTTTGAGACATTTGGTGGCCTCTTCTAATATCAATACAGAGGCAACGCTCAGATCTGCTTTTATACAACTTGAGGATCTCATGTTGAAAGAGACCAAGGTCTGGTGGGACCTTACCAGTCTCAAGCAATACGTGGTGGACAATATTATTCCACGTGGCTTGAGAATTAGGAAGGTTCCCACCACCATTTACTCAGATAATTTTGTTGTAGAATGGAATGCTATTTTGAGTGATTGTTCAATCAAATTGATGAAATTGATCATTGTTTATGAGGAGCAACGATTGGTTGACCTACGACTGCAGGTTTCGGAGGTCAAGGGGACTCTTTCCAAGCTCGACACATTGCAACAATATGATGATTTAAACAAAAAACTTTTGGACAACGTGTCGAGGCTGGAGTCTTTGATCACCGACACCAAACGAGTTAAGTATCTACGGGATGTAAATGATTATAAAAAGGGTGTTATTTACGAGTGGGGTCGTTGGGAGGCCACCTTCCGGTCACCAAGACCTACCGCCCGTCGACCTAAAATCAAACCCCCTAAAAAGGTCACTTTCAGTTCACCCGAAACGTCTGATTCTCAGTCTGAGCTATCTGATGCTTCTGGGGTACAGGTATATGGGGCAACTGGAGGTACAGATCCTGTTATACGTCCCAACAATCAGCTGTCAAAAAAACAGCAGCCCATCCTTTCCCTACCCGCCCAACACAAGAGGCACAACAAATACAAAAGCAACAAGAAAAAAAGTCGAGGCGGACGAGGAGAGGGGGTGTAAAACACAATAAGCAGAGACTGGTGACTCCAGTTTCTGACTATGCCACTCATACAGTTGTTAATCTCTCAGCCACCATTTTGTCTTCTTCAGAGATCGCATTACTCTCACGGGGGCTTTCTTTTGCCCCCACATCACACTTTGATGTGTTTTCCACACTTTTAGATGTCAACAAATTTGTCAGGTCTGTTCTTCTGAGAAAGCATTTCATTGACGGGCGGACGGCGGATGAAGTGGAGGACGATTTTTCGGATGGGGGAGGTATGGTCTTGTCTGATATAAGAAACTTCGGGGACACTAAATCTCTCCTGTCGCTAGAGCAATTGCTCTCAGAGATGGTCCCCTTGGTTTCTGAAGACGATGTAAGGCCTATCTCTATCCGCAATCCAGCCTTTTACCCGACGACTGCCCGCAGTCCCCCCGTTGATGCTTTCCAGGAGGTCATTGAGAGAGAGCTACTTGAACTTGCTTCTGCCAAGACCCAAAGCCTCCGCAGTAACCTCTCTTCCGCTGAAAAGCAGGCCCTCTCCTCCCTTAAAGATAATGTACGCATTGTTATCAGGAACGCGGATAAGGGGGGAGCAGTGGTCGTGCTGGATACGGAAGTTTATCGTATGGAGGCATTAAGGCAACTCCGGGATTTGGCCACTTATTCTCCTTTGAGATGTGACCCTACAGCAGAGTTTGGTAGACAGTTGTTTTCACTCCTGTCTTTGGGTGAAAGTTTGGGGGTAATCTCCAAGCGATTAGCAGAGTATCTCGCCGTCTCCTCGCCTGTTGTCCCGGTGTTCCATCATCTGCCCAAGATCCACAAACCGGGGTTTCCCCCAGAGGGCAGGCCAATTGTGGCCGGGATTGGCTCTCTGGGGGAGCGCCTGGGCAATTGGGTAGATGAAAACCTACAGCCTTTAGTACGACGTCTTCCTGGTTACATACGAGACACTAAGCATGTGCTTAGTAGTTTATTACACTTTCAATGGCATGACCACTATAGTTGGATAGCCATTGATGTTAAGTCACTATACTCTTGCATCCCCCATGCTCTCGCTCTGGACGCTCTTGATTATCATATGGCGAGATACTCTGCTTTCTCTACGGACCTTCAGTTCTTCGTCGGGCGTGCCATCCAATATCTGCTTACCCACAATTATTTTCTTTTTGAATCTGATTTTTATGTACAACGCTGTGGAGCTTCAATGGGAGCAAAATTTTCTCCCTCACTGGCCAACTTATATATGGGCTGGTGGGAGGAGCTCCATATTTTTAGCGATTCAAATATTCATTCGGGTCACATTGTGTGGTACGGCAGGTATATAGACGACCTGTTGGTCGTCTGGGATGGCACGCGCGACGAGGCACTGCAATTCGTGGAGTTTCTTAATGTGAATTCTCTGAATTTAGTGTTCACCTCCCAGTGGACCCCCTCTGAGGTCAACTATCTTGACCTCACATTGAGGGGTGACCCCTCTTCTGCCTCTGTGGTTTCTGGCACGTATCGCAAGCCCTGCAGTGGCAACTCCACCCTGAGGGCTAACAGCTGCCATCCGTCTCATACCATCCGTGCTGTTCCCGTGGGAGAGTCGATCCGGGCACGCCGCAACTGTTCTGATGGCTCGGCCCTTGGCTTGGAGTTGGACACTGTGAGTTCCCGTCTTGAGGAGCGTGGCTACCCTAGGTGGATGATAGAGAGGGGGAGGAGGCGGGCTCTGATGACAACCAGGGAGGAATTATTGACTTCTGGCTCTCGCCGGACGCAGTTGCGATCTAATAATGATACGACTTTTGTGACTACTTATAGTCAGGAATATAAACAAATTACGCAGATTGTGAGGAAGTCTCTGCCTGTTTTACAGGCGGACGAGACTCTCAACCAGATTATTAAGCAGGGAGTCAGATTTGCCAGTAGGAGGGCTCCTACACTCGGGAGCATCCTGTCACCCAGTCTTCTCCCTTCTAGTACACAACGGCCTTGCTGGCTGACCACCCTCGGTTCCTATAGATGTAATTTCTCAACTTGCCATTACTGTGCTGTTCACAAATCCACCCGTTCTGTTGTCTCTTTCTGCAATGGTAAAACCTTTCCCATAAAACAATACATGAATTGTGAGACGAGGTACACGATTTATCTTATTTCGTGTTCCTTATGCCACATTCAATACGTGGGGTGCACTACAAGGCACCTCAGACAACGTATAGCGGAACACTACAGGGGAGCTGGGTGGTTGACCCTGGAGGTGTCCAATGTAGCAAAGCATTTCAGATTGGTCCATTCAGGTGACATGTCCTCTTTCTCATTCCAGGGTATTGAGCGTGTCCTAAGGCCTGTGAGAGGGGGAGACGTTTATAAACGTCTCCTTACCCGAGAGGCATATTGGATCTTTCAATTTGGGACACGCTCACCGGGAGGGCTTAATGCTAAATGGGACCTCAATACAGTCACTTAAAATGGCTAAAATGATCATTTTTGCCTTTTGTCTTTATATGATTACAAGCTTAAACTTTGAATTTCTTGAATTTCATGAAGAGGATTACATTCATGCTGCCTGATGTTATATTGTGCTTAATCGCATGCATTTACATTTTTATGCCCTGTATTATGTTTTATGTACTAGATTATAACAATGTGGGGATTTTCTGTCTCTTTTTTCCCCCCATTGTTTTATATGCACTTTTCTTTGTGGGTGGGGTCATTTGAGCATGTGGTATCGGGTGTAACCTCACTCTATATATGAGTCACCCTTTCTCACTTGCGCCTATGCTATGATTAAGGGCGTGTAACGCCCGAAACATGTCAGCATTTGGTTCTGGATTTTAGCCTGTTATGTGTAACGATTGAATAAAGCCATATTGATTCCACCGACATTGTGCGGACTTCACTTTCTACAGTCTTGGATTTGAGGTCTTGGCAGCCTGTTTTCCTGCACTGTTGGTGGACGGAGGTTGTGAGCGGAGCTCCACATATACATTGGTCCATTATCCATTGTATCACAGGCTTCCTTATCATGGTAGTGTTCCTTGAGTCGCAGCTTTCTGAAAAATTCCTCCATATCTCCACAGAGTGCAATCCTGTCTATGGGTCTTGCAGGGCAGAATGACAGGCCTTTGGAGAGTACTGACATTTCAGCTTCAGTAACCTGATAAAAGGAAAGATTCATTACACCTGTGGGTTGCTCTTTTTCTGCTGCTTGTGCATCCAGGCGTCCACTCTTAATTCTAAGTCTCTGAAGTTTTTTCTTTTTGTTGTTAATTAGGAATCTCTGTAGTTTCCTATAGAAAATCTGTAGTTTATCCCATGCTCCAGTGTGGTCATCATTCAGAGACAGTTTCAGGCTCTGTATCTCATCCTTTGTAATCCTCTTACGGTTATAGCAGACTCTTATAAGGTAATTCCGTATTCTCTCCGAGCTCCTCCTGCAGATTTCTTCTGCAAACCTGCTATTGTATGTATGCAGGGTGGGATTCTGTATCCTTAGTCCTTGAGGTATAAGTTTTTCCTTTTTGCATGTAGTCAAGAAAAAGATGTCGCTGTCCAGTTGTGCAAGTTTCTTCAGGTCTTTCTTTAGTTCCAGGAAAGTGCGGTACATTGCGGTATCTTCAAGCATAGTAGTAGCAGTAGGGTATTGTACCGTGTTAGCCATCAGTAAAAGCAAGAAGTTTTAAACCAGGATGATACCATTTATTGGCTAACTAAAAATGAATAAAAATAAGCAAGCTTTCGGCCTTGCAGCCTTCGTCTGGCTTATATCCTGTTAGTTTGCAAACTGGTGGTACAGACAGCTTATATACATGCAACATCAAAAGCGAAAACAGATATTTTTTCAAGCATAAATACATGTCATTAAGATGCCTTAATTCACACAGACCATCGACCTGGGGTTAGAGGTTGTAAGCTAAGATAAGGATCCTTGTTTAACACCTGCTCACAGACCTGGGAGTTGGACTGACACAGAGGTATCGTAAATTCTTAGTTCACAAGTTCAGCTATAATGGCTGAGAAAGTTCAAATATCATCAATCTCATACCAATATAGAAAGTTGTTGTCCTTATTCAAACCGTTCTGCACAGCTTTGAACCAATTTATAAATTCTGTTTCTGCTATTAATCGATCATTTGACGTTTTGAAGCCACCCTTCAGGGCAGTGACACGAAGATCATCCATGCTGTGTCCGTTGGACTGAAAGTGTGTAGCAACTGGGAGTCCAGATTTGGTATCATTAATAGTGTGCCTGTGTCCATTCATACATTTGCGCAGAGTTTGTCCAGTTTCTCCCACGTACATAACATTGGGGCATTTAGCACACATGATCAGATATACCAGATTGGTGGAACCACAGGAAAATGTACCTTGTACTCTGTACTCCTGTTGTGAACCTGGTATCGTTACCCTGTCAGTGGAGTAAATATGTCTGCAGGTCCCACATATTTTCTATTTACAGCAGATGGGCGTGACAATGGGTTCGCGATTCGCACCACAGTATGCAAATCTCTTTATGGCCAAAATCGAAGAGGAATACCTCAATGCATGTGGCATAAAACCCATGGCCTACTTCCGCTTCATTGATGATATTTTAATCATCTGGTCCACAAGTGAGGATAATCTTCTCCAGTTCCACAGGAACTTCAATGCCTTCCATCCTACAATCAAATTGAAACTTACCTACTCTCACACAGAGATTAACTTTCTGGACACCACCATATACATCAGGTGTAACAACATACAAACCTCTGTGTATCGCAAACCTACAGACCGTCCCACATACCTAAGATATGACAGTTTTCATCCTAAGCACATTAAGAACTCTATAATTTACAGCCAAGCAATAAGGTACAACCGGATTTGTTCTGACAGAATGGACAGAGACAAGCACCTGGATCGCCTTAAGAACACTTTCATTAAAAAAGGTTACAGTCCTCCTATGGCTGAGGCCCAAATCAGGAAAGCCAGCAACATCCCCAGGACTGAACTCCTGAAATATAAGCAAAACCAGAAAGAGGAACGTGTCCCTTTGGTTGTCACCTACAACCCACACCTGGAAATTTTAAGGAGAATTGCTAAGGAACTACATCCCATTTTACACAAGGATCACAGACTGAGAACGATATTCCCTAAACCTCCACTCTTGTCATATCGGCAACCACACAATCTAAAACAGGTGATTGTCAGGAGTTCTTTGAATAGGCCTCAACAAAACGGAACATCACCCTGCCGACAAAAAATATGTGGGACCTGCAGACACATTTACTCCACTGACAGGGTAACGATACCAGGTTCACAACAGGAGTACAGAGTACAAGGTACATTTTCCTGTGGTTCCACCAATCTGGTATATCTGATCATGTGTGCTAAATGCCCCAATGTTATGTACGTGGGAGAAACTGGACAAACTCTGCGCAAACGTATGAATGGACACAGGCACACTATTAATGATACCAAATCTGGACTCCCAGTTGCTACCCACTTTCGGTCCAACGGACACAGCATGGATGATCTTCGTGTCACTGCCCTGAAGGGTGGCTTCAAAACGTCAAATGATCGATTAATAGCAGAAACAAAATTTATAAATTGGTTCAAAGGTGTGCAGATCAGTTTGAATAAGGACAACAACTTTCTATATTGGTATGAGATTGATGATATTTGAACTTTCTCAGCCATTATAGCTGAACTTGTGAACTAAGAATTTACGATACCTCTGTGTCAGTCCAACTCCCAGGTCTGTGAGCAGGTGTTAAACAAGGATCCTTATCTTAGCTTACAACCTCTAACCCCAGGTCGATGGTCTGTGTGAATTAAGGCATCTTAATGACATGTATTTATGTTTGAAAAAATATCTGTTTTCCCTTTTGATGTTGCATGAATATAAGCTGTCTGTACCACCAGTTTGCAAACTAACAGGATATAAGCCAGACGAAGGCTGCAAGGCCGAAAGCTTGCTTATTTTTATTCATTTTTAGTTAGCCAATAAATGGTATCATCCTATTTTAAAATTAGTAATATATCAATTTAACCTCCCTGGTGGTGCATTTCTGTGTGGAATTAGGAGTTAAAAGCGGTAAATTTTTTTCTAGAATTCGTCGGCCTCCAATTCTTAAGTCATAATTTACCAAAATATGACAGAATAAAAGCCAGGTAGACATTATGCATATAAATAAAAGACTAGAACACAAATTTTGTGAATTAATAAAATTTAGAAGACACTTAAAAATTTTGAAACTGTAAAAATAAGAGTAGTCAAAATCAGGGCAGGGGTCGGTGTAGGCAGCAGGCAGAAAGTAGTCAAAATGAGGGCAAAAATCGGTAACAGGCTGGCGCGGTTTAAATTGTATTCCTAGACGCGGCCGCGTCATTGGCTGACCCCACGTGCCGTCTAATGTCAGCACGACAGGGTCAGCCATGCGTCTGATGAGACGCATCAGCTAATGGAACGCATAAATTTAGGTTCGCCATCTAATGGATAAAATAGGTAATGCTAGCAAAGTAGAAGGTAGAAAAGCATAGTAAAGTTTAGGAGAATTTTGCCGCCATCTAGTGGACAAGATAAATATTGCAAATGCAAATGGAAAAATATATACAGTTACAAAACATCCTTACATAATAATGAAAGAAAAAAATCAAAACATCAATTTGATATATGTGAATCAAGTTAGTTTCACAATTGTTACACAAAGTATTTATATACATAAGTACAATTTCAGATAGAGATTAGATGTGCATCAAAAAGGAACAACTCTTTCAATCGAAGAAAGAAATCAATTCAAGGTACTATGTTCAATATTTTTATCCAGATGAGTCCAGCCATCCAAGATCAGCATTCCCAGTCCATGGCAAGTCAGATCCAACCCACAATGATCACAAGATATTAAAGATGATCCTGAACATAATGACAAAAATCAACAATATAAAAATATATCCAAGGTTATTATAAAGGACAAAAGTCCAATAAAGAACCTTCACAGACATCCTAAGGCGGTGGTAAAAAATTCTTATAAGGGTGTGCCTTAGAAAGTAGTTGGTAGGAAAAGTCCAGTCCCCTTACCTAAGACTGTCCTGTTGGAGACTTCATTACCGGTGACACCTGGGCCAGGTGTCGGCCCAACACTTCCTGACCGGTGACGCTCCGAGCCATCATGCCGGCCACTACGCGTCATCACGGCGGACGGCGTGACAGTCCTGCGCACGCGTGTTTTTCTAACTCTCAACCGCGCATGCGCAGGACTGCCACGCCGGCTGGCGTGATGACGCGTAGTGGCCGGCATGATGACGCGGAGCGTCACCAGTCAGGAAGTGTTGTGCTGACACTCAGCTCGGGCCTGCAGGACTGGGAGAGGAGCCAGGAGGATGCCGGGGGACCTTGCGGCTGGAGGAAGCCCCAAGTAAGTACCGATTTCATTTTCATATACTGCTCAGGGTACCTTTAATTGGTTCATCTGCCGCCACCAAAAATAAATGGCCATAGATTATGATAGGGATACTAGACTGACTATACGGTAGTATGGATTAGAAGCAGATTGTGAGTTTCTCTGAATGCATTTAATTACTTGTCTATCTGTAAAGCACTGTAAAGGAGAAGTACATAAATACTCAATAATATTGAAATTTATGGTTGTTTATTTGGTTTTTATGACTTTTTTGTTTCTTCACAGTGAGGGAGCAACATTTAAGACTGTGCTGTGGACCCATTGATTTCGAGCTACTCATTGGATAGATTTACATACTTTTGTTTGATTGTTTGACCCCACCCACCATCTATAACCATACCCAGTTCTTTCTCCATACATTTGTTATGGCCATTATTAGGCTGTGGCCATGATCTGCTGTGAGGGGGGTTGTACAAGTAAATTTCCCTCTCTTTTGCAGCCCCTTTCTGAGACACAAGTGGGTACAGTTTCACTTTGCGAGTGAGTACAGTTTTGTGAAACTGCTTGCTCATCCCTGATGGAGAGCTCTGATTAGGATTTCGCCCAGGGACTTGGGTGGTGCTTTTCATCCTGCCCTCTTTGTTGCAGAGCTGACAGTAGAGTACCTGTATGTGTATGTGTACAGTATGTGTCTGGGTGCACACCAAGAGCACTTCTGAGTGCTTTTTAGATTGCCAGCGCTTTGAAAAGTACTTGACTACTGTAACCCTATGAGGGTGTTTCCAGAGGGCATTGTGATTTTGTAAAATCGCAACCGCGCTGCATGTAGCATTTTTTGGGGCGATTCAGCTTGAATGAATGAGCAAAAACGCTCATTCATTCAAAAATCGCTCTGAAAATCACTTTACAAAACCGCTAAGCGCTAGCAATTGCAATAGCGATATTGGTGTGCATTAGCCCTCTCTTACTCCTTGGGTCACCCACTTCACCTCTGCTCTCCACCCCTCCCTTTAGCTTCATGGTCATAGGTAGGGTGCAGTGCAATCTTACCACGCCACGATGTCTCAGCAAATTCACCCAAAGATCAGACCTGAAAAAAATCCAAGGGCGACATATCATGCCCTAGTTCAATATAACATGCCAGTGCAGTTTAACCTCTTGAGGACTGCAGGGCTAAACCCCCCTAGTGACCAGGACATTTTTAGTAAAAAAGGCCACTGCAGCTTTAAGGCCAAGCTGCAGGGCCACACAACATAGCACACAAGTGATTCCCCCCCTTTTCTCCCCACCAACAGAGCTCTCTGTTGGTGGGGTCTGATCGCTCCCCCCATGTTTATTTTTTTTAAATAAATATTGTTGTTCGTGTGTTTAAAAAAAAAAAAACTGTTCCTTTAAACCCCCTCCCTCCCCCCAGCCAGCCAATCATGGCGATCAGCTCTCATAGGCTTCACCCTATGAGAGCCGATAGCTCTCTTGTCCCCCAGGGGGACAGCCATGTCACACGGCTGTCCCCAGTGCAGCGCTGCACCATATAAATAGACGGCGATTACGCCGTCTAACAGTCTCCCGAGCGGCAATAGCGGCTCGGAGACTGAAGGCGGGGCGGAGCTCCGCCCCTAAGCAGGAGATGCGCGCGTAGCCTACGCAAAACAGAGCCCCAGGACTTTACGCCAATTGGCGTTAGGCGGTCCTGGGGCTGCCGCCGCAACCACCCCCATCGGCGTGACGTGGTCGGCAAGAGGTTAAAGAGAACCCGAAGTGAGAGGTATATGAAGGCTGCCATGTTTATTTTCTTTTAAACAATACCATTTGCCTGGCTATCCTGCTGATCCTCTACCTTCAAAGGGAACCGAGCATCATTTTTAACTCCCAGGGCAGCTCAATTGCAAATTTAAAATGCATGCTAAAAATGTTGTTCATTATTAAAAAAAACTTTCATTTTAACTAATCTTTTTACATTTAAGGGTTAATTACAGGCAGAATCCTTTTACTTCCTGCACTTCATTGCGTCCACAAGATGGAAGCCAGCAACAGAAGATGGAAGGCAGATAAGAACTCACCTAAGTAGACTTAATTGTCCACAAGCTTACATCAAACAAAATCAATAAGCATCTTCAAACAGATAACATTAGTCACACTTGATACATTTCGCACCAAGTCTGGGTAATAGCTGTGAAAAAGGAGCGGGGGGGGGGGGGGGGGGTTACTTCTCAAACACGACAGCCCTTTTAGCTATTTGAAACCTGGAGCTGCTAAGATCCCTTTAATGCTATTAGCCATACACCAGGAACAAGCATGCCTATCAACACTTTCTGACTGATGTCTGACTAGATTAGCTGCATGCTTGTTTCAGGTGTGTGGTCCAGATACTACTGCAGCCAAAGAGGTGCAAACGTTATACACAAAATCGCATGGAATTTTTCTAATGCAAAAAAGGTAACCCTACAGTGGAAACATAACCTATGCGGCACCTCAATCCAAAGGAAAGAAATTATGAGGGCAGCAACTCATCTTCTCACACTTGCTATGGCTTCCTAAGCCCCTTTTAAATGCATTATTGAACTGGCCATAATTACTTTTTGTGGTAAGAAATTCCTCGCCTTAAAGTACAATTGAAGTGAGAGTGATATGGAGTGAAATATTTGTTGCCTATAAAACAATGCACATTGCCTGACTGTTCTGCTGATCAGGGCCGCCTTCAGGGCATCACAAGGGGGACTACTGTATGGGGCCCAAGTGAATCTGTGACCCAGCAAACAGTGCCACACATGGGCTGCCCATTAATGTTGTGAGAGGTCGGGGCGGAGCAAGATGGCCGCCTGAGCAGACGTATAGAGAAGAGCTGCTGCTCTCAAACTTCCAGCCGTCATATACCAGCGGGCACCAAGCGCTAATTTTGCCTCCCTAACGGGACGCTCAACCCTCCTGCACCCACCCTGCCATGTCCAGACGGAAGAAAGCGGACACAGGCCATTTTGCCTGCCAAACAGAAGAATAAAGCCATACAGACGATCATGGCGGACTGTGCTACCAACACGGAAGACAGCATAGGGGCTCTGGAGTTAATGGACGCAATCCGAACATGCCAAACTACAGTCACGAACAAGCTGGACCATCTGGAGGCCAAATTTGCCTTAATCCAGGAAGACGTATCTGCAATACGCCAGCGGGTCGCGGGCGCGGAGACCAGAATCAGCGACCTGGAAGACTCCTCCGCAAACCACAGTCTTTCCATAAGGGATTTACAGGCAGAGGTAAAGGCACTGAAAGCTAGAGCCGAAGACTCCGAAAATCGGAACAGGCGCAGTAATGTCAGGCTCCTGGGGCTGCCAGAGGGAGCAGAGGGAAACGACCCGGTGAAGTTCGTAGAAAACCTGCTCAAAGACATCATGCCTGAAGCTCCATTTACGCCCTTTATGGCAGCAAAACGAGCACACCGCATGCCCTCTACCCCTAGCCCACCGGGCGCACCACCACGCACCTTCATTTTTAAAATGCTGCACTTCAGAGACCGAGATGTTATTCTTCAAGAATCCCGCAAACTGGGGTCTGTCACCTACCAGAATGCACAGCTTCAGTTCTTCCCGGATTTCTCTGTGGAAACACAGAAACAAAGAAGATCCTTTCAAGCAGTGAAAAAACGCCTCCGAGACCAAGAGATCCAATACTCTATGCTGTTCCCGGCCAGGTTAAAAGTGATTTATGGCGACACCACACGATTTTTCACGCTCCCAGAAGATGCCATGAAATGGCTGGACAAGCTACCGAAGTAACTACAACCGTGAGTAGGCTCCTCTCCCTCCTCCTCGCCCCTCGTGGCCTGAGCACTTCGCTTCTGTCATGGCCCCATCTATGACCCCAGCACTTATGCACCCCCTTTACAAGAAGAGGAACATGCCACTACCCTGGTTTGAAGGGCACACGCACTAACTCTCCTCGGGTAACTACGAACTCTGGCTGCCCTAAGACGAAGGGGCGACGCAGGCCTCATCATTCCACCTGTATAATGCTATGCTACTTTACTTTACACCCGACTGTACCTACACAGCCGACCTTTTGGCCTCACTATAATCGCCCCGAGACTTAAGATCAGGTCCAACACGACAACACCTCCTGATGGGAGATGGCGCACTTACAACCCGGTCCTATATGGCAGGGGACTCTCTTTGTGACACGCGGAAAAGCTAACGGATTCTGAACATAACTGTCTGTAATGTATCCAAGCTGTCATAGTACCTGTAATGGAAGTATGCTGATGTACTAGAAAGGGGATGGGGTCTGTAAATATCGGTCTGGCTCCAAAATTTGGAGTCCACAATGAGCCTTCAGAATACGAATATCCGCCGATATATGTATATACTGATCTGTATAATTCTCACACTGAAGCCTTACTACCAACAACCTAGCAACACTATTTCTAGCTTAGGCCTATGTTGTACAGCTGGGGCCGAAGCGGGGGGCTTGGGGGGGAGGGGGAGAGGTTTAGATCCACCGGCAGGGTGGGGGGATGGGGGGTGTCATGTAATACCCGACGCTCAATAATGCATTGCCCAATTATAAGGATAGAGCAAGCTCTCAGGGTAGGGAAGATATCCCCAACTCTCTGTCATCGGTGATAGAGGGCGGGATTAACATCATCTTTGCACATTGTTCCCCCTACACAGGCATAGCTTAGTGTAGAGGGTGGTTGTTAGGGATCCAAGCTATCTTAGTTCTACAAGAATAGCGGGGTGGGCTAAGGGAAGGGACAAGTAACACTCAGGATGAGATATAACCCATGTTTTTGTTTTTTCTCTCCTACTTTAGGTGTTATAATTTCGGTTTTAAATTTCTTTTGTGTGGCAATCCTGGACAGACCATGTGCTCGGCAGTTTGCGCCCTGTGCTGCTCGCAATTACCCGCAGATAGAGACATCAGTAGGTCTGACCTTCATTACTTTGTTCAATATATATACAAATGTCAGCTAAAGTTATATTTTGGAATGTAAGGGGTCTTAACTCGGCAATCAAAAGGTCATTAGTTTTTAACTACCTCCGCAGCTACAACCCTGATATCTGTATACTTGTTGAGACGCACTTGCACGGCAGTAAAGTCATGTCTCTTAAAAAGCCATGGGTGGGATACTATTACAACGCTACCTATTCCACTTATTCAAGAGGGGTATCTATCCTGGTGCGTAAAACCCTGCCATTCCAGCTGCTACACGCCCACTCTGATGGTATGGGTAGATACGTTATCTTACACTCCAGGATACATAGAGAGGAGTTAGTTTTTGTTGGGTTGTATAACCCTCCCCCAGCCAATCTGGAAATGCTTAGTGAGATTATGACGTATACCTCAAAACTTCACACCACTAACATCCTTCTGTGTGGCGACTTCAATATGGTCCTCTCACCCTCTGCAGATCGCCTGACACCCAACCCTAGGGACTCCCTGCACCTAAAAGCATGGGCCCAATCCTTTAACTTACTGGACATGTGGAGCTTACAGAACCCAGATCAAGTGGGATTCACATGTCATTCATCCTCTTACCACTCACTGTCTAGGATTGATTTTGCACTAGCTACCCTCCCCCCCCCCCCCCCCCCCCCATGGCCAAACAGATAGGCCATATTAAATTGCTACCGAGAGGAATATCAGACCATACACCACTTGAAGTCAAAATACTGTTTTCTAGACCACACGCCCGTCCTTTATGGAAACTTTCTGCCAGCTGGATTACACATGACTTTGTTAGTTTAGCGATGCGACCTCATTTGGAAGAGTACTGGGTTCACAATGGCCGTTCGGCAGACCCCTCAGTGGTATGGGATTTCTATAAAGCCGTTACAAGAGGGCACTATATTAAAACTATTAATGAAGCCAGAGTCCAGGACAGGATCTACCTCACGAGAGCTGAACAAGAGGCAGCCTCCGCTGAAGCCGATCATATCTCCCTTAAAACAAACGCTTCATATGCAAAGTGGCAAATATCCCTTACACATCTCAAAGATAGACAGAAACAGGCCTCCTCTAAAATTGAGTCAGCTAGACAACTCCGTATATATGAACAAGGAGACAGAACCGGGAAACTATTAGCGTACCTAATAGGGGAAGAAAAACCCTCCTTCCATATTGGGGCTATTAAAAATGAACAAGGGGAGACACTCACGGATGCACCAAGCATTAATGCAGAATTCTCAAAATACTACCAGTCTCTTTATACCTCCCACACTTCCTACCATCCAGAACAACTCCATGCCTTTCTGGCCACATTTCACCTTCCGCAGGTATCTGCTGAAGATAGAGTTTTCCTGGAGGCAGATATCTCGGAGGGTGAGATTCGAGGAGTCATTAAAAGCTTACCAAATGCAAAGTCCCCGGGTACAGACGGATTTCCGCCAGAATTCTATAAACAATATAAGAAACAAATTGCGCCTCGTCTCAAAGAGGTCTTTAAACATGCCCTGGAAAAAAATACCCTCCCACAATCTATGAGAGAAGCACTTATCACAATCCTGCCCAAAAAAGGCAAAGACCCGCTTCTCTGTTCCTCCTACAGGCCAATTTCCCTATTAAATCAGGACTACAAAATTCTCGCAAAAATTCTCTCCATTAGAATTAACACTCTCATTACAAAACTGATACATCCGGACCAGTCTGGCTTCATACCTGGAAAAGGTACAGACATAAATATCAGAAGACTTATGACTAATCTCTCTTTAACTCATGACAACTCTAAAGCACGGATCATTGTATCCCTAGATGCCGAAAAGGCTTTCGATGCAGTGGAGTGGACATTTCTTTGGGAAACCCTTCTAAAATTTGGCTTCGGCACCGAATTTGTCGACTGGCTTAGGATCCTCTACACTGCACCGGAGGCCAGAGTAGGCACTGGTCTGGATGTATCAAAACCATTTAACTTATTTCGGGGTACGAGGCAGGGTTGCCCCCTGTCACCCACATTATTTGCATTAGCAGTCGAGCCCCTGGCCAGTCTACTTCGCTCCAACGACCTCATAAAAGGCCTTCAGTTTGGGGAACGCATAGAGAAGCTGTCACTATATGCAGATGACATCCTCCTGTACCTAGCAGATTCAGGCCCTTCCTTGACTGCAGCACTAAATACCATTCAGGAATTTGGTAGGTTTTCAGGTTTTAAAGTGAACTGGGAAAAGTCGCTAATCCTTCCACTAGACAACCAAATACCAGTTACCCCTAGCTCCACCCCACTCCAATGGGTGTCCGAGTTCACTTACCTTGGGATTAAAATCACTAGAAACCCCAAAGACTACCGTCAGCTTAACCTTGATCCGGTCCTCTCCAAACTCAAAACTAAGTGCAGGGCATGGCAAACTCTCCCATTAACGCTAGTAGGTAGACTTAATGCTATAAAAATGAACATGTTACCCAAATTCCTTTAATTTTTCCGTAATTCTCCAGTCCCAATCCCAACTCAGTACTTTAAAGAAATCCATAAAGCCATTACATCCTTTCTATGGTTCCCCAAGTCCCCAAGGATAGCTCTCCCCTCCTTACAACTAGACCAATATCAAGGCGGTCTTGGACTGCCTGATTTTGAAAGGTACTATTGGGCCTCTGCTCTGGTATCCGCCAGGTGGTGGTTTGAACAATCAGCACAAAATCCAGCAACGGCCTTAGAAGCAGAAATTATGGGTTCCTTCACAGCCCTTTCCAGCCTCCCATTCCGAGGAAGCAAACACATCCCCCGGGCAACACCTAACATGCTGATGACGGTACAGGTTTGGGAGAAAGTGAGCAACTTATCCATCCAATCAGGTCAGATATCACCCTTTACCTCCCTCTGGAACAACCCCTCTATTCCAGAATTTCTTACTATTCCAGACCCCAAAATCTGGGCAGATCACAGGATTTATAAACTTATTGACATAATAGACGATAACACACTTAAAGAGGAGCTGTTAGGTATAAGGTCTCAGAGAAAATAAACACATATATCAGTAGCTAAAGATTGGCTGTACTTACATTACATATGCATTTTACTGTCCACGTTTGGATTTCACAGAATTTGTATATAGTATATGCAGAGATAGATGCTCCTGACAGCTCATGGCAGGCTCCATGTTTTTCTGTCAAATGTGTCGTCATGTCCTGCCTGCTTCCTGATCACAGAAAAGCTCGTACTGAATAACACAGTGTGCAGTGAATATTAATGAGCCATGTGGCTAGGAACAATAGCTGACTCCTGCAGTGTACTCTGCCCGGAGATTTATCAGTGCTACGCGCTGGACTGATTACAAGCTGCTGTAACGTCTCATTAGCAGCCGAGGGGAGGGCCCCAGAATGCTTTGCAGTATAGTATGCGGCGTGCGTCCTCTTGGGTCTAATTAGCTTTGCTGATAAGCACACATCAAAGGTAAGAGAGATTTTTATCTTCACTAATGCCTTTCTGGCTTCCTTCTAAACTGTTTAACACAGGAGAATAGAGGTTTACATTAGCTTCTGCAGCCTGACAGTTACTCTTTAAACCTTTTCCTGTCCTAAAGCGTGAGTTCCACCTCCCAAATCATATGCAATTCCGCTACTTACAACTGAAGCATGCTTTCAATGCCCAATTTCTCTCACAAAGAAGGCAACTACTCTTACAATCCCATACCGCTGAGGGGGAAATAGCTAAAACTGGGTTAGAACATGTGGTCTCAGTGCTCTACAAAACCTTCCCATACAGGGGGCAATCCAATGTTACTAAACTCTATCAAAAATGGAAAAGGGACATACCAACACTCACAGAGGAGGTTTTGGGCACGGTCCTGGGATATTATGTTACCACCAACGCATCTGCTCGGGACAAACTTATCGCTTTTAAATTTTTACATAGGAGCTACCTATCTCCAGCCCGCCTGGAAAAATTCGACCCCAATTCTCAAGGGGCATGCAATAGATGTGGCCACCTTCATGCTGATTTTTTTCATACAACTTGGCAATGTCCCCAAGTCCAATTATACTGGTCCCAAATACATGCAGAACTACAAGGTGTCTTCTGGTTGTCCTTGGACCTTGCCCCCGGCCCCATGTTACTGGGTTATGTAGCAGATGAGGTACTCTCCACGCACAAGATGCTGGCATTTCGAACCCTTATCTCTTACTTTCGGAAAATGATCATACTGAATTGGAACAAGCCCCTACCCCCGAAAAAGAATGATTGGGTATCACTGGTACATAAAGAACTAGTCATACTAAAACAGGTGTACCACAATCGTAAATGCCGGAAAAAATTTACAAAGGTTTGGTCGTGCTGGACCTCTTACCATAAGCTACATCTAGACGACTGAATCACTAGATATAAAAATCCAATACTAAATCAAGCAACAGGCAGGGGAGCACATGGTCGGTCTAGGAGGGACCGGGCTCAGCAAGATTGCTGGTTCTGAACCCTCGGACTACTGGCCCTCTTATCAGGGCAGTTGTGTCATAGGAGCTATATGCCACAAATGTTAAATGTTATTGTTATGCAATTGTTACAATGTATTGTTGTATTACTATGTACAATTTAAAAAAAAATAAAAATTATTCTTTCAAAAAAAAAATGTTGTGAGAGGTGCTGAGAGGCTCATCCAGGAGTCACCAAAGTCCGTTATGCTAGGAATACACAATGAGATTTTTCAGTCGATTTACTGTCCGATCTTATTACCGATCGATTTTCTTACCATTTCTTATCAATTTCCATTCACTTCTATGAGAAAGTGATCAGAAAAACGATCGAAAAAAAGATCGGACATGTTGGAAATTATTGAACCATCTATCTGCTGAAAAAATGTATGGTGTATTCCCAGCATAAGTGATTAAAGGAAACCTGAGACAAATGGGAGAAAAGGATTTTTACTTATCTGAGGCTCCTTCCAGCCCCCTGTAGTCCATCAGCTACCTTGATACCCTTGCTGTCCCATCTGTTGAGCTCCTGTGAAGTCCGCACAATCCAGCTGGGTTGCAGGGCTCTGCACATGCATTGTTCTGTGCTGCACGACTCCTCCATTATGCTCCCATAGCTGGGAACATTCTGCACAAGTGCAGTTACAGTCTTAATGAACTGAGCATGCGCAGAATGCTTTCAGCCATGGAGTGTATGCAAAGCTGACGCACAGACATTAGCGTGTTCAGGCCTTCAAAGATTGTGATTTGCCATGTGGGGGCAGATGGGAGTAAGGGGGGCCCAGTAGGTTTGCCCAGTATGGGGCCCAAAGATTTCTGATGGGGACCCTGCTGCTAAATAGAGATGGCCCGAACAGTTCGACCGTGAACCGATTTGTGCGAACTTCGGTGGTTCGCGTTCGTGGTGAACCGCAAACTATATGCGAGTTCGATCCGCCCCCTACACTACATCATTAGGGTCAACTTTGACCCTCTAAATCACAGTCAGCAGACACAGGGTAGCCAATCAGTCTAAAATTGAAAATTGCACAAAAGGTGGATCAGCGCAACACCAGGCCGCCTCCGAATGGCCTCCAATCAGAGGTGCGCTGAGCCCCCCCAGAAACTACAAGCGCACCTTGAACCCAAACGGAAGCTCTGCATATACACCAAAAGCATGGCTGTTAAGTGGGAGCAGCTGACCAAAAACGAATTAAATTAGTACATAGCAAGGAAATGAACAGCGCTACTTAAAAACAGGCAAGTGCCTACCTGCAAAAGAGTGCAAGCCCCACTTGTGGGATATAATACACACCGAGCATACAGGTTAGGATTTAGTTAGTGTTAGGCCCCTCCCATGGAGGATCGACTTCTTCGCAGTGGGAGGGACGAGTACTTAATAGGTTGCATGCAAGCTGTTACAGGAAACTAACATCCTCCTCTAGTGGTAGACAGGTCATGTGTATGCTCGGTGTGTATTATATCCGACAAGTGGGGCTTGCACTCTTTTGCAGGTAGGCACTTGCCTGTTTTTAAGTAGCGCTGTTCATTTCCTTGCTATGAGCCAATCAGTCTACACTACCTCTTGGAGCCCCCCCCCCCTTATAAAAGGGAGGCAGCGTCAGCCTTTTCACTCACTCGTGTGGCTGCAGTAATTAGAGAAGGGAGAGAACCTGCTGTAGACATAGGGAAAGCTTAGTTAAGCTCTTGTGTTAGGCTTGTTAGCTTGCTCCTTGCTGATACTTATTGCTAAAAAGCACCCCAAAACAGCTCTTTTGAGAGCTAATGTTGTTCTTGTGATCTTTTTTTTGTGTGTGTGTGTCCCACAGACACTTGTGTTGCATATACAGCCCTGTCAGTCAGTCGTAGCTGGCCTTTGCCCCCTTGGTAACTCCTACTGTGCCACTGTCAGGCCCAGCACATTCAGTGACTACCTGTGTGTGTGACAGCTGCACATTTGTAATACCAATCACTGCATACCTACCTGTTCAGTGCACCTACCTATGTGAGCGCACACAGTGTTATATACCACCAGTCACTGCACCTGTTCACGGTACCTGTGTGTGTGACAGCTGCACATTTGTAATACCAATCACTGCATACCTACCTGTTCAGAGCACCTACTTATGTGAGTGCACGCAGTGTTATATACCACCAGTCACTACACCTCTTCACGGAACCTGTGTGTGTGACAGCTGCACATTTGTAATACCAATCACTGCATACCTACCTGTTCAGTGCACTTACCTACATGAGCGCATGCAGTGTTATATTATATACCAATCACTGCACCTGTTCACGGTACCTGTGTGTGTGACAGGTGCACATTTGTAATACCAATCACTGCATACCTACCTGTTCAGTGCACCTACCTACGTGAGCGCACGCAGTGTTACATACCACCAGTCACTGCACGACCGGGCGGGATGACGTCGCCTACGTCATGGACGTCGTGACGTCAGAAGGAGTTCCCATCCACCCCTCAACGCTGCCTGGCACTGATTGGCCAGGCTGCACAAAAGGTCGGGGAGGGGGGGGGGGGCTGCGCGGCACGGCGGGCAGCGGCGGATCGGCGGCGAGCGGCGGCGATTGGAAGTTACACGCAGCTAGCAAAGTGCTAGCTGCGTGTAACAAAAAAAAAATTATGCAAGTCGGCCCACCAGGGCCTGAGAAATCCTACTGCGCGATATACCCCGAGCTCAGCTCGGGATTATCGCCCAGGAGGTTAAGGCCGCTATAATAATTTTTCTGGTGTGTGTACATGCCTGCCTAATTTTTCTGGCTGCACTGCAGCTGCAACAACAAAACAAAAGGCATGTACATGTGTCAATTTCCCTTCGTAATCGTTACCTTGCCATGGTGAAGGGGCATGCGTATCACAATGAAGCAATGACCGCCGGCTATATGAGTGTCTCCGGGAAGGGGGGGGGGAACACCCAAGATAATAAGGTCGTTGCTTCATTGTGCACAGACTAAATTCGATCAGCTGGACAGTCACTGTTCTGTCATTGAGCTACCTCAGCCCGGCGACCATATGGGTTGATGTATACACATGCAAGATGTTTTAAAGCACTTTAGGCCTCCAATTTAGCATGCAATGTGATTTCTGCCCTTAAAACGCTGCTGTGCGTCAAATCTGGATTTTTCCCAGGGACTTTTGGCATGTATCCCACTCATCCATGCAAAAAACTCATGTGTTAGAACCCTTGAAACAATTTTCCATCACTTTTGTGGCCAGCATTAATGTTTCTAGTTTTCAAAGTTCGCCTCCCCATTGAAGTCTATTGCAGTTTGCAAAAGTTTGCGAGATTCAAACCTTTCGCGTAAGTTCGTGTTCGAGGTTCGCAAACCGAAAATCGGAGGTTTGAGCCATCTCTACTGCTGATCCTCTGTCTGTAAGACTTGTAACCATAGACCCTAAACAAGCATGAAGATCACACGTTTCTGACAAAAATCTGACTGGATTAGCTGCATGTTTGTTTCAGGTGTGTGGTTCAGTCACTACTGATGCAACAATGATCATCAGGACTGCCAGCTAACTGGTATTGTTTAAAAGGAAATAGATATGGCAGCCTCAATATCCCTCTCACTTCAGGTGTCCTTTAACCACTTATATTTACTGTGCAATGGTAGTCTCCATTAGATTTTTTTTGTTAAATTCACTTGTAAACGTAACATATTTCTGAAAACTGGCCACAAGATGTCACTATAACCAAACACACAAGTTAGAGAATTCAGAAGCAATGGCAAAATCTCACTAGCATCTACTTAGTGATAAGACATGTGAAAACTTATGTAAAAACAGCAATGGGTATGGTAAATGTCAGTTCACTAAAGAACCTGATATTATTAATTTTATGGTTTATATTCAACAACAGCATCCCTAGCGGCAGCCATTATGATCCTTGTCAGATTAAGTCCAACATCAGGAGCTGGGAGGAATAATGGTTTGGGAAGGATTGAAGGTATTTTATTGATAAGGTTTGAAAATATCTCCTTGGAGAAAATTCAGGAAAAAAGTTAATAGGCTATGGACCTAATGCAGGAAACAGCATTGATATTGCCGTGCACAGACACGCAGAGCAATATTACCATTACTACCGGCACTATGTACAGTGAGTTACCCAATAAGCGTGACCCGCGGTACTCGACTAGTGTGACCATTGTTAAGGTAATGTGCAATATTAATGGTAATGTATATTAGTAATGGGCATAACTATAGCAATGGTTGCGCTAGTTGCAGGGGCGGCTCTAGCCATTTTGTCACTCCAGGCGAGAAAGCCTGTGGAGCCCCCCTCCCCCGTGTGGTGCCCCATGATGAAAATAATTGTAACGCAGCAATGTTTCACCGTAAAATAATCCTGACGCAGCAATGTTTCACCGTAAAATAATCGTAACGCAGCAATGTTTCACCGTAAAACATTCATAACGCAGCAATGATTCACTTAAAATAATCGTAATGCGGCAATCTTTCACCAGAAAATAACCATAACGCAGCAATGATTCACCATAGAATGATCATAACTCAGCAATGATTCACCATAAAATAACCATAACGCAGCAATGATTAATGTAGGCAGCGTTCACCAGAAAATAATCGTAATGTAGGCAGCGTTCACCAGAAAATAATCCTAATGCGGCCAGCGTTCACCAGAAAATAATCGTAATGTGGGCAGCGTTCACCAGAAAATAATCGTAATGCGGCCAGAGTTCATCAGAAAATAATCGTAATGCAGCCAGTGTTCACCAGGAAATAATCGTAATGCGGCCAGCGTTCACCAGGAAATAATCGTAATGCGGCCAGCGTTCACCAGGAAATAATCACACTGGTCCCTAGTGCGGCACACGTAGTGTTGGGCGAACACCTAGATGTTCGGGTTCGCGAACGTTCGCCGAACATAGCCGCGATGTTTGGGTGTTCGCGCCGAACTCCGAACATAATGGAAGTCAATGGGGACCCGAACTTTCGTGCTTTGTAAAGCTTCCTTACATGCTACATACCCCAAATTAGCAGGGTATGTGCACCTTGGGAGTGGGTACAAGAGGGAAAAAAAAAATTGAAAAAGAGCTTATAGTTTTTGAGAAAATTGATTGTAAAGTTTCAAAGGAAAAACTGTCTTTTAAATGTGGAAAATGTCATGTTTCTTTGCACAGGTAACATGCTTTTTTTCGCCATGCAGTCATAAATGTAATACAGAGAAGAGGTTCCAGGAAAAGGGACCGGTAACGCTAACCCAGCACCAGCAGCAGCACACGTGATGGAACAGGAGGAGGCGCAGGAGGAGAAGGCCACGCTTTGTGAGACACAACAACCCAGGCCTTGCATGAGGACAAGAAGCGTGCGGATAGCATGCTTTGTACCGCCATGCAGTCATAAATGTAATAAAGATAAGTGGTTCAATAAACAGGGACCACGCGGCAACGCTAACCCAGCAGCAGCAGACGTGATGGAACAGGAGGAGGCGCAGGAGGAGAAGGCCACGCTTTGTGAGACACAACAACCCAGACCTTGCATGAGGTACCGCCATGCAGTCATAAATGTAATAAAGATAAGTGGTTCAATAAACAGTGACCACGCGGCAACGCTAACCCAGCAGCAGCAGACGTGATGGAACAGGAGGAGGCGCAGGAGGAGAAGGCCACGCTTTGTGAGACACAACAACCCAGGCCTTGCATGAGGACAAAAAGCGTGCGGATAGCATGCTTTGTACCGCCATGCAGTCATAAATGTAATAAAGAAAAGTGGTTCAATAAACAGGGACCACGCGGCAACGCTAACCCAGCAGCAGCAGACGTGATGGAACAGGAGGAGGCGCAGGAGGAGAAGGCCACGCTTTGTGAGACACAACAACCCAGGCCTTGCATGAGGACAAGAAGCGTGCGGATAGCATGCTTTGTACCGCCATGCAGTCATAAATGTAATAAAGAAAAGTGGTTCAATAAACAGGGACCACGCGGCAACGCTAACCCAGCAGCAGCAGACGTGATGGAACAGGAGGAGGCGCAGGAGGAGAAGGCCACGCTTTGTGAGATACAACAACCCAGGCCTTGCATGAGGACAAGAAGCGTGCGGATAGCATGCTTTGTACCGCCATGCAGTCATAAATGTAATAAAGAAAAGTGGTTCAATAAACAGGGACCACGCGGCAACGCTAACCCAGCAGCAGCAGACGTGATGGAACAGGAGGAGGCGCAGGAGGAGAAGGCCACGCTTTGTGAGACACAACAACCCAGGCCTTGCATGAGGACAAGAAGCGTGCGGATAGCATGCTTTGTACCGCCATGCAGTCATAAATGTAATAAAGATAAGTGGTTCAATAAACAGGGACCACGCAGCAACGCTAACCCAGCAGCAGCAGACGTGATGGAACAGGAGGAGGCGCAGGAGGAGAAGGCCACGCTTTGTGAGACACAACAACCCAGGCCTTGCATGAGGACAAGAAGCGTGCGGATAGCATGCTTTGTACCGCTATGCAGTCATAAATGTAATAAAGATAAGTGGTTCAATAAACAGGGACCACGCGGCAACGCTAACCCAGCAGCAGCAGACGTGATGGAACAGGAGGAGGCGCAGGAGGAGAAGGCCACGCTTTGTGAGACACAACAACCCAGGCCTTGCATGAGGACAAGAAGCATACGGATAGCATGCTTTGTACCGCCATGCAGTCATAAATGTAATAAAGATAAGTGGTTCAATAAACAGGGACCACGCGGCAACGCTAACCCAGCAGCAGCAGACGTGATGGAACAGGAGGAGGCGCAGGAGGAGAAGGCCATGCTTTTTGAGACACAACAACCCAGGCCTTGCATGAGGACAAAAAGCGTGCGGATATAGCAGCAATGCTTTTTGCCGCCATGCAGTCATAAATGTAATACAGATGAGAGGTTCAATAAACAGGGACCGGAAACGCTACACCATCCCAGATGTTCATTGGTCATGTTACTTGGTTGGGGTCCTGGAGTGTTGCGTAGTCATTTCCAATCCAGGATTGATTCATTTTAATTTGAGTCAGATGGTCTGCATTTTCTGTGGAGAGGCCGATACGCCGATCTGTGACGATGCCTCCGGCAGCACTGAAACAGCGTTCCGACATAACGCTGGCTGCCGGGCAAGCCAGCACCTCTATTGCGTACATTGCCAGTTCGTGCCAGGTGTCTAGCTTCGATACCCAATAGTTGAAGGGTGCAGATGGATTGTTCGACACAGCTACGTCATCTGACATGTAGTCCTTGACCATCTTCTCCAGGCGATCGGTGTTGGAGGTGGATCTGCACGCTTGCTGTTCAGTGGGCTGCTGCTGCATGGGTGTCAGAAAATTTTCCCACTCCAAGGACACTGCCGATACCATTCCCTTTTGGGCACTAGCTGCGGCTTGCGTTGTTTGCTGCCCTCCTGGACGTCCTGGGTTTGCGGAAGTCAGTCTGTCGGCGTACAACTGGCTAGAGGAGGGGGAGGATGTCAATCTCCTCTCTTAAGTCTCCACAAGGGCCTGCTGGTATTCTTCCATTTTGACCTGTCTGACTCTTTCTTCAAGCAGTTTTGGAACATTGTGTTTGTACCGTGGATCCAGAAGGGTATAAACCCAGTAATTGGTGTTGTCCAGAATGCGCACAATGCGTGGGTCACGTTCAACGCAGTCTAGCATGAATTGAGCCATGTGTGCCAGAGTCCTACCAGAATCCTCATCATCCTCTTGTGAGCGTTGTGATAGTTGTTGTGATGCATCATAGTCGTCACCTTCCTCCTGGTCTGCTTCTGCTGACCATTCGCGCTGAATTGTGGAAGTCCAACGTGCACCGCTCTGGCCCTCGTCAGTGGTGGCATGAAATTCCTGCTCCAACTCCAGCTGTTCCTCCTCCTCTTCTTCGTCATAGCTGCTGGGGCCAGCGTTCCCTGATGAGGATGGCCTGATGTTGGTACCATCACGCTGATCGTTTTCTCCTTCAGATTCCCCCAGTTGCATCATGACAGCTGTTTCCTTGATTTTCAACATTGACCTCTTCAGTAAACACAGCAGTGGTATGGTAATGCTGACTGAAGAGTTGTCACTGCTCACAAGCAACGTGGATTGCTCAAAATTTTGGAGGACTTGGCAGAGGTCCAACATGTTGGCCCAATCGGATCCACAGAAGCTTGGCAGCTGTCCGGATGCGCCTCGGTACTGCGCCGTCATTTACTGGACCACTGCACTCTTCTGCTCACAAAAGCGGGCTAGCATGTGCAGCGTAAAATTCCAGCGCGTAGGGACATCACACAGCAAGCGATGGTGGGGGAGATTGAAGCGCTCCTGCATCTTGGCGAGTGCCCCCGAAGCAGTACTGGAATTTCTACAATGTTTGGCCACTCGACACACCTTCAACAGAAGATCGGCCACGCCTGGGTATGTCCTCAGCAGGGGCGTAGCAATAGGGGTTGCAGAGGTAGCGACCGCATCGGGGCCCTTGGGCCAGAGGTGCCCCATGGGGCCCTTCTTCAACCAAAGCATTAGCTGTTTATTGGTCCTGTGGTGGTAATAATCACCTCTATAGATGCTTTGAATCGTAGTAATCATTAACAAACTGTTCCCCATCCGATTCTTGCACCTCTAATACTATGTATGACCAAGGCAGGTTTTGTTGCGCCGTATCAAGTGTTATATATAGAGTGCTGGGAGGGGCCCCATGTAAAACTCGCACCGGGGCCCATAGCTCCAAAGCTACGCCACTGGTCCTCAGGAACCGCTGAACTACTAGGTTCATCACGTGCGCCAGGCAAGGGATGTGTGTCAGCTTAGCCAACCTTAAAGTGACTCTGTAACAAAAATTACAACGTTTTTTCTACCATCCTACAAGTTCCTAAACCTATTCTAATCTGTTCTAGCTCACTGCAGCTCTTTCTACTATAACCATCTCTGTAATAAATCAATGTATCTTTCCCCTGTCAGACTTGTCGGCCTGTGTCTGGAAGGCTGCCAAGTTCTTCAGTGTTGAACTGTTCCTCTATGCACACTCCAGTGTGTGTTTTATTTACATAAGCCAGCAGCTTCTCTGCTATCTTATCAGTGACAGAAGAGAGCTGGATAAAAATCCTCCTCTGGAGGCTGTGAAAGGAGCTGGTCTGTCACATACTGAGGAATTAACGACATAGGCAGAGCTGTCTGCAGGAAGCCTGTAATGTTCAGTGCATGAGAGAAGCTGGGGACAGAAGGTAAACACACACAAGTGATCTCTTGAGATTCAGAAGTAAGGCTGTATACAGCCTGCTTGTGTATGGATGTATTTTCTATGTGTGGACATGCTGTACATCAACCTACTTCCTGTTTTGGTGGCCATTTTGTTTGTTTATAAACAAACTTTTAAAAACTGTTTTTGACTACTTTTAATGCGGTGGGGAGCGGTGAAATTGTGACAGAGGGTAATAGGAGATGTCCCCTAACACACTGGTATGTTTACTTTTGTGCGATTTTAACAATACAGATTCTCTTTAAAGCGCGAATGAGATTACTCCCATTATCACACACAACCATGCCCGGTTTCAGGTCCAGCGGTGCCAGCCACAAATCCGTCTGTTCCTTTATTCCCTTCCAAATTTCCTCCCCTGTGTGCTGCTTATCCCCAAGGCAGATCAGCTTCAGCAACGCTTGCTGACGCATGCCAACAGCTGTGCTGCACTGCTTCCACGATCCTACTGCTGCTGGGTTAGCGTTTCCGGATGAGGTACAGCTTTGAGATGCGTTGGAGGAGAAGGAGTCAGAGAGGTAGGTGCTGCTGTTGTTATCCAGTGGGAGGGACGGCGGTGCAGCTGTTTGCGGCGTGGGCAACACCCGCGCCGTAGCAGGTGAGGAATCGCTGCCAGGCTCCACAAGGTTCACCCAGTGCGCGGTAAGGGAGATGTATCGACCCTGGCCGAACGCACTCGTCCAGGTGTCAGTGGTGAGGTGAACCTTGCAGGCAACGGCATTCTTCAAGCTTCGGGTTATTTTGCTGACCACGTGCTCATGCAACTCAGGCACTGCAGAGCGCGCAAAGTGGTAGCGGCTGGGAACCACGTAACGTGGGATGGCCACTGACATCATGCCCTTGAAGCTGTTTGTCTCCACCACTCGATATGGCAGCATTTCGCAGGCCAGAAGCTTGGCTATGCTGGCTGTTACTGCCACGGCCCGGGGGTCATTTGCTGGCAATTTCCTCTTGCGATCAAACATCTCCGACACAGACAACTGAACCGTAGCGCTGCACACGGAAGGGCTGTTGGTTGTTGTGTTTGATGAACACTGGGAGACCTCAAGAGCACTACTCCGGAAAGTGACAGTGTCAGCGTCGTCTGATGTTTGTGAATGTTGTGAACCACGCAATGGCTGGGCTACTGCTGCTGCTGAGGCGGGTCTGGTGGTGAGTCTGGTGAACCCAAGGGAGGCAGTGTTGCTGGTACCCTGTCCTGCCGCGTTTGCCCACAGAGTGGGATGTTTGGATAGCATGTGGCGGCTCATGCTGGTGGTGGAGAGGTTGTTAATACTTTTCCCCCTGCTCAGGCGGGTCTTGCACACCTTGCAAATCGCCATGGTAACATCCTCAGTGCAGTCTTCAAAGAAAGCCCAGACTTTGGAGCACCTGCCTTGCTGGCGATTTCTGTTTGCTCCTCTTTTGCCTCTCACTTGAACTTCCACGCTTGTGGTGCCTGAAATTGCGCGCCGCCTACCTTGTGGCACAAGGCGAACTCGTGCAGCAGTGGGTTCTTCAACAGACTCATCTGTGCTGCTGCTACGACGGCGATGTTCTCGTTCACAAACAAAATCTGGGTCTCTGTCCACATTGTCCATACCCTCCTCTTCCATCTCCTGAAACTCGTCATATGTCATTGTGGGGGGCCGCCGCCGTGGAGTAGAGCTCCCCAGAACAACCTCTGCGCAGCTCACTCCAACGTCGTCTTCCAGATCTTGTCGGCCGACCTCCTGCAATTGCAACCCCTCCTGCCCAACTTGCTCTGGGATTTGGGTTTCCGAGTCCTCCTCGGACTCGCCTTGTATTTCAGTGCGCGGTGCATTTCCCACAGTTAATGGTTGTGAATCCGGGCACAACATTTCTGGCTGTTCCTCCATTGACCTTTGAAAGGTGGAAGTTTGTTGGGCTGGGAATAGCTCCTGCGAATACCCAATTGTGTCCTGAGGTAATTCATCGGACTGGTTATCTGGCAGTTGTGTGCGTGGTGTCGCTGCCGGTTGTGTCAGCTTTGTGCCCACTGGCTCCTTGTAACTGGCTGAGGACTCGGACCTCGTGCGTGATGTGCTGGTGCTGCTTAACCCACTGCTGGACGCTTGAGAGGTCATCCAAGTAATTATCTGGTCCTGTTCTTTTGGATTTGTGAGGGTTGTTGTCCTGGACAACATGGGCGGTATTGAGTGAGTTTTCTTGGGTGCTCCCCTGTGGCCTGTACGTGAACCGTCAGGGGAAACACCTCTTCCCTTGCCCCTCCCTCTTTCACCGGATTTCTTCCTCATTTCACTTATCCTTACAGTACACGCTGACTGGCAGCAGAACAGTGGCAGTACAGAAATGCTATACAGTACCACTATTCCCAGCAGCGACACAGAGCACAATGCTATACAGTGGCGGGTGAGCGGTGTACCACTATTCCCAGCAGCGACACAGAGCACAATGCTATACAGTGGCGGGTGAGCGGTGTACCACTATTCCCAGCAGCGACACAGAGCACAATGCTATACAGTGGCGGGTGAGCGGTGTACCACTATTCCCAGCAGCGACACAGAGCACAATGCTATACAGTGGCGGGTGAGCGGTGTACTACTATTCCCAGCAGACACAGAGTGGCAGTAAACAGAATGCTATATAGTGTGGCTGAACGAGGTACACAGAGTGGCAGTAAACAGAATGCTATATAGTGTTCCTGAGCGAGCGGTGTACTACTATTCCCAGCAGACACAGAACAGTAAACAGAATGCTATATAGTGTGGCTGAGTGAGGTACACAGAGTGGCAGTAAACAGAATGCTATATAGTGTGGCTGAGCGAGCGGTGTACTACTATTCCCAGCAGACACAGAACAGTAAACAGAATGCTATATAGTGTGGCTGAGCGAGGTACACAGAGTGGCAGTAAACAGAATGCTATATAGTGTGGCTGAGCGAGCGGTGTACTACTATTCCCAGCAGACACAGAACAGTAAACAGAATGCTATATAGTGTGGCTGAGCGGTGTACCACTATTCCCAGCAGCGACACACAGCACAATGCTATACAGTGGCGGGTGAGCGGTGTACCACTATTCCCAGCAGCGACACAGAGCACAATGCTATACAGTGGCGGGTGAGCGGTGTACTACTATTCCCAGAAGACACAGAGTGGCAGTAAACAGAATGCTATATAGTGTGGCTGAGCGAGGTACACAGAGTGGCAGTAAACAGAATGCTATATAGTGTGGCTGAGCGAGCGGTGTACTACTATTCCCAGCAGACACAGAACAGTAAACAGAATGCTATATAGTGTGGCTGAGCGGTGTACCACTATTCCCAGCAGCGACACAGAGCACAATGCTATACAGTGGCGGGTGAGCGGTGTACCACTATTCCCAGCAGCGACACAGAGCACAATGCTATACAGTGGCGGGTGAGCGGTGTACCACTATTCCCAGCAGCGACACAGAGCACAATGCTATACAGTGGCGGGTGAGCGGTGTACTACTATTCCCAGCAGACACAGAGTGGCAGTAAACAGAATGCTATATAGTGTGGCTGAGCGAGGTACACAGAGTGGCAGTAAACAGAATGCTATATAGTGTGGCTGAGCGAGCGGTGTACTACTATTCCCAGCAGACACAGAACAGTAAACAGAATGCTATATAGTGTGGCTGAGCGAGGTACACAGAGTGGCAGTAAACAGAATGCTATATAGTGTGGCTGAGCGAGCGGTGTACTACTATTCCCAGCAGACACAGAACAGTAAACAGAATGCTATATAGTGTGGCTGAGCGGTGTACCACTATTCCCAGCAGCGACACAGAGCACAATGCTATACAGTGGCGGGTGAGCGGTGGACCACTATTCCCAGCAGCGACACAGAGCACAATGCTATACAGTGGCGGGTGAGCGGTGTACTACTATTCCCAGCAGACACAGAGTGGCAGTAAACAGAATGCTATATAGTGTGGCTGAGCGAGGTACACAGAGTGGCAGTAAACAGAATGCTATATAGTGTGGCTGAGCGAGCGGTGTACTACTATTCCCAGCAGACACAGACCAGTAAACAGAATGCTATATAGTGTGGCTGAGCGAGGTACACAGAGTGGCAGTAAACAGAATGCTATATAGTGTGGCTGAGCGAGCGGTGTACTACTATTCCCAGCAGACACAGAACAGTAAACAGAATGCTATATAGTGTGGCTGAGCGAGGTACACAGAGTGGCAGTAAACAGAATGCTATATAGTGTGGCTGAGCGAGCGGTGTACTACTATTCCCAGCAGACACAGAACAGTAAACAGAATGCTATATAGTGTGGCTGAGCGGTGTACCACTATTCCCAGCAGCGACACACAGCACAATGCTATACAGTGGCGGGTGAGCGGTGTACCACTATTCCCAGCAGCGACACAGAGCACAATGCTATACAGTGGCGGGTGAGCGGTGTACTACTATTCCCAGAAGACACAGAGTGGCAGTAAACAGAATGCTATATAGTGTGGCTGAGCGAGCGGTGTACTACTATTCCCAGCAGACACAGAACAGTAAACAGAATGCTATATAGTGTGGTTGAGCGGTGTACCACTATTCCCAGCAGCGACACAGAGCACAATGCTATACAGTGGCGGGTGAGCGGTGTACCACTATTCCCAGAAGACACAGAGTGGCAGTAAACAGAATGCTATATAGTGTGGCTGAGCGAGCGGTGTACTACTATTCCCAGCAGACACAGAACAGTAAACAGAATGCTATATAGTGTGGCTGAGCGAGGTACACAGAGTGGCAGTAAACAGAATGCTGAGCGAGCGGTGTACTACTATTCCCAGCAGCGACACAATGACTGGGGGGACCCTGGCTAGCGTGGCTGGAGCGCGAACTACCCTGCCTGCCTACCCAAAGCTAAACCCACAGACAAATGGCGGAAATATGACGTGGTTCGGGTATTTATTTACCCGAACCACGTGACAGTTCGGCCAATCAGAGCGCGTTCGGGTCCGAACCACATGACCCGTTCGGCCAATCACAGCGCTAGCCGAACGTTCGGCCATGCGCTCTTAGTTCGGCCATGCGGCCGAACGGTTTGGCCGAACACCATCAGGTGTTCGGCCGAACTCGAACATCACCCGAACAGGGTGATGTTCTGCAGAACCCGAACAGTTGCGAACACTGTTCGCCCAACACTAGACTCACACGGTGCCTTCAAGCACGTGTGACAGGTGGAGGGCGGAGTTAGGGGCGGCGCCGCACGTATAGACAAACTAGCGTGTGGCAGTTCGCTCTGCACAGAGAGGGAGAGGGGGCGGACCAGTAGGCGGCACCAGGCACAGCCGGCTGCTCGCTCTGAAGGGAGAGGAAGGGGGCGGACCAGTAGGCGGCACCAGACACAGGCTGAGCTGCCTGTCACAGCCAGCGCTGACCTGATAGTGAAAAAAATAAACACAGCGCGGCGAAAGAGCGCCCACTTCCACCCACGGCGCTCTAGGCCAAAATTTATAGTTGCCTAGTGACAGAGACGGCCATGGCTAGTTGAGTATTGCTGCGGGTCATGCTAACAGCATAACTTGCGGTACACAGTGCCAATAGTAGGAGCAATATTGCCGTGTGATGTCTGTGCATGGCAATATCACTGTGGTTTCCTGCATCAGGCTCAATGTGCCCAAAGGTAGTCACTTGTGAATTATTCAATGATTAGAGATGGACTGAACGGTTCGCCGGCGAACGATTCCCGGCGAACTTCCGGTGGTTCGCAATCGCAGAGAACCGCAAACTTTTCTGGAAGTTCAGTTCGCCCCCATAATGCACCATTAGGGTCAACTTTGACCCTCTACAGCACAGTCAGCAGGCACATTGTAGCCAATTAGACTACACTCCCTCCTGGAGCCACTCCCCCCTTATAAAAGGCAGGCCATTATACTCACTTGTGTGCCTGCAGTAAATAGAGAAGGGACAGCTGCTGCTGCAGACTCTCATAGGGAAAGATTAGTTAGGCTCTTGTAGGCTTGTTAGCTTGCTCCTTGCTGATTCTTATTGCTAAAATTGCACCCCACAACAGCTCTTTTGAGAGCTAATTTTGTTCTTGTGATCTATTTTATTTTTTTCTCTGTGTGTCCCACAGACACTTGTGTTGCATAGACACCCTTGATAATTCTTACTGTGTGTGTGCCACTGCCAGGCCCAGCACATTCAGTGACTACCTATGTGTGTGACAGGTGCACATTGTAATATCCATTACTGCATATACCTACCTACCTGTTGTTCACAGTGCACCCACCTACCTAAGTGAGCGCACGCAGTGTCACTGTACCTGTCCGCTACCTGTCTGTGTGTGACAGGTGCACATTGTAATACCCATTACTGCCTATACCTACCTACCTGTTGTTCACAGTGCACCCACCCACCTAAGTGAGCGCACGCAGTGTCACTGTACCTGTCCGCTACCTGTCTGTGTGTGACAGGTGCACATTGTAATACCCATCACTGCATACACCTACCTGTTGTTCACAGTGCACCCACCTCATCACTGCATATACCTACCTGTTGTGTTCAGTGCACCCACCTACCTACGTGAGTGTACGCACTGTGATATACCACTCTGTGTATACCTGTTAGTTGCACCTGTGTTACTGCACATTGTATTAGTCAAGTCAGTGTATACCTTTCACTTTATCCCCCCCCCCCCCCCGATATGGACACAACGGACAAAACAGGCAGAGGTAGAGGCAGACCCAGTGGAAGGCCACCCGGCAGGTCTGTGCGAGGGCTTGTTGATGTGATTGTGTGCAGCCCTCGACCAAAGTACAGTGCTCAGAAGAAGGAACGTCCCATCAACTCCCAAGATTGTCAGGACGTGGTTGACTATTTAACACAGAACACCTCATCTTCCGCAGCCACCAGCACTACTACAAGCACCACATCCGTTGAATTTGACACTTTGCAAGAGTTAATTGGTGGGCAATTAACTGATTCCCAGCCATTATTGTTACAACAAGATGAAGGCGCTAAGCAAGTTACACCACCTCATATGTCTGAGTTAGGCGGTGACACTATGGACGTAACATGTGAAGATGATGAAGTACCTGCTGTTGGTGCAGTTTTGAAGGTGTCTGAGGCAAGCGAAGCTGGGCAGGATGATTATGATGATAAGGATGATACGGATCCCACGTATGATCCCAATAGAGGAGATGAACAGGGGGACAGTTCAGAGGGGGAGTAAGAGAGGAGTAGGAGGAGACGAGTTTCTGAAAGAAGCATAGGGAGCTCGTCATCAGAAACAGCTGGTGGCAGTGTCCGGCGGCATGTATCGCCACCTATGTACAGCAAGCCAACATGCTCTTCAACGTCAGCTGCTGATGCCACCATAGTGCAATCACCCCAGGGGGGCCCAGCGGTTTGGAAATTTTTTGATGTGTCTCCCTCAGATCAGAGCAATGCCATCTGTTGTCTCTGCCTCCAAAAATTGAGCCGTGGAAAGGCCAACACTCACGTAGGGACAAGTGCCTTATGAAGGCACATGGAGAAAAGGCACAAACTGCAATGGGAAGAGCACCTGAGCAAAAGCAGCACACAAAAGAAAAGCCACCCTCCTTCTCCTCTTCCTCCTTCAGGTGCAGCATTTTCAGCCGCTTTCTCCCTTGCACCTTCACAGCCACCCTCCTCCACTCCGCCTCTGCCCTTGAGCGGTTCCTGCTCCTCTGCCCACAGCAGCCAGGTGTCCATGAAGGAAATCTTTGAGCGGAAGAAGCCAATTTCTGCCAGTCACCCCCTTGCCTGGCATCTGGAGAGAAACAAAGTTTAAGAAGCAAAAGCTGCCGCCCCGTCGCGGAATTGAACCCCAGTCTCCCGCGTGACAGGCGGGGATGCTGACCACTATACTAACAAGGATGGCGTGGCAGAACTATTAGCTCGCCAGCTGTTACTATACAAGCTGGTGGACTCTGAGGCCTTCCATAATTTTGTGGCCATTGAGACACCGCAGTGGAAGATACCAGGCCGCAATTATTGCTCTAAAAAGGCGATACCCAAACTGTACCGTGAAGTTGAGAGGCAAGTGGTGTCATCTCTGGCACACAGCGTTGGGTCAAGGGTCCACCTGACCACAGATGCCTGGTCTGCCAAGCACGGTCAGGGTCGCTACATTACTTACACAGCCCATTGGGTCAACCTGGTGACCGATGGCAAGCAGGGAGTATGTGGCTGTGCAGCGGACCAACTTGTGACACCTTCATGGCTTTCAGGCAGGCCTCCTGCCACCTCCTCTCCTCCTGCTACATCCTCTTCACTGTCATTCTCCTCCTCCTCCTCCTCCTCCTTGGCTGAGTGGCAATTCAACTCTACTGGTGCTGCGATTCCTCTCCAGCTACACAGACCCAGCTCCCCATGGCCTATGCTGCATGCCAGGTACGACGGTGTCACACCATCTTAGACATGTCTTGCCTCAAAGCGGAGAGTCACACTGGACCAGCTCTCCTGGCTGCTCTTAACAAACAGGTGGATCAGTGGCTGACCCCGCACCAGCTGGAGATCGGCAACGGTAGCAATCTCCTTTCCGCTTTGAATTTGGGAAAGCTGACACATGTACCCTGCATGGCACATGTGCTGAATCTAGTCATCCAAAGATTTGTGTCAAAGTACCCAGGCTTAGAGGATGTCCTGAAGCAGGCCAGGAAGTTGTGTGGGCATTTTAGGCGGTCTTACACGGCCATGGCACGCTTTGCGGACATTCAGCGGAGAAACAACTTGCCGGTGAGACGCTTGATATGTGATAGCCCGACTCGCTGGAATTCGACCCTGGTCATGTTCTCTCGCTTGCTAGAACAGGAGAAAGCCGTCACCCAGTACCTCTAAATTTCAGTAGAAGGACACAATCTGGGGAGATGGGGATGTTCTGGCCCCCGAACTGGACACTGATGCAAAATGCATGCAGGCTCATGCGGCCGTTTGAGGAGATGACCAACCTGGTGAGTCGCAGTGAAGGCACCATCAGCGTCTTGATCCCGTACGCTTAGTTCCTGGAGCGTGCCGTGCATAGAGTAGTGGATCAAGCTGTGGAGGAGCGGGAAGAGGAACAGTTACGGCAGGAACAGTTGTGGGAGCAATTTTCATCAGAATCGATGTTTCCTCAACACCTGCGGCAGCACAGAGGGGGGAGGAGTAGGAAAAGTCGTGTGGGGAAGAGGAGTCAGACTCGGATGATGAGGAAGGTGTTTCTTTGGAGGAGAAGGAGGAGGCAGCAGAAGAAAAACCGCAGCAGGCATCGCAGGGGGCTTGTGCTGCTCGACGTTCCCGTGGTATTGTTCGTGGCTGGGGGGAGGAGGAGGACTTACCTGACGTCACTGAGGAGAGCAAGAGGAGATGGATAGTACGTCTGGTTCCAACTTTGTGCAGATGGCATCTTTCATGCTGTCCAGCCTGTTGAGGGACCCCCATATAAAAAAACTCAAGGGGAATGAGCTGTACTGGGTGGCCACACTACTAGACCCTCGGCATAGGCACAAAGTGGCGGACATGTTACCAACTCACCAGAAGGCAGAAAGGATGCAGCACATGCAGAACAAGCTGGCAACTATGCTTTACAATGTGTTTAAGGGTGATGTCACAGCACAACGCAATAAAGGTACCACTGCCAGTAATCCTCCTCCCATGTCCACGCAGGCAAGGACAGGACGCTCCAGCGATCTCATGGTGATGTCGGACATGCGGACATTCTTTAGTCCAACGCCTCGACTTAACCCTTCCGGATCCACCCTCCACCAACGCCTGGACCAGCAGGTAGCCGACTACCTGGCCTTAAGTGTGGATGTGGACACTGTGAGCAGCGATGAACCCTTGGACTACTGGGTGCGCCGGCTTGACCTGTGGCCAGAGCTGTCACAATTTGCCATCCTACTTCTGTCTTGCCCTGCCTCAAGCGTCCTGTCAGAAAGGACCTTCAGCGCAGCTGGAGGCATTGTCATTGAGAAGAGAAGTCACCTAAGTCACAAAAGTGTTCAGTACCTCACCTTTATCAAAATGAATGAGTCATGGATCCCGCACACAGCATCTCTGCCTGCATGCCGTGTGACTGCCTGCCTGCCCCAAGACTAAGTCGCTCCCCACACAACACCTCATGCCGCTTGACTGCCTTCTCCGCCACCACCAACAGGGTCCAGGACTCCAGGCGGATTCCTAATTTTTTTAGGCCGCTATAATAATTTTTCTGGTGCGTGTACATGCCTGCCTAATTTTTCTGGCTGCACTGCGGCTGCAACAACAAAACAAAAGGCATGTACATGTGCCCATTCCCCTTCGTGATCATTACCTTGCCGCGGTGGAGGGGCTTGCGTATCACAATGAAGCAATGACCGCCGGCTATATGAGTGTCTCAAGGGGGTGGCACACCAAAGATAATAAGGTCGTTGCTTCATTGTGGACAGACCAAATTTGATCAGCTGGACAGTCACTGTTCTGTCATTCAGCTACCTCAGCCCGGCGACCATACGGGCTGGAAAGCCGCCATTACCTGCACTCTCGTCATGGTGTGCACCAGTCCAGCACGGCTGTCACTACACAAACAGCTGTTTGCAGTCACTGCATACCTTTCTTTGCATCTTTGACTGCACATTGTATTATACCTGGCAGTCAGTGCATACCTTTCACTTGAATGGATGGCAGACTTGCCCTCCATAACAGATTCTCGTTAAAGGATTTAAAGTTGATTCATCTCACATATACAGCAGGGTCTCAAAAGTCCCCCTGTATTGTTATTTTTGGTCACTACCTCGGGACGTGCATGTAGCCGTTCCTGCTCCTTTGCCCACAGCATGCCTGCTGCCTTCCTTGGATGTGTGGTGGTGGTAGCCGTTTCTTAGGCTCCCACTCCGGACCAGCATCAAACCAGGATTCCCCGGCCATTACCTGTGGTCACTCGCAATGGCAGACTTGCCCTCTATAAAGGATTCTCGATGCAGGTACTGAACAGCAAGCAGAACAAGTATTTAAAAAAAGATGTAAGCTTTAACAAGGATAGAGAAAGAACCATCGAAAGTTGATAAGGCAGTCAGACATTACCTGACATCACTGAGTGAGGAAGAGCAATCTCGCCATGGTGCGCACCAGTCCAACACGGCCATCACTACGCAAACAGCTGTTTGCGGTACGTTACACAGTGAGTTTGGTGTGTCAGTGTGAAGCAGTACTCTAATTACACTCCCTGATCCATGTATACACATGCAAGATGTTTTAAAGCACTTTAGGCCTGCAATTAAGCATTCAATGTGATTTTTTTTCCTTAAAACGCTGCTTTGCGTCCAATCCAATCCTGGGACTTTTGGCGTGTAACCCACTCCGCCATGCCCCCCTCCAGGTGTTAGACCTCTTGAAAAATCTTTTCCATCACTTTTGTGGCCAGCATAATTTTTTTTTTAGTTTTCAAAATTCGCCTCCCCAATGAAGTCTATTGCGGTTCGCGCGAAAATTCGCGCGAACCGAACTGTCGCGGGAGGTACCCGGTTCGCAAACCTAAAATCAGAGGTTCGGGCCATCTCTATTAATGATGTCTTAGTGCTGAACGTATAAAATAATCAGTTTATAACTGCATGTAATTTAGTGATCTCTTAGTGATCTCTTAGAATATGTTAGGGCTTATTCCCACTACATGCTTTGTGATGCAGTATGAAAAGGATGCAAGAATGTCAGAGATTTCAGCATTCCCACTACATGCATTTCTGTCCAATCCTGTGTGTTATAATGCAGAGAAAAGCATTGCATGTGTCTTAGGTATTAACTACTGGGGCACTTACCTATGCCTACCTACCTATACTGGGACACCTACCTATGCCTAGCTAACTGCTGGGGCACCTACCTATGCCTATCTACCTATACTGGGACACCTACCTATGCCTACCTACCTATACTGGGACTCCTACCTATGCCTAGCTAACTACTGGGGCACCTACATATGCCTATCTACCTATACTGGGACACCTACCTATGCCTACCTACCTATACTGGGACTCCTACCTATGCCTAGCTAACTACTGGAGCACCTACCTATGCCTATCTACCCATACTGGGACACCTACTTATGCCTACCTACCTATACTGGGACTCCTACCTATGCCTAGCTAACTACTGGGGCAGCTACCTATGCCTATCTACCTATACTGGGACACCTAACTATGCCTACCTACTTATACTGGGACTCCTACCTATGCCTAGCTAACTACTGGGGCACCTACCTATGCCTATCTACCTATACCGGGACACCTACCTATGCCTACCTACCTATACTGGGACTCCTACCTATGCCTAGCTAACTACTGGGGCACCTACCTATGCCTATCTACCTATACTGGGACACCTACCTATGCCTACCTACCTATACTGGGGCACCTTCCTATGCCTACCTACTGTACATACAAGAAGATAGTAAGGTTGTTGCTTCATTGTGGACAGACCAAATTTGATCAGCTGGACAGTCACTGTTGTTCTATCATTGAGCTACCACAGCCCGACGACCATATGGGCTTGATAACAGCCACGGCCTGCACTCTCGCCATGGTGCGCACCAGTCCAGCACGGCCGTCACTACGCAAACAGCTGTTTGCGGTGCGTTACACAGTGAGTTTGGTGTGTCAGTGTGAAGCCGTACTCTAATTACACTCCCTGGTTGATGTATACACATGCAAGATGTTTTAAAGCACTTTAGGCCTGCAATTTAGCATGCAATGTGATTTCTGCCCTTAAAACGCTGCTTTGCGTCAAATCCAGATTTTTCCCCGGGACTTTTGGCGTCTATCTAACTCCGCCATGCCCCCCTCCAGGATTTAGACCCTTTGAAACATCTTTTCCATCACTTTTGTGGCCAGCATAAGTGTTTCTAGTTTTCAAAGATCGCATCCCCATTGAAGTCTATTGCGGTTCGCGAAAGTTCGCGCGAACCGAACCTTTCGCGGAAGTTCGCAAACCCGGTTAGCGAACCGAAAATCGGAGGTTCGGGCCATCTCTATTATCTAGATATTAACTTGGATATTGAAGCTACTCACTTTCGTAAAAGAGACAGATTTTTATCAACACTACAAGACAATTACTTCACTCAAATGGTAGCCAAACCAACCAGGGATTATGCGCTTCTTGGGCTGGTCATTTATATTAAATGTGCAAGATTAAGAATATTTAGGAAATAATGATCATAATATGGTAAAATTTGAGCTGATATTAAACAGAGTTCTGAGAAAGAGTAGAAAAAAAAATTATACATTTTAAAAAGTCCAAGTTTAATAAGCACAGGGACTAACTAAGTTTTGTAGACTGAGACTGTGAATTAATTACAGGGCAAGGACACTGAAAGTAAATGGCAACCTTTTAAACTGATTTTTAATGACTATTGTAGAATGTAAATACCTTTTAGGAATTAAAACTGTAGACATAAAAATTACCAGTAGGGATAAATTATACAGTTTTAGAAATGATTTATTGTAAAATCTAATGCCTTTAGGGATCTAGAGCATGAGTGGACTGCATCTGTATTAAAGAAATATAAGGATTGTCACAAAGTGTGTAAAAAAGTATAATCAGAGTTGCAAAATTGGAAGCTGAATAAAAAGTTGCTTGTGATATCAAGTCAAATCCCCCAAAAGTTTTACAAATATATACATTCAAAAAGGAAGAAGGCTGAGAATAATGGACTTCTAAAAAAAATAGGCAGGGAACTCAATTGTGGATGATCAATCTAGAGCTGAGGATTTTAAAAGCATGCTTTGCTTCTGTCTTACCAAGGCAATGCGCAATACAGCTCTGGGGTGTTCCCAGGCTACCAGCAGAAAACAACTCGGTCTCAACCTGGATTTAGTCCTAAAGTGGCCAATTTATTCAAAGTGCCACAGCACAAAGCATAACATTCGGTCCAAGGGACCTTTATCAAATGCTACTAGCAGTTGTTTTTTTCTGGTAGCCAGGGAACAAACTAGAGATGTTCTCAAGCTACTTCATTCAGCATGAATTGTATAACATGGTGTGCAAAGCATGCTTACATAACATCTCAGGTTGAGTTCAGTTATTATATAGTCTTTCAATTGCGCTCCCCTATTGTCACCCTCCCCTCTATATCAAGGCCTGCTGCAACTCGAAACAGATGCTACATGTACATCTAAGAGAGAAACAGACACGAAATCATAGTGCGATCTGTTTGTATCAAAACCATGTAGGGACCTTCACCCTATGGGGTTCAGTTATGTGACTCTTATAGTGGGATCACCTCTATATCTGTGACCATTTAGCCAACAATTAGCACGCTCACCTTGCTGCCAGGCTGCCCAGCCCCACAGACAGCAACAGCACTTATGGGTTAACCGGTTCTTTTCCAGCGGTTAGTGACTCATCCAATCTCAAACAAAGTGGCCACTTCGGGTTCTGGCCGGCCAATGTGCGAACTGGCCGCTGCGCTGCGGCCAATGTGAGAAATGCAACAATTCCTGTAAAGTTAATGGGATGTTGTGGCCGCAGCGCAGCGGGCAAATGTATCACACATCTTTACTTTATTCAATGACATTAAGCCGACCGGCTTTTTCCCCGCTTTCTCTCTTCCCCTCGCCTCTCTCTCCTCCCCTCGCCTCTCTCTCTTCCTTCTCTTATGGGCAGCCGGGCGGGGGACACGCGTGTCCAGGAGAGTCGTTCGTCGCGGCAGGAGAGCAGAGCGGGGAGGCTGCAGACATCGCTTCTGCCAGCACCCGCTCTGCAAGAACGGCAGGATTCCCCTGCCGCGACGAACGACTCCGGAGGGACACGCGTGTCCCCGCCCGGCTGCCCATAAGAGAAGAAGAGAGAGAGGCGGGGGTGTGACGGATATTGCGAAAGTCGTGCGCGTAAACGCCAACGATTTTCGCAATAGTCGTGCGCAGTCCCTGTCAGTCTTGGGTAAATGCACAATAGATGTCAATTTCCCTCTCTCTTACTGAGAACAGTAACCTTCCCCCCACATCCTGTTCAGGTCAGGAAAGAATTCACACGTGGCCAGACCACCTGGACAGCAGACATTTGGTCACATAGCTCATGTTCCACCAAACCAGCTCAAACTGGTTGAGACTCACATTTCCCTCCAAGCTCATAGCTTCACACAATGAGAACCTTTACTTTATTAATAATTCAAGATGGGTTTGGCACAGAAAGACAACAAACACATTTCCTGATACCCAGAAATCAGTTCTATCACTCACATGAATTATCATTCTCTAGCTATCAGGAATCAATTGAGAAACCGCTTTATCCGGCATGCGTAGAGCAAATTCGTTAGACTAGGCGTGTATAGTCTCATTTAATACAGAGTCGCATGCTGCTTATGAATATGGTCTCGGATCTGCGATGCACCCATCTGGGGCGGAATTACACAAATTATTAATAATTGGTACATTCCTTGCTCCAAGTCTGTGGGTGGTAACCTGACTGCCATGAGGTAACCCTGCCTCAAACACACCTACTTTCCAGGTAGTGACCGCCCCAAAACTCTGGTCAGTAAAAAGCGTTTGCAAGGAACTCCACCCAGTTCTTCAATTTACATCGACTAGGGAAGTCCAGACATGTGCTCACGGAAGAACCGGGCGCATGTTGTGTACAAAGGACTTTTAAGCTGAATGCCTACGTTTAAACTGGACTATTTTCTTCATGCTTCAAATGGACTGCTCAGCTAACTAAGTAAGAACTTTCTGTTTTATTCCTTTTATTTTTAAGCTCTGTGTTTTATATGTTAATAGGTGTATATAACTGTATGTAATGCATTTGTGTTATTAAACGTTTAAAAATCGTTTAGCGGTTATGACCTGTTGCTGAACATACACAATCGTACCTATTCTCCTGAACTCGCTACCCTGTGTTTAATAGAAGTACACATTTATTAACCCGTATGCGAGAACCCGGCCCAGACATAACGATCTGACCCAGATTCTTGCATACTGCTAAGGGTTAATATAGCGTTCTCGAAGTCCTAGTAAAATTACAGTAGCGGGCTGTGTAACTCGCTTGGTGGCAGATCTTTGAATTGTATATGTGTGTGGAGTGATTCGGTTGGTATCAGAACGCTCCCTTCGCGAGTCAGTTCATCAAATTGCGAATGCGGGTTACCCTTCGTGATGAACAAATGACCGTGTAAGAGGATTTCTGACGCTGATCGATTTACCCCACCCGCAGACCGGCTCGCGGTCTGTGACATTTGTTTGGCAGCTTTTTGGGATTTGTGTATGTTCAGAACATCAACGGCAACGTTATTTGATTAACCTGCCAGAACAGATCAAAAATCTGTGGTCGATAACCGGTGCATTACCATTTATATAGACTAAACGTGTAGCACAGAGTTCCACCCCAATCTCTTTTCCTATCCTATCTTTTATTTGGCAAAAATGGCTGCAGCAAGATACAAGAAAATGTCAGTGGCAGACCTAGTAAACTTGTGTGAGGAAAAAGGCATTATGACGTATAGAAAAAAGAAATCGCAATTGATCGAGGACTTGTTGCGACTGAATACCCAGCCGGAGCAGATGCTGGGAGAGCACACTCCTGGTTCAGACGGTGCTGTAACTGGGGCAGAGGAAAGTGAGCGGTTGGAGCAAAGCAACCCACTTCCAGACCCAGAGGAAAACGGTACCGCGGCTGAACCGGTTGCTGTAACTGCTGAGGAGCATGGTGGCCGGCAGGAGCCCGCCCATGCCAACCTGTTCTGTGTTCCTGATGCTGGAATGCAACCTGGATTACAAAGGCTGTTGGAGACAAATCCTGAGCTGTACATGCAGATTGTCAGAGAGAATGCTGACCGTGCAGAACGCCAGGCGGAACGGGAAGCCTCTGAGCGCCGGTGGCTTGCTGAGAGAGAAGCGGAAAGAGAGGAGAGAGCAGCCGCACGCAGACATGACCTTGAAATGGCCAACCTGCGAGCGCAAGGCCAAAATCCCTCGCAAAGTGCTCCGGAACCCCGGCCCACAGCAGGCCCGTTTGGGACTCCAAAGTTTAAATTCCCAGAAATGGAGAAGGGAACCGACCCGGACACTTATTTACACTCCTTTGAAAAGACTTGTCGTCAGCATCATCTGCCCCAGGAGCAGTGGGCGAGATATCTGACACCCAACTTGCGGGACAAAGCGCTTGAGGCGTTTGTGGACTTACCCGCTGAGAAAGACAATGACTATGAGGCGATAAAAGCTGCAATTATCGCCAAATACCAGTTGACCCCAGAGGTCTATCGCAAAAAGTTTCGCTCCCTGCAGAAAGGCCACACCGACTCTTACACAGACCTGGAGAGTCGCCTGCTGACCGTGTTCAGGCAGTGGTCGCGGGGCCTCAAAAAAGACTCTCACCAAGGTCTGGAGGACCTCATCGTGCAGGAGCAGTTGCTGAATTGCTGCACTCCAGATGTCCGGCAGTTTGTCTTGGAGCGGAAGCCTGAATCCGCCAAAGCTGCCGCAGAACTTGCAGACACTTTTGTGGCCACCCGTGTGCCGGACAGCCGCAAACCTCCAGCCCAGAGCTGGAGAGGGGGGAGACCTATGCAACCCAGCTCTCCTCCCCCTGCTAACCGTGGGAATCGGGTCCCACAGCCACAGAGGCCGGATGCTGCACCTGCTACTCATCCGCCTGATGCCACATATGTTCCGAAGTGTTACCACTGTGGACAGCGAGGACACCTCAAGTCTGCCTGCCCCGAGGTGAGGACGCCGTCCCCAGAGCCTAGCGCAGAAGTGGCTAGCGCATCCTCTACTGCACACGCCTACCTCGTCATGGGGGCAGCAAATCCTCGACTTTCCGGAAATCATCAAGTCGTGGAAGTTAACGACCAGATCGCTGTTGGTTTCCGCGACACAGGCGCAGAGCTTACCTTGGTTCGCTCTCATCTTGTAGCCAGGGAGAATTTCCTGCCTAATGAGCGTGTCACACTTTTGGGAGTTGGTGGCACACATGCACGCATCGCCAAAGCTCGTGTTGTTCTCGATTGGGGAAGGGGCCGCCAGTCAAAAGTTGTGGGGGTGACAGATGACATCCCAGTGCCTGTGCTGTTGGGCACCGATCTTGGCACCCTACGATCCTTTTATGAACCTGTGATCAACACCCCGGATTGCCAGTCTGGACCCACTCAGGTACTGTACAAGCTTGGGGTGGGACAGAGGGAGGCAGCCAGGGTAATGGTACCTAGCCCTCCTAGGGAAGGAGGGAAGGAAGCGGTACCTGTTTCTAATGGACAGCTGTCTAGTCACGGTTTGTCTGACTCTAAACCTGTCACTGTTGTTCCAGATACCTGTGTACATGTGAAGAATGAACGTAACTGTGATGTTAATGTTGTACCAGATGTTGCTAATAGCTTTCATGCTGAATCTCACAGTGCTAAAAATGATGTATGTTTAAATGTGACAGTCTCTAATCTAAGAGGTAACAGTCTTGTTTTGCCTGGGTCATATCCGTCCAGGGCAGTGGAAGCAGGCCAGGTGTCAGAGCAGGCAGCTGGGGGCCTAGACCTCCCCTCCTGCTATGACAGCCAGAGTGCTCCACCATTGCCTGCTGTTAACAAACAGCTGGTGGAGACAGGCCATGCCTTCCCTGTCTCACCCTTGCATGTCTTCCCCTTGCAGAAGCAACCCAGTGCAAAACTGCCCAGAGGTCCACCCTCTATCCTTCCTGGAGAAGGGGCAAGCCTCGCCACCCAGGTGAAGGCTGATTCGTTTTTTAAAATGTACTCTAATGTCCACCTAGGTTGTGCTGACCAAAATGTTGTGCCAAGGTGTAGTCAGTTAGAGCAGGGGTATGCTACGCTGCTTCCAGATTCGCAGGCTGACACCCGAGAGTCAGGAAGTGACCCGGATGTCAGCCAACGACTCTCTCCCTTACAGGAAGCGCTATGCAAACCCAGCCAGGCCTTTAGAGGTAAGCCTGTTGGTGTGCCTCGCACCGTCCGCAAAGCGGACACTGGGACACACCGGACCATGAGGTCTTACGCTTCTGGTGAGTTGTCTAACGGGCAGTCAGATAAGAAGTCGAGAACCCGTTCAGTAGCTAAGCGCCGCGTAGAGCGGGTCATGCAGACCCACTCTGTGCGTCCGTCTGGTAGGGGAGAGATGTGACGGATATTGCGAAAGTCGTGCGCGTAAACGCCAACGATTTTCGCAATAGTCGTGCGCAGTCCCTGTCAGTCTTGGGTAAATGCACAATAGATGTCAATTTCCCTCTCTCTTACTGAGAACAGTAACCTTCCCCCCACATCCTGTTCAGGTCAGGAAAGAATTCACACGTGGCCAGACCACCTGGACAGCAGACATTTGGTCACATAGCTCATGTTCCACCAAACCAGCTCAAACTGGTTGAGACTCACATTTCCCTCCAAGCTCATAGCTTCACACAATGAGAACCTTTACTTTATTAATAATTCAAGATGGGTTTGGCACAGAAAGACAACAAACACATTTCCTGATACCCAGAAATCAGTTCTATCACTCACATGAATTATCATTCTCTAGCTATCAGGAATCAATTGAGAAACCGCTTTATCCGGCATGCGTAGAGCAAATTCGTTAGACTAGGCGTGTATAGTCTCATTTAATACAGAGTCGCATGCTGCTTATGAATATGGTCTCGGATCTGCGATGCACCCATCTGGGGCGGAATTACACAAATTATTAATAATTGGTACATTCCTTGCTCCAAGTCTGTGGGTGGTAACCTGACTGCCATGAGGTAACCCTGCCTCAAACACACCTACTTTCCAGGTAGTGACCGCCCCAAAACTCTGGTCAGTAAAAAGCGTTTGCAAGGAACTCCACCCAGTTCTTCAATTTACATCGACTAGGGAAGTCCAGACATGTGCTCACGGAAGAACCGGGCGCATGTTGTGTACAAAGGACTTTTAAGCTGAATGCCTACGTTTAAACTGGACTATTTTCTTCATGCTTCAAATGGACTGCTCAGCTAACTAAGTAAGAACTTTCTGTTTTATTCCTTTTATTTTTAAGCTCTGTGTTTTATATGTTAATAGGTGTATATAACTGTATGTAATGCATTTGTGTTATTAAACGTTTAAAAATCGTTTAGCGGTTATGACCTGTTGCTGAACATACACAATCGTACCTATTCTCCTGAACTCGCTACCCTGTGTTTATTAGAAGTACACATTTATTAACCCGTATGCGAGAACCCGGCCCAGACATAACGATCTGACCCAGATTCTTGCATACTGCTAAGGGTTAATATAGCGTTCTCGAAGTCCTAGTAAAATTACAGTAGCGGGCTGTGTAACTCGCTTGGTGGCAGATCTTTGAATTGTATATGTGTGTGGAGTGATTCGGTTGGTATCAGAACGCTCCCTTCGCGAGTCAGTTCATCAAATTGCGAATGCGGGTTACCCTTCGTGATGAACAAATGACCGTGTAAGAGGATTTCTGACGCTGATCGATTTACCCCACCCGCAGACCGGCTCGCGGTCTGTGACAGGGGGGAGGAGAGAGAGGCGGGGGGGGGGAGGAGAGAGGCAGAGAAAAAGCCGGGCGGCTTAATGTCATTGAATAAAGTAAGATGTGTGATACATTTGCCCGCTGCGCTGCGGCCACAACATCCCATTAACCTTACAGGAATTGTTGCATTTCTCACATTGGCCGCAGCGCAGCGGCCAGTTCGCACATTGGCCGGCCAGAACCCGAAGTGGCCGGCCACTTCTAGTTCTGGCCAAACTTCGGGTTCTGGCCGTAACATATACATCAATCAGGTAGTGTAATGAGTGTACTGCTTCACACTGACAGACCAAACTCCCTGTGTAACGCACCGCACACAGCTGTTTGTGTAGTGATGGCCGTGCTGGACTGGTGCGCACCATGGCGAGAGTGCAGGCCATGGTGGTTTTCAAGCCCATATGGTCGCCGGGCTGAGGTAGCTCAATGACAGAACAACAGTGACTGTCCAGCTGATCGAATTTGGTCTGTTCACAATGAAGCAACGACCTTATTATCTTGGGTGTGCCCCCCAACACACTCATATAGCCAGCGGTCATTGCTTCATTGTGATACGCAAGCCCCTTCACCGCGGCAAGGTAACGATCACGAAGGGGAATTGACACATGTACATGCCTTTTGTTTTGTATTCAAAGGGTTTTTATTAGCAGTATAAATGACGTATACAAAAGTGCAGACAATCACAATTAACAGATAATCACAAATGTCACATAAAAGTGCAAAATTATAGCTGAACAAGGTATCAACACTAACAATACAAAGTAGCATAATTACCAACTATCAAATATTTTATCTCCCAAAAAAAGAGAAATATATAAAAATTGCTACATTATAAACATTATAGTTAGAGATGTCAGCGAACGGTTCGGGAACAGTTAGCTGGCGAACCCCTCACCCTGTACTACTTCCGGGTCGCTATGACCCGGAGTAGTACGGCTGCGCTGGGCCGGCGGTGCGCGTCCTTGATCGCGCGCCTGTTGCCGGGCACTTTCTGCGCATGTGCGTGACGTCATGAGTGACGTCACGCTCATGTGCAGAGAGTGTCTGGCAGCAGGCGCGCGATCAAAGACGCATACCGCCGGCCCAGCGCAGCCGTACTACTCCGGGACATAGCGACCTGGAAAAAATATTTGCCCATAGAGATTCGCTAGCGAACGGTTCGCTAACATCTCTAATTATAGTTTAATGCTCACTGTCTGGCCACTGGCCAAGAAGGAGCTTATATCCAATAATAAAACCCCTAGATTTGTATTACTTATATGATTCAATATAAACCTATAACACAGACTAGTCTAATCAAAACCATATCCAGGTAACCCTCCAATACCCCCAGCACCCCCGCATGAGTAGAGTACCCAATCAAAAAGAGAACAACAGATCAGGCAATCATGGCCCACCCATTAATTCCCGAGATCTATGCTCTTTCCAATCATCCCAATCTGAACAAAATGTCCCCCAACTAAAAGAAATGATATGAGAAAGCCTATCAACATCCCTAATTATGTCTACCCGAGTGATAAATTGGTCAAAGGGGAGAGTTATAGATTTCCAGTTATAAGCGATTACCCAATGAGCAGCTAATAAAAGGGCAAAATATAATCGTTGATACAACTTAGGAATGCCAAAGGGCTTAATATAAAGCAAGATATGCATAGGAGTACACTGAACAGCAACCAATGTTATTGTTTCAAATTTGTTCCATATGGCAGACCAAAAGGTTTTGGCAATAGTGCAATAGTGCATTCCCAAAATATATGCACTATATATACAACCCCTAAAGCAGTTAGAAGAGTGTTCAGGAAAATTTGTATGCAGCTTCATGGGGGTATTGTACCATCTTAGAAGTAATTTGACTGCAGTTTCTTTTAGACAAGGGGATGGAGAGACTCGTCTGATAGCATCAAAACTAGATTCCCATTGCTGTTCAGTAAGCTCCAAATCCAACTCTGACATCCATTGTCACATATAAGTCGTTTTAAATTTAAAGTTTCTACGCTGCAACATTTGATAAATCAATTTTTTTTTTTTTTTTTTTATTTTTTTTTTCGCCAAGTAAGTTTGCACCTACAAGGAATTTGTCTTGGCATTTGCTTAACAAACACAAACAAAAAACAATACAAGGACAGACAGTGTGAATATTACAAGTTAAGGACATTATAAGTATAGTGGCAGTAAGCAATGTGAGAATTGTTCATGTTTAGTTCTGTGCTGATTACTTTCAGTCCTAGCAGCTCTAACGTGGTTCAGCATTAAGTATGGCTACCGCTTGAGGAAAAAAACTGTTCCTGTGTCTGGAGGTTTTGGTAGCGATTGACCAGAATCTTACTCCTGAAGGCATGCGCTGGAAGATGGAGTGAGCTGGGTGAGAGGGGTCAGAGGCAATTTTGGTCACTCTCTTTCTGCACCTGCTAGTGTAAAGATCCTGCAGGGAAGGTAAGCTACAGCCAATTATCCTTTCCGCTGATCGGATGATGCGCTGCAGCCTCCCCTTTTCTAATGCTGAGCAGGAGCTGAACCATACAGTCATGGATGATGTTATGGTGGATTCGATGATTGCAGTGTAGAACTGCACCATTAGCTTTTGAGGTAGGCCAAACTTTTTCAGCTGCCGCAGATGGTACATTCTCTGTTGTGCTTTCTTGACAATAGTGGCAGTGTTGTTGTCCCATTTTAAGTCGTTTGAGATCGTGGACCCAAGAAACTTGAATGACTCTACTTGGGTTATTGTGGATCCATTTATGGTTAAGGGGAGGTGCTGGGGGGGAGATCTCCTAAAGTCTATTATCATCTCCATGGTTTTGAGAGCATTTAGTTCTAAGTTGTTGCTGCTGCACCAGGAGGAAAGCTGTCCCACCACATGCCTGTATGCAGACTCATCCCCGTTTTGAATGAGACCAACAACTGTTGTGTCGTCTGCAAACTTCAGAACCTTAACAGATGGATCTGTGGAGATGCAGTCATTGGTGTAAAGTGAGTACAGCAGTGGGGAAAGCACACAGCCCTGGGGTGCACCAGTACTGACTGTCAGAGAGCTTGATGTGAGTTTACCAAGTCTAACACGCTGTCTTCTGTCGGTTAACAAGTCGGTTATCCATTTGCAGAGGGATTCAGGTATGTGTAGCTGGGAGAGCTTGCTGTGCAGCAGTGATGGAATTAAGGTCGGAAATCAAACATGGTGTTGCTTCAACACATAATCTTTCGAACAATGAAAAGGAATCAGGTCTCTTACCCAGGCCCCTTGTCTTTAGGAAATGACAAATTTGGATATATCTGTATCTCTCTCTAATAGGAGCACCCCTACCAAACCGAAAGACTTCAAAATCTATCTTGAATCCAAAATCTATTTGCAGTGTCTATTTTATTATCTATCCACCATTGAAAAGAACTACGCTTATAAATGCCAGGAGGAAAGTCAGGGTTACCAAAAATCGGAATCTTAAAATATGAGGGGTTAGAGGACCCAAAGGTTCTTTTCCAGAGAGAAAATCCATGACTAATGATCTTATTAATCGTGAGAAATGTTCGATCAATATTTTGGGTGGAAAATAATAATGCTAAAAGGTTATAAGGTTCAACTGCATATTTTTCACCCACAATGGAATATAATCCATAGAATACCATCTAACCATAGAGGCAAATTGCGCTGCAACATAATAATGCCATATATCTGGAAGACCCACTCCCCCTTGAGAAAAGGCCCTAAAAAGAACATTCCTGTTAATTTTGGGGGGTTTATTTGCCCAGATACATTTAGAAAGTTGACTCTGGAAAGATTTTAAAAGAGATTTAGATATAGGAATTGGTAGAGCTCTAAAAAAAATAAAGGAGACTGGGCAACAGAACCATTTTAATTGCTGTCATTCTTCCCAACCATGAGATTTTAAATTGAGACCAATCTCTTAATAGCTTCAAAGAAGAGGAGAGCAATTGTGGAATATTTTAAGGGAATAAAGAATCATACGATGATGATCAATTTATCCCCAGGTATGGGATATACTTGAGAGACCAGTCAAAATCAAAATTCGCTTGGTATACTTTATAAACCCTAAGAGGGAAGTTGATAGGCATAGTTTTAGATTTAACTGTATTTACCTTTAACCCTGCGAATGTTGAGAATTTGTCTAGAAGGGCCAGAAGGTTGGGTAGGGACGTAAGAGGTTGGGAAATAAATAAAAGTACATCATCCGCATGCATTATAATTTTTTATTCAACAGGACCCTTTAAATATCCTTTAATATTTATATCAGATTTTAAAGCTAAGGCTAGTGGTTCCATCATTAATGAAAAAATCAAAGGAGAGAGCGGGCAACCTTTACGGGTTCCCCTTTGTAAAGTAATAGGGTTAGAATTAGCTCCAGGGATACGGATAACTGTCTGAGGGAACAATATAATGAGGCAAGAGAACCAATGAAAGATTCGGGAATATTTTTTGCTCTAAGAGTGCTATACATATATGGCCATAAACTGAATCAAAAGCCTTGACAAGGTCAAGACTCAGCAAAACCAAATGCTCATCATTCAATACAGCATCCTGTACAACATTTATAGCCAATCGTATATTGTCTATTGGTTGCCTGTTTGGGATAAATCCCGTCTGAGAGGGGGATATCACCAGAGAGATCACCTTGGCCAATCTAGAGGCTAAAACTTTTGCAAAAAGTTTTATATCGTTATTTAAAACTGAGATAGGCCTATAATTCGTAGGCATAGTATGATCTAATTTCCCCCACTCTCCAGCACAGTATGACCTGGGACCCATCTCCATCACTGCCACTCACTCAGCCTTCTTGTTGTCCAGGAACAAGGACTTACATCAAAGGGAGACAGTAAGAGCCCACTGGGCAATACAAGTGCCAGTTGCTCTCCATTCTATACAATATATCTGTTTACCATCTGCTGGGAGTTACAGATCCGATACACATGGGGAGCTCTGTCTACCTGACCCAACCTTCTGGCAAACATTCTGGAATGAGCATTACTCTGCAATATAAATTGGGTCTTAAACCTTCTTAATGTTTTATCAGCATAAGAATTAGATAAAGGTTCCAATTCTTTGATTTTAATTTTAATCAATTCTTTACATTTTGAGTCCCCAGTGCTAGCATAAAGTTTGTGAAGCTTATCCAACTCCTGGCATAACTTAAAATGTTATTGACCTCTGTCATGAGTCTTTTTCTTTGCTAGAGCAATCAATTTTCCTCTCACCACCGCTTTATGAGCAGCCCATAAAGTCCCCATACCCACTTCACCATTATCGTTGTCTTCAAAATAATTTTCCAAATCAATGGTAAAGTGATCTTTAATCATTGGATCTGCTAAGAGAGAATCATTTAACCTCTAGTTGGAAGGATGAAAAAGGAAACCAAGGTGGGAAAAGGAGGTGCACAGGGAAGCATGGTCATCCCATGAATGCTAATTAATATGAATATCCTGTACTCCTCCCAAATTCACCGGGGTAGTGAAAATATAGTCAAGTCTACCATATACATGTAATGAATAGCGGAACCGCCGCCAGAACGGCATCACATGCGGGAGTCTCCGCATCCTTGCCGGCGGGCGGAGTAGTGCGGGCGGCGGAATCTGTAAGCTCGGTGGACTCCGCCGCACAGTTGCCTGGAGGGTCTTCCGCCCTCTCGCCGGCTCAGAGTCTCCGTCTTACTTTGTTCCTCTAGAAGGGGAGTCAGCTGACCAGGCCGATCAGCTGACTCCAGCAGGTCCTTGGATTGGCTGGGGCTCTGGGGCGGCGCTGGGCAGCTCTCTGGCTACATATAGGACTTGCTTGTCAGTAGCAAGTTGTCTGCTGTCATGTATACTTCTGTGTTAGCGCTCAGACCTTAGGCTAGATCCCAGGTGTCGAAACCAAGGACTTCACACCTCAGATTAGGATTGTATATGATTGTTTTCCTGTGTATGACTCTGGCTATCCCTGACTATCCTTCATTCTAATTGTTATTGTACTTCTGCCTATCTGATTCAAGTTGCCGACCCTGCCTGTTTATCGACACCTGAATCAGCCTTCTGTTTCTGTACTTCGCCAGCCCGTACCGTTATCGACTATTGGCTTGGTTTCTGACTATTCTCTCGTCTCACGTTTCTGTACTGTCGCCGCCTGTACTGTTGCCGAACCTTTATTTGTCTGACCTTTCTCCCTTCAGTGGAACGTCTCCCACTGTAGGGTTTTCTCTGAGGCTTGCCTCTTTGAGACGCTTGCCCTAGCAGACCGTTACTGCTAGAGGCCGAGACTCCTTCTCTGTTCCATTGAAGGATCTCACACACGGGGTTCCCATTCAGAGGTAACCACACCTCTGAGGAATCGCTGTGTGGTGGACATTTCCATTACGTTGTGAATTATATTGCATTTATTGTTACCGCATTATTCGTGTGTCTACTACCTTGTTTTGATCAGCCCGCATTATTAGCAATTCCGCAGATTGCTATATAGTCGGGTCTGTCCTTGTATTATTGGTGATTCTGCGGATCCCCAATAATCAAGGTCCTGGGAGTGACACTGATCTTGTCTGATCATTACAGGCACTAATATCGGTAGTGAGCCTTCCGCTGATTTACTATCAGGAAGATACTGATTACTTTGTTCATATATACCGTATATACTCGCATATAAGCCGACCCCCGTATAAGCTGACCCCCCAACATTTACCTCAGAAACTAGGGAAAAATGATTGACTCGCATATAGGCCGAGGGTAGGTGATGCAGCGGCTCCTAAGGCTTCCCCTCCCACCAGCAATAACCCCCATATGAAATGCATCAAAAATCACCCCTATATTGAACAGATTGCACCATTTAACCAGTAATTATTACAACAAATAACAGAACATTTGTAAAGAGCCTTTCTCACATAGGACCCAAAGTGCATAAGCTTGTCTCAGAAAGGTAGTCAACAAATAAGAGTGCAGCACAAAGTGGAAGCAAAAATTTGCATATATGCATGACAGTTACCTACAAAGTGCCAGTGCTGCAAGCCAAGTTAAATCAGCTAACACCAGCAGTGGAAGGGTTGCATCCAGGGGGTAGGGAACATATTACTGTGCATATTACTCATAAAGCGCTAGTGCTGCAAGCTAAGCTAAATCAGCTAACACCAGCTGTGTACACTAGAGTTGGGCCGAACCTCCGATTTTAGGTTCGCGAACCGGGTTCGCGAACTTTCGCGGAAGGTTCGGTTCGCGTTAAAGTTCGCGAACCGCAATAGACTTCAATGGGGATGCGAACTTTGAAAAAAAAAAAAAATTATGATGGCCACAAAAGTGATGGAAAAGATGTTTCAAGGGGTCTAACACCTGGAGGGGGGCATGGCGGAGTGGGATAGATGCCAAAAGTCCCCGGGAAAAATCTGGATTTGACGCAAAGCAGCGTTTTAAGGGCAGAAATCACATTGAATGCTAAATGACAGGCCTAAAGTGCTTTAAAACATCTTGCATGTGTATACATCAATCAGGTAGTGTAATTAAGGTACTGCTTCACACTGACACACCAAACTGTTCACTGAACAGAACAGGTATGCAGTGGCGGGTTCACTGAACAGGTATGCAGTGGCAGGATCAATGAACAGGTATGCAGTGGCAGGATCACTGAACAGGTACGCAGTGGCAGGATCACTGAACAGGTATGCAGTGGCAGGATCAATGAACAGGTATGCACTGGCAGGATCACTGAACAGGTATGCAGTGGCAGGATCAATGAACAGGTATGCAGTGGCAGGATCAATGAACAGGTATGCAGTGGCAGGATCAATGAACAGGTATGCAGTGGCAGGATCAATGAACAGGTATGCACTGGCAGGATCACTGAACAGGTATGCAGTGGCAGGTTCAATGAACAGGTATGCACTGGCAGGATCACTGAACAGGTATGCAGTGGCAGGATCAATGAACAGGTATGCACTGGCAGGATCACTGAACAGGTATGCAGTGGCAGGATCAATGAACAGGTATGCAGTGGCAGGATCACTGAACAGGTATGCAGTGGCAGGATCACAGTACAGGTATGCAGTGGGCTGAGGGCTCACTGAACAGAACAGGTATGCAGCCAGGAAGAAGTTAAGCCTAACTAATCTTTCCCTATGAGAGACTGCAGCAGCTCGCCCTACTCTCACTAATGCAGGCACACGAGTGGCCATAACGGCCGCCGCTGCCTGCCTTATATAAGGGGGGTGGGGCTCCAGGGGCTAGTGTAGCCTAATTGGCTACACTGGGCCTGCTGACTGTGATGTAGAGGGTCAAAGTTGACCCTCAGGTGCATTATGGGGCGAACCGATTTTTGCGAACTTTTGCCGCAAAACGTTCGCGTGCGACACCCGCACGCGAACCACCTAAGTTCGCGCGAACCACGTTCGCCGGCGAACCGTTCGGCCCAACTCTAGTGTACACCAGCAGTGAAAGGGTTACATCCAAAGGGTAGTCAACATAGTACTGGGCAGCACCAAGAGGAAGCAAAAATGTGCATATATGCATATTATCCACAAAGTCCCAGTGCTGCAAGCCAAGCTGAATCAAAGCATAACAGCAGTGAAAGGGTTACACTGGAGATGCAGAGAGATGCCGGCTAGTGTAAACATTCCTGGCCAGTTCGAGGCAGAAGTGATAAATGAAGAGCGGAGGAGGTGTCGTCTTACCCAGCAGAGTAGCCTGTTATCTGCGAAGTGTCCCTGTATATCTTCTACAGGCAGATGGCTGGGACAGAGAACTCAGCGCTGAACAGGCAGAGGCAGAAACGCAGCAGATCTCGGATGCCTTCTGCCATTTCAAATGACGCGCTGGAGGAGCTGTGCTTGTCAGTTCTCTTATTGGCTGGCTGTCTGAGCAGGCAGGGTAAATAGCCAATGGGTTCACAAGCTGCAGACACAGCAGAAAGCACGAGATAATGTGCACGGAGAAGCGCTCCTGCTGTGATCTGGCCATCCATCATCTCTCCTGCTCTGCTCTTCCCCCAGGGCATGTGACTGCTACTGGTCTTCTCTATGCGGGCTTCCGATCGCTCCCGCAGTTCTCTCCCCGCAGGCATCCGATGTGGATCAGGTCAGATCAAGTTGGTGTCTCGCATATAGGCCGAGGGGGTAACTTTTCAGCATGTTTTTTGTGCTGAAAAATTCGGCCTATATGCGAGTATATACGGTATCTGTATTAGTGGTGGTACTGCAGATTACCACGTAATCAGATATCCGTGCTCTGGCTGACAGATTGTCACAGAACAGCAGACCACACATTATGGACGCATTACGCAGCCAGGTTGAGGCTCTAACCACCTCAGTAAATAACCTCATTGGGGTGGTTAATACTCAACAGACCCAGATCACCCAACTGTCTGGATCTGTGCAGGTCCTCCAAACGGCTGTTAACGCAATGCAATCCCCTTCTGTCACAGATCTTCGTATGTCAGTACCTGAGAAATTTTCAGGGCATAGGGCTGACTTTCAGAACTTTCGCAACCGAGTGTTGTCCTATTTTGAGTTGACACCTAACTTATCAGGGTCCGAGCAACAAAGGGTGACTTTTATAAAGACACTATTATCAGGGGACTCGCAAACCTGGGCATATAGTCTCCCACCTGAAGATGAGGCCTTATCTTTAGTTCATGAATTTTTCAAGACAATGGCCATAAAATATGATGATCCGGATATTTCGATCACCGCTGAGAGGAAACTCAAAACTCTCAAGCAGGGTCGGAATTCAGTTGAGGTCTATGCGGCAGAATTTAGAAAGTGGGCTGTGTCGGCTAGGTGGGGGTCATACGCGTTACTAGATTGCTTCCTTTCAGGCCTGTCAGACGCAGTCTCCGAGTTAATGTTGGGACATCCTGAGCCTAAGTCAATTGATGACGCTATTGCATTGGCCGTGCGAGTGGACTGCCGGTTACGCTATCAGCGTCAATCACGAGGGAAGAATCCAGTAAGATCTCTCTCCTATGCTGCCTCTTCACTTACCTCGCCTACAGACGAGCCGAGTTTCGACTGTCCCATAGACTTGAGACCTGGTTGTATGCCCCCTAGAGGTCATCTCTATAATTTGTCAGGGCCTGAAAAGCTGGCAATGCGGGAGTACATTAAAGAAAATCTGGCGAAGGGTTTCATCCGTCCCTCCCGGTTACCGCCGGGGCGGGGTTTTTTTTCGTACAAAAGAAAGACGGTGGTCTTACGTGGGGCATACAACCTGATACGCATCAGGGACGGTGACGAATGGAAGACGGCCTTCAACACGCCCGACGGGCATTACGAATATCTAGTTATGCCCTTCGGGTTGTGTAACGCCCCTGCCGTCTTCCAGGAGTTGATCAATGAGGTCTTCAGGGAGGTGCTGGGGAAATTTGTGCTAGTTTATCTAGATGATATACTGATTTTTTCTCCAAACCTTACCGAACATCGTAAACATGTCAAGTTTGTGTTAACGAAATTAAGACAGAATTCGTTGTATGCAAAACTAGAGAAGTGCCTCTTTGAAGTCACTAAGATTCCTTTTCTGGGGTACATTATTTCCACTTCAGGCCTCTCTATGGACCCAGAAAAGATCTCTGCTGTCTTGGAGTGGCCTCAACCAGTGGGCTTGAAGGCACTTCAGAGATTTCTTGGCTTTGCCAACTACTACAGGAAATTCATCAAGGGATTTTCCTCGGTAGTGGCCCCCCTTACCAGTCTTACCAAGAAAGGGTCTGATCCATATCATTGGACGTCGGAGGCCCAGGCAGCCTTCGATACCCTAAAGAAATTATTCTGCTCTGCACCCATTCTGAGACACGTAGATGTAACTCTTCCTTTCATTCTGGAGGTAGATGCATCGGAGATTGGGGTTGGAGCTGTGCTGTCTCAGCGTTCAGGTCTTCAAGGTAAACTGCACCCATGTGCCTTCTTTTCCCATAGATTCTCTCCTGCTGAGAGAAACTACAATATTGGTAATCGGGAGTTGTTGGCCATTAAGTTGGCCTTTGAGTAGTGGCGCCATTGGCTGGAGGGGGCAGAACACACTATCACGATTTACACAGACCACAAGAACTTAGAGTACATTGAAGCCCCCGACAAGCTCGTTGGTCTTTATTTTTTTCTAGGTTCAGATTTGTGATTACGTTTACACCGGGTAGCAAAAATGTCAAGGCTGATGCACTCTCCAGGTGCTTTGAACCTGAAACAGTGCAAAGGTCAGTCCCGGAGACCATATTACCACAGAAAGACGTTTTGGCAGCTACGGATTCATGGGAGAACTGGGCTGTTACTCTGGGTGCCTATCAGCAGGACATCCCTGAGGGGAAACCTGAGGGGGTTATGTTTGTTCCACTTCCTTTTCGCCTCCAACTATTACAATTATTTCACTGTCATAAGAATACTGGGCATCCTGGGGCAGCCCGAACTCATCTGCTAGCCCGATGTGTATGGTGGCCTTCTCTAGCACTGGACTGTAAGGAGTTTGTGAGGGAGTGCTCTGTCTGTGCCAAGAGTAAGCCCTCCTGCCAGGCACCTGTGCGTACTTTACAACCCCTACCAGTACCAAACGAACCTTGGACCCACTTGTCCATGGATTTTGTGGGCGAACTTCCCAGGTCAGAAGAAAAAAATGTCATTTGGGTGGTAGTCGATAGGTTCAGCAAGATGGCTCATTTTGTCCCACTTAAAGGACTCCCCTCAGCCCAAGAGTTAGCAGAGCTCTTTATTCAACACGTTTTCCGGCTGCATGGCATTCCGGAGAATGTAGTGTCAGATCGGGGAGTCCAGTTTGTTTCAAAATTTTGGAGAGCCTTTTGCCGTCAGTTGGGCATGGACCTATCATTCTCATCAGGCTACCACCCACAGACCAATGGCCGGACAGAAAGAGTTAACCAGGCCCTGGAACAATTCCTCAGGTGCTATGTGGCAGATGCCCAGTCAGATTGGGTCAAATTCTTGCCATTTGCAGAATTTGCACACAATAATCTGAAAAGCTCCTCCACAGGCTTTTCACCATTTCAGGTGGTATCTGGAAAGTCTCCGAAGTTTGCTCCGCTACCCGTGGTATCTACTCCTTTCCCGGCTTTGGAGGATTGGCAGAAAGCCTTAAAGGAAATATGGACTCTGGTCAAGAATAACCTGAGTAAAGCATTTCGGGCACAAAAGAAACAGGCAGACAAGAGACGGTCTATAGAATGGAGCTTTTCACCAGGGGACATGGTTTGGGTTTCTACATGACATTTAGCATTGAAACAACTGTCACCTAAGTTGGGTCCCCGATTTATTGGCCCATACCCTGTTTCTAAAAAGATAAATGCAGTCACATATGTAGTTGACCTCCCCGCCAGTATGAGAGGGGTAAGGTCATTCCATGTTTCTTTATTGAAACCTGCATGCGAGTTCCTCTCCCCCCCCCCCCCCCCCCCCCTGTGATAGTTGAAGACCAACCCGAATATGAGGTTGAGAGGATTTTGGATTCTCATTGATTCCAAATTCCATACAATATTTGGTCCACTGGAAGGGATATGGGCTAGAAGAGAGGTCTTGGGTGCCGGAGGGGGGAGGGGGGGGGGTTACTGTAATGAATAGCGGAACCGCCGCCAGAACGCACATGGCGGCGGGTTCCGCATCACTAGCGGGAGTCTCCGCATCCTTGCCGGCGGGCGGAGTAGTGCGGGCGGCGGAGTCCGTAAGCTCGGTGGACTCCACCGCACAGTTGCTGCCTGGAGGGTCTTCCGCCCTCTCGCCGACTCAGAGTCTCCGTCTGAGGAGACAGGAACTTTATTCCTCTAGAAGGGGAGTCAGCTGACCAGGCCGATCAGCTGACTCCAGCAGGTCCTTGGATTGGCTGGGGCTTTGGGGCGGCGCTGGGCAGCTCTCTGGCTACATATAGGACTTGCTTGTCAGTAGCAAGTTGTCTGCTGTCATGTATACTTCTGTGTTAGCGCTCAGACCTTAGGCTAGATCCCAGGTGTCGAAACCAAGGACTTCACACCTCAGATTAGGATTGTATATGATTGTTTTCCTGTGTATGACTCTGGCTATCCCTGACTATCCTTCATTCTAATTGTTATTGTACTCCTGCCTATCTGATTCAAGTTGCCGACCCTGCCTGTTTATCGACTCTGAATCAGCCTTCTGTTTCTGTACTTCGCCAGCCCGTACTGTTATCGACTATTGGCTTGGTTTCTGACTATTCTCTCGTCTCACGTTTCTGTACTGTCGCCGCCTGTACTGTTGCCGAACCTTTATTTGTCTGATCTTTCTCCCTTCAGTGGAACGTCTCCCACTGTAGGGTTTTCTCTGAGGCTTGCTTCTCCGAGACGCTTGCCCTAGCAAACCGTTACTGCTAGAGGCCGAGACTCCTTCTCTGTTCCATTGAAGGATCTCACACACGGGGTTCCCATTCAGAGGTAACCACACCTCTGAGGAATCACTGGGTGGTGGACATTTCCACTATGTTGTGAATTATATTGCATTTATTGTTACCGCATTATTCGTGTGTCTACTACCTTGTTTTGATCAGCCCGCATTATTAGCAATTCCGCAGATTGCTATATAATCGGGTCTGTCCTTGTATTATTGATGATTCTGCGGATCCCCAATAATCAAGGTCCTGGGAGTGACACTGATCTTGTCTGTGTAACGATCGGTGTAACACAGAGAGGGTCTGATTATTGGTGATCTGCAGTATCACCAAGAATACAGATATATACCCGATTATTGATGATCTGCAGTATCACCGATAATCAGATATATTACTAACCTCTGGACACCTGAGAGATATGAGTGTTTGGTGCAACAGTAATACTTTGAGAACAATACCAGGAGGACAGGTACAAGGTAGTAAGGACTACTGCTGGAGTAGTATCCTTCCACAGCCTGAGACTCTCCCGTGGGGAGGAGTCAGACTGGAAGAGGGAAGGACCAGAGCGTGAGTGACACCAATAGAAGGATGCCACTCACTGATCTGTGAACTATCTCTTAGCTGGGGAGATAGCTCTCAAGGTCAGACAAGCCAGGTCAGCAACATACTGACATACAAGGTACAAAGACAGGAGGCTGATTTGGTAATCCTATGGCAAGCAGGGTTTGGCAACAGAGTATGAGATATAGCGAAGTACCAAATCATTGAACAGAAGAGTGGTCAAGAAAAGCCGAAGGTCATAACAGATAATAAACACTGCCTAGTCTTGGGTGTGAGCTCCGTGATCATCAACACCCTGGAACTAGTCTAAAGTATAACAGAATGAGAATACAGATTCCTAATCTTTGGGTGTGAGGTCCTTGATCATCAACACCCTGGAACTAGTCTGAAGTATAACAGAATGATAACACAGATTCCTAATCTTTGGGTGTGAGGTCCTTGATCATCAACACCCTGGAACTAGTCTGAAGTATAACAGAATGATAACACAGATTCCTAATCTTTGGGTGTGAGGTCCTTGATCATCAACACCCTGGAACTAGTCTGAAGTATAACAGAATGATAACACAGATTCCTAATCTTTGGGTGTGAGGTCCTTGATCATCAACACCCTGGAACTAGTCTGAAGTATAACAGAATGATAACACAGATTCCTAATCTTTGGGTGTGAGGTCCTTGATCATCAACACCCTGGAACTAGTCTGAAGTATAACAGAATGATAACGAAGATTCCTAATCTTTGGGTGTGAGGTCCTTGATCCTAGTCTGAAGTATAACAGAATGATAACACAGATTCCTAATCTTTGGGTGTGAGGTCCTTGATCATCAACACCCTGGAACTAGTCTGAAGTATAACAGAATGATAACACAGATTCCTAATCTTTGGGTGTGAGGTCCTTGATCTTCAACACCCTGGGACTAGTCTGAAGTATAACAGAATGATAACACAGATTCTGACAATAAGGTCTAAGTGCTTCCACGTAGTGATCGCAACGGCAGACAACCAGAGAATGACCAGCACCCAGTATATATAGCAAAGCGCTCTCCAGCGCCTCCCCTAAGTGCTGGACCAATGGGAAGTGGTAGAATTGTCAGCTGACCGGCTTGGTCAGCTGACTCCCTTCTGGCTGTCATAAAAGTTCTGCCTTTCAGCGCGCGTGCACGTCCTTCTGAACCTGTGTGGACTATCAGTCCCAGCCACACCAGACATGTGTTGCAAAGCACCCGCCACGCTGGACGCGGAATCCGCCACACCGCTATCAAGGCATGCGGCGGTTTCTCCGCGTTCGGCCATACTACTGGATGTAGGCCTACGCGTGCAAACCGCCGCGTTGGACGCAGAATCAGCTGCCTTGCTCTGAGTACACGCGGCGGCTTTTCCGCGTTTTCTCACAGTCTGATCATTACAGGCACTAACATCGGTAGTGAGTCTTCCGCTGATTTACTATCAGGAAGATACTGATTACTTTGTTCATATATATCTGTATTAGTGGTGGTATTGCAGATTACCACGTAATCAGATATCCGTGCTCTGGCTGACAGATTGTCACAATACATCATGCGAATGAGAATAGTAGGTATGACCAACATCTGTAGGATAATGAGCCCTCCAGAGATCCAATAATTGTAAGTTACGGAGGTGATAAGTAAGGGTCTTTGGAAATATCCTAGTAAATAAAGTTTGTTTACTCCGATCTAGGGATGGGCAAAAGACTGAGTTAAGGTCACCTGCAAAAATATAATGAGGGGAGTGATAATTTTCCAACACTTGAAAAATAACTTTATAAAAGCTGGCCAGGGCAGTTTGAGGAGAATAACAGTTTATCAAAGTTACATCTTTACATCCAAGTCTTGCCTGGATATTAAGAAATCTACTTTGGGGATCCCTGTAAACCTGTATAACAGTTATTTGAACTGAATTACAAATTAATATAGCTACTCCTCTCTTCTTTTTAGAAAAAGTTTAAAAAAAATACTCTAGAATAAGAGGAGTCGAAATATCTAGGGGCTGACTGTTCTGAAAAATGGGTCTCTTGAAGGAAAATCAGATCAGGGTGTTGTTTCTTATACTCTCTAAAGGCCTTCCTTCTCTTGTGAGGGGAGTTAAATCCCCTCACATTGTGTGATAATACTGTAAGAGTCATTATAAATGTTTTCAAACAAGAACAACTTACATTTTGATACCATATACTCAAAGATATTACATAAAAAAGGAAGGCTAAATAGACATGATCATGCATTAAGGCTCCAGAACAAACTGGACCAATGAGTCCTGAGGGAGGAGAAGGCACCTGGAAAGGAAAACATATTAATAACCATAAACAAACATAAAAAACATCAGCAATAATAACCCCTGTGTAAAAAGCAAAAGATCAGGTGGGAAAAAACCCACAACAAGGGGAACAGTACTAGTAAAGTCAAAAACTTCTGCAGGACACAGACCATCGCCGATGGCATTTAAAGTTCAATCTAAGTAAAAATTGGTAGTACCCAGAAAAAGTTAGATCGGCTTATCCTCATACGTAAGAGTAGTTGAATTTGGGCCACCAGTAGCAATTTTTCTTTGATCAAATAATCTTTAAGGCATAAAACAACATCTCTGGGGGGTTGCCCTGCAGCTGGCATTTTGCGTAAAGCTCTATGCATTCTGTCACAAATAAAGGCCGGAGCCGGGGTCTCGGGTAGTAGAGACTGAAAAAAAATTGTAACATGTAGTGGGAGATCAGTATAAGACTCACTCAGGCCTCTAATACGGAGATTATTCCGTCGGTTCCTATTATCGAGATCTTCTGCTTGTAATTGAAGTTGGGAGACTGATCCATAAAGAGAGTCATGGTCCTTGCGTAGAACTCCATGGGCCTGTGCGAGGTCATCATGCTTTGCTTCTAAGCGGTCGAGTCTGGAACCCATCGCCGCAATTTCCTGTGAGAGGGTGTTTGTGGAGTGTTGAATCTCCGACTGTAACTTCAAGACCAGCTTACGAAACATAGCTTCCAGGCTTTCATCTAGGTCTCGCCTTGTTAACAATGGAGATCATGGTATGGCCTGCTGAGAGCCTACCTCCTCTGCCTCTTCCTGGAGGAGTTCTGGTGATGCTGGTGATGCGTCACCGGTGCCATCCTGGGACGACATGCTGGTTGAGCGGGCCTGGAGAAAATAATCTCTTACTGACTGTTGTGCCAAGGAGACCCACTTCTTACTCCTCCTGGACATGCACGACACTGTTCTCTGGAGGTGAGGTAAGAAAAGAGCTGCTTTAGAAGGTATAACGCCCCGGGATACACGGTGTTATCTCTCAGCTCTTACGGAGCTACATAGAGGCACGTCCTTCCTCTTCTGCGCCGCGCATGCGCCCCCACATGCCTTTTATTTTGTTGTTGCAGCCAAAGTGCAGCCAGAAAAATTAGGCAGGCATGTACACGCACCAGAAATAATTATTATTGTTTTTGTTAGCGGCCTTAAAAATTCAGAAATCCACCTGGAGTCCTGGACTCTGTTGGTGGTGGCGGAGAAGGCAGTCAAGCGGCCTGCAGGCAGAGATGCTGTGTGGGGACTGGGGACCGACTTTTGAGAAACAATTGCAGTCTGGTATCTTCCACTGTGGTGTGTGGCTTTGCTTTTGCGTGCTGCTTTTCCTCAGGTGGTCATCCCATTGCAGTTTGTGCTTTGTCATCATGTGCCTTCATAAGGAAATTGTCCCTACGCGGGTCTTGGTCTTTTTACGTCTCAATTTTCGATGGCAGAGAGTACAGATGGCATTGCTCTCATCTGAGGCAGACACACAAAAAAATGTCCACACCACTGAGCCCTGGGATAATGGCACTTTGGTGGTGGCGGCCGACTGAGTGTTAAGTGGGGTGCCAGAATCAGAGCAGGAGGAGGAAGATATGTCACGGTTCCGTGCGGAAGCTGAGGAAGATAAGGTGTTCTGTGTTAAATAGTCAACTACGTCCTGACAATCTTGGGAGTTGATGGCACGTGCCTTCTGAACACTGTACTTTGGTCCAGGGCCGCACAAAATCACAACAGCACGACCTCGAACAGACCTGCTGGGTCACCTGCCTCTGCTTGTTTTGTCCATACTGGGGGGATTAAGTGAAAGGTATGCACTGACTTGACTAATACAATGTGCAGTTACACAGGTATGCAGTGACTGGTATATAAAACTGCGTGCTATCACACAGGTGCAGTGAACAGGTATGCACAGACTGGTATCAATACAATGTGCAGCTGTCACACACACAGGTGCAGTGAACAGGTATACACGGACTGGTATTACAAATGTGCAGCTGTTACACACACAGGTACCGTGAACAGGTATGCGGTGACTAGTATATAAAACTGCGTGCTGTCACACAGGTGCAGTGAACAGGTATGCACGGACTGGTATCAATACAATGTGCAGCTGTCACACACACAGGTACACTGAACAGGTATGCAGTGACTGGTATATAAAACTGCGTGCTGTCACGCAGGTGCAGTGAACATGAACAGGTATGCATGGACTGGTATTACAAATGTGCAGCTGTCACACACACAGGTGCAGTGAAAAGGTAGGCACTGAATGTGTTGGGCCTGGCACAGTATAGCAATTAGCAAGGGCCAGCTGCGACAGACATTGCTGTACATGCAAGTGTCAGTGGGCCACACACAAAAAAAACACATCACAAGAACTTTAGCTCTCAAAAGAGCTGTTTTGGGGTGCTTTTTTTTAGCAACAAACACCAGCAAGGAGCAAGCTAACTGACCTCCTAACTATCGCTTTCCCTATCTCTCCAATGTCTCGCCGTTCTCTCACTAATACTGCAGCACACAGAGTGAGAACATGGCCGACGCTGCTGCCTTATATAAGGGGGGGGGGGAGCTCCAGGAGAGAGTGCAGCCTGATTGGCTACCATGTGTCTGCTGACTGTGATGTAGAGGGTCAAAGTTTAGCCCAATGATGTAGTATAATGGGTGGGTCGAGCTCGCATAAAGTTCGCGTTCGATTGCGAATGCGCGAATAAGTTCGCATGTGAACCGTTCGGGCCATCTCTAGTTACATTACACATTATTATTATTAGTTATTATTACATTATTATAGGCTTAAGAGAGATTCTTATCAAAAGGATAGATTAAGGTTGAGGTCATAAGATGAGTATACTGTACATAGTGCACTTGTGCTCACTTTTTAGAAAATATTTACTGCTTTACTACTTTTATAAAAAGATTGAAAGTATGTGTTATGATCATGTACCGTAGTTTATTAAAGCGAATCTGTACTCTAATATTCTTACACTAAAAAGCATACCATTCTATTCCTTATTTTCTCCTGTGCCCCTCTGTGCTGTTTCTGCCACTCTCTGCTGCAATCCTGGCTTGTAATTAACAGTTTTAGGCAGTGTTTACAAACAAACTAACCAGCTTGTGATAGGCTCACATAAACAGAGTGTGTGAGTCATACAGGGTGTGCAGGGGGCCTGCAGAGGGTGTGTATCGCTTCTATCCAATCACAAGCAGGCCTGCACATTCCACACATTCAAGCCTTAGCCCGACAGACACGACAGAGGAAAGGCGATACGATTTATTACAGAGACAGTGCAATTAGGAAAGGCTGCGGTAAGCCAGAGCACTTTAGAACAGGCATAGGAACTTATAGGATAGAAGAACTAAGGCTGAAAATTTTGTTACAGAGTCTCTTTAAGACTGTTACTCTTTTAGAATAACGGAAATAAAACACCAGTTCTAGCTTTAGAAGCACGCCTAGAATATTGGTAATTCATTCAGGGACCAACAAAGTCATGATCTTTTGTGCACTGGATTCCCTGTAGCCTTAAATTGAGTAAAACTGCACTTTATTACATATCTCTGCTGTTGTCTGCCTGTATCAGACAAATCAAAGCTAATTGAATCCCAAATATCAGTTTTCTATGTAATTCAGTCTCATGATATAGTGTTAATCTCCCAAGATGAAAAAGGAAGGAACAAGATTCAAATGGTAATATCAATAGCTAACTTAGTTGAACACACTTTGTCTCTTATGTATCGAATATGTTTCTAAATGTTTCTAAATTAGCATTATCATGATGAGGGAAAATCTATATAAAAGTCTCAGCACTTTTACTGCAAAGTTTGATTTGGAATCATCAAGTAGCATATAGTAAGCACAAATCAGCATAAAAGATGCATGCAATGTGTACATAAAGTAGCTCAGTAGCATTGTTTTGTTCCATAGATAAAACTGTTTGCAGAAATGTAAATAATGACTCTGTAATATGTAACTTAGTTAAAGCGGAATATAACCCTGCATTTCAACTTTGCTCTAAAACATTATTTACAGCATATTATATGCAACCAGCATTTTTTTTTTAATAGACCAGCATTGGAAGGGTTACACAGAGTTTTAAAGTTCCTGGAGATTTCTGCAGACGCATCCGAAGCTGAAATAGATACATTTTGTTTACATAAATGTATCTAAGTGTTGAATGTGACTCACTCTCTCTGACTGAGCTGGAGGACTGCCAAAGTGTGTAACATTCAACACTTAGATACATTTATGTAAACAAAATGTATCTATTTCAGCTTCGGATGCGTCTGCAGAAATCTCCAGGAACTTTAAAGCCCTGTGTAACCCTTCCAATGCTGGTCTAGTAAAAAAAAAATGCTGGTTGCATATAATATACTGTAAATAATAGGGATGGGACGAATCCACAATTTCTTCGAATCCGAATCCGGATCCGAATCTATAAAGGTTCTCGAATATCTCGAAACTTTCGAATCCCGAATCTAACGAATCCTGCACATAAGAATTGTGCGATCCATGGTATAGTTGCCCGCAGTATAGGTACCCAGGCATAGGTAGCGAGGTAAAGGTGCCTTCAGTATAGCTAGCTAGGTATGGGTGCCTTCAATATGGGTAGCTTTAAGTACAGGTAGCAAGGTATAGGGGCCTTCAGTATAGGTAGCAAGGTATAGGGGCCCTAAGTATAGGTAGCAGGGTATATGGGCCTTCAGTATAGGTAGCAGGGTATATGGGCCTTCAGTATAGGTAGCAGGGTATATGGGCCTTTAGTATAGGTAGCAGGGTATATGGGCCTTCAGTATAGGTAGCAGGGTATATGGGCCTTCAGTATAGGTAGCAGGGTATATGGGCCTTCAGTATAGGTAGCAGGGTATATGGGCCTTCAGTATAGGTAGCAGGGTATATGGGCCTCCAGTAAAGGTAGCAGGGTATATGGGCCTTCAGTATAGGTAGCAGGGTATATGGGCCTTCAGTATTGGTAGGTAGGTAAAGGGACCTTCAGTATAGGTATATAGGGTATAGGGCCTTAAGTATAGGTAGGTATGTAGGTAGGTATAGGGGCCTTTAGGTAGGTAGGTATAGGGGCCTTTAGGTAGGTAGGTATAGGGGCCTTTAGGTAGGTAGGTAAAGGGACGTTCAGTATAGGTAGCAGGGTATAGGGCCTTAAGTATAGGTAGGTATGTAGGTAGGTATAGGGGCCTTTAGGTAGGTAGGTATAGGGGCCTTTAGGTAGGTAGGTGTAGGGGCCTTTAGGTAGGTAGGTAAAGGGACCTTCAGTATAGGTAGGTATGTAGGTAGGTAGGTATAGGGGACTTTAGGTAGGTGGGTAGGTAGGTGTAGAGGCCTGTAGGTAGGTAGGTAGGTATAGGGACCTTTAGGTAGGTAGGTGTAGGGGCCTTTAGGTAGGTGTAGGGGCCTGTAGGTAGGTAGGTGTAGGGGCCTTTAGGTAGGTAGGTAGGTAGGTATAGGGGCCTTTACGTAGGTAGGTAGGTAGGTAGGGGGGCCTGTAGGTAGGTAGATGGGTGGGTAGGTATAGGGGCCTTTAGGTAGGTAGGTAGGTGGGTAGGTAGGTATAGGGGCCTGTAGGTGGGTAGGTAGGTATAGGGGCCTGTAGGTAGGTATACGGGCCTTTAGGTAGGTAGGTATAGGGGCCTTTAGGTAGGTAGGTATAGGGGCCTGTAGGTGGGTAGGTATAGGGGCCTGTAGGTGGGTAGGTAGGTATAGGGGCCTGTAGGTAGGTAGATGGGTAGGTAGGTATAGGGGCCTTTAGGTAGGTAGGTATAGGGGCCTTTAGGTAGGTAGGTATAGGGGCCTGTAGGTGGGTAGGTAGGTATAGGGGCCTGTAGGTAGGTATACGGGCCTTTAGGTAGGTAGGTATAGGGGCCTTTAGGTAGGTAGGTATAGGGGCCTGTAGGTGGGTAGGTATAGGGGCCTGTAGGTGGGTAGGTAGGTATAGGGGCCTGTAGGTAGGTAGATGGGTAGGTAGGTATAGGGGCCTTTAGATAGGTAGGTATAGGGGCCTTTAGGTAGGTAGGTATAGGGACCTGTAGGTAGGTAGGTAGGTATAGGGGCCTGTAGGTGGGTAGGTAGGTATAGGGGACTGTAGGTATGTATAGGGGCCTGTAGGTAGGTATAGGGGCCTCCCATGCCTCCTCCGCTCACCGCCAACCCCCCTCCCCGGCCTCCTCCGCCCCCCCCCCCCGTGCCTCCTCCGCTCCCCCCCCCCCCCCCCGTGCCTCCTCCGCTCACCCCTGCATGAATATCTACTCACCTGTCCGTGGAGCGCAGAGCGGCAGACCTCTTCGATACTTCCCTGTTCCCTCTAGTGGCCGGACCGGCTCTTACTGATGACATCATTGTAAGAGCCGGTCACTAGGGGGAACCAGGAAGTCGGCGAGAGGTCTGCCGCTCTGTGCGCTCCGCTCAGGTGAGTTGATGCTGGCGAACGGAGGAGGCGCGGGGGGGTCGGAGAAGGTCGGGGGAGGACGAGTGCGGGCGGGGGGAGCGGCGTATGCGGCGATGCAGCGTCGGGATTCGGCGGATTCGAAAAGTGAAAAATGGCGTCGGGATTCGAATCCACGAATCTCGAATATTTCGCAATATTCGAGGGATTCGTGGATTCGCCGGATTCGTCGTCCCACCCCTAGTAAATAATGTTTTAGAGCAAAGTTGAAATGCAGGGTTATATTCGCTTTAACACGTTAATGTTATGTTAATATTCTTAGTGTGTTAGTATTAGTAGTGGATTTCAGAACAGTGCAGTCCTAAATATTATATAGTGCCTGATGTACTAAACAAAATAATGTAGTATGGATACAGAGGCGCCAAAAGGATAAAAGTATCTGAAAAGTTTAAAGCATGAGGAGGCAGTGGTGGACTTACCTCCTCCAAGCAGACACAAAAATTGCCAGTGTGTTTGTCAAATAGAACAAGTTTATTTACATACTCCAGGGGATAATGCAATGCGTTTCGCAGGTTTGATCCCGCTTCATCAGGCAATAACAATGGAATAATAACATATGTGGTCAGTAGAAGAGCCAGGCACCTCAGGTGCCTGGCTCTTCTACTGACCACATATGCTATAACTCCATTGTTATTGCCTGATGAAGTGGGATCAAACCTGCGAAACACATTGCATTATCCCCTGGAGTATGTAAATAAACTTGTTCTAACATCACCCAGGATTTCATTATAGTACTGACCGGCATCTGATGCACTAGAGTTTTGCTGGCTGCACTTCTGAAGACAAGAAGCCAGGCTGCGGGTGAGTATGCTGTTTTTATTTGATTTTTTTAAAAATGTATCAAATTTTATTTGATATATTTTAGGGGGTGGGAAGGGGTACTCTGCTTAATTATTTGGGGGTATTTGAAGTAGGACCGTCCTGCACATTAACCACTTCAGCCTACAGTGTTGTTTCACCTTATGCATCCGAGCAACTTTCACCTCCCATTCATTCGCCAATAACTTTATCACTACTTGTTACATAAAATGATCTTTATCTTGTTTTTTTCGCCACCATTTAGGATTTCTTTGGGTGGTACATCTTGCTAAGAATTATTTTATTCTAAATCCATTTTAACAGGAAGATTAAGAAAAAAATAGAAAAAAATCATTATTTCTCAGTTTTTGGCAATTATAGTTTGAAATTAATACATGCTACCATAATTAAAACCCATGTATTTTATTTGCCCATTTGTCCCGGTTATTACACCATTTAAATTATGTCCCTATCACAATTTATGGCACCGATATTTTATTTGGAAATAAAGGTGCAATTTTTCAATTTGCGTCCATCACTATTTACAAGCTTATAATTTAAAAAATTATAGTAATATACTCTCTTGACATGCATATTCAATAGGTTCAGACCTTTAGGTAACTATTTATATTTTTTTTATTGTAATTTTTTTTTAATTTTTTTTTTATTAAACATTTTATTTGGGTAATTTTTGGTGTGGGAGGTAAACAGTTCATTTTAAATGTAATATAATTTGTTTATTTAATAAAAAAATGTATGTGGGTGTAGTTTTACTATTTGGCCACAAGATGGCCACAGTCAAAAAGTCCTGGAGGTGAACGATCTCGCTTGAAAGGGAGCATTAGGAGGACGTGAAACGTATTTTTTGCAGAAAGACCGCATATCAGAGTCCGTCGTTTTTTTTTCTGCCGGGGACTTAGATTGATGATTGATCTCAGGGCTAACGGAAGGCGACAGGAGCGTGCGTGGGGGCGTGAGCAATCGCATGCTTGGCGTCGCTGCAACGACACAGTCTATCTGGACAGATATATCCATCCAGATGGACTTAAGTGGTTAAGTTTGGTGCACACAGTGTTTAATTTTGTGTTTTGGGATAACATACTGCCGTGTGTGTGTGTTTTGCAAGTCCTGGCACTAGAATAACTGAACTTTGTGCTATCAGTTGTTTTTCCTTTAGGCTACATTTCCATCAGTAGCATGCAAACCACACGTGCATTTTTGAAAGTGAAATTTGCATGCAAATGGGAAATGCCTATATGCATATATGCAATTTTTTACATGCGAATTTGCATGTACATTTACAAAAATTTTCTTGGTTTGTTTTTTACAAGAAGGAAGTGTGTGTGCGGTGGGGGTCACTGCCTAATAATTTTAGGGTATTTGAGGTGCACACAGTGCTGAATTCTTTGTTTTGGGAATTCATACTGCCTAATGTGTGTGCGTGGGGGGGGGGGGGCGCTGCTGCCTTAATTATAATCTAAGCAGCGGATCCTGTCTAGAATATCTAATAAGGCTGTATCTATGGTAACTAGGGCCTTATTTTTATTAAAGGGGCATGCTTACTGTCTTTAAATTATACTGCTTCTCATTTAATGTATATTTGGTTCTGCCAATGACACATCATGCCCACGGCTACTTTTCGGTGTCCATGGAAGCCCTGGACTTTCCAGGATCATAGGAACAGCCCTAGCACTTAATTTTGATATCTGATGCAAATAATATTTCTCTATATTTACCTTCACAATCATTCAAATATGTAAGTAGGTCATATGACTTGGTAAAGTCTTTAAAACTTCTGCCACGGATAACGTGTGAAGGATCATTTTTATATTTTTTAACCAAATACATTTCTAAACATTGTTTTTACTTTGTGCCCCCTCCAGTGACATTTCATAGTGTTCTCTGTTAGGCCACTGTTACGTAACCTATGCGATGCAACATGTGCAATGCATAGGAATTGCAAGGAATGCAGATTGTCACCAATGTGGGAAATACTGAGACTAAATCAAAAGGTAATGTTAAGGGTTTATTTAACATGTGCAAAACCATTCACAAGTGATAATATGAAAATGGTAACAGTGGTGCTAATACAAACGAAGTGAACAAATAATACAGTGCGAGTGTTTCCTGCATATACGGAGTATGCAGGGCAACCAGTGTCTGTATATATATATATATATATATATATATATATATATATATATATATATATATATATATATATATATATATATATATATATATATAGGTCATACACGGGCAAGCAAGATCAGGATACAAGAATCACAGAACACAGGAACTCGGAGGACTAGAACACAGGCTAACAGCAACAATGAACTAGCAAAGTTTGATTCTCAGATGCTGGCTTATATCCTGTGCAGAGGAGTCAGGTAATGCAGTTCCTGAGGAGATTTGCCCCCTGCTGGTGAACAGGAGGAACCACATGATAATTTACCATATTGTATGAAGAAAAGGTGGGGACCTCTACTGGTGACTAGAGGAAGTCCATGCAATAAGTCAATAACAGTGTCACCAGCAGATGTGGATCGTGACAGCCACGTTCACAGTTGCCATTGCTTTGTGTTCCCTGTGAAAGCAGGAATGCAATGCAACGGTTTGGGACTGCGGTGCCACACATATCCACACGTGTCGGGTACAGCGGAGCATACAGTCAATGAAAAGCATACTCCACTGTCACTGTAAATGCGCGCATTTAGAGGTAACGCACTGCATTTAGTGCTTTACCATACCACAACCTGTTACACCGCAATGTACCCACTACACTGAGAACATGGCCTAAATCTGTGCATAGGTAATGTATTGCAGTGCGGTAAGCTGCGTTACAAGGCGGCCGTTACAATGCACGCACAACACACCACTGTAAATGTGGCCTAGTAGACAGCAGTCAGGGGTGAGCCTGGGGTGCCTGGCACCTGGGTGCAAGATTTTCTCAGTGGTGTAGTAGTTAGCTCTCTCACCTTGCAGCGATGGGTCCCTGGTTCGAATCCCAGACAGGGAACGATCTGCATGGAGTTTATATGTTCTACCTGTGTCTGCATGTGTTTGTGCTATAAATACTAAATAATAACAATAAATGTCTCTAAAATAAGATTCATTTGTGTTACATATATGAATCCAATTACATTAAAAGTGACTTTTTCTGCCAGAGTTTTTAAATTCATATAAATTCTGACCATGCCAAGACATTGTACCAATCTATCCAATGTTCATAATATAAGAATGTGGATGTGCAATCCAGAGCTAATAACTTAGAACAGTTATTGTCCTATTATCTTCCAATTATAATCATTCAGCTTAGACATAAAATCATTGGAGTCTCACTAAGCCTGTACCTGTGTAATGTGTTTAACAGAAATTAACCTGGTTACATCCTCACTCTATTGAAAATGAGAAAGTAAAACTCAGTAAAATCAATCCCCTTTCATCCAAATTACTGCCTGGGTGGATTTGAATTTCATATAATGGTCAAGCCCTCAGATAATTTCTTTAAATGTAGGCCCTTGATTGGACAGCTGGGATAATTTGGCATAGTCTGTGCCCTGATGGAATGAGTAAGATGATCATGTCATTTAGCATACACACCTCAGGCACAGGCTATTATTGGTTTTGTTTAAAGTAGTCTTTTAATGGAAGGCTGCTTCCTTCATAATATTCTTCAACATAAAATGTGTAAAGAGAGAAAACAACATTCTATGTACAGGTACAGAAAAAGGCATCCATAAACAATCCCAATGTATATGAATGTTGTAGATGGACTACTGACATCATTCATAACTATTAAGTGTTATGTTGGCATAGAGGCTAGCACTCTTACCTTGCAGCTCTAGAGTATCAGGTTCACATTTGGGTTTAAACCCCCAAACATACAGATAAATGAATTGGTTCCTCTAAAAAATGGCCTTAGACTATGGCAGGGACCTTAGACTATCACGATGATAAGAATGAAATTGTGAACTTCTCTGAGGGACAATTAGTGTCATGACCATGTACTTTGTAAAGTGTTTAGAACGATTCCAGTGCTATAATACAGTGAATCTACAATAATTATAAAAAAAACTCACATGAAGGTTCTTTCACTATGCATCGTAATGTAGTAAAGATGGACATACGCTACCTCATTAAACGTGGTATAAGGGAATAATTATTCTCTTAAAGTCAATGACCAAGAAAAAAAAAGAAAAGAAATATATATATATATCACCAATATTATAAATGCGAAAGTTTGGATGTTTGTTACTCAATCACGCAGCAATGGCTGAAAGGATTTGAATGAAATTTGGCACATACATAGTACATTACCTGGAATAACATATAGGATACATTTTATCCCCATAACCAAAAAGTGGGCAGGCACAAATACAAATTTCACTAGGAAAATGTAAACTGCAGCCAAAATTGTACCATGAATGGGCACCATTAAACTGTTATTCACAGGGTTCTCAAACTTGCCCAGGTTGGTCACTGGGGGACTGGGATTAATATTCAGGAAAGTGGGTGGAGCCTACAACAGCCAATCAAATGTCACCTAATGATTTTCAAGGGGAATATTTAAATTGCTGCCATTTTTACACTAGAAATGGCAGAGGCCTCAAACCTGGTACAGTCGGTCATTGGGTGACTGGGGTTCAAATTCAGAAAAGGGGGCAGAGCCACAAACAGCCAATCAGATTTGTTTGATTGATAAACTGCTTCCATTCTCACATTATTGATGCATAGGACCCTAAAGTTCACAAACTTGGTCATTGACTGAGTGTGTGTCAAGGTTAGAAAAGGTGGGCGGAGCCAATAACCACATTTTTACAATTTACACTGCAGCCATTCTTACACTGTTTATTGTAGGGTTTTTAAACTTTGCACAATTGGTCACTGGGTGACTGTGATTAATATTCAGAAAAGTAGGTGGAGCCTACAAAAGCCAATCAAAATTCACCTATTGATTTTCAAGGGGAATATTAAATTGCTGCAATTCTTGCACCATTAATGGCACAAGCCTCAAAGTTGGTCATCGGGTGACTGGGGTTCAAATTCCAAAAAGGGGGTGGAGCCACAGCCAATCAGATTTCTTTCATTTCAATGCAAATTATTGATGCCAAAGACCGCAAAGCTCACAAACTAGGTCATTGACTAATTGAGTAATTGTGTGTTAGGGCTGGGAAAGTGGGAGGAGCCAACACCAGCCGAATACATACCCAGGCAACGCTGGGCCATCAGCTGGTATATTATTGTTACACCAGTTGTAACTGTAGCTAAAAAACACATATATTCAGCTATTTATCACATTTTCTAGCACATAATCTGTTTTGCTGGTGCAGTGTAGAGTAACAATATTATTAACATTAACTGCAGAGGGAGGGAGGCAGACACTCCAGATTACATTGCCCCTTCCCTCATCCTGGTGTTCCCCCTTGTCTGCAGAGATTGTGCTGAAAATAGTTACTCCAGTGTTTGTGTTGTGCAGCACCCTTTAGCATTCAAATTGCATAACATGAATAAAACCGCTTACAATGATAAAAATACCATTTTAAGTCATCATGTGAAAAAGCACACATGCCAAAGCCACCGTAGTTCTTCAAATCCTCACATTGTAAGTGTGGTTGTGCAATTAAACTCATGAATTGTTAATCTATCCAAACCCATGGGCTTAAATGCTTTATTTATTTCTTCTTATCAGAGCACGTGAGAATATTGATGTACTGATTTCTTGTTATATTAATGTACAATAATTATTGGTTGTTATTAGACTGAGAACATAGCCATGGAATATTACTTCTGCAAGAAAGCCTCAGACCATACAAAGGAAATATTTTACAAATGAATAGCTGGGAGATTGGTCATTCATTATGTGGATTTATTGTGCAATCATTGTGCTCTATGGTCTAGACAGATACTAAGTGGTACAACCTTGGTCAGGTCTTTTATAGTGCATGGTAGAATGATATAGATCTGTGGGTCAGAGTCCTACCAAAATGCAACCAATACTGAGGACTGGATTACCACTTATGCAGCAGGATATACCACATGTATAAGTCAGCCAGCCTGGTCTGTGCCGCTGTTTGCTGCAAATGACAAAGGAGAAAAGTAAAGCATTGAGTATGCATGTGGTACATACCCAGCTTAATATGTAAGAAACTAATTATTGCATGGAATATTTCCAATTAACCCATTGAACATTACCAAACCCTGCATGCCTCTGTATAAAAACAAGAATTCATACGTAACTACCACTGAATAAAAAAGAGGGATTCCCTTTTTTTCTTGAAAATATAAAGGGAGTATTACATTGCACCAAAAATTGTCAAGGTTCCTTTAAAATTGCTCAAGTAAAAGAAAACTCATGGAAAAATGGAGAAGCATGTGGTAAATGTAATCAGGTTCATAGGTAAACGTAGGAGGGGGGTTACAGCTGCCCAGAATCCCCCTTAGACCAGGGCTGGTGCAGTGTCTGGGGACAGGCACAAGTTGAGACGCCAGAATATCAGCAGACATCCTGCAGCTCACCGCACTGCCCCCTTTCTTTACCTGCTACAGTTGAGTTTGGATGGAGCAGCAGCGTGTGTACAGAGCATGGAGCAGCAGTGTGTGTATAGAGTATGGAGTAGCTCTGGGGAACTTAACAGTGTCAGGTATGAGCACAGTCCTGACTGCTGTGTGAATGCTTCACTTTCCCCTTCATTATCAATGTCGGCTGTCCTCATTATTATCTGTATCCAAACTGCTCCTGAACGATTCCATTGTCGATCGGGAGCAGATCGTACATTTAGGAAGTAATTGTTAGATCCTGTCAGTCGGACAGGAAATTGCATTGTGTGTACCCAGCATGATGTCCTTCCACATTATTATACTCTATTGTGGGTGCCTGAGGGAGACCTTTCAGGAATCCTCCCCTTGAAAATCCTGGTTTTGCCCCTGAGGTTATAGACTTTTTCAAGCCTCTTACTTGCTTTGATCACTTCCTGCTTTAGCCATCACAAAAAAAGCCAGTTTTTACAGAAAAATCACCAAATGCAGAATAAAAATGCAACCGTATGTCCTGTGTGTTTGATATGCCATTTGTGGTGTGGTTTCAGTTGTACTAATTAGGAAAGAATTGCAGTTGCTTAAAAACACAGCAGGCAGTGCAATTGCCATTCCATAGAAATCTCATCACACTGATGGAAACGGCCCAATGCAATTCCTGGCACTTCTGAAGCGTGAGAGTAATTTGCATACAATAAAATCGGGCCCCAACAGAAGCAGCACAAAATTGTGATCGGCAAATCAGAGCCTAACAAATCTATTACCTGGTCAAACTGATCACATCCTTCTCTATGAGTTCTGAGAGGCTTGGTTCACACTTGATCTAGATCTCCAATGACCAGGCAGATTGGACAGTGCAGTAACTGCTTAAAGCAGACCCAAACCAAACATTTTTTTAATTCACAATATTTAGTTGCAGCACTCTGACACATACAAAGATAAATAAACACTCCTTCAAGCCTATGAGCATTTCAGTGCATGCTTTTCACCCTTCTCTTTGCCGGACACCATCTACTCCAGCATTTTGCCGAATTCTGTCCTGGCAATATGAAAGGAAGGGAGGGGTTCCTCCAATAAATTTAAAATATTTTATATATGTCATCATGCAGCTGAAAAAAGGCTGCTATTTATTATTATAATTTAGAAAATAGTTTTTATTCCTGAAATCTTGTATTTTTAATTTGGGTCCACTTTAAGTGGTCCATTGTGGTTCATTTTGAATCGAAAGGCAAATACATTCCACCAGTGGCATAGCTAAGGAGCTATGGGCCCCGGTGCAAGTTTTACATGTGACCCCCCCAAGCACTCTATACCTAACAATTGATACGGCGCACCAAATCATGCCAAGGATTTCCACAGTGTCAGAGGTGCAAGAAGGGGATGGTAAACAGTTTGTTAATGATTACTACTATTTAAAGCATCTATAGAAGCGATTATTACCAGCACAGGGCCAATAGAGAGCTAATATTGTGCTTGAGGGAGGGCCCCTCGGGGGCCCCTCTGACCCAAGGGCCCCGATGCGGTTGCTACCTCTGCAACCCCTATTGCTATGCCACTGCGTTCCACCTAAGCTTCCATGGGAAACATCCGCTTGTCCGTAAAAATTGAGCAGGTTGGGACCTGCCGTTTCGCTGTCCGTTGGATCTGTTATGTTCCATTATGTGAGAACGGATCCTATTACTAACATCGGATCTATTGACATCTGCGTTTTCAATCTGCCAAATTGACAAAAAAAAAATCTGTTCTGCTTTGTAGAGTGAACTGAGCCTTGCACATGAGCAATTTTAAAAGGATCTTGAATTGACATGCTCCATGATGAGATAAACATGTGTGGATACAGAGCCAATCCTACTAACTTACCTGTTTCCCCTTTTCATTACTGTGCAAGGGGTGATGAAGGGATAATAAGTGATAATAAACCAGTGCTGTATCAATGTAGTCAAGGAAGTCGAATTGCATCGTCAGCTCTCCTGAAAACTAAGTATGGGAAATTGAACGTTTGTGTGGCTGGGTAAACACATATGATAGTAGGATAGGTCATTTTTTTATATGTGTGGGAATTGAATTAACAGCAGCAATGTAAGTGTGATATAAAAACTGCTTCAAACCTAAATGTTTAACCTTTATCGACCTTTATGATCAAAATAAGAATATGAGAGTACAGGAAAGTTCATTATGGATTAGTTTTACAAATACAATAATTCATTTCATAAGTTTATTCTGCTTCAAGATTGCCTTAATATAGACTGGTATGTCTGTTTTGGATCATTGCTGTATAGCTCAGTTTTTAATCAGCTCAAGGACAGATGACTATTTGTATTTTTTAGACCATAAGATGCTCCTAGGTTTAGAGGACAAAAACCTGGAAAAATATATTAAACCTAGGTGTGCCTCCATGGTGCAGGGGTATCTTGTGGAGCTTCTCACCTCAAACTGTATCTATCTAAGTTATACTGCCCAGCTACTGTAATCCATGCTGCCCCCCACCTACACCAACCCCAGCTGCCCCCACCAGCTACATTGACTACACTATAGATCTATATTTGATATATTTGATTCCAATTGGGCGCCTCCAACCTTCCAAATTTAACATTGACTACACTACCAATTACACTAACTACACTACCAGCTACACTAACTTCCTCATTACAAAAGTCCAGAAAGGAATCATACAATTACCATGTCAACAATCTGTAACAGAACATGCTCGCATGATCACAGAAACATACGGCATCTGTAGATTGTGTGCTGTCACAAGATAATATTACCTTGCACACTCGCGCCTATCACTTCTGTCCGCATCACAGCAATCTCCCACAATATCCCCAATCAGCACCGTGTTCTCCGGTGTCCATGGGTCGGAAGTCACGCCTCCCATCTCAACTGATTGGGCAGACACCACTCAGTGAGCGGAATACTCACTGGTGCCAGCCCAATGTTATTCCACTCATCTATGCATGTGTGTGTATCTAATGCCATGACAACCCATGTATGACGATGCTGCCAAAGCTTCCCTGGGCAAACTCAGATTGCCGTGAGGTCCACTAGACAGAAGTCCCACCTCCAGTCTATGCCATTTGGGTAATCACAACACTGAGTTAAATGCTCACTGGTGAGAACCATAAGGCGATTATGCATTGTGGACCTTTGGACCATAAGATGCACTGACTACTCCCCCCCACACACACTTTTGGGGGTGAAAAAGTGCATCTTATAATCTGAAAAATACTGTTATATTTTCTGGTAGAGTTCAGACTGGTAAGTGAGGCTGTGTATTTTGCCCTCTCATCATTTGTTTTATTTGTATGGATTAAGCTTAGATTATTTTTAAAATTATGCAATCTGAGGTGGTTAAGGGGTATTCATGACCATTTGAAATGAGTCAGGAGACAATTTCTATCCTTATGGAACTAATGAAAGGCTCCCAAATCAGTGTGATGGTCTTCATTATCATAACTGCCTTGTATTTTTTTTAAATGTTTTATGTATATACCTCATAGTCTAGCGATCAGACTTTCTTAGTGAGTCATCTCATTGTTATGGCATATTAACCTGTGTTCTGCCAGAGACATCTCAGCTTATTAGCTGACACAAACCTTTTATTCTTGTGCAAACTTATTTATGATGCTTTTTTTCCCCCTTCAACGTCATAAAAAAACCCACAAATTGCTCAGGATGGGATGTTAGGCATCTTAATGCACTTTAAGAATTAATATGCTGGATGTTTGAGTGGAGGAAGAGGCAGACTGATAGTACATTAGCATTTCAGAGATCCGGTTCTCTTACTCAGAGATCCATGGAGTTACAAAATTATAGATATTACACATATGTAAAGTCTGTTTTCCTAGATATTCCTGTCATTTCAAAGAGGCAGAGCTAAAGTCACAGGCTTCCCAGTGTCAAGAAAATTACATTTTATTTGTATATGCTATTAGAACAGCGGAGTGAGTTTTTTAAATAAGGATTAATGAAAGAAAATCTGTATATTCGTATTTTAGATGTCAAATCTGAACAGAAGGCAAAACATAAACACAGTAATTCATCAAACTAATTATCTATTTAACAATTTAAGACAATGAGATCATCTCTGTTTTCCTTTCAAGTGGGCTGACAAGGCAATGCTGTGCAGGTCACAGTGGATGGGGTGTCAGGACAACCTGGAAAGAAGAGACAAAAATCGGGAGCCCAAATGGTGTAGTATGTCAGTAACACTGAAAACAATATGATGATAAAAGGGCTACTCACAAAGGTGGGTTGTTGGGGGCAAGGACCACACAGGTGGAGAGATAATGAACCCGTGTCCCAGACTGTTACAGGTGGTGGTTGTTTCTTCTTTAAAAAACAATAACGGCTTCAGTCGTGGGCCGTTTTTAAACTCCACCAACAGCAGATGTGGGAGGTGACTAAGCAAAATGAGGGCAAAGCAGCGCCCAGGGGTTTATAAAACTTATATAGTTGAAAACAACAGTAAAAATGATGTGCTCCATGCATACTGGCTCTACATACTCTGGCACTCCTATTGGCCTGAGGAAGCGGGCTTAGACCAGTGAAATGCGTTGCCTGCACAAAAATAAAATTCTCTTTTTTCCTATGAAAAAGAAACTGTAGAAAAGGGTGGGACAGCATACTCTGGAACTTTTAAGGCCTGAGGAAGTGGGCTTAGACCCGTGAAATGCATTGCCTGCACAAAAATAAAAATCTTTTTTTTTCCTATGAAAAAGAAACTGTAGAAAAAAAGTGGGACAGCACCCATGAACAAGAGACGGTATGCCCAAGCAAACAACGTTCCACACCACTGGAGCTGTCACATTCAAGATTGAAGTTGAACAGGCACCACCAAAGTAATCATAACTTCTTTATTGGTCACATCACGTTAAAAAGCAGTAGCACAACAACAGACTGCTGTTTCGAGCATCCCTTGCTCTTTTTCAAGTTGACAAAACTGCAATACATGAATGTTCCACTCACAAACATATACAGTATATAGACTCAGTGAACCAATCACTGCACAGGATGTCCATCATCCAATCACACAGTGCCACCTCATAAGAGGACCAGATGGGGAATTGCAAAGGAGCTGTGTTAGCTGCACCCCTCCAAATTCTGTACTCGCAGTATAACAAAAAACAGTGACACTAAACCATCCATTAACCAGAAAAGTGCAGATCTATACTAAGCGCTATATCTAAATTACTATACGTTATTATCGCCAGGCAAAACTCTCTGTAATGCACACAACCCTTACAACTGTAAGGAGTGCTAACGCATGAGATATAGCGCTTAGTATAGATCTGCATTTTTTTCTGGTTAATGGATGGTTTAATGTTGCTGTTTTTTGCTATACTGCGAGTATAAAATTTGGAGGGGTGGAGCTAATACAGCTCCTTTGCATTTCCCCATCTGGCCCTCTTATGAGGTGGCACTGTATGATTGGATGATGGACATCCTGTGCAGTGATTGGTTCACTGAGTCTATATATATGTTTGTGAGTGGAACATTCCTGTATTGCAGTTTTGTCAACTTGAAAAAGAGCAAGGGATGCTCGAAACAGCAGTCCGTCATTGTGCGTCTGCTTTTTAACTTGATGTGACCAATACAGAAGCTATAATTGCTTTGGCGGTGCCTGCTGGACTTCAATCTTTTTTCCTATGAGAATGTTCCGATTGAGATAAGCCACCTCATTTACCGTTTTTAACAGTTGTTTTTAACTCAGTTTTATAAACCCCAGGGCGCTTCTTTATCCTCATTATGCTGTGCAGGTGTTTGTGAAAAGCATGCGCGCATGTCTTTGTACCTATAGTTGGGTCTCCATATTCTCCAGAATTCTGCGACCGTGAGTGGCAGCACTACAGGTCACCATGACAAATAAAGAGGACATTTCTGTGAAAGTATACAGCAGATAAGGTATTTGATTCATCACCATGTGTCCACAGACACATGCACAGTATATCCATGTCTATCACCCTAAAAGAGAGCCAGGGCAATACAGATATTGGTAAACAATTCAGAGTTGGTAGACAATGTAAATGCCACAGTGACTAATATATTGTGACTAACAAATTGTACAGCAGGTTACAACAAGCAAATGGTAGAGAGCCCTCCCCTTGTGGGAAGGAATGGGGTGGAAACAAGAGATGGATCAATATGTAAAATGTGTACCTGAAGAAGAGACAATTTTTAACTAGAAACAAAGCTTGGTCAGAGATCGAAGGGAAATGGGCTAGGTTAGATTGGATGCATGTTTGAAAAGGTGATAACTGAGGGTGCGCTAAAAGGTTTCAAGGATGGCATTGTGGCAGATGTGTTTTGAAAGAAAATTCCAGAGGAGGGTAGAAACATGTGAGAAGTCTTGTATATGCATATATGAGGAGGGGGTTCTAGTGGAGGCCGAGGAAGGTTGAGTGCAGAGTTGAGGTTGAGACTGGAGTGCTACGTGGAAACTAGTAAGAAGAGGTATAAGAGAAAAGACTGTGGAGAGCTTTGTAGGTTAAATTTAGGAGTTAGAAGTGTATCTTCTGGGTAATTGGCAGCCAGTAAAGAGCTTGGCAGAGAGGAGCAGCAGTTGATGATCAAGAAGAGAGGTGGGTGAGTCAAGTGAATACAGACTACAAGAGAAAGGCCTGTCATATTGACTGGCAATTCTTTAAAGACTTTGTGGGGTTTTTTCGTGCTGGGGGGGGGGGGGGGGGAGTATATACTGCTGATGTGAACAAGTGAAGGTATTAAAAAAAAGTACAGTTGTAAGGCTTCACAGGTTATGTCCTCACTAAGTCTCTATTCCCTAATCTATTACTGCGGCTCTGAGCCCGGCCCACCTCTTTACCTATAGACAAGCCCCCGCGTGAACAGGACACGTTGTTTGTCTCCTGACTACGGTTATCCCCCGGTCTTAACGTGCAAGGCATACAAACTGAGTAGAGAGGAATAATCTGTTAGAACCCTAATGAGGCTAGTAACACAGTTCAACAGTTCAGCAGTATCACACAGGGTTATTACCTGGATTCAAAGGAATGAAGCAACCAGTGTTATGTGTCAGTAGTAGCAGAGATATCGATTGCAGATTATTCAGTATCAAGAGAGGAAATCCACAAAGTTCAGGTAATGAGTAAACCAGGTATGATACAGTTCAAACAAGTCTTCATGCAAAGTTATTCAACTGGTAATGAATGATCCGGGTTATGAAACAGTTCAAGCAGGTCTGCATGCAGTATTATGCAACAGGTAATAGATGATGCAAGTTATGACATAGTTCCTTTTAGGGCCCATTTCCACTTGTGCGTTGCGATTCTGTCGCAGAAAACGCATCAACAAATCCGCATGCGGGTGCGTATTCATTCGCGATTCTGTGCGAAACGCACGCGGAAATGCCGGGAAAACCGCAACACTAAAATGCTTGCGGTTTTCCTATTAAATTATTTGAATATATAGAATGCGCTCTATGCCTCATAAAAAAAGGAGTAAACAGTCTTACAGTAGGTTGCCAATATTGTCCTCAGACAGACTCCATACAAGTTCACTGTTATCCAAATATTGGCTCCTTCATCCAGAGCAATCACCTCAACATGTAAAAAATGATAAAAGAAAACATATAGCGTAATATTGTAGTCACAAAATTGATCCGTCACCAGGACGCTTTCCAACCAGTGCAAATTTTAAAGGATCACCTTCCAACACCAGTGCTATGTGCCCACACTCACCCCAAGAATCCTCCTAGATCTCAGATCTCTAGAGGTGGGATTGATCACATGTGGGGGTAAACGACCCAACTCCTCTTGAGCTCAACCTCTAATTCAAATGTGGATGGCACTAACACTGTTAAGTTCCCCAGTACTACTCCATGGCATGAAGTAGCTCTGGGGAACTTAACAGAGTCAGTGCCATCCACAGTTCTATATATTCAAATTGTTTCCATTGTATCCACACTACTTTTATAGCGCGAACCACCGAGTGTAAAGCTTATTTCCTGAGCGCATACTTTTTAATTTGTTTGTTCCTATTAAATTGCATTACCGGCGATTCGCGAGCAGGTGTGCGGCATGCGAATTCTGACGGCTCTGCCGTGCAGATTTTTTCTGCACAGCAAACCGCACAGAATTCCTGACAAGTGGAAACAGTCCCATCCACTTGTATTGGTTATGTGAATCCGCATGCAGAAAATGCATGCAGATTCGCTCTAGTGGAAACGGGCCCTTAGTCTGCATGCAAAGTTATTCAACAGGTAACAGATGCTCCAGGTGATATGTGATAAAGTCTATGTAAGACTGCATGCACACTGTTTAGTTGGCTGATAAGAAAAGTAGGATTATACTTATGGTCCAGTTCAAGTTGCAATTCTTGAATTGAAAAAATATGGTAAAAATTGTATGGTGTGTGGCCACCTTAAGACTACTTGATTAAGCATTATAAGTGTGTAGCTTGGGTCAGAGAAAGGCACTTCACATTAGGAGAGAGTCTGAGGGTGCAGCCTTTTATGCAGCATATGCTCAGGTTTTTAAGTGTACCAAAGACATCAGCTGATAAAGATTCTTACCCAGGGCTTCCTCCAGCTCCATAAGCACGGATGCATCCATTGCCGTCCTCCCGCATACCTCCATTAAGCGGCAATCAGCTCCGGTATTGGGCTCAGTGACATCAGCAGGGGGCCTTCTGAGCATGCTTGGACCTTCTACACAAGTGCAGAAGACCCCGGCTGATGTCACTGGACCCGACTGAGCCGAATACCGGAGCTGATTGCCGGTTAACAAAGGCACGTGAGAGGACGGCGAGGGACTCATCCGTGCTTATGGGGCTGGAGGAAGCCCCGGGTAACTAAAAAATCTTTAATAGCTGACATATCTGGGTCTCTTTAAGGCCTACAAAGTGGGAAGAGAAAATTGTGAAATTCATAAATCACCTTCCATATTCACATATTCCACAGAAGTGGATGAAACGGCAGAAATTATTTAGCTATTTGTAAAAGATAATGTTTCCTGAGAGAATGGAAAATGTGCAAATATGTTTTTTTGCAACCTTTGTGCTAGTGGTAGTGCAAATAATGTTGCATGTATAAACACCTTTGCAAAGATTCACTATAGATAAACAATCTGATCGTTGTGAATTCTTCAACAGACTGAAAATGACCAATAAACAATTGTTTTATCAGTTTGTGAGAGCTTAGCTGTGTTAGTAAATGTCAATTACTCCTGTGCATGTGCTAATGACTGATTGATACTTACAAGAACATAAATAGAAAAATTCTATGAATAGTTTCCAGCCAGGAAAATATGAAACGTTTTGTTAACACAATTTATAATTTTGTAATTTAGAAACAAATATTGAGTCCAGGACAAATAAAAAGTACATTATGATGAGTTATACACTTCAGAAGCGAATTCTCATAAAGACATACTATAATTCACAGGTAGATTGAAACTGACAACATCGCATTTTATAAGAATAGAGACATTTCAAGTGTGAAGCAGCAAGATCAGCTATTAAACATTTACTAGATAGGTCACCAAGGGCAGGTTCAAGGCTTGATAAAAACCCACTGAGAAGCAGTGACATTAATGGATATTTGATGACAAAATATGCTGTGCTGAGGGACCACTTTCCAGCACTTGAATTGTTAATGCAAAAGGAATTGAGTTACTATATATTTTGGTGTTGATGTCTTCAAACATCAGGGGCCTGTCACTCATAAAGGAAGTCATGTGATTTACTGACTTCTGAAATCATAATAATAGAAAAAGATATAAAAGGTAATCTATCAACATAATCATTTAACACTTTTCTTTCCTTTGTTGGGCAGTTTTGTTTTTTCACAAAGCACTAAGCAAATTAACATAACAAAGTACCCCTTATTCTAAAATGGGTTATAATCTGCTGTCATTTTTAAATGAAAAGACTCTTTTTAACAATAAAATAACATGACACTTAATGCTTCTCATACCTAACAGCAATGATGTTTGCTGGAGAATTCGGTGGGCTATATGCTAATGCTTTTGGCCTCTACAGCAGCAAATCAATGGCTGGGGATGGGTAGAAACATAATATACTATGTGCACATACATAATGGCATATCTCCCCACATGGACTCTGAAAACCGTATGTTTGATGACAGTCATCGTATCGCCTGGGGGTCAACTGGCCAGATCAGTGCTGTGTGAGTGGGTTGTACATCACTCTCACTGCTCACTATTTTGTGCTGTAGGGTTTAATCTACCACATTTGCAATGGCAGCATATTAGACAAGGCTACTCTCACTTAAAATTCTCTGCATGCTCCGGGATTTTAACCACTTTAGCCCTCAGGGTTGTTATTCCCTTATGGATGCAAGCAATTTTCACATTTCAGTGCTCCTCCCATTCATTTGACAATAACTTTATCACTACTCATCACACCTAAACTATCTATAACTTGGGTTTTTTTTTCTGCCACAAATTAAGCATTTTGTGGGTGATTTTTTTTAAATATTATTATTATTAATTTGAAAAGGAATGTTGCCCATGGAAAACGCACTACACAATTTATATAAAAAAAAAATGTATTGGTATCAAAAATATCTAAACAAGATTGTAAAAAATGTAAAACAATTAAAACTTTTACACCTTTTAGATGACCAAGTGATTATCATAAATGATTTATCATTCTTATTATTCAAATCAACATGCCATTTATTAGACATAGACACTTGCTGCTAAGCTTGATGGAAGGTGATGCCCAAAAACAGAAACAAAGAATTGGGTAAAGAGAAAGGTGTATCTAAGCATTGGCTCCTGTCACAGATTAGTAACAAGTGGCCATATGTAAACAATGACATATTGCTCGTATAATGAAAGTGCACTCATACTAAAGGTAAAACCTTCTGGATAACAAAGTAGACTTTTCCTCAGACTGTGATGTGTAAAACATGACAGTGTCCCATTACAGATGTCTAAAGTAAATAAATATGAATACAAGTATAAATGTTACTTCAAAACATCCTTTCAAGATGGCATTGTGTGGCAGGCTACTCAAAGTCACTGTACAATTGTACTTGACTAACTGCTAAGCAGTGTGTGCTGTCCTATGGAAAGGGGAAGAGAGTAGGTGAGCAGGAGGCATTTGAAGCAGAGAAATATGCAACTTGCTAAGGATTTCCCACATAGATAAATAACTGACATTGAGGTCAACCTATATTTAAAGCAGAATATTATCTGAAAAGATCATAATCAATTGTTTCAAAGTGTGAAAAGATAAATATTATTGTTGCCGTTTTTAAATAAAAAAAACCATGTTTCTTTAAATGTTCTCCCTCCCTCCCTCCCCCCAGCCAGCCAATCATAGCGATCAACTCTCATAGGCTTCACCCTATGAGAGCCGATCGCTCTCTTGTCCCCCAGGGGGACAGCCGTGTCACACGGCTGTCCCCAGTGCAGTGCTGCTGCTGATCGCAGCGCTGCACCATGTAAATAGACGGCGATCACGCCGTCTAACAGTCTCCTGAGCGGCAATAGCCGCTCCAAGACTTAAGGTGGGGCGGAGCTCCGCCCCCCAAGCAGGAGATGCACACAGCGTGCGCGCGATCTCCTGAAAAACAGAGCCCCAGGACTTTACGCCAATTGGCGTTAGCCTGTCCTGGGCTGCCGCCATCGGTGTGACGCGGTCGGCAAAAGGTTAATAGAGCAGTCTGTTCATCAATTCCCGGGCTCGATGTCAGTTCACCAGTACACACCATCGTAGATCGCTCACCCTGTGATCACATTCAAAAAATGCTTACCAACAGGAAAGTCAATTTTTTAATCAGGATCATTAACATATTTTTTATATAGACTAATGTCACTACGATGCTCATTAATTCTAACTCGTACAACCCTCGAAGTCTGTCCTACGTAGCCCATGCCGCAAGGGCATTTCAGCAAGTAAATGACATTAGGTGTCACACAAGAGAAACTGCCTTTAATTTTAATTGGGGTCCCCTTCATTGGGTGTCTAATGTGATCGCCTTTTATGATACTGGAACAGTTCTGGCAACTGAGACATGTAAATGTTCCCATTTTTTTTTTGTAAAAAGGTGTCTTTTCAGGCTGGATTTTTCTTTACGGCCGCTCAAACCAGCATGTCCCTAATGCTCTTTCCTTTTCTGTACACAAAAGATGGAGGAGTTGGAAATGCCTTAGAAAGTACAGGATCAGCTTCTATAAGGGTCCAGTTATCAAGAATACTCCTTCTCACCAGACCAGCATGATTATCATAGGTGGAAATAAACTGGATCCCTCTATCATGTTGTAGTCTACTTTTCTTTTTTTCTGAGTTCTTTTCTATCCTGAGCCTCTTTCCCCCTTGTTTTCACCTGCCGCACCTCTGTTTCTATCTGATTGGCCAATATTTCTCATGCTGATCGGGTTCACTCTACTGCCCAGGTGTGAGGCACAGTAGAGTGGATCCAGTAGGGCCTGGCTATTTCCACTGGAGGAAAGCCAATACTGCACCTGTGCAGTGTGCACACCGCCGACAAGCGAATAAATACTAAATAATAATAATCATAAATGGCATATAACACTGAGTCGAGGAAACTGGCTTCTTTCTCCAAAGATAATTCTCCACCATGCTAGAAATGTGCAAAGAATGTGGGTATAATTTATCACATGCTGTGAGAGTGTCCACTAATAGGGGACTTTCGAAATAAGGTTGAAAGATCAATTCAACATTTTTTATGAGGAATTTCAAACTCTCATCCCAGTTAGTTATATTATTAGTAGAGGTAGACAAATTAAAGAGTAATAAAGTCCCTCAGATTGCACATGTAATCCTTGTGGCTCAACATATCATCATGATGGCATGGAAATCCTCTGACCCACTTTCCTTTATGTACCTTATGGACATAGTTAAAAGTAATACTCTCTTAGAAAATATGATCCAAAACAGATCGCTTAAAGTGAACCAGAGACAAAGCACCCTCATGTATTTTACCATATATATCAGTGGAAACATTAGAGAAAGCTGAGTCATTATAGCAGAGCCAGAAGGGGGCAGGCTTGGGCTTTAAAATACATCAGAGAAGACAGACTCAGCTATAATGATTCCTGAGCAAAGCCAGACTGAATGCTCAGCTGGGGTTTTTATCAGGGCTGATAACAAGCAGGCTGAGCAGTAATGGATGAAACAGAGAAAAGGGTAGGTGGTTTCGCTAATGTTCCCACTGACATATATGGTAAAAAAACATGAGGGTGCTTCGTCTCTGGTTCAGTTTAAAGAGTATGAATCATTTCTTCGTCCAGATAAGTGGATTGACTATAACACAGACATCTAGGTGGGGTATGGGTAATTGCATGAATTTTATCGAACTTGTTTTACGTGTTTTATCCTAGGGTACCTGTTATGTTATGTGTGTTCAGGTTTCACCGGTTATTGTTTTGTTTATCCTGTGTGGAGGCACAACAGTGACATCGAAACAGTTGTACAGATATATATTGTAATCTATTTTCAGGTATATAGCTAACTATATTGGGGTTGAGGATGGCTTTGGTAGGTCATATGTGTTCTAAAATCCTCATTGTAAAGACATTATAGTGTGAAGACATTATAGATGTCACTCTGGCAGCCATATTAAGGTGGCCACACACCATACAATTATTTTTAAATATCTGTTCAATTTAAGAATTGCAATCAATTTTTCTGACTGATTGTAACATTTCAAAAATATGACCAATGTACCACACACATATGTTAAATTTTTCCCCAATTATGATAAAAATGATTGGAAACTGACAAAATTGCTAGGGTGTGTATATTAATAAATTGACAATCTTACACACACCACACAATCTTTAGAAAGATTGAAGAAAAATATCTGGCATTCTGGATCGATAAAAATCGAAATAAATGGGGAATCCGGTCGAATGAAAAAAAAAGCTTTCGATTTTTTCGGGAGATCCGATCGTTTTTATCGAATTTCTGTAAAATTGGATCATTTTGTTGTATCGTGTGTGGCCACCTTAAAGAGACACTGAAGCGGAAAAAAAATGATGATATTATGATTTGTATGTGTAGTACAGCTAAAGGTGGCCATACACTGGTCGATTTGCCATCAGATTCGACCAACAGACAGATCCCTATCTGACCGAATCTGATCAGAGAGGGATCGTATGGCCACCTTTACTGCAAACAGATTGTGAACTGATTTCAGCCTGAAACCGTTCACAATCTGTTGTGGTGGTGCTGCTGCTGCCGCTCCCCCCCCCCCCCCCGCCGCATACATTACCTGCTCCGCCGGCGCGACTCCCGGGTCTCTCTCCGCTCTTCTTCTCCGTCTCCGCTCTGGTCTCCGGCTCCAGCATGCTTCACTTCTTCCTGCCCGGCAGGAAGTTTAAACAGTAGAGCGCCCTCTACTGTTTAAACTTCCTGCCGGGCAGGAATAAGTGAAGGCATGCCGGAGACCAGAGCGGAGATGAGCGGGGGCAGTCGCGCCGGCGGAGCAGGTAATGTATGCGGGCTCTATTGCGTCGGTCGTCGGGCACTCGAACGCCGCTAGCGATGCGCTCTTCACCCGCGGGCGATCGACGGTAATTTTCCGCACGGCGCGATCGACGGGATTGGACGAAATGAATCGAAATTCGGCATGTAACGCGAACGATTGGCAGCAGATTCGATCCCAGTGATCGAATCTGCTGTCGAAACGGCGGTAAATCGGGCCAGTGTATGGCCAGCTTAAGAAAAAAAACATTAAGATCAGATACATCAGTCTAATTGTACAGGAAGAGTTGAGAAACTCCAGTTGTTATCTCTATGCAAAAAAGCTATTAAGCTCTCTGACTAACTTGGTCGTGGAGAGGGCTGTTATCTGACTTTTATTATCTCAACTGTAATTGAACTGTTTACTTTTCCTCTGCTAGAGGAGAGTTAATTACTTCACAGACTGCTCTGAAAGACTCTTTTTGAATGCTGAGTGTTGTGTAATCTGCACATATTATAGAGTGATGCAATGTTAGAAAAAACACTATATACCTGAAAATAAAAATATGAGAATATTTTCTTTGCTGCTAATCTTCTAGTAATTATTCATAGTACACAACCAATTCATTATATCATATATTTTTTTTCGCTTCAGTGTCTCTTTAAGACTGAGTTAACGACAAAGTGACACTCCTGGTCCTGGATATGATATTAATATATTTATGTGTTCTTAAATTGCAGAATGTTTGTAACTCACTGCATAAGATGTAATGTTATTTAACAAACAATACAAATGTTTGTTTAAAAAAAATGAGACAGGTGCTTCCAAGATCCATTCTAACCATGTTCTGATTCTTTACACCTGATCTGGTTCGCCAGATTCACATTTTATTTGCTTGAGATGGTGATGAATGTAAAGGGTGCACACATGCAAAATTTCAATTTTTGTTTTTTAAAATTACAAAATTGTTTTCAAAATGTTTTTACGGTATGCCATCATTATGTAAGGATATTGAAATGCGATTAAAAATCTGAAATAAATTGAAAATCTAGAACATTTTGTTACACTGTACTTCCTTCTGCACCTCGTTGTAAAAGATGCCGACTTTTTAACAAGTTAAGAAGATTGCTTTGTCTCCTCATTTGCCTGTTCATGTTTTCAGCTGGTAGGAATCCACATCTCTGCTGCCTATGCTGCAAACCATTTAACCATACTATTGGGTTATTCCCAGTGGGATTCTACAGTAATGCTACACCATGATGAATATGTTCCATTAATAAGTACTCTATGCTTCCTTCGTGTCAACCAATTTAGTATCCATTTGCAAATGTTTATACTGATGCCTGGCTCTGTTTTCTTAACAACTTAGAATGATGAGCAAGGGTCAAAGCCCTTTCCAAGCTCCATAAATCAACAATGTACATGATGGCACTCTATAAGTCACCAGCTATCTATGATGTCAAATATTTACTGTACACTAAGCTTTTATTCTGGTTAAGTCAGCGGCTCAGGAACTCTTAAAACGACAGCCATTAGACATCACCTAATAGAACAACTAAAATAAATTGCAGTATATATAGAAACTTTAAAGAACAAGTTCATCTCCTGGATTTTTTATTGTTAGTACAGGTGAATTGGGGATTATACCATTACTCACACAACTTTCATATTTAATCCAGCTTTTCAAGAGAATTAATTTTGGAAAAGCTAGTCATGTGACTAAGAAATCTGTGCGCAAAGAATGGAGATGCCTGAGGAGTGGGATTGCTTCCCCAGCACAGCATGTGGCCTGACCTCAGCTGGAGCCCCTCCCAGTACTTCCCTGACTTCTCCATGTAGGTGATGATGACATGGGGAAGGAGATTGGAGGATACTACTGTTATTCACTCAGCTAAAGCAGCATTTGACATTGGCACAAGAAAATGCCTTTGGAAACCCACAAACTCAGCCAGCAAGGTAACAGAAAAATTATCGGGCATAAACTATCTACTTGACTAAGGTTTTATCTTCCCCCGCCTAGTAGTCATAGCTGTTGTTAAACTTCAATGCAAGGAACCCATCCAAGCTTCTTTTGAATGCAAGTATAGAACTTGCCATAACTGCTTCCTGTGTTATGATATTTCACACCTTAGCCACTATTAGGGCCATAACCCACTAGCAGCGCTTTCCATGCATTTGCTGATTGCTGGTGATAACCTGCGACACCACTGCTAAAGCTTCCCATTTTGAGTTTGTATATAATTAATAACGCAAAAATTGTTTATGTGCAATGCATAAAACTTACATATTACAGAATTAGACACAACAAAAGTATAATATGTTCCACTCCATATGCATTAGAAGAAAAACAAGCCTGAGCTAGGGTTTTAATCCCCCCCCCCACTTCAGGAATACTACAGAATTGCATATTTTTAGATCCACTTATGATAAATCATATACAGGAGTATGAACTGTTGGGCAGGAATATGCAATGTGTAAATTAAATCCACCTCTATGCAGTCACAATAGCTGAATAGTGTACTGGTTTAGGGCTCTGCCTCTGACACAGGAGACATGGGTTCAATTGACTCTTCCTGTTCAGTAAGTCAGCACCTATTTAGTAAAGAGTCATTGGGCAAGACTCCCTAACATTGATACTGCCTACTGAGCCCGCCCTTGTGGCTACAGCTCAAGCGCTTTGAGTCCGCAGGAGAAAAGCACAATACAGGTAGTCCCCGGTTAACGAACGAGCTAGGGACTGTAGGTTTGTTCTTAACCTGAATCTGTTCTTCTCTGTCCCCTGTACCTCCTCTGTGCCTCCAGTGTCCCCCTCTGTGTCACCTCTGTCATCTGTACCTGCTTATACAAGTTTAAAAGCCATTTTTTCTTTGAATTTTTTTAAATCGGTTTTCTTAAAAAATGTCAGGAAACCATCAAAATTAACCATGAACTTTCTTATTTTTAATATTCAAAAAGTGTAAAAGTGTACAGAAATCTTCAGTGCATTAATTCACACATAGACATATTGAATGCAATACAAGTGGAGAATACAGTAAATGTTTAAGGCAGGCAACAACGTTGTTTCAAGTTGCAATGACTCTTCTTCAGGCCTTTATAAATACAAAGTGGAACTAGAAAAGTATAAAATACAAGATATTACAAACAATATAAAAAATATTAAAAATAGTGTAACATACACCATAAACTCTCCACAGTAAGTAGGGTGGAATAACAGAGCCAATTGTGAAATTAATAATAAAGCACCTAGGGAAGATGCCAGTGAAAAGAACACCAGAAATAGTAGATATAGTAAAAGTGAAAGGAAGAGATAATAAAGAAATGGATACCTGTATATCAATACTGGGGCAATCATTAAGTCAGACATACCACCTGAAATAGGTACCATAAAAGAACCAACTAATAAGGGATAATATGTACACAATATCCACAATAATATATTAACAGTTATCCATAGGTAATAAATAAGATAAACATAAGGTAAAGACCAATAAAGCCAAAAATCGGTATAGGTCAAAAATACTGAATACTAAATACCGGCAACCTCTACATTTGCAAAACAATGCATAAAGCTAAGAATCAAAATAAGTCAGGAATATTGCAATAATAAATACCAGCAACCTCTCTATATTCAAAAGAACGTGCAGGGACTTAATAGTGAATACCAAAAAAGCCTTTACAGCAATATAGCAGTATATGGAAGGGATGCAAATAGGAATCAACTGAATGCAGTATAGCTAAAGAACAGTAGTTATATATGAAATTTAAAACAGACCGGGCAAATGTAGGCAGAAAAACGCCATGACGGCTCTTAAATAGGGCCAAAAGTTTCCTCCCAATACATACAGAGCAGGCGCCCAAAAAAGGCCCAGCTGTAGATAATTAGCGCATGGAGCGCACAAACAACACCATGTCCCAATTACGAGCTGCATGCTACCATATTACTAATATACCACTATTAGGCCTCGTTCACATCTGCTGCGCTGAAAAACGTGTTAAAGCGCATGGTAAAAAACGCATGCGCTTGTGCGCGCTTTAGGCTAGGTCCACACTAGGCACGGTTGCAGATCGCAGTCCGCGGTCCGTGCTCCGTGTAAACAAAAAACGGAACGCAAACGGATACGTTTGTAGAAAAAGTGCAATCCGTTTCCGTTCCGTTTTTCAACCCAAAAACGTGGACAACTCTGACCTGCACCATTGAAATAGTTTTTGACCAATGGGATAGCAGTGGGAGGGTCTATGCTGATACTATTTACCCTTTTCACACCTCATGACTACTAGGAAGCCAGTGGGAGGGGCTATCTGTAGAAAAATCAGTGTTTTGTCCATTTAAAGGCATATGGAATGTCCTGGGGAGGTGTTTGTGAGTGCCTGTACCAATAGCAGGTGATTGGGAGTGGTTTGCTGTACAGGGAGTGGTTAGGTTACTGTCTGTACCATGTTTTTGAAGCACTTTTGAGAATACAGCAGGCAAGAAAGTACTACATCAGGCAGCACCATGGACCCCCTTGTCTTTCTGTACTGGATGAACCTGGCTTGGATGGGGGTCTTCCTGTACTACAGTGGGACCCTCTTGCGGTCAGGAGTGCGGAGATGGTGGGTGCATCCTCTCCTGCAAGAGAGGCAGCAAAAGGGGCAATTTTCTGTCCTCTATCAAGACCTGAGAAAACACCCGGTCAAGTTCTTTAAATATAGCCGGATGTCTGTGAACCTGTAAGTACCTTCTTCTTGCCTGAAACTCCATTTTACCTGTCCACACACTCTGTACCTGTTTCAAGCTAATGGTGTTACCATTTTTGTCATCAAGGTTTGATCACCTTCTCACCATCTTGAGGCCACACCTTATGAAAAAGGACACCAGGATGCGTAAAGCCATCACTCCAGAGGAGCAACTTATGATCACCCTGCGGTATGTTATGTCTTTTATCTATCATATCTTTATTTTGTAATGATGAGACAAACATTTTTTTTCTTCAAAGAAAAACATTTATTTTTTTGGTTATCAAAAACAACAACAAAATGGCACTCACCAACATGGTGACCATAATTAACTTTCAAAATTGAAAGGACATTTCTGCTTCAAGGTACAATACTTCTTGTTTGTTACAATCACCCCCCACAACCCCCATTGTCCTATTGTCCCAGTGCTCATGGTTTGGGAGTGGACATGTTTGCTTGAACAATGTGGCAGACATTGGCTCATGTTATCTATTGAGAACAGGTAATTTGAAATCCTTTTCATTTTAGCTGTGCCTTTATTTGTTGTAGTGTGTTTGAACAATATACAGCTAGCCAAAGGTGGTGGTGGTGGTGGGGGGGGGGGGGGGGGGGGTTGAAGAGCTATTGATCCTGCATACCTGTGCAGCAGCAAAGTTTAGTAGTGCAAAGTAACTAACAACAATAACAACAGTGTTCACGCCCAAGCAATGCCAGGCTGACTACCTTTGGCTACCTACCATTCAAGACCCCCTGAACAGCACTCACCCACACAACAGTCCAGGAACCATCTCTGGTAGGAAAGTGCTGTTCCAAGGGTCTTGAATGGTAGGTGGCAAAAGTAGAAATCCTGGGTGCCTGGGGAAAGAGGTACTTTTCTGGCATACCTGTGCAGCAGCAAAGTTTAGTAGTGCAAAGTAACTAACAACAATAACAACAGTGTTCACGCCCAAGCAATGCCAGGCTGACTACCTTTGGCTACCTACCATTCAAGACCCCCTGAACAGCACTCACCCACACAACAGTCCAGGAACCATCTCTGGTAGGAAAGTGCTGTTCCAAGGGTCTTGAATGGTAGGTGGCAAAAGTAGAAATCCTGGGTGCCTGGGGAAAGAGGTACTTTTCTGGCATACCTGTGCAGCAGCAAAGTTTAGTAGTGGAAAGTTGTAGTAAACTCAGTACAACTACTATACTGAGTACTATTGTATACCAGACTGTGTTTGACTCGCTAGTTTTAGTTACCTGTACATCCAAATCAGAAGGTGATCAAAAACACACTCATCTGTCATTGGACAGGCTTTAATGGTAAAGTGTTTCTGATTTTGATAGACCGATATCTAAACTAGTGAGCAGTGACACTATTTCTTAAAATTTATGGTCATTCTCGGGGAAAAAAGGGTAGTTGCCATTACTGGGCTGGGAGGAAGCAGAAGTACGAGTGCTTGTGGTACTACCTTGTGATAGCTGTGTGTACGTGGTAGGTTCCTCTACAGAGGTGATAGGGAAAGAAGTTGGTGGCTGGTAACCCTGGTATGATTGATTTGGAGATGGACCGTGGTATGGCTGAGTTGGAGATGGTTGCCATGCGGAGGGTGGCCTAGTGGGTGGTGCAGAGTAATCTAAGTGGCTTTTCACCGCCTCAAGCAAACTGCATTGGCAATGTATTAACCTGTGCCGTGGCACTTGTTCTAGTAAAGGCAATAGTGACATCACCGCGTGAAAAAGGCTGCTACTTTGGTACTGCATCAAACGGTCTATCTCTTGGCGATATTGTTGGCCCAAATTGTGTAGCTGCTCCTGGAAAAGCAGCCTTTCTTTGCGCAGCATCTCGTTTGATTCGGCCAACTGACCTCTCAGAGTATCTATGTGTTGCTGGTATTGATGGGAAATAGTGCTACCTGAATGGTCCTGCAAACTTCTAGACACTATGGCTTCCTGGTTTTTCATCATCCCCACAAGGCTTGACACTGCTCCTGCCATCTGCACATTGGCCGATCTTGCCTGACCGCGAGCGGCTGTTACACGAGCACTTGCTTGCTTACGCAATGACTCAGCCGTGTTTGGACGTTCGGTGGATGGTCCCTCACCAGGTGATTCAGACTGTGCAGATGAGGCCGCTGAAACACGTGGCTGTTCATCCTCGGCAATATCATCAAGATTGATACTGGTCACAGTGTCCATTGATGTCTCAGGTGACTCATCCCTAATACACAGTGCCGGTCCCTCATTTGAGTCATCTAAAATAGCCTCGAAGTTATCTTCAGTGCTGTAGATAAAAAAAAAATTAAATATGATGAGAAAGTGAAGGTGTTTCCACCATTCCTCTCCACCACCAATAAAATCAAGAAAAGAAAGGAAAGAGAGTGGATGCATACCAAAGGTACATTACATTATAATAAAAAAATAACTCACCCTCTATCTTGAACGAGAGGTCTAAGGAATCTCAGTAGAGGTGTGTGGCAATAAGGGGTCCTTCGCGATGCACCACTCCCACTTCTTTGGTCTGTTTTCTCCGCCTTCAATTCTTTAATGAAGCTGTCACGGATACTTCGCCATTTTGTCTTTATCTTTTCAACTGTGGAAACAAAAACAAATAACAATCTTATCACTTTTTTCTACAGGTTCCTGGCGACTGGACAAAGCTACACAAGCCTACATCTCACTTTCAGGGTTGGAAAGAGCACAATCAGTGCTATAGTGAACCGGACCAGCAGGGTGATATGGAGCAGTCTGGTTGCAAAGTACATGCCAGTTCCCAATTCTCAAAAGTGGGCAGAGATTGCAGACCTGTACTGGAACAGGTGCAACTTCCCGAACTGCCTAAGAGCCATCGATGGAAAACACGTTCGGCTACAGAAACCAGTGAGGAGCGGCAGTCTGTACTTCAACTACAAGAAGTACTTTAGTCTGGCCCTCCTGGCTGTGGCCGACGCAGACTATAATTTCATCTACGTGGACGTTGGCTCCTACGGCGGTTCAAGTGACTCGGGGATATTCCAGCGGTCCAGACTGCACCGCCTTCTCAATGAGGATAGGCTGGACATCCCCGGGGACAAGCCTTGGCCTGGAACGACATCACCAAGCTACCCCTACGTTTTTGTCGGCGACGAGGCATTTGCCTTATCACAACATGTGATGAGGCCGTTTGGGCATAGAGGCCTCAGACGCGAAAAACGTGTGTTTAACTACCGGCTGACCCGGGCTCGACGCATGGTCGAATGCACGTTTGGAATCATGTCGAACAAGTGGAGGATGTTCCACCCGCCACTACAGATGAGCACGACCAACGCTACAGCAGTCGTGAAGGCGGCATGCATACTCCACAACTATGTTCGGCAGGAAGAAGGCTACAACATTCACCACCTCGACCAGGACTATTTGCCCGGAATCCGCCGGTTTGCAACAAGGGGGAGGGTACAGGCCCAGCAGAATCGGGACTACATGGTGCGGTACTTCATGTCAAGACAGGGACACATACCAGCACAGGACATTATTGTTCCTCTCTAGTTTTTATTGACATTTGTAATGGGGGGTTTTTTTGGGGGGGGAGGGGGGGGGAGGTTGTCTTGATGTTACTTGTTCTTTTAATATACGGTTTTCAAAATAAAATTTTAAAATGTTTTTACAATGCGTGGTCACTGATGGGGGGGGGTTGGAAGGGGGGACTAGGGGTGTTGAGTACATAGGAAGGGCAGTGTCGAATACAGGGGTGGGTGCCTTTGGAGATGGAGAGGGTGGACATACAAGAGACGGTGGGATGGGTGTTGTAGTTATAAGTGGCATGCTGGAGTGAGACGTGGAAAGAAAGGATAAGTGCCACTGGGGAATGGTTGGAGGGGATGTACAAGTGGCAATCAGTAGACATGAGGGGAGAGAGGGTGTGGGGGAGAGAGGGTGTGGGGGAGGGAAAGGGGTGTGTGTGGTGGCTGGTGAGAGTTGCAGTGTGGAGAAAAAAAGTTTCGTGTGGGGGATATGAGTGGCACTAAACATATATAAAGAGCACATCATAGTAGGCAACATGTACCATACACATTCCAGGGCACTTACTTTCTTTGCTCTGCTTCCTGGGTGCAAGCCGGTCATACTCGTCCACAAACTGCTTGGTGATGCGCTCCCATAACAGCTTGCAGTGTGGAAGGTCACTGTGCTTCTCATGGCTCTTGTCGTAGAGCTCTGGGAACTCCTGGACGGCCATTATTAGATCCTCCACGTTTATAAACCTCCTGGTGGCCATGATGGCTGCTCTCGTCTCTTCCAGCTTGTTGACAGGAAGCTGTCAGAGATGACGTTGAGGGGAGGAGACGGAAGTTCTGGCCATCCGTGTTGGCATACGTTTTGTGTGAAATTTTCTTTGTGAAGAGGGAGGTCCGTTTTGTCATAGGCTTTCATTATCCTCCGTGTATCCGGGTCAGGGAAAAATGCAGCAAGCCCGGACTCTGCGTTCAGTTTCTGAGTACGGCTGCCACGGATCGCACGCGGGTCCGTTTTTTTGGGGAGTGTGTACAGCCGCTATTTTTAACATTGGTATCCGTGGCTCCGTTTTTCATCCGGGACAAAAAACGTAGCTACGGATACGTTTTTAAAACAAGTGTGAACTAGCCCACGTTTTAGTCCACGTTTCTATGCGTTGCGCTGCGCTTCTTTAAAGCACGTTTTGCTTACTGTAGCAGCTGCAGTTGTCAATAAAACTTTGTTTTTGTATGTAAATGTATTTTTTTCTCCAATTAGGGGTAAAAAACACATGCGCTTCTATGCGCTTGTACGCGCTTCTATGCGCTAAAAAAGCGGACCCATTCACTTGCATTGCTGTGCGCTTTACAGCTCAGCGCACAGAAATGCATGCAACACTACGTTTCTGTAACGTTGCTCAGCGCAGCGCATAGATGTGAACCAGCTACATTTAGTTACATGGAAAAATGAATACCTTGCTGATCGCACAGGGCAGTGCGCTGTGGAAAGCGCACAGAAACGGCCCTGATGTGAACGAGGCCTTAGATTTAATACAATACCTTCCCTCAGTGTGAACAGTGAAACTGATGCAGTCCAGGGATTACTAGCAGCCACACCCACAGATTGTAAAAAATTGAATCTCTCATACAGCCCTCTCTGTTCTAAAAAATCAAGACAAGACTTTTAGCTACTGAAGCCTTGTTTCATACAAACAGGTAACACCCGAGCATTCTGATAAATATATTAGATTATGTTTTTGGATCTGCACCTGCAGATGGGTTTTAAGGGAAGCAAACCTTACTACAGTGTTCATCTAATAATACTGAGGTGTAGCAGGAACATTTCTCCTCTTAAGAGGCATAGTAAAGTAAGACCATACAACGGACCATATGCATTTAACTTTTTCTCCTGAGTTTTCAACTAGGAGAACATTTTTCATCTTCTATTTAAAATAAGTTTTCAGTACATTGCAACTGAAAAAGTACCAAAAAGTAAGTGAAAAAGTAGTGTCAAAATTAACTTGAGTATTTTCTTGCTTTCTGGTGGTTTAACCACTTCAGCCTTCAGTCGTTTTTCACCTTATGCATCCAAGCAATTTTCACCTCCCATTCATTCGCCAATAACTTTAGCACTAATTATCACAATTAATTCATCTATATATTGTTTTTTTTCTGCTACCAATTAGGCTTTCTTTGGGTGGTACATTTTGCTAAGAATTATTTTTTCTAAATGCATTTTAAACAGGAATATTAAGAAAAAAATAATTTTTTCTCAGTTTTCAGCCATTATAGTTTTAAAATAATACATGATTTTCGTTGAAGGTACTGAAAAGCAAGCAGAAAATGTAATTTAAAAAAAAATAGGTGTAAACTTTAACAATGGTAGAGAAAGAACCATCGAAAGTTGATAAGGCAGTCAGACATTACCTAATATCACTGAGGAAGAGCAATCTCGCCATGGTGCGCACCAGTCCAGCACGGCCGTCACTACACAAACAGCTGTTTGCGGTGCGTTACACAGTGAGTTTGGTGTGTCAGTGTGAAGCAGTACTCTAATTACACTCCCTGATTGATGTATACACATGCAAGATGTTTTAAATCACTTTAGGCCAGCAATTTAGCATTCAATGTGATTTCTGCCCTTAATACGCTGCTTTGCGTCAAATCCAGATTTTCCCCCAGGGACTTTTGGCATCTATACCACTCATCCATGCAAAAACTCAGATGTTAGACCCCTTGAAACATCTTTTCCATCACTTTTGTGGCCAGCATAACTGTTTCTAGTTTTCAAAGTTTGCCTCCCCATTGAAGTCTATTGCGGTTCGCAAAAGTTTGCGCGAACTTTTGTGAAAGTTTGCAAAATCGGAGGTTCTGGCCATCTCTAGTTTTTACTTGCTGACCACAACCATTTCCTATAAGGGAAAAAAAAGTTACATTTTTTTGTATGTGTCCCTAGAAAAAAGCAGAAAATAAAAGGGAGTGTCTGATCAAAGTTAGAATTTGCAATAGACAGGGCTTTCCATTTCAACTAATAGTCACTGCATAATAGCTCCACAATTGTTATTACTCTTCCACATAAGGGGCAGGACATGTTACTAAGCTAAGCTTGGCATTTGCCGCACACAGACTCAGCTGCCCCGTTCCAGAGATCCCATCCCTCTTAGCTGAGTCAGAGATTATCTCTTGACAACAGTGGAAACAGAACTGACAAAAGCTGCCACCTATTAGAGGGAATTTTTTTTCCAGCTTAGGGCCCTTTTACACTTTATGTGTTCGTATGAGTTGGTACGCATTGCATTTTTTTCCTCCATGGCAGTGCATCGTGAAAAAGTTTCAGTTAAAGGGAACCTAAACTGAGAAGGATGTGGCTTTTTCCTTTTAAAATAATACCAGTTGCCTGAATCGCCTGCTGATCCTGTGTCTCTAATACTTTAGATCAGGTGCTCTGACTGAAATCAGACTGGATTAGCTGCATGCTTCTTTCAGGGTGTGATTCAGCCACTATTGCAGCCACAGAGATCAGCTGGACTGCCAGGCAACTGGTATTGTTTAACAGGAAACATCAATATCACTCTCAGTTAAGGTTCCCTTTAAAATGTGTATAGTGGGAACTGAGCTATAGAAAACATAGACACAACTTTGAAAATCAGTTGTCCTTTTAGTTATAACTGAGAGAAACTGATTAAAAGAGTAAAAGGACCCTGAACCTCCCTGCCCCTCCACTGTGGTTTCCCTCATGCCCCATGCTCTCATTCTCTTTTTTTAAGGCTTGATTATATTTATTGAGGCATTCTAAAACCAATGTTTTACTATCATACACTGGCGTAGGGCCCGTGGTCGCAATGGTCGCCGTGCCGACCGGGCCCGCCTCCTGAAGAGGCGGGGGAGGGGCCCAGGGGCCTGGACCCCCCAGGTGTTTAAATCCCCACAGTGACTGGCTCCCGGAGGCAGAGCAGGGCTATGAGAAGATGGCTGCCGAAGCCCTGCACTGGAGACTATTTGTGTCTCCAGTACAGGACTTCGGGCGCCATCTTCCCGTAGCCCTGCACTCTGCCTGTCAGCGCGGGAGAAACTGGCTGCAGGAGAGGATCGTCGCTGGAGGAGCTGCACTGGGGAGGCTGGCTGCACGTCGGGGACGGGGAGCTCACGTCAGAGGCTGGCCAGGTGAGTGAATTTTTTTTTTATTTGTACAGGTTTTTTTTCTGGTGACTGCTCCCCACATAGCGTTTTTTTTCTGGTGACTGCTCCCCACATAGCGTTTTTTTTCTGGTGACTGCTCCCCACATAGCGTTTATTTTCTGGTGACTGCTCCCCACATAGCGTTTATTTTCTGGATGACTGCTCCCCACATAGCGTTTATTTTCTGGTGACTGCTCCCCACATAGCGTTTTTTTCTGGTGACTGCTCCCCACATAGCGTTTTTTTTTCTGGTGACTGCTCCCCACATAGCGTTTTTTTTCTGGTGACTGCTCCCCACATAGCGTTTTTTTTCTGATGACTGCTCCCCACATAGCGTTTTTTTTCTGGTGACTGCTCCCCACATAGCGTTTATTTTCTGGTGAATGCTCCCCACATAGCGTTTTTTTTCTGGTGACTGCTCCCCACATAGCGTTTATTTTCTGGTGAATGCTCCCCACATAGCGTTTATTTTCTGGTGACTGCCCCCACATAGCGATTCTTTTCTGGTGACTGCTCCCCACATAGAGTTTATTTTCTGGTGACTGCTCCCCACATAGCGGTTTTTTTTCTGGTGACTGCTCCCCACATAGCGTTTTTTTTCTGGTGACTGCTCCCCACATAGCGTTTTTTTTCTGGTGACTGCTCCCCACATAGCGTTTTTTTTCTGGTGACTGCTCCCCACATAGCGTTTTTTTTTCTGGTGACAGCTCCCCACATAGCGTTTATTTTCTGGTGAATGCTCCCCACATTGCGTTTATTTTCTGGTGAATGCCCCCACATAGCGATTATTTTCTGGTGACTGCCCCCCACATAGCATTTATTTTCTGGTGAATGCTCCCCACATAGCGTTTATTTTCTGGTGACTGCTCCCCACATAGCGTTTATTTTCTGGTGACTACTCACCACATAGCGCTTTTTTTTCTGGTGACTGCTCCCCACATAGCGTTTATTTTCTGGTGAATGCTCCCCACATAGCGTTTATTTTCTGGTGAATGCTCCCCACATAGCGTTTTTTTTCTGGAGACTGCTCCCCACATAGCGTTTATTTTCTGGTGAATGCTCCCCACATAGCGTTTATTTTCTGGTGACTGCTCCCCACATAGCGTTTAATTTTTTGGTGACTGCCCCCCACATAGCGTTTATTCTCTGGTGAATGCTCCCCACATAGCGATTATTTTCTGGTGACTGCCCCCCACATAGGGTTTATTTTCTGGTGAATGCTCCCACATAGCGTTTATTTTCTGGTGAATGCTCCCACATAGAGTTTATTTTCTGGTGACTGCTCCCCACATAGCGTTTATTTTCTGGTGAATGCTCCCACATAGCGATTATTTTCTGGTGACTGCTCCCCACATTGCGTTTATTTTTTTGGTGACTGCTCCTTACATAGCGTTTATTCTCTGGTGAATGCTCCTCACATAGCGATTATTTTCTGGTGACTGCCCCCCACATAGGGTTTATTTTCTGGTGAATGCTCCCCACATAGCGTTTATTTTCTGGTGAATGCTCCCACATAGAGTTTATTTTCTGGTGACTGCTCCCCACATAGCGTTTATTTTCTGGTGAATGCTCCCACATAGCGATTATTTTCTGGTGACTGCTCCCCACATAGCGTTTATTTTATGGTGACTGCTCCCCACATAGCGCTTATTTTCCGGTGACTGCTCCCCACATAGCGTTTTTTTTCTGGTGACTGCTCCCCACATAGCGTTTTTTTCTGGTGACTGCTCCCCACATAGCGTTTATTTTCTGGTGAATGCTCCCCACATAGCGTTTTTTTTTCTGGTGACTGCTCCCCACATAGCGTTTATTTTCTGGTGAATGCTCCCACATAGAGTTTATTTTCTGGTGACTGCTCCCCACATAGCGTTTATTTTCTGGTGAATGCTCCCACATAGCGATTATTTTCTGGTGACTGCTCCCCACATAGCGATTATTTTCTGGTGAATGCCCCCACATTGCGTTTATTTTCTGGTGAATGCTCCCCACATAGTGTTTATTTTCTGGTGAATGCTCCCCACATAGCGTTTATTTTCTGGTGACTGCTCCCCACATAGCGTTTATTTTATGGTGACTGCTCCCCACATAGTGCTTATTTTCCGGTGACTGCTCCCCACATAGCGTTTATTTTCTGGTGACTGCTCCCCACATAGCGTTTATTTTCTGGTGAATGCTCCCCACATAGCGTTTCTTTTCTGGTGAATGCTCCCCACATAGCGTTTATTTTCTGGTGACTGCTCCCCACATTGCGTTTATTTTTTGGGTGACTGCTCCCCACATAGCGTTTATTCTCTGGTGAATGCTCCCCACATAGCGATTATTTTCTGGTGACTGCCCCCCACATAGGGTTTATTTTCTGGTGACTGCTCCCCACCTAGCATTTATTTTCTGGTGACTGCTCCCCACATAGCATTTATTTTCTGGTGACTGCTCCCCACATAGCGTTTATTTTCTGGTGAATGCTCCCACATAGCGTTTATTTTCTGGTGAATGCTCCCACATAGCGTTTTTTTTCTGGTGACTGCTCCCCACATAGCGTTTATTTTCTGGTGACTGCTCCCCACATAGTGTTTATTTTCTGGTGACTGCTCCCCACATAGCATTTATTTTCTGGTGAATGCTCCCCACATAGCAATTATTTTCTGGTGAATGCCCCCACATAGCGATTCTTTTCTGGTGACTGCTCCCCACATAGGGTTTATTTTCTGGTGACTGCTCCCCACATAGCGTTTTTTTTTCTGGTGACTGCTCCCCACATAGCGTTTTTTTTCTGGTGACTGCTCCCCACATAGCGTTTTTTTTCTGGTGACTGCTCCCCACATAGCGTTTATTTTCTGGTGAATGCTCCCCACATAGTGTTTATTTTCTGGTGAATGCTCCCCACATAGCGTTTATTTTCTGGTGACTGCTCCCCACATAGCATTTATTTTATGGGGACTGCTCCCCACATAGCGCTTATTTTCTGGTGACTGCTCCCCACATAGCGTTTATTTTCTGGTGACTGCTCCCCACATAGCGTTTATTTTCTGGTGAATGCTCCCCACATTGCGTTTATTTTCTGGTGAATGCTCCCCACATAGCGTTTATTTTCTGGTGACTGCTCCCCACATTGCGTTTATTTTTTTTGATGACTGCTCCCCACATAGCGTTAATTCTCTGGTGAATGCTCCCCACATAGCGATTATTTTCTGGTGACTGCCCCCCACATAGGGTTTATTTTCTGGTGACTGCTCCCCACATAGCGTTTATTTTCTGGTGAATGCTCGCACATAGCGATTATTTTCTGGTGAATGCTCCCACATAGCGATTATTTTCTGGTGAATGCCCCCACATTGCGTTTATTTTCTGGTGACTGCTCCCCACATAGCATTTATTTTCTGGTGAATGCTCCCCACATAGTGTATATTTTCTGGTGAATGCTCCCCACATAGCGTTTATTTTCTGGTGAATGCTCCCCACATAGCGTTTATTTTCTGGTGACTGCTCCCCACATAGCGTTTATTTTATGGTGACTGCTCCCCACATAGCGTTTATTTTCCAGTGACTGATCCCCACATAGCGTTTATTTTCTGGTGACTGCTCCCCACATAGCGTTTATTTTCTGGTGAATGCTCCCCACATAGCGTTTATTTTCTGGTGAATGCTCCCCACATTGCGTTTATTTTTTGGGTGACTGCTCCCCACATAGCATTTATTTTCTGGTGAATGCTCCCCACATAGCGATTATTTTCTGGTGACTGCTCCCCACATAGCGTTTATTTTCTGGTGAATGCTCCCCACATTGCGTTTATTTTCTGGTGAATGCCCCTACATAGCATTTATTTTCTGGTGAATGCCCCCACATAGCGTTTATTTTCTGGCGAATGCTCCCAGATAACAATTATTTTCTGGTGAATGCTCCCACATAGCGATTATTTTCTGGTGAATGCTGCGCACATAACAATTATTATCTGGTGAATGCTGCACACATAATGATTATTATCTGGTGAATGCTGCGCACATAACGATTATTTTCCTTCAGACTGGCATCTTGCTACTAATTGCCCTATTTCTTCTGGGTGCTGCGTATGTTTGCAAATTGAACGTGGCACCGTTGCTGCTGGAAAGCTGAATTGATATAGCCATGCCATGCACAGCTACAGGGATTCGACTATGTGTGTGCTTCGGGTGTTGCGGGGGGACTGTTATTGCCGGGAGGGGGGGGGGGCACATCCAGATTCCGCATCGGGGCCCAGAGGTTTGTAGCTACGCCACTGCTATCATACAATATACATGGTATTTTATGGCTTTGATGAACAGAGGCGCCAGCAGAATAAAAACAATAATTAAAAGTTTTAAAATATGCTGGGGAGGCAGTGGTGGACTTACCTCCGAAAGCAGACTAGACTGCTTGTCTGACATAAATAAACACTTTATTAGTACCCCAATAGATGCAACGCATTTCGCAGGACCAAGCCCGCTTCATCAGGCAATAAAACAGGGGACAATACTGTGGACAAAGGCAAAAAGTACAGGACTGCAGTGAGCTACATAATATAAAACATTCATACGGTGCATACAAATATATTAATTGCTAAAAAAAAAAAAAAAAAAGCGTTTAAGGGGGGAAAAAAATAATTTTTTTTTTTTTTTTTAGCAATTAATGTTTTTGTGTGTGTGTCCCACAGACACTTGTGTTGCATATACAGACCTTGGCCCATTGGTAATTCCTACTGTGCCACTGCCAGGCCCAGCACATTCAGTGACTACCTGCGTGTGTGACAGCTGCACATTTGTAATACCAATCCCTGCATACCTGTTCAGTAGTGCACCTACCTACGTGACCGCAAGCAGTGTTATATTATATACCAGTCAGTCACTGCACCTGTTCACGGTACCTGTGTGTGTGACAGCTGCACATTTGTAATACCAATCACTGCATACCTACCTGTTCAGTGCACCTACCTACATGAGTGCACGCATTGTTATATACCAGTCAGCTGCTGCACCTGTTCACGGTACCTGTGCATACCTACCTGTTCAGTGCACCTACCTACCTACGTGAGCGCACGCAGTTTTATATACCACCAGTCACTGCTCCTTTTCACGGTACCTGTGTGTGACAGCTGCACATTGTATTGATACCAGTCACTGCATACCTGTTAACTGCACCTGTGTGACGTGACTGCACATTGTATTATTCAAGTCAGTGCATACCTTTCACTTCATCCTCCCCAATATGGGCAAAACAGGCAGAGGCAGGCCACCCGGTAGGCCTGTTCGAGGTCGTGCTGCCGTGATTTCGTGCGGCCCTGGACCAAAGTACAGTGTTCAGAAGGCGTGTGCCATCAACGCCCAAGATTGTCAGGACGTAGTTGACTATTTAACACAGAACACCTCATCTTCCTCAGCTTCCACATGGAAGCGTGACATATCTTCCTCCTCCTGCTCTGATTCTGGCACCTCACTTAACACTCAGTCGGCCGCCACCACCTAAGTGCCATTACCCCTGGGCTTAGCGTTGTGGAAATTTTTGTGTGTATCTGCCTCAGATGAGAGCAATGCCATCTGTACTCTCTGCCACCAAAAATTGAGCAAGGAAAGAGCAAGACACACGTAGGGACAACTTAATTACGAAGGCACATGATGACAAAGCACAAACTGCAATGGGATAACCACCTGAGGAAAAGCGGCACACAAAAGCAAAGCCACACACCGCAGTGGAAGATACCAGGCCGCAATTATTTCTCAAAAAAGGTGATACCCAAACTGTACCGTGATGTTGAAAGGCAAGTGGGGTCATCTCTGGCACACAGAGTTGGGTCAAGGGTCCATCTGACCACGTGGTCTGCAAAGCACGGTCAGGCCTGCCCGAAGACTGAGTCAGTCCCCACACACAGCATCTCTGCCTGCACGCCGTGTGACTGCCTGCCCCAAGACTAAGTCACTCCCCACACAGCATCTCTGCCTGCAGGCCGCTTAACTGCCTTCTCCGCCACCACCAACAGGGTCCAGGATTCCAGTTGGATCCCTGAATTTTTAAGGCCGCTGCTAGCAGCGGCCGCTATAATGATGTTTCTGGTGCGTGTACATGCCTGCCTAATTTTTCTGGCTTCACTGCAGCTGCAACAACAAAACAAAAGGCATGTACATGTGTCTATTCACCTTTGTGATCGTTACCTTGCTTGCGTATCACAATAAAGCAATGACCGACGGCTATATGAGTTTCTCGGGGGGGGGGCACACCCAAGATAATAAGGTCGTTACTTCATTGTGGACAGACCAAATTCAATCTGCTGGACAGTGACTATTGTTCTGTCATTGAGCTACCTCAGCCCGGCGACCATATGGGTTTGAAAACAGCTATCGCCTGCCATGGTGCGCACCAGTCCAGCATGGCCGTCACTACGCAAACAGCTGTTTGCGGTGCATTACACAGTTAGTTTGGTCTGCCAGTGTGAAGCAGTACACTAATTACACTCCTTGATTGATGTATACACATGCAAGATGTTTTAAAGTACTTTAGGCCTTAAATTTAGCATGCAATGTGATTTCTGCCTTTAAAACGTTGCTGAGCGTCAAATCCAGATTTTTTTCCCCGGGACTTTTGGCATGTATCCCACTCTGCCATGCAAAAACTCAGATGTTAGACCCCTTGAAACATCTTTTCCATCACTTTTGTGGCCAGCATAAATGTTTCTAGTTTTCAAAGTTCGCCTTCCCATTGAAGTCTATTGCGGTTCGAAAAGTTCGCGCGAACCGAACTTTTGCGGAAGTTCACGTTCAAGATTCACGAACCGAAAATCGGACGTTCTAGCCATCTCTAATATACAGTAGTTCTGGGTGGAAAAACTTTTATTTTGTTACTGGAGCACTAACATATTGTAATGTGAGAATCAGCTAATGTGGATGTAGTAGCCTTAAACTTGTTTCTTTTTGTATTCACTTTTTATTTTTATTTTTGTTCTATGTAATGCATTACTTTATGGTTTTTTTTACCTGTTTAGCTTAGTCTGCATGTCATGCTGCCATGGATGAAAATGAGATTGAATTCTGTTTTCCATTCAAATTTTTTTTTTTTTATACAAAAATTACATAGGATGCTCCATCCAATCACTACTAGCCTAGCACTCATTGCCCCTAGTTCAATTCACTTATTCTGCTATGTTTTCTCCTAGGAGATATTTTTCTTCTTTTGTTTAAAATAACTTTTCTACATTTGCAATTCAAAATCCTCAAGTTCTGTCAATATTATTCTGAGTATTTTTTGCGCTTGTGGCTTAAAAGGAATTGTATTGATTAGGTGTAAAATATCACCTAGGAGAAAACTTAGGAGAAAAAAGTGAATTGGATCGGGCCCAATGAATGCAAGCTGATATTCCCAAGACAGGGCGATAGCAAAAATGAATCCCACCACCCTGCTGATACTAACCCACATGCCTATCAGTATAAAGGGAAATGCTTTGAGAGAGGTGCTCAAGGAATGGATACTGGCAAGTGGTGGGGTACAATCTTCTTGGTCACCTTTCCTAAAAGGTGAAGAACCATAGGGGCTAGGAAAGATCCCTTTAGCAGTTCGGAAAAGTGAAAAAGAGTTTTAAAAAATTACACATATATTTTTATCTCCAGCCATGTTGTTTTGGTCGTTATTTAGGTCTGCCAATATGGACTATTTAATCAATGTGAAAGATGGAGAACAGGCATGGGCTTCCGGAATTCCGCGGAATCTAAAATTCCGAATTCCGTCGGAATTTGGGTTTCCGGATCGTTCTGCGGAATCCGGAATTTACAATCCGGAATGCGGAATTCCGCGGAAATCCGACCAAACGGAACCGGAATGAATTGACCAATGAGGAGATGCGGAATGAGTTGACCAATCATGATCAGAGGAAATTTAGCGCGGTAAAAAAAAGCGTAATTCCGTGTATGTAATGCGGAAATCCGTATAAATATACGGAAATTTGATTTAAACGGAAAAGTACTGTCCAATAACTGTCCTCATAAATTTACACCAATCACAGGCCCTAGCAACCACATCCTAGCAACCTATCAGAGTCTATCCCACCCCTCTAGTATATAAGACAGGCTTATGCTGATGTCATGTGTGGGTTTTAGTTAGAGGAGAATTGTGAAAGAGAGAGCTCAGAGCTGCATTATTATATTGTGTGCTGTTGAGACATTTTTTTTCACTGTGATTGCTATTATTGCTATATATATTAGATAGATACTAGTAGTAGTGAGAGATAGATTAGATTGTAGTGTGATTGTAGACAGTGTGAGAGCAGTTTGAAGTTAGATCAGGCCTGTATTAGTAGTGTGAGTGAGAGACAGATTTAGTGTGATAGATATAGTATTGAGTGACAAGTGACTGAGAGTATTTTGAAATTAGTAAGTCAGTGAGAGTGGTTAGATAAAGCTAGATAGTGTAGTGTATTTTATTTCTTTTTCATAGTGTCAGTTTTTCATTTATACTTTTTTTCTTCATTTATTTCATTGATTTTCTTCATTGATTGCCTGTAAGTCCCCTCCCTTCTTCTTTAATTTCATTACTGTCCCCGACCCCAAAAAAAAAATTTAAAAAATGAGGCACATCAAGAGTGTTGGTGGACGAGGTGGCTCCTCCTCATCAGGACGCCAGCAGCAGGCAGGGCCCAGCAATGTAGCAGAAACAGATCAGGTTGAGGTTCTTCCTGGGCGCAGCAGGGGAACTCCCCGGATCACTTCTATGTTCCCAACCACTAGGCGCCGCATCATTGGCAAGCAGGATGCGGCCTCATTGGTTGACTGGATCGGTGCGGAGCCCTCCACCCAATCTGAAGAGTTGATGTGCAGTGGCGGCAGTGCAAATAGCAGGGAAGACTCTGTGGCAGCTGGTCATGTTGCAGAGTCTGGCTTCTCCCCCAATCTTTTTGAAGGTAATGCTGACGAGGGTAATATTGAACAATTGTGGGGAGAAGCCCTGCATGAGACTATGGGACCCAATTCACAAAGTTTGGTGGAGGATGTGGTGAATGAAGTGGGTCCAGTTTTTTCTCCATCCACTCCACCAAGAAATGCCCCAGTCACTCGTCGTCGGGAATTGTCAAGTCCCCATTTGGAGGACGATTTGTCTTGTGTGGGTGATGATGAGGTGGCCGACAAAAATTGGACGCCAACTAATTCACCGAACAGCAGCAGTGAAAGTGAACCTGTTAGGCGTCCATCGGTCAGGAGGGTGCATCAGGTGGAGTCTAGGGGGGGCATGGACTCCGCTGGTGGTGTGATAGGCAGCAGCAGCAGCATGCTTAATCAGCAGGGCCAAACACAGCAGCAGCAGCAGCTTGTCCAGCAGCCTGCAGCACCATCTGTGAGCACCCAGTCCCATGCTGGTCAGCGACCGGTCAACACCAAGAGAAAGGGCCGGACCTCCCAAGCATGGGACTATTTCACTGATCACTCACAGGATCCTTCCCGTGCAGTGTGTAACCTGTGCAGTGTGACGGTGAGCAGAGGGAAAGCAGCATCTGGGTTTGGGACATCAGGTTTGCGTTCCCACCTTAAAACAAGTCATATTGTGCAGTGGGACTTAATAAAAAAAAATACCAGCCAAGGTAAAGGCAGCAGTGCACAGAGTGCGGCAGGAGGAGATGCAGCAGTTCCTCTCAGCCGTTCCTCTGTGCGTCCTGTGCAACCTGCGCAGTCCCACTGCATGGCTGTTCCCTCTGCACGCCAGGCTGGTGGCGGCAACCAGACCTTGACGGTGTGCTCATCACCAGCTGTATCCTCCCCACAAAATGTTGCCGCCCAGCGCCAGGCCTCTCTCACTGAGATGGTTGCACGGAAGAGGCCTCTCCCCCCTAATGATCCCATAGCGCTACGCAACAATGGGCTCGTGGCAAAGCTGTTGGCCCAACAGCTCTTGCCCTATCAGTTTGTGGAAAGTGCCCCCTTCCGCCAACTGATGAGCTGTTTGGCTCCACAATGGCGGGTCCCCAGCCGCCATTACTTTTCCCGAGTTGCTATCCCTGCCCTACACCTGGATGTAGCTGGGCGTGTATCCCTTTCGTTGGACTACGCGGTTTGTGGAAGGGTGCACCTCACTACCGATGCCTGGACCAGCAGGCATGGGCAGGGACGCTATTTGACTGTGACAGCTCACTGGGTCACCCTTCATGGCGCTGGGGAGGGTATGAGCTGTGGGGCTCTGGTGGTGCCGCCCCGGGGGGTCAAGGGGAGGCCCGTCTCCCTCCCTTCTGCCACTTCTTCTGTAGCAGGTCAGGCCGCTGCTGAGCCTCCCAGCAAGCGGCCACGCTGTTACGCTAATCTACAGCACAAGCGCTGTCAAGCTGTGCTGAGGATGGAGCCAGTGCAACACAGGAGTCTGACGGGAGATGTGATCCTGTCTGTCCTACAGGAGCAGATCCAGCATTGGCTGACCCCCCGAGATCTGTTGACAGGTAATGTGGTGTCAGACAATGGCACCAACATTCTGGCCGCCATTCGTACTGGTGGCTACACACACCTGCCTTGCCTCGCACATGTCCTCAACCTCATCGTGCAACGGTTTCTGCGAACCTATGAGGGTTTGAGTGACGTTGTGCTTTTGGCACGTAAAGTGTGTGGCCACATTAGACGCTCCGCAACCGCCACCGCGTCCTTGGCCAAACTGCAGCGCATCCACAGCTTGCCGCAGCACAAGCTGATGGTTGACTGCCAGACGCGGTGGAACTCCACACTGTACATGTTGAGAAGGTTGTTGGAGCAAAAAATGGCGGTCATCCATTACCTGTCTTCAGCCTCCTCCTCCCATTCGTCAAGACCACTTCCGGAGAATCTGACTGGGGACCAGTGGCGGCAGATCAGGGAGGTCTGCAATGTTTTGGCGCCTTTTGATGAGGCTACTAAGGTGGTCAGCATGGAGCACTGCAACATTTCAGAAGTGCTCCCCCTTGTGCTAATGCTGGACAGGACACTGGGTCACCTGATAGAATTGGCGGAGGAAGTCCATGCTGGGGCAAGTGGTGGAGAGCCCCAGGATGCTCAGGCCCAGGAGGAGGAGGAGGAGGAGGAGGTGGTGGTGACAGAGTCAGGGCCTGAACATGCGGGAGAGCTAATCGTCCGGGGGTGGGACGACCTTAATGAGCAGCAGGAGCATGAAGCAGAAAATGCCCTTTCTGACAGCCAGGAAGAGGTGGAAAGCGGTCATCTCTCCCACATGGCTGCTCACATGCTCCTCTGCCTCAGGAAGGACCCCCGGATAATCCGACTGAAAGCGAGGGATGATCTGTGGGTGGCCACCATATTGGACCCACGCTGCAAGGGGAAAGTGGGGGAGTTAATGGGATGTACCCAACAATTTAGCTCCCGAATGTCAGCGATCCGGCAGGATTTAATCAGGCGAGTGGAGCAGGCCTTTCCACCACCACCTGAACCTCCGCTTTCCCATACTACTCAGCGACAGCCAGCTAGTCACAGCCAGCAGAGGTGTGGTGGCGGTAATACGAGCACCAACCCCACCCGACCTGTTAATCTGCTGGCTGTGATGAGGGGATTTTATACGCCCCAATCACCCAATACTCCCACCAGCAGCAGCACTATCGGCAGCAGTAGTCATCACCACCAACGGCTGGTTCGCATGGTGAATGACTACTTGGGGTCATCCAGTGCAACAGACAATATGGATACAGATGACCCCATGGAGTATTGGGTGAAGAAGCTGGACACCTGGCCTGAGCTTGCTCAGTACGCACTGCAGGTTCTGTCATGCCCCGCCTCCAGTGTGCTTTCTGAGCGGGTATTCAGTGCCGCAGGTGGGGTGGTCACCGACTACCGGACCCGTCTGTCCGCAGAAAATGTGGACAGACTCACATTTATTAAAATGAATGAGTCCTGGATCAATGACCAGTTCAAAGGCCCTGTCACTGATTCCAGAGAGTGAGTAAAAGGGTCTGGTCATAATCCCTCGCACGCTCTCCCGCAAAATTATATATTAATTGGATACAATCTCCCAAAATTTTTTTAATGTAAAGCGGATCCGAGATGAAAAACTAAATATAATAAGTCACTTGTCTATATACTCTATCTTGTCTAAAGTTTAGATGGTTTACACAGCAAATCTAGCTGTAAACAGCTTCAACGGTATATTTTTCATCAATATTATTTTTTCCTGTGATACAATGTGAGCAGAAATGTTTTCTGCTTGTCACTATTACACAATTACACACATAGGCAGGCACGCTTATCTGTGTCTAGGCATGCAAATCTGCATATCTGAATTTTGTGAGAAAACTGCACTCCTATTTCCTCCATTACAAAGGCAATTGATCTGTATCTGCACTTCATCTCTCAGATTGTGAAACTATGCCTCTGAAAGCTATAGATATTAACACCTTTTTCACCTGCCCAGACTGAAATTCCACAATCCCTTGCAAGCGCCAAGGTTCTATTAAGAAGTTGTGTGTGTGCCTTGTTTAGTTTATAGGAAATTAGGGTATTTAAACAAAACAAGTATATTTGCCTTAAAGGGAACCAGAGACGAAGCACCCTTGTGTATTTTACCATATATATATCAGTAAGAACATGAGAGAAAACACTTACCATGCTCTCTGTTTCATCATCACTGCTAAAAGTGTCTGTTATCTGCTGTGATAAGAATCCCGGACTGAGCATTCACTCTGTCTTTGCAGGGAATAATTATAGCTCAGTCATTATAGCAGAGCCACAAGGGGGCAGGCTTGGGCTTGAAAAGACACCAGAGAAGAGAGACTCGGCTATAATCTTTCCGTAGCAAAGCTAGACTGAGCTCAGTCTGGGATTCTTATCAGAGGTGATAACAGTCAGATTAAACAGAGAACAATGAAACAAAGAGCAGATTAGGTGTTTACTGTCATGTTCCCACTGATTTATAAGGTAAAATACATGAGGGTACTTCATCTCTGGTTCTCTTTAAGGAATGCCCTTTAAACTATATGTAACAAACACAATTATGCAATGAGAAAAAGTTCATCTCGGATCCACTTTTATCCAAAAAACATCTATTGCAGCATTTATTTTTAAAAAATTCATAACTCTATGCGGTGTCCAGGTAGAAAAATAGTGATGTCCCACCTGTGGCAAGGGCACAACTGGTGTAACAAATTAAAAGTAAAAAGAAAAAAAAAGAAAAAAAAAAGCCTTGGGTGCTACAATACATACTCGGCTGTCCAAAAAAATTACTCCTGCTGAACCCAATTATTTTGTTATAAAAATAAGTGCCGTGGTACCACAGTGAGGGTTCACGGCCTGCTGATACTACTCCAACACTGTCTGCTGACTGCTGCTGCATTTTTAAAAAAAAAAACTCTGTGTGTTGTCCGGGTTGAAAAATAGTGATGTCCGAGCTGTGGCGAGGGTCGAACTGCGGCTTCGCAACCGCTGCCTGGCTGGAACTAATGTATTTTATTTAAAAATAATTTCTGCTGCCTCTAACCAAAACAAAATTACTTCTGCGGCCGCCAACTCAGCTACCTGACGTTATACTTTTCTGCCCAGGTCTCTAGTTTTTGAGGGCCTGTACTGCTGCCATTACCTGCTGTGTCAAACCTCATGATACCTACAACTGCTGCTGTGACAACTTCAACTTCTGGACATTATAGCCTTCAATCCTGGTCTCTCTTGGGTCCGAGGACCTGTACCGCTGCTGACATTATTACCTGCTGCTGTGTCAAACCTTATGATACCTACTTCTGCTGCTGGGACAACTTCAACTGCTGGACATTATATCCTTCAATCCAGGTCTCTCTAGGGGCCGAGGACCTGTACCGCTGCTGACATTATTACCTGCTGCTGTGTCAAACCTTATGATACCTACTTCTGCTGCTGGGACAACTTCAACTGCTGGACATTATATCCTTCAATCCAGGTCTCTCTAGGGGCCGAGGACCTGTACCGCTGCTGACATTATTACCTGCTGCTGTGTCAAACCTTATGATACCTACTTCTGCTGCTGGGACAACTTCAACTGCTGAACTTTATAACCTTCAATCCAGGTCTCTCTAGGGGCCGAGGACCTGTACCGCTGCTGACATTATTACCTGCTGCTGTGTCAAACCTTGCGATACCTACTTCTGCTGCTGGGACAACTTCAACTGCTGGACATTATATCCTTCAATCCAGGTCTCTCTAGGGGCCGAGGACCTGTACCGCTGCTGACATTATTACCTGCTGCTGTGTCAAACCTTATGATACCTACTTCTGCTGCTGGGACAACTTCAACTGCTGGACATTATATCCTTCAATCCAGGTCTCTCTAGGGGCCGAGGACCTGTACCGCTGCTGACATTATTACCTGCTGCTGTGTCAAACCTTGCGATACCTACCGCTGCTGCTGTGACAACTTCAACTGCTGGACTTTATAACCTTCAATCCAGGTCTCTCTAGGGGCCGAGGGCCTGTACCGCTGCTGACATTATTACCTGCTGCTGTGTCAAACCTTATGATACCTACTTCTGCTGCTGGGACAACTTCAACTGCTGGACATTATATCCTTCAATCCAGGTCTCTCTAGGGACAGAGGACCTGTACCGCTGCTGACATTATTACCTGCTGCTGTGTCAAACCTTATGATACCTACTTCTGCTGCTGGGACAACTTCAACTGCTGGACATTATATCCTTCAATCCAGGTCTCTCTAGGGGCCGAGGACCTGTACCGCTGCTGACATTATTACCTGCTGCTGTGTCAAACCTTGCGATACCTACCGCAGCTGCTGTGACAACTTCAACTGCTGGACTTTATAACCTTCAATCCAGGTCTCTCTAGGGGCCGAGGGCCTGTACCGCTGCTGACATTATTACCTGCTGCTGTGTCAAACCTTATGATACCTACTTCTGCTGCTGTGACAACTTCAACTGCTGGACATTATATCCTTCAATCCAGGTCTCTCTAGGGGCCGAGGACCTGTACCGCTGCTGACATTATTACCTGCTGCTGTGTCAAACCTTATGATACCTACTTCTGCTGCTGGGACAACTTCAACTGCTGGACATTATATCCTTCAATCCAGGTCTCTCTAGGGGCCGAGGACCTGTACCGCTGCTGACATTATTACCTGCTGCTGTGTCAAACCTTGCGATACCTACCGCTGCTGCTGTGACAACTTCAACTGCTGGACTTTATAACCTTCAATCCAGGTCTCTCTAGGGGCCGAGGGCCTGTACCGCTGCTGACATTATTACCTGCTGCTGTGTCAAACCTTATGATACCTACTTCTGCTGCTGGGACAACTTCAACTGCTGGACATTATATCCTTCAATCCAGGTCTCTCTAGGGGCCGAGGACCTGTACCGCTGCTGACATTATTACCTGCTGCTGTGTCAAACCTTATGATACCTACTTCTGCTGCTGGGACAACTTCAACTGCTGGACATTATATCCTTCAATCCAGGTCTCTCTAGGGGCCGAGGACCTGTACCGCTGCTGACATTATTACCTGCTGCTGTGTCAAACCTTGCGATACCTACCGCTGCTGCTGTGACAACTTCAACTGCTGGACTTTATAACCTTCAATCCAGGTCTCTCTAGGGGCCGAGGGCCTGTACCGCTGCTGACATTATTACCTGCTGCTGTGTCAAACCTTATGATACCTACTTCTGCTGCTGGGACAACTTCAACTGCTGGACATTATATCCTTCAATCCAGGTCTCTCTAGGGACAGAGGACCTGTACCGCTGCTGACATTATTACCTGCTGCTGTGTCAAACCTTATGATACCTACCGCAGCTGCTGTGACAACTTCAACTGCTGGACTTTATAACCTTCAATCCAGGTCTCTCTAGGGGCCGAGGGCCTGTACCGCTGCTGACATTATTACCTGCTGCTGTGTCAAACCTTATGATACCTACTTCTGCTGCTGTGACAACTTCAACTGCTGGACATTATATCCTTCAATCCAGGTCTCTCTAGGGGCCGAGGACCTGTACCGCTGCTGACATTATTACCTGCTGCTGTGTCAAACCTTATGATACCTACTTCTGCTGCTGGGACAACTTCAACTGCTGGACATTATATCCTTCAATCCAGGTCTCTCTAGGGGCCGAGGACCTGTACCGCTGCTGACATTATTACCTGCTGCTGTGTCAAACCTTGCGATACCTACCGCTGCTGCTGTGACAACTTCAACTGCTGGACTTTATAACCTTCAATCCAGGTCTCTCTAGGGGCCGAGGGCCTGTACCGCTGCTGACATTATTACCTGCTGCTGTGTCAAACCTTATGATACCTACTTCTGCTGCTGGGACAACTTCAACTGCTGGACATAATATCCTTCAATCCAGGTCTCTCTAGGGACAGAGGACCTGTACCGCTGCTGACATTATTACCTGCTGCTGTGTCAAACCTTATGATACCTACTTCTGCTGCTGGGACAACTTCAACTGCTGGACATTATATCCTTCAATCCAGGTCTCTCTAGGGGCCGAGGACCTGTACCGCTGCTGACATTATTACCTGCTGCTGTGTCAAACCTTATGCTACCTACTTCTGCTGCTGGGACAACTTCAACTGCTGAACTTTATAACCTTCAATCCAGGTCTCTCTAGGGGCCGAGGACCTGTACCGCTGCTGACATTATTACCTGCTGCTGTGTCAAACCTTGCGATACCTACTTCTGCTGCTGGGACAACTTCAACTGCTGGACATTATATCCTTCAATCCAGGTCTCTCTAGGGGCCGAGGACCTGTACCGCTGCTGACATTATTACCTGCTGCTGTGTCAAACCTTATGATACCTACTTCTGCTGCTGGGACAACTTCAACTGCTGGACATTATATCCTTCAATCCAGGTCTCTCTAGGGGCCGAGGACCTGTACCGCTGCTGACATTATTACCTGCTGCTGTGTCAAACCTTGCGATACCTACCGCTGCTGCTGTGACAACTTCAACTGCTGGACTTTATAACCTTCAATCCAGGTCTCTCTAGGGGCCGAGGGCCTGTACCGCTGCTGACATTATTACCTGCTGCTGTGTCAAACCTTATGATACCTACTTCTGCTGCTGGGACAACTTCAACTGCTGGACATTATATCCTTCAATCCAGGTCTCTCTAGGGACAGAGGACCTGTACCGCTGCTGACATTATTACCTGCTGCTGTGTCAAACCTTATGATACCTACTTCTGCTGCTGGGACAACTTCAACTGCTGGACATTATATCCTTCAATCCAGGTCTCTCTAGGGGCCGAGGACCTGTACCGCTGCTGACATTATTACCTGCTGCTGTGTCAAACCTTGCGATACCTATCGCTGCTGCTGTGACAACTTCAACTGCTGGACTTTATAACCTTCAATCCAGGTCTCTCTAGGGGCCGAGGACCTGTACCGCTGCTGACATTATTACCTGCTGCTGTGTCAAACCTTATGATACCTACTTCTGCTGCTGGGACAACTTCAACTGCTGGACATTATATCCTTCAATCCAGGTCTCTCTAGGGGCCGAGGACCTGTACCGCTGCTGACATTATTACCTGCTGCTGTGTCAAACCTTGCGATACCTACCGCAGCTGCTGTGACAACTTCAACTGCTGGACTTTATAACCTTCAATCCAGGTCTCTCTAGGGGCCGAGGGCCTGTACCGCTGCTGACATTATTACCTGCTGCTGTGTCAAACCTTATGATACCTACTTCTGCTGCTGTGACAACTTCAACTGCTGGACATTATATCCTTCAATCCAGGTCTCTCTAGGGGCCGAGGACCTGTACCGCTGCTGACATTATTACCTGCTGCTGTGTCAAACCTTATGATACCTACTTCTGCTGCTGGGACAACTTCAACTGCTGGACATTATATCCTTCAATCCAGGTCTCTCTAGGGGCCGAGGACCTGTACCGCTGCTGACATTATTACCTGCTGCTGTGTCAAACCTTGCGATACCTAACGCTGCTGCTGTGACAACTTCAACTGCTGGACTTTATAACCTTCAATCCAGGTCTCTCTAGGGGCCGAGGGCCTGTACCGCTGCTGACATTATTACCTGCTGCTGTGTCAAACCTTATGATACCTACTTCTGCTGCTGGGACAACTTCAACTGCTGGACATTATATCCTTCAATCCAGGTCTCTCTAGGGACAGAGGACCTGTACCGCTGCTGACATTATTACCTGCTGCTGTGTCAAACCTTATGATACCTACTTCTGCTGCTGGGACAACTTCAACTGCTGGACATTATATCCTTCAATCCAGGTCTCTCTAGGGGCCGAGGACCTGTACCGCTGCTGACATTATTACCTGCTGCTGTGTCAAACCTTATGCTACCTACTTCTGCTGCTGGGACAACTTCAACTGCTGAACTTTATAACCTTCAATCCAGGTCTCTCTAGGGGCCGAGGACCTGTACCGCTGCTGACATTATTACCTGCTGCTGTGTCAAACCTTGCGATACCTACTTCTGCTGCTGGGACAACTTCAACTGCTGGACATTATATCCTTCAATCCAGGTCTCTCTAGGGGCCGAGGACCTGTACCGCTGCTGACATTATTACCTGCTGCTGTGTCAAACCTTATGATACCTACTTCTGCTGCTGGGACAACTTCAACTGCTGGACATTATATCCTTCAATCCAGGTCTCTCTAGGGGCCGAGGACCTGTACCGCTGCTGACATTATTACCTGCTGCTGTGTCAAACCTTGCGATACCTACCGCTGCTGCTGTGACAACTTCAACTGCTGGACTTTATAACCTTCAATCCAGGTCTCTCTAGGGGCCGAGGGCCTGTACCGCTGCTGACATTATTACCTGCTGCTGTGTCAAACCTTATGATACCTACTTCTGCTGCTGGGACAACTTCAACTGCTGGACATTATATCCTTCAATCCAGGTCTCTCTAGGGACAGAGGACCTGTACCGCTGCTGACATTATTACCTGCTGCTGTGTCAAACCTTATGATACCTACTTCTGCTGCTGGGACAACTTCAACTGCTGGACATTATATCCTTCAATCCAGGTCTCTCTAGGGGCCGAGGACCTGTACCGCTGCTGACATTATTACCTGCTGCTGTGTCAAACCTTGCGATACCTATCGCTGCTGCTGTGACAACTTCAACTGCTGGACTTTATAACCTTCAATCCAGGTCTCTCTAGGGGCCGAGGACCTGTACCGCTGCTGACATTATTACCTGCTGCTGTGTCAAACCTTATGATACCTACTTCTGCTGCTGGGACAACTTCAACTGCTGGACATTATATCCTTCAATCCAGGTCTCTCTAGGGACAGAGGACCTGTACCGCTGCTGACATTATTACCTGCTGCTGTGTCAAACCTTATGATACCTACTTCTGCTGCTGGGACAACTTCAACTGCTGGACATTATATCCTTCAATCCAGGTCTCTCTAGGGGCCGAGGACCTGTACCGCTGCTGACATTATTACCTGCTGCTGTGTCAAACCTTGCGATACCTATCGCTGCTGCTGTGACAACTTCAACTGCTGGACATTATATCCTTCAATCCAGGTCTCTCTAGGGGCCGAGGACCTGTACCGCTGCTGACATTATTACCTGCTGCTGTGTCAAACCTTATGATACCTACTTCTGCTGCTGTGACAACTTCAACTGCTGGACATTATATCCTTCAATCCAGGTCTCTCTAGGGGCCGAGGACCTGTACCGCTGCTGACATTATTACCTGCTGCTGTGTCAAACCTTATGATACCTACTTCTGCTGCTGGGACAACTTCAACTGCTGGACATTATATCCTTCAATCCAGGTCTCTCTAGGGGCCGAGGACCTGTACCGCTGCTGACATTATTACCTGCTGCTGTGTCAAACCTTGCGATACCTACCTCTGCTGCTGGGACAACTTCAACTGCTGGACATTATATCCTTCAATCCTGGTCTCTCTTGGGTCCGAGGACCTGTACCGCTGCTGACATTATTACCTGCTGCGTCAAACCTTATGATACCTACTTCTGCTGCTTTGACAACTTCAACTTCTGGACTTCTGGAAGGGCATGTCTACCCTGCAGCCGTTACCTGCTGCCTCAAAACCAATATTGACTTACGCTACTGCCAAGCCATCTTATGGAAGTTATACCCTGTGCCTCGAACAACGAGTGATGTCAGAGATTTATTAAAGTGGATCCGAGATGAACTTTTACTCATTGCATAATTGTTTTCATTACATATAGTTTATAGGGCATTCCTTAAGGAAAATACTTGTGTTTTTTAATACCCTAATTTCCTATAAACTAAGCAAGCCATGCCCACAGCTTCTCGAAAACGCCTTGGTGTTTGCAAGGGATTGTGTGATTTCAGTCTGGGTTGTTTAAAAAGGGTGTTGCTAGCTATAGATTTCAGGGGCAGAGTAATCACAATCTGAGAGTTGCAGTGCAGATACAGAATACAGATCAGTGTTCTGTGTAATAGAGGAGATAGGAGTGGAATATTCAAAGAATATGCAGATATGCAGAATAGCATGCCTAGATACAGATAAGCTTGCCTTGAGTGTAATTGTGTAATATTGACTGACAAGCAGAATACATGGTTGATCCCATTGTATCACAGGAAAAAATAGTACTGTTGAAAAATACACTGTTGAAGGTGTTTGCAGCTAGATTTGCTGAGTAAACCATCTAAACTTTAGACAAGATACATAGACAAGTGACTTGTTATTATATTTACGGTTTCATATCGGATCCGCTTTAAACAAAATCATATAATATGGCATGAAAGATTTTGTTTAAAAATCTGAACAAAGACTTTACATCTTGGCTACTTAATATTGTATCCAAGGGTGAATTTTGATATCCTTAAACAGGATAGGGCGCCTGGTAGAGCACATATATACACACTTCGGCGACAAATAATGCACCAGGTGTAGCCCATATAACAACTTCGGGTCTGGCCATGGATAGCGGGGATTGAAATAATTTGGGCTTGTAGCCTATATCAAAACTCAGGTGCACTTTTAGACACCTTGTAGAAGCCCATATTTCCAGAAATAACTTTGATCTCTATGGCGTCGCACTTTTCATAGATGTAGGCCAGGTGCCCTTTTCAACCGATACAGTGAATTCTTTGTTAATAACTAGGAGAGGTGTTTGACCCCCATATCATCAAATTTGATGTAAGGCAAGAAACAAATTATGCTTGAAAAATATTGCAAATCTCTAAACCTTGACAAATGAACATTTGTGTGTTACAGTAAATATATTTTGTGGTGCATACAACCGACATAAAAATATGCCAGGCAAGCAAGAGCCTGATGGTTATCAATCATCACCAGCTAGTAGTTATACATACATTGTTCAATACATAGAATCCAACAGTGAACATGTTATTATAAATATTTTATTGCAATTTGCAACAACTTTGTTAAACTTTTTTTTAAAAAGTGAACAAATATAAAACACATAAAACAAAATTTAAACTTTTGTTTCTTAAAACAGAAAAAAAAAATAATCTGAGGGAAGTTATTTGCCCATAGACATTACTTGATGTCTGAGTGCTAATGACTAAATAGAGTGCACCTGTGTGTAATCTAATGTCAGTACAAATACAGCTGCTCTGTGAGGGCCTCAGAGATTGTCTAAGAGAATATTGGGAGCAACAACACCATGAAGTCCAAAGAACACACCAGACAGTTCAGGGATAAAGTTATTGAGAAATTTAAAGCAGGCTTAGGCTACAAAAACAATTCCTATGCCTGGAACATACCACGGAGCACTGTTCAAGCGATCATTCAGAAATGGAAGGAGTATGGCACAACTGTAAACCTCCCAAGACAAGGCCATCCACCTAAACTCACAGGCCGAACAAGGAGAGCGCTGATCAGAAATGCAGTCAACAGGCCCATGGCGACTCTGGACGAGCTGCAGAGATCTACAGCTCAGGTGGGAGACTGTCCATACGACAGCTATTAGTCATGCACTGTACAAAGTTTGCATTTATGGAAGAGTGGCAAGAAGAAAGACATTGTTAAAGAGACACTGAAGCTTAAAAAAAAGATGATATTCTGATTTGTATGTGTAGTACAGCTAAGAAAAAAAACATTAAGATCAGATACATCAGTCTAATTGTTTCCAGTACAGGAAGAATTTAGAAACTCCAGTTGTTATCTCTATGCCAAAAAGCTAGTAAGCTCTCCCACTAACTTAGTTGTGGAAACGGCTGTTATCTGACTTTTATTATCTGAACTGTAATTGAACTGTTTACTTTTCCTCTGCTAGAGGAGAGTTCATTACTTCACAGACTGCTCTGAAAGACTCATTTTGAATGCTGAGTGTTGTGTAATCTGCACATTATTATAGGATAATGTAATCTGCGAAAAAACACTATATAACTGAAAATAAAAATATGAGAATATTTTCTTTGCTGCTAATCTTCTAGTAATTATTCATAGTACACAACCAATTCATTATATCATATATATTTTTTTCGCTTCAGTGTCTCTCTTTAACAGAAAGCATAAGAAGTTCCATTTGCAGTTTGCCACAAGCCATGTGGGGGACACAGCAACTATGTTGAAGAAGGTGCTCTGGTCAGATGAGACCAAAATTGAACTTTTTGGACAAAATGCAACACTCTACGCTCTGTGTGGCGGAAAATGAACACTGCACATCACTCTGAACACACCACCCCCACTGTCAAATATGGTGGTGGCAGCATCATGCTCGGGGGATGCATCTCTTCAGCAGGGACAGGGAAGCTGGTCAGAGTTGATGGGAAGATGGATGGAGCCAAATACAGAGCAAACTTGGAAGAAAACCTCTTGGAATCTGCGAAAGACTTGAGACTGGGGTGGAGGTTCACCTTCCAGCAGGACAACGACCCTAAACATAAAGCCAGGGCAACAATGGAATGGTTTAAAACAAAACATATATACAGTGGTTTGCAAAAGTATTCGGCCCCCTTGAAGTTTACCACATTTTGTCATATTACTGCCACAAACATGAATCAATTGTATTGGAATTCAACATGAAAGACCAACACAAAGTGGTGTACACATGAGAAGTGCAACAAAAATCATACATGAGTCCACATTTTTTTTTCTAATAAATAACTGCTAAGTGGTGTGTGCATAATTATTCGGCACCCTTTGATCAGAGTGCATTCAGTTGCCTATAGACAGTGCCTGATGAGTGCTATTGACTAAATAGAGTGCACCTGTGTGTAATTTAATGTCAGTACAAATACAGCTGCTCTTTGAGGGCCTCAGAGGTTGTCTAAGAGAATATTGGGAGCAACGAGACCGTAAAGTCCAAAGAACACACCAGACTGGTCAGGGATCAAGTAATTGACAAATTTAAAGGAGGCTTAGGCTACAAAAAGATTTCCTATGCCTTGAACATCCCACGGAGCACTGTTCAAGCGACCATTCAGAAATGGAAGGAGTATGGCACAACTGTGAACCTCCCAAGACAAGGCCATCCACCTAAACTCACAGGCCGAACAAGGACTGCGCTGATCAGAAATGCAGTCAAGAGGCCCATGGTGACTCTGGACGAGCTGCAGAGATCTACAGCTCAGGTGGTGGAATCTGTCCATAGGACAACTATTAGTCATGCACTGTACAAAGTTGGCCTTTATGGAAGAGTGGCAAGAAGAAAGGCATTGTTAACAGAAAGCATAAGAAGTCCCATTTGCATTTTGCCACAAGCCATGTGGGGGACACAGCAACCATGTGGAAGAAGTTGCTCTGGTCAGATGAGACCAAAATGGTATTTTTTGGACAAAATGAAAAACGCTCTCTGTGGCGGAAAACTAACACTGCACGTCACTCTGAACACACCATCCCCGCTGTCAAATATGGTGGTGGCAGCATCATGCTGGGGGTGTGCATCTCTTCAGCAGGGACAGGGAAGCTGGTCAGAGTTGATGGGAAGATGGATGGAGCCAAATACAGAGCAAACTTGGAAGAAAACCTCTTGGAATCTGCGAAAGACTTGAGACTGGGGTGGAGGTTCACCTTCCAGCAGGACAACGACCCTAAACATAAAGCCAGGGCAACAATGGAATGGTTTAAAACAAAACATATATACAGTGGTTTGCAAAAGTATTCGGCCCCCTTGAAGTTTACCACATTTTGTCATATTACTGCCACAAACATGAATCAATTGTATTGGAATTCAACATGAAAGACCAACACAAAGTGGTGTACACATGAGAAGTGCAACAAAAATCATACATGAGTCCACATTTTTTTTTCTAATAAATAACTGCTAAGTGGTGTGTGCATAATTATTCGGCACCCTTTGATCAGAGTGCATTCAGTTGCCTATAGACAGTGCCTGATGAGTGCTATTGACTAAATAGAGTGCACCTGTGTGTAATTTAATGTCAGTACAAATACAGCTGCTCTTTGAGGGCCTCAGAGGTTGTCTAAGAGAATATTGGGAGCAACGAGACCGTAAAGTCCAAAGAACACACCAGACTGGTCAGGGATCAAGTAATTGACAAATTTAAAGGAGGCTTAGGCTACAAAAAGATTTCCTATGCCTTGAACATCCCACGGAGCACTGTTCAAGCGACCATTCAGAAATGGAAGGAGTATGGCACAACTGTGAACCTCCCAAGACAAGGCCATCCACCTAAACTCACAGGCCGAACAAGGACTGCGCTGATCAGAAATGCAGTCAAGAGGCCCATGGTGACTCTGGACGAGCTGCAGAGATCTACAGCTCAGGTGGTGGAATCTGTCCATAGGACAACTATTAGTCATGCACTGTACAAAGTTGGCCTTTATGGAAGAGTGGCAAGAAGAAAGGCATTGTTAACAGAAAGCATAAGAAGTCCCATTTGCATTTTGCCACAAGCCATGTGGGGGACACAGCAACCATGTGGAAGAAGTTGCTCTGGTCAGATGAGACCAAAATGGTATTTTTTGGACAAAATGAAAAACGCTCTCTGTGGCGGAAAACTAACACTGCACGTCACTCTGAACACACCATCCCCGCTGTCAAATATGGTGGTGGCAGCATCATGCTGGGGGTGTGCATCTCTTCAGCAGGGACAGGGAAGCTGGTCAGAGTTGATGGGAAGATGTATGGAGCCAATTACAGGGCAAATTTGTAAGAAAACCTCTTGGAGACTGCAAAAGACTTGAGACTGGGGTGGAGGTTCACCTTCCAGCAGGACAATGACCCGAAACATAAAGCCAGGGCAACAATGGAATGGTTTAAAACAAAACATATATATGTGTTAGAAAGGGCCAGTCAAAGTCCAGATCTAAATCCAATCGACAATCTGTGGCAAGATCTGAAAACTGGTGTTCACAAACGCTGTCCATTTAATCAGACTGAGCTGGAGCTGTTTTGCAAAGAAGAATGGGCAAGGATTTCAGTCTCTAGATGTGCAAAGCTGGTAGAGACATACCCTAAAAGACTGGCAGCTGTAATTGCAAAAAAATGGTGGTTCTACAAAGTATTGACTCAGGTGACCGAATAATTAAGTACACCCCACTTAGTTATTTATTTTTCAAAAATGTTTGTAATCATGTATGATTTTCAGTCCACTTTTTCTCACGTGTACCCATACAAAAACTTTGGCTACAAAAAAAGCCCAGGGCCGTGTTAATTACTATTCCCCCTCCAGGCCGCCATGGATAGTGGCGAATGAAATATTTCGGCTTCCAGCACTTGTAGGCTATATCAAAACTCGGGCGGCCTTTTCTACACCTTGTAGCCCATATTTCAAGAAATACTATTTATGTCTACCACTTTGTATTGGTCTTTCACGTGGAATTCTAATACAATGGATTCATGTTTGTGGCAGTAATATGATATAATGTGGAAGACTTCAAGGGGGCAGAATACTTTTGCAAGCCACTGGATATAATTCGGAACCCAGGAGGAGTCAGGACCAACATTACATCCTCCTTGTACCTGCCAGTTGTCCAAAATAGTCATGGAGCTGTCCTGCCTCCTCCCTGAAAGCGAGGATGCGTTGCCTTTGCTCCTCAATTTGGCCCTCCATCTCCTGCCTTTGTTGCAGCAGTTGGTGGCGGAAAGCTGCCTCTTGCTGCCGAAGTCGCTCCTCAAAGTCCGCCTGCTGCTGCTGAAGAGTCGTTTGTTGTTCTGACTTCCACTGTTCTAATTGTTGAACAGTGGAAGTCAGAACCACCACTTCCTGCTGCAGGGTTGAGACTTGGCCGGCCAGAATCTCGAAATGAGAAGAAGCTGTAAAGAAAAAGATGGAGAAAAATAAAATATTACACTACGCATGAACAAAAACTGATAATAAAAGAATAAACAGTAGAGTGTGGTACCGTATCAGCCATCAGTAAAAGCAAGGCATTATGAAACCCAGTGATAGCATTGATTGGTTAGGCTAGATTCGAGAAAAGTAAACAGTGATTTTTCACATTATAATACTTTCGTTGTACTTTTTCATGACAAACACATTGAAAACACAACTTATACATTGACATTCACTGTATTCATGGGTGGCTTCTAAAGGAAAAAATGAGATGTACACAAGATTCAAAATGTACACATTTCATGAAATCTGTACAACCTGGTTTAAACTAGGACTCTTGTTAAGAACCTCTCATGCTTGTACAATGGGTTTATCAATGCGCAAAATGATTGATTTATTTAAATTTTTTACTTCATTGTTTGTGTCATATGCTTTGTAAGATGGTGTTTACTGGCACTATTCTTTTTTTTCCCCATGCATACGTTGGTTTGAAATGCCACAATTCTCTTTAGCTTAGAATTAATGGTGCATGTGATGTGATGTGACTAGCCCAGTTTCAATTTGAACTTGGAATTTACAATGGCTAGCCAGTCACCAGAGTGTACGTTACGTTTCATTCAGGGCAATGTTGATCTTATCAACTCAGCTTGGATAGCAGGAAAAGTGTTCTCTGACTGAGTAACATTTAAGTCATGTATAATTACATTTATGTTTGCAGAAAAATTGTTAAACTTTATGTCAGTGTACAGAAAGTGTGTTTTTCATTGTTAGTCAGGAACCACTCCGATGAATGCTTTTTATAAGCCGAAAAGTCACTGTTTACTCATGTCTAAGTTTGCCAATGAATGATCTCATCCAGAATCAAAATACATACTCATTGTTTTTCAAAAAGTATGACTAATGAAATATGACTGCCAAAATTAGTGTATCGCAAAATCACAATCCAAAAAAGACACATAAATGTTGAAGAAATTGTTGTGGCTAGTGGATAAGGAATACCTTTAAACTACCATTACACACGTGCATACTGTCATAGTACTGAAGCTTGTCAACATTTCTTAAATTGATATGTTGGCCCAGTATGTACAATTTATTTATGGCCACTTAGGGATAAAGTTTCATTTCAAGTTGTGAAATTAAACCATGGGCTTCCCGGCTTACATAATATTTAGGGATGATACACTAGTTTCACTATGGATGGACATAATCACTGGCTGGATGAGGTATTGTAATCTGGAAGCAGGGTGATGTGGTGGTGGGTCAGTGCTCTTACTTTTCTACGATTCCAATCCATTCAACTTCGGGCTGGAGTTCTTCAAGGACAACTATCTTGAAATAAGTAGGCAGTAAACATCTGACAGAACCGACGGCTTTTGGCACAATCCATCACCGTCATGGGGTGATTCTCATGGATTTCTTTGTTTTCAAAAGCATTTCATGAACAGCAGTTGAACTGCCAAAATGGCAAGATAACAGCCGGTCTCCCTACTCGTCACTTGCACACTATGTTGTCAGTTATATTTGTAAACTGTTGTTCAGTAAATGCTGTTGAAAACAAATAAAGCCTTGGGAATCACCCCTAAAAACAGGTAGACTGGCCCAAAACCTGTCATCTGTAACATGTTAACTGCCGAGTTTTTTCTAGATAGTGTTCCTTTAATTTCTTCCTTCTGTCTGTATTGTTTTCCTCCTATAACTCATTCTTCTAGACTACCATACGATACATGCACTACAACGTCCGCAAATCAATACACTGCATCAAATACCATGTAAAAGGTTTAATAATGTAACGCACAAGCAAAATATAATTTTGCATTAAGTAAGGTGTTACATATTTATTGAATGTTTTCTAGATGCAACGTTATACACATCGATAAGACTTTCTCAAAAGCAAAATTTGATGTGGTAAATTATGAGAAACTTTGTACACTGTTTGATAAAAGTAGTTGAATAGAGGGCAATACAGACATAGGACTTTGGTATGATGTACATTGTGTGCACGTACAGTCTTTGTCAGATAACTGACAACACAATATACTCTGTGCATCGAAGAGGAAGATGTTGGCGCTATATACATAATGAAAATTAGCAATAACGATAAAAACACTTCTCAAAGAACCTCTACTATATCATTGTAACTATCAAATTTACTACATCGCATGTTAGTTCCCTGGGCCTTGTAGTGGCAATCAATATTTGTAATAAATATTGACTTTTAACAACAAACAGTGTACAGAAAACAAACTGGTCAGTGGTCACTGGCCAGCAGATGATTTGAAAGTGGAATTTTTTTCACATTAAACACTCGGTACAACTTTTATTTCCCCCTCCACACACAAAAAAAGAGTTAAGTTAGTACTGTTATAAATATGTGGATACATTCCGTCTTGTGTGTACTTCTTTGTACAACAGTACATTTTACTTACACACAGTTGTGCCACTTTGACCAGATTCTGGCCTGCTGGAAGACTTCTGTCGTCTTCCGCGCCTGCGGCTGCGAAGTCGCGCAGAGATAGATGCTACGATAAAAAGAAAACATGGTATCATGCAACTTTTTTTTTTTTTTTCTTGGAGAGAAAAAAAAAAAAACATAGTTCTGTGCAAAATTAAATTATGTACTAATCTCCTTCCTTACAGACGTACCACTTTCATTTGATTAATGTTAAAACTTTGTTATAAAATACTTACATGCCACAGACAGGCTCCGGCCACGGGCACGCCTTTGCCCACGGCGCTGAAGACTTCTCGATCTGTGGCTGGTGCTGGGTCCAGCCTCCTCATCATTATCTTCAGGGGAGGGGACAGCAGCAGGATCCAATCCCTGTCTGGAAGAGGGAGGAGCAGAGGCACGACGGGACCGCCTGCGTCGCTGAGACCCATCCACTAAAAAAAAATGTGAGATTGTTTTAAAAATACAGATAGAAGAAGATATTACCTAAGGTTAAACAGTGCATTGCATAACAATAAGAGTATAAAGCCACTGATACATTGGAAAATCGTGAGGATTAACAAGGTTGAAAAAAAATTACACATCCCGCTACATATATGAAAAAAAACATTTGTTACTTACACTCAAGGTCAGACTTTATTTTCTCCACCGCACGTGGGGTCTTGGACTTAAAGTCAGACCACATTGTCTGAATTTTTTTAACCGACCACGTGCGGTGGTAAGTAGTCTGAAGGACTTGCAGCAGCCGGTCCATCACCTCCCTCTTCGCCGCCCTCTTCGCAGTGTCATACCCCCCCCCGTAACATAGTCTGCAACATAAAAAAAAATAAAAAATTAATGATCAACAAAAAAATAACCTTTACAATACATACATCTCTTGCTATGGTACTAACAACACTGCTGAAAGTAAATTAAATGTTGAATTGACTTATTATCAGTATTATCAACTGTGTGAACAATACAAGGAGATTATCTGTAAGTGAATTTTAAATCAAAGTTATGAGAGCCTAAAAGAACGATGTTGAGTTGACTTGAGTGTGTGTGGGGCGTAGTTGTGTAGTCTGAACATTAAGCCCTTCCATTGCAAATCTTCGGGGTACTACAGGGAGTGCAGAATTATTAGGCAAATGAGTATTCTGACCACATCATCCTTAGACCTCTTTACCACGAACTGTTGAGCTGTGTGCTCAGCAAGCAGTTACCAGGCAGCAGTGAGCAGTTGCCAGGCAGCAGCCAGCAGGGAGCACTTACCAAGCGTCAGCGAGCGGTTGTGAGAGTTTGAAAGGCATTTCACTGCCTATCAACAGTTCGTGGAAAAGAGGCCTCATGCATGTTGTCTTACTCCAAACTGTATAGGTTCAAAAGCCTACTACCAATTAAGCATATTAGGTGATGTGCATCTCTGTCTGTAATTAGAAGGGGTGTGGTGTAATGACATCAAAACCCTGTATCAGGTGTGCATAATTATTAGGTAACTGCCTTTCCTTTGTCAAAATCGGTCAAAAGAAGTACTTGACAGGCTCAGAAATGTCCAAAATCGATGAGATATTTTGCTGAGGGATGCAGCACTCGTACAATTACAAAGCTTCTGAAGCGTGATCATCGAACAATCAAGCGTTTCATTCAAAATAGTCAACAGGGTCGCAAGAAGCGCCTGGAAAAATAAAGGCTGGGCCAAGAAATATATCAAGACTCATTGTCCTAAGGTTTTATAGACTGATGAAATCAGAGTGAGTCTTCTTCATGGGCCACAGGGACAGATGGATGGGCCCGTGGCTGGATTGGTAAAGGCCAGAGAGCTCCAGTCCGACTCAGATGCCAGCAGAGTGGAGGTGGAGTACTGGTTTGGGCTGGTATTTATCACTGGAGAGAGATGTTATATTGGTTTCACAGGTAAAATTAAATAATTGAAATGGGTATATATTTGTTTTTGTTAAGTTGCCTAATAATTGTGCACAGTAAAAGTCATCTGCACACACAGATTGATATCCCCCTAAAATCGCAAAAATTAAAAACAGAATAAAAACTACTTCCAAAAATATTCAGCTTTGATATTAATGAGTTTTTGGGTTCATGGATTAATACAGTAAGGAGAAATATAAAAAAAATTACTTTAATGATGAAGGTTTTCTCCTTCTTTCTTAGTCGCCGAGTGTTGGACGACCTGCTCCTCCCACCGTCAGCGGCTTCAGCTGCAGACGCCCTGCTCCTCCCATCATCAGCGGCGTCTTCAGCAGCAGCAGCAGACGCCCTGCTCCTCCCTCCATCAACGGCTTCAGCAGCAGCAGCCATCTAGAAGTCAATGAAAAATAACATTGAAAAATATAATATGTTTTTGCACATACGAAAACATTTTTCTGATCAAAACATGTTTAATTGCTATGAGTTTTCTGTTTAGAGACAAAGACAGCAACATAGCATTATATAATATAGTCTGTACAATGACTATTGTATAAATGCTTATCTATAGAGATGTCCCGAACGGTTCGCCGGCGAACGGTTCAAGCCGAACTTCCGGGTGTTCGGCATTGCGGCGAAACGCGAACTATCCAGGAAGTTCGATTCACCCTATAATGCTCCATTGCGGTCAACTTTGACCCTCTACATCACAGTCAGCAGGCCCAAACTAGCCAATCAGAATACGCTATCCCCTGGAGACAATGCCCCCCTAATAAAAAGCAGGCAGCGGCGGCCATTACGCTGACTCGTGTGCCTGCTTTAGTGAGTGTAGGGCGAGCTGCTGCAGACTGTCTCTCATAGGAAAATATTAGTTATGCTCCTTGCTTGTTAAGTTGCTCCTGGCTAATTGATGTCGCTATAACAGCCCCCCACAACAGTTCTTTTGCAAACTAATCCTCTTTTTTTTTTTATGTTGATTTGAATTCAACTGTATATATTACTGCACTTGTGTTACTGCTGGCTGCCAAAGCTGTTGCAATTTATACTGCCTGCTGCCACCACTGTTAGGCCCACCACACACATCCCAGTGACTATTAGCAGTAACAACCTTATCAGTGCACTTGTCTACCGCTGACAGCCGCTGCAAATCATACTGGCTGCCACTGCCAGGCCAACCACATCCAGTTACTAACTGTATCAGTAGTGTAATACCCATTATTACTGCACTTGTGTTGATGCGACAGCCGTTGCAATTCATACTGCATACACAAACAGCTGTTTGCAGTGTGTTATACAGTGAGTTTGGTGTGTCAGTGTGAAGCAGTACACTAATTAATTATACTACCTGATTGATGTATACACATGCAATATGTTTTAAAACACTTTAGGCCTGTCATTTAGCACTCAAGGTGATTTCTGCCCTTACAAAGCTGCTTTGCGTCAATTCCAGATTTTTCCCGGGGACTTTTGGCATGTATCCCGCTCCTCCACCTGGGGTTGTAGGTGTTAGACCCTTTAAAAGATGTTTAGCATCACTTTTATGGCCATAGTAATGTTTTTTACATTTTGCAATTCGCCTCCCCATTGAAGTGTATTGTGGTTTGTGGAGGTTTGCGCTAATCGAACCTTACGCGGAAGTTCGCGGACCGAAAATCGGCGGTTCGCGACATCTCTACTTATATAGTTACAAATCACTACTACGGAAGTGGATATCTATTATCTACTACTTTCATATGCTTCTACAGTGCTAGAAATTACGGACGTGGCTAGGGATCTGTAATGAATAAGAAAATTACCGTAGTGGCGGAATACAGCACTGCCGCTGCTTTCTCCTCTGGGAACGCGGAGGGAGAGTTGGTGTCATCTGGAGCTGGCGACGTGCGGTGTTCTGCCTTGTCCACACTGCATAGGAGGACTCGGCATACACGCACGCGCAATCAACGCAGCTGTCTTCTTTATGCGTTGAGAAGGAATATCAGCTGACAAGACGGTCAGCTGACTTCGGGACATGCCTGTCTGATAACGGAGATTGGCTGGGAGATCATGGTCGGGGATTGTAAATATACTCTGACATATAAGGCCGCCGCTCACAGTTGCCAATTGTCTACTGTTGCGAATGCACACATAGCACTCAGACCTAGTAGTCAGATCATAGTGCAGTGGAGTAAAAATGGGAGAAAAAACGGCCTATCTGCACATAGCTTAGCTAGTATTGTTTGTTATTTTATGATCTACTCAGATCCTAGTGCACCACTGAACCCGGGAGGAAACCGGCCTATCTGCACATACAAAAATAGCACTGCACTTTGTGGGAAGATCAGCGAACAATCTTACTGCATTTTGTAGGCACATGTTTCAACCAATCGGACTGCACTTGTGCGCACGTTACGACCAATCTGACTGCACTTTGTGGGAACATCAAGGATCAATCTTACTGCTATTTGGGCACATGTTTTTCAACCAATCTGAATGCACTTGTGGGCACAGGTTTCAATCAATCTGACTGCATTTTTTTGGACACATCTGCAAACAATCTGAGTGCACTTGTGGGCAAATCTGCTGCCAATCTGGTTGTACTCTGTGGGGGTTGTTGTGTCGGTCTGCCGGCCCTCCTCCACCATGGGCTCTGGAAAAATAAAAAAGGCCCAACATGCCCAGCTTGCCCGCGAAGGGAACTTCATGCCGTGAAAGTGCATGCCACAAATCGCCATCAAATGCAACATGATAATATCCTATCGGCTAAGTTTCCACTGTTGCATCACAATTTTGCCGGCATTCCCCCGCAGATAAAAACACATGCGGATGCGATTTTGCATGCGTTTTAACCACAATTTCGCGTGCAATTTTAACCAGGACACTGCCAAATTAACCATGACACTGCCAGGGTAGTTTAAGATTCGAAAAGGTGCGAAATCGCACGCAAAATCGCGGGGGAAAACTAATGCAAGAAAACGCATGCGTTTTTCCTATTAAATACATTAGCGGCGATTTGCACGGATTCCAGACGCACGCAAAATCTGCAATACCGTCGTGCAGATTTGGCCCGCCGCCAAATCAAGCACGCACGACGCACGCGTGCAAACAGCCCCAGCCACTTCAATACACTAAGCAAATCTGCATGTCGACGTCGCATGCGAATTCGCTATGGTGGAAACAGGGCCATATACAAATGATGTACAGGTCAGGGAGGGTCAAAAACAAAAATGGTAACATTTCTCTAACTAAAACAAAATGGACTAATTGCATTCATCACATCATAAACATATATGTAAAAGTATACTACTCACTTACCACAATAACAGTTTGCAGTGCAGACAGTCTCTCAGGTCACTCTCACTGGGCCACTCCAAACACTGCATGGGCTGGAAGTAAAGAATGACGAACTTCCGCAACGGTACCTCCGCCCCCAGCGCACGTGGGCGGAATTCCGGAATTTTTTTTACGGAAGTACGCTGTTAACACATTTGAGACTATATACAACAATTTTATTGACTTTACACTCTTAAAACAATCTCCATATCATCATAAAAGGCAGAAGAAACCAAAAACAATCAGTAAATGTGGAAAAAAAACGGATTGAGTTACGCTTACGTAAATTACGGAAGTCCGCATAATATACATTTCTGAAGTCCGTATACCGTCGGAATTCCACGGAATTCCGCGGAACAGCTCCGTATACCGCCGGAATGACCCGGTAGCGGAATTCCGGATCGACGGAACACAGAATTACCACGGAATCGGAATTCAGCAATTCCGACCATGCCTGATGGAGAAGCAGATGCATATAAGCCTTGGACACTGAGGCGCAGACCTAGACGGATGTTTGTTATATACTCCCACCTGACTGTCTGGTGAAGCGGGATAAAACCTGCGAAACGTGTTACAACCAAGGAGTGTATTAATACATTTAAATCGTTAAACTTATGCACGTTTGTCTTTATGTCCTTTGGAGTAGGTAAGTCCACCACTGCCACTCCTTGATTTTAAAAGTTTTAGCTTATTTTATCCTTTTGGCACCTCTGTTCTCCCACTTATTGTTCAAGCCTTGGACACTGTTCATATACTTTAGTGTAAAAGAAACACTTTACAATGATTGTACTGTAAAAATAAAATGTATAAATCTGAATTTATATAAAATACTCACTGCCACTGTTCCTGGACTTCTATGGCTCTTTTTTTGTTTCATTTTGTTTTTTAATAAAAAAAAAATAAAAAAATTAACAATTAAATAATTAACTCCACTCTGTCTAATACATTTCCTGCACCTCTTAAAACAAGACAAAACTAAAAACATGCAAAACTAAAAAAAAAAACCAGAACGTTTACATGCAAAACACACACTGCATTTCAAAAGAGAAATAAAAGCAGTACTTGTATACTCAAGCAAAATTAATTTAAGTTGTGTTAACTTAAGTGAAATATTAGCGCAATAATGAAGTGTTAATACAGATTCATCGGTGCCATTTTTTTTCACTTATTATTTAGGAAAGAATGATTTTCTTTCCCAGGAGAGTGCGCTAAAAGGCTGTTCTGTCTGCCCGGCCAGTTCAATTTGCTCTTATGAATGAACTGTTAGATAATAATCAATATACATGTCAGTCAGGTCAAGCAGCAAAATGTACAGGGTCCTTCCATCTTTGCTTACATGACATTCACCCTCCAAAAAAAACAAATCATGGAATTTCCGAGAAAAAGTCACAGAAATTTAATCTGAGGACCTTAACGGAAATTTCTGATATGTTTTGCAGTTAATATTTGTACATAGAATAATATTGTGCAAACTGATCCTTGTTTAGCTGTAACATGTTACTCCATGCTGGTAAACTTTTGTTTAGCAATATCTGGTTACAGAAATATTAATTCTGCACAAAATGATACAAGATACACTGTTCTTATATAGTATTGGAATTAAAGCCTGAAAAAACAAGATAATTGTATTTTTTTATGAATAGAAGTGATACAGATTATGTAGATGTTTTCCTTCTAGATATACTGTACATATTCCTTTTGTTTTCCTGCTCTTTTTCAGAATAAACTTTTTTCTTAAAGGGAACCTAAACTAAAGAAAAAAAAATGAGTTTAAAGAGAACCTGTACTGAGTAAAAATATTTAAAATAAACACATGAGGTAACTTCAAATGAACATTACATAGTTACCTTGCCATCAGTTCCTCTCAGAAGCGCACCATTTTCTTCTGACAATAATCCCTTCCAGTTCTGACAATATTTTGTCAGATCTGAAATGTATCAGTTGCTGTCAGTAAAATGTCAGTTGCTGTCAGTTATAGCTGAGAGGAAAACTGATGCACCAGGTAATGTTCATGTTTCCCTATGGCTCAAGTGGGCGATGTTACAGTTTAACTGTGTGCTGACCAGAAAGCTGTTATGGATAATGGCCATTTTCAAAATGGAGGATGGAAAATTCCCTTGATCACAGTGAACAAACAGGACACGGGACAGGAGAAAGACACTGAGGAGTAGACTACATGGAAGGTAAGTATGACTTGTGTCTGCTTATTTTGACTTTTAATTTTCAGTTCAGGTTTTCTTTAACTTACCTGGGGCTTCTACCAGCCCCTTGCAGCCACTCTGTGTCCGCACTGTAACTAAAGCGATCTTCCAGGCCCCTGCAGCGACCCTCATCCGTTTGGCCAACTGGCGAGTTGACTGCTGCTACACATACGTGATCGTGACCATGCGCGTCCTCGATCACGCTCTCATCGCTGGGAGCATCATGCGCATGCACAGTAGATATTTCTACATACTGCACATGTGAGCTCTTCCTTCCATGGAACTGCAGTCAGGAGGGGTGCGGGCCAGGGCTGCACATCCAAATTAAAGAGGGGCCCCACGAGGGACTGGTGGTGGTGGATCGCTTTGTGATGGCACAGAGCAGCTGCAGGGGGCTGGTAGAAGAACCAGGTGAGTTAATGTCTTTTTTTTTTACTAAAGTTTAGTTTCACGTAAATGTTTTTTAGTTGCCACATTTCCATAACCTTATCAGCCTGCTAATGTACAGTAATTAAAAAAGGAGCTGTCAAGCATACCATCTCAGAAAAAAACAACACATATAGGGGCAGCATGGTGGCGTAGTGGTTAGCTCTCTCACCTTGCAGCGCTGGGTCCCTGGTTCGAATCCCAGCCAGGGCACTATCTGCAAAGAGTTTGTAAGTTCTCACCGTGTCTGCGTGGGTTTCCTCTGGGCACTCCGGTTTCCTCCCACATTCCAAAAACATACGGATAAGTTAATTGGCTCCCCCTAAAAATTGGCCCTAGACTACAGTACTTACACTACATAATATAGACATATGGCAATGGTAGGAATTAGATTGTGAGCTCCTTTGAGGGACAGTTAGTGACAAGATATATATATATACACTGTACAGCGCTGCATAATATGTTGGCGCTATATAAATACTAAATAATAATAATAAAAATATATAAGTAGATAAATATTTGCTCTACTTACATAACATATGCATTGCACTGTCCATGTTTTGATTTTAGTAATTTTTCTATAGTAAAAAAAAGAGAAAATCTTTTTTAGGATTCTCCATTTTAACTGTGTCTATCTTGAAGCCAATCCTGATGTAATTTCCTCCCTTACTCTCCTCTGCCTGATTGTGTATGCATTGCCTGCCCTCCTCCCAGTCTTCAGGCACTCCCACCCAGCTCTGCAATAGAAAGTGCATTCTCTCAGGTTTCCTTTAAGTTGTATTTCAGAGCTCATTACCAGTGTACTTTAATGCATTAACCTCCCTTGCAGTAACCCCGAGAATAATACCCCAGAGGAGTAATCCCGAGCTCAGCTCAGGGTAAGGAAATACCTGCTTTCTGCAGCGTTTTGGAGCACGAGCAGCGCTGCATAGCGGGACTCCAGCCTCTCTCCCCGGCTGTCAGTGTCCTCTCTTGGGTCGCCGGGATCCCCATGTCTCTGCTACACTTCCGGGGTCCCGGCAGACAATCAGAACAGTGGAGCAGTGGTGCAGCGTGACATTGTCGGGGGCAAGGGGAGGCACAAAACTTTTAAGTGGATGTGAACTTTTGCACAGGGCAGAAAGAAAACATAAAGAAATGCGCCCAGTATGTATATAGAGAGTCTAGCCTGTTTGATCCCCCATCTGGACCCCGATCTGGGCAGCACAGAAGGAAACATAGAGAAATGCATCCTGTATGTATAAAGAAAGTTTAGCCTGGACTCTGATCTGCTGCACAGGACAGAAGGTAAACAGAGAGAAATACTGCCTGCATGTATATAGAGAGTTTAGCCTATCTAATTCCTACTCATTTGTCTTTAATCACAAGTTGTAATTTGATCTTGCCCCTGTTTCACCTAACTGCCATGGCAGAGATGGCTGGTAAGCTCATTTGAAAGCACAGGATGTTAACAATATAGCCAATTGGTTCCCAACTGCTTCTGAGTTAAGTGCTTCTGCCTTACTGTTACCGATTTTTGCCTGGATTTTATCTACTCTCTGCCTGCCACCTGCACTGACCTCTGCCTGGTTTCTGACTATTCTGTGCTGGCCGCCTGCACCGACCTCTGCCTGGGTTTTGACTACTCTCTGCTTATTTTATAAATGTATTTATTTTAACAATTTTGTCTTCCAGTCTTTCATTTATATGTGGGATGTCTACCAGGCCTTTATTCTGATATATTTTGGTGAGTTAAGACGTAAAGGAACACTATCAATTAAAACAATTTTTTTAATACTCTATATCAGGGTACACATTACCACTAGTGCAAGGTGCACTTTATTTACTCATCCAGTTTTTGCTCCCTTTCTCCCTGCTTAAAAATCATCCTTCATTCCTCACACAGCTCACAAATATACTTCACTGTGTCACATCATGCAGGAGACATGAGGAGGAGGAGGCTGATCTGAGGAGGTAACATGTAGCTAGATGTGCTGTAATATTGCTGTAATGTAACTAGCAGGGAGATGTGCATACACTATTCCTGACTGACTGGCTTGCTTGTAACTTTTCCCTCCAGACTGCATCTGCTTTGTAGGCTGCTATGAGGTGCTGGACTGAGAGGGAAAGATGCTGTTCACAAAGGCAATATTGGGATCTTTACCAGTCAGAGAAGCAAAGATAATAAACACACTTTGCTGGAATCTGTAACCCTTTACCATCATCTGAATACGTTTCTTTCAGCAAGGTGTTTAATAAACTATACAGTGAGGAGTTGATAGCGCCCCCCCCTGTGCAGGGACATGATCTAGCCCTCTAAGAGCCCAACACTTTTGTATCTAAAACTGATGGAGCATTTTACAGCAGAGAGGCAGAGCTGTGTGAGAAAGGAAATTGCTCCTACTACTTGTGGTAATGTGTGCCCTAACATACAGCATTAAAAAAAACGTTGTTTTAATCGATAGTATTCCGTTAAGAATTGGAGGCCTACAATTCTTGACAAAATGTACTGCTTTTAGACCCATAAATCCAGACAGAAATGACTGTCAGGGAGCAGGGGCGTAACTAGGCCCCACCGGGCCCCCCTGCAGATTTTCTGAGCGGGCCCCCCCCCCCCCCGCCCTGGGGCCCGCTCGCGGCCGTTTTGTGGGTGCTGGAGGGGTGGCAGCATGAGGGGAAAGCCTTGCCCACAGTCGGCGGGGAGAGGGGTAGTTCCCCCCTCTCCCTCACCTCGGGGCTCTCCCCTCCAGCTCGTAAGTGTCTGTCTGTGGGGCTGTGGTGGGCAGCGAGCGGCGGGCAGATACATACCTGCTTCCGTGCGTTCCATCGGAGACTTCTCCCTCTAGCGGCTGACGTCACTTCCGGAAGTGACGTCAGCCGCTAGAGGGAGAAGTCTCCGATGGAACGCACGGAAGCAGGTATGTATCTGCCCGCCGCTCGCTGCCCACCACAGCCCCACAGACACTTACGAGCTGGAGGGGAGCGCAGAGGGGAGAGCCCCGAGGTGAGGGAGAGGGGGGAACTACCCCTCTCCCCGCCGACTGTGGGCAAGGCTTTCCCCTCATGCTGCCACCCCTCCAGCACCCACAAAACGGCCCCAAGCGGGCCCCAGGGGGGGGGGGCCGGGCCCCCCCGCGGGCGCAGGGGCTGCAGGGCCTATTCCTACGCCCCTGTCAGGGAGGTTGAATAACATACAGCCTATATATTATTACACTGACTTTATTAGTACAATAATTTGAAGTTTTTCAGTAATTTGCTGTTAACACTGACTACTTTCAGAAAGTAGAATACAATTCAAATACAAGAAAAAGACATTAAAGGAAGAGAGTAAATAAATAGGTGAAATTGTAATCATATCTTTAATTGTCTTATGCTTTACTGTGGTTTGAAACCAGATAGTTGAGTACAGATTTTGAACAGACTACTGTGTAAAGTCTGGTGAGCCACAATCCACTGGAACTCTTTGGTTTGAAAAGGTTAATAGATTATATCAAGAATGGTATGATATACTGGGAATTGACTGCGAGGCAGCAATTGCTGTTATAGGAAACAGAGGAATGTGGAAGTGGTGAAAAGCACTTCTGATCTGTGGGTGATGAATGGAAAAAATATATGCATGCTTCTATGGTTTAGATCTGTGGGCCAGGGGTCAACAGAGCATGTGGTAGATAGGGCCTGAGATGATAAATAATAGGCTGAGCTAAAAATGCCTCCTAGTCTGGCAGATGTAACCAGATCTTTTAAAAATGATGTTGATGTTCCAAAAGCCACACCTAATGTCATCTACATATACAGAATATTGAATATGTTTTAGAGACCTGATTTTTTTCAAGACTATTTCTCTTGAGAGAAAACTATAGCATATTTTAGTGAATATGTTTTTAAAGGTTCTCATTCATACAGGCAACATCATTGGCAAAGAAAAAATAAGGTAGACTTAAAGAGAATCTGTAACGTCAAAACGTCCCCTGGGGGGTACTCACCTCGGGTGGGGGAAGCCTCAGGATCCTAATGAGGCTTCCCACGCCATCCTCCTCCCTCAGGGGTCTCGCTGCCGCCCTCCATACAAGATGACGTCATTATTTACCTTCCCGGCTCCTGCGCAGGCGCTCTGACAGCTGTCGGCTCCGAAGTAGGCGGAAATACCCGATCGCCGTCGGGTCTGCTCTACTGCGCAGGCGCAAGTTTCTGGCGCCTGCACAGTAGAGCGGACCCGACTGAGATCGGGTATTTCCGTCTACTTCGGAGCCGAAAGCAGCCACAGCGCCCCTGCTGGAGCCAGCAAAGGTAAATATTGAACTGACAGTCGGGTCTGTCACCGGCTGTTCGGAGGGCTGCAGCGAGACCCCCGTGGGACAGAGGACGGCGTGCGAAGCCTCATTAGGATCCCGAGGCTTCCCCCACCCGAGGTGAGTACCCCCAGGGGATGTTTTTGATGTTACAGAGTCTCTTTAAAGTGGTCTGAAACACCACATTTTTTCTTTGCACTAAAAGATTCCTTATAGCTTTAAACCTACTAGCACAATTCTTTTTTAAGCAGAACAGCATTCATACAGTTAAACACAGCACTTTGTCCTGCACTTTGTCCCCTTCAGCTTATGATAAACATCCGAAGTGGAGATAACATTATCTTTTGTTTACATTCCACAGTTGTTACATTAGATATTATCTGCTCTCAGAAGAAGCTGTCTGTGCTTCTAGCAGGCACACCGTTCAGAAGCGCTCAATAGAATATTGTAATATATTATAAAAAGCAGCTTGAATAAAAAGGTAAGGCAGCTTTCAGAGCAGATAAACTGTATTTTGGGAACTTGTAATTTGTAAATGGACAATATTGCCTATGCGCAAAAGCACATATTATAACTGTATGGGTAATAAAAAGTAGGTAAACACATTTTTATTGAATGTTATGTCAGAGTTTCAGTCCACTTTAACTGTGTTCCTTAAAATGTTTTATTAGTATCTATTTCTCCAGTTCAAAGAAAGCAAAGGAATTCCCAGTTTAACAAAATGTTAAATATATGTTTTATAATTCACTCATTTCTATTAGTAAAAAAAAAGAAAGAAGAAAGAGACAATGTAGTCGTCGAGAACAGTAGTAGGTACTGTAAGAAGACCCTCAGATGGTCAAAACAAAACAGGATATCCTATTTGCTTTTCAAAAGTTAGGTCACATATACAGTCAATGAACACCAAAGAATACACAGATGTTTCCCTTTGCCTAGATATATGAAAAGTTGTACAAATTTGGACAGCTACTTTGACCAATTAACATTATTTGTTGTTGCCTGGAGAAAGAAAATGATCTGCACATACATTTACTGGCCATTTTAATTAGGTATACATGTTCAATTGCTTTTAAACACATAGCTAATAAGCCAATCACATGGTAGCATTTCAATGCATTTAGGCATCTACACACGGTGAAAACAAGTTGCTGAGGTTCAAAAACCCAACAGAATGGGAAAGAAAGGTGATTTATGTGACCTATCCTGGTTGTTGTTGTTGCCAGAAGAGCTGATCTGATTATTTTGGAAACTGCTGATTTACTGGGATTGTCATGTACTTCCATCCAGAGCCGGATTAATACCACACAGGGCCCCAAGCAGAGCAATACATTTCTGGCCCCCTCTCCTCAGCCACCCTGTTGAAAGGATGCCCCCCCCCCCCCAGCACAGGTGACCGGATGTCCCTGCAGTATAGGTAGTTGGATGTCCCCCTACTATAGGTAGTAGCCAGATGTCTCCCAGAATAGATAGCAAGACAACCCCCCAGTAAAGGTAGCCAGATGTTCTCCCAGTATAGGTAGCCAACTGACCCCCCCACTATAGGTAGCCAGATGACCCCCCAGTATAGGTAGCCAGATGTCAACAGATGTATGGCCACTTTAATTCCCCAAGGCTCATTCCTTCACCCCCCCACCCCCACTTATGTCCTCCCCTTCACCACCATCTCTACTAATCCCTCAAATATTCCCCTCTTCCATCTCGGAAATCCCCTCCCTCTTTACCAGACCACCATCTCCCTCAGTCAGGTAACACATCTTTACTGACCTCCCTCCTGGCACCATGATCCCTGCCTCGCTAATGCTAATTTCCGAAGTTTCTGTACCCCTTCTTCCATCACTGTTTTTACCCCCCCTCAACATCCATGCCTTTTTGGTGGTTAGAGGCAGTGCATCACTGCCTGCCCACGTCCCACTTTACTATAGTATGAAACCCTATATGCCACATCCATACTCAGTACTGACAGGTGGAAAAGCCATTATGATTCGATGATAGTGAAAGAATCTGCCTATAACAATTGATGCATGTATGGCCCGCTTTAGATTATGGTTTCTAATAACAAGATTGGAGAGAGGAGGAAGAAGGCAAAGCAGGTGGTTTTGCTGCACGGCGCTCAGCACCATTTACCCAAACCAGGAGCCCCATAGCAGCAATAATATGCTGTGCGGGGCACGTAAGGGAAATTCGGGGCTCCAGTGATCGCCAGACCCCAAATTACACCTCTCTCAGAGTTGCAATGACTTGGAGGGGGAATAGTATTTAACGCCACTGGGGAGTTTAGTGGCAGCAGGAAGAGCTGTCATTCGCCGCCAAACTCACCCGCAGCGTACAAATACTAAGGGCTCAGACAGACTATAAGCGATTTTCTGAGCGCTTTTAGCCATCATAGATTTCGGAGAGCTTTTTTAAAAAAACGCTCAAATTGACTTACATTAAAATCATGGTAAAATTGCGATCGCGGTAAGTGCTTATAGTGTGTCTGAGCCCTTATGCAGAGAAGGGGAGAAACGGTGAGGAAAGAAAAGCTGAAAGAGAGTGAAGAAGATATTTGCCTCATCAGGATTGCACTTTTATTTAGCTTTCCTGTATGACAAGAAGACACAAACATCCAGCACTAGGAGAAGAGAGAAACAAAGATGAATGAGGGAGGGCTGGTGCACAACAAGAGCGATTTGAAAAGTGCTTGGCCAATGTTACCCTATGAGGGTGTTCCCACAGCAGCGTTGTGATTTTTTGAAAATCGCAAGCATGCTGCATGTAGCATTTTTTTGAGCAATTCATTCAAAAATCCCTCTGAAAATCGCTTCACAAAATCGCACTCGCAAATTGATAGTGATTGCTATTGCAATTTTGGCGTGCACTAGCCCAGAGAGAGGAGGAGTGGAGAGAAATTGAGAATAGCCTGAGATGGAGCAGAGAGCTTATCTGTATTCCAGTCCCATATCACACAGAGGCTACTTGCCTGTAATAGGACTCCTGTCCCTGCCAATCTCTCACACAAGTCAGTAAGCAGCCCTTCTGGAATTTAGGGACTGTCAAAAACTTTTCAACTTGTTTAACACCTTATCCACACATGAAGTCATTATGACAATGAGGAGAGACCAGACAGATTTTTGCCCACAGACCCTCCAGGCAGGCTCTGCATCATGCTGTGTATATTTACCAGCTTGCCTTCCCTCTAATTGCTCTTTTATCAGTTAGCCCAGTGTTTCACATTGCCTTACAACAACAAATCTGAATACACCAGACCAGCCCTAAATCACTGAAGGAAATGTGGTCTGGGAGGAAATCTCCCCCTTCCCCCCCTGTAATAGATACTTTGCTCCTCTCTGCTCACACTCTGCAAATTGCATCTTTTTTGCTGCCAATGCCACAGTGTGTCAAACTATTACAATGTGTCAAAATATTTTTATTAGTGGAGAACACTGGACAGAGATCACACAAATAATATTAGTCATTCCAGACCCCAGACTGTGTCTGACAGCTAAACTGAGGAGGGGAGGTAGAGGATCCAGGAGAAAACACTGTGGTATGTGTCTTATTATCTATGTTATAGAGAGCATTCCTGAAGTTTTTAACGGACCATAAAGAGTTACATCAACAGGGGCAATAAATCTTTATTGGGGCTGCCGGGGCCCCTGACCTTTCACTAGATCAAAGCAACTGCATGTGTTGCCTGGTGGATAATCCGGCTCTGCTTCCATCTTTAGAGTTTACAAAGAATGGTGCAAAAAGATAAAATATCCAGTGAGCGGCGGTTATGTAGACAAAAAATTGAGAATCATTTCAATACCAATTTTTTGTCTATTGGAAATGGTCAGTATTGTTGCTGTCCTTTTCTGACCATTTCCATCCTTTTATTTATGACCACAGCGTACCCATCTTCTGAGGAGGCTAATGCACCATGTCACAAAGCTCACATCAGCTTTGGAATGTGGTGGGAGGGGAGATACTATTTACATCCTGGATGTTCAGCCTACACATTTACAGCATCACCACCTGCTGACGTTTTGGACAATTGTGTGTCTGAACAGGGGCGGACTGACAACTTATGGGGCCCCCGGGCAATAGGAGATTATAGGGCCCCCATACCAGTGCTTCCCACCTTTCACGTTATATTTTTACAGACTAAGATATAATCATTTATTGACAACAGTAAATATATTATATTGAGATATTGTACACTGACAAAAATCCCTGCGCCACGCGTAGTGCGGTGCGCCAAAAAATGGGTGTGGTCACGCAACAGAATGTGGGCGTGGTCATGGGTAGGGCAAAATATACATGACCTTAGCAGTGGTGTAAAAGGTCTGCCGGGGAAGTCTGAACTCTGCCATAGTGTTTCCCCCCAAAATACATGTAATCTGACAGCATTTCACCAAAAATCCATGCAATTTGGCAGAGGTTCCTCCAAAATACAGATAATATGGCAGTCGTTCCCCCAAAATAGACGTTATCTGGCAGCAGCGGTTCCCCCAAATACACATAATTTGGCAGCGGATCACCAAAAATACATGTAGCAGCAGTGGTTCCCCCAAAATACACAGAATCTGGAAGCAGCAGTTCCCCCATTATACACAATCTGGCAGCGGTTCCCCAAAAATACACATAATCTGGCAGCTGTTTCTCAAAATACACTTAATCTGGCAGCAGCAGTTCCCCAAAAATAGTTAATCTGGCAGCAGTTCCCCCAAAATAGGTGCCCCCAGTATAGGTAACAGGTCAAAAGGTATCCCCAGTGGAAGTATCCAGGTCTATAGGTTTTCCCAGTGCAGGTATCCAGGTCTATAGGTGTCCCCAGTATAAGTAGCCTAATCTACAGGTGTCCCCAGGATAACCAGGTCTATAGATGTCCCCATTTAAGATAGCCAGGTCTATAGATGTCCCCAGTTAAGATAGCCAGGTCTATAGGTGTCTCCTGTATAGATAGCCAGGTCTTTAGGTGTCCCCAGTATATGTAGCCAGGTGTATAGGTGTCCCCAGTATAGCTAGGTCTATAGGTGCCCCCAGTATATGCAGCCAGGTGTATAGGTGCTCCCAGTATATGCAGCCAGGTGTATAGGTGCCCCCAGTATATGCAGTCAGATGTATAGGTCTCCCCAGTATAGCCAGGTGTATAGGTCTCCCCAGTATAGCCAGGTGTATAGGTCTCCCCAGTATATGCAGCCAGGTGTATAGGTGTCCCCAGTATAGCCAGGTTTATAGGTGCCCCCAGTATATGTAGCTAGGTCTATAAGTGCCCCCGGTATATGTAGTCAGGTGTATAAGTGCCCCCAGTATATGCAGCCAGGTGTATAGGTCTCCCCAGTATATGCAGCCAGGTGTATAGGTCTCCCCAGTATAGCCAGGTCTGTAAGTGCCCCCAGTATATGTAGCCAGGTGTATAGGTCTCCCCAGTATAGCCAGGTGTATAGGTCTCCCCAGTATATGCAGCCAGGTGTATAGGTGTCCCCAGTATAGCCAGGTTTATAGGTGCCCCCAGTATATTTAGCTAGGTCTATAAGTGCCCCCAGTATATGTAGTCAGGTGTATAAGTGCCCCCAGTATATGCAGCCAGGTGTATAGGTCTCCACAGTATATGCAGCCAGGTGTATAGGTCTCCCCAGTATAGCCAGGTCTATAGGTGCCCTCAGTATATGTAGCTAGGTCTATAAGTGCCCCCAGTATAAGCAGCCAGGCTTGTAGGTGTCTCCAGGAGGGGAGACAGCCAGTGAAGGAGGGCGATGGGCATAGCAGCGGAGAAGGGGGGAAGTTCCCCCCCCCCTTCTCTCACCTTGGGGCCCCCCTTCCTGGCTCTCCCCTCCGTAATCTGTAATGTGTCGGACAGCTGGAAGCGGCTGACAGCAGGCAGAGACTTACCGCTGTTCAGCCACCGGAGGCATCGCTGATCTGTGTGCAGCTAGTCTGGGCTTCTCAAGACCACACTAGCTGCACACAGATCAGCGATCCCTCCGGTGGCTGAACAGCGTCTCCGCCCGCTGTCAGCCGCTTCCAGCTGTCCGACACATTACAGATTACGGAGGGGAGAGCCAGGAAGGGGGGCCCCAAGGTGAGAGAAGGGGGGGGAACGTCCCCCCTTCTCCGCTGCTATGCCCATTGCCCTCCTTCACTGGCTGTCTCCCCTCCTGCTCAGGGTTCTCTGGCGGGTGGCGGGCCCCCCCTGACCACGGGCCCTCGGTCCGTGCCCGAGTGCCCTAATGGTCAGTCCGCCCCTGTGTCTGAAACATGTCGGCAGTTAGTGTCTGGATTTAACATTTGAGTCATTAAAGGATTTATCTACAAAGTGCTGGCCATATCTACGCAGGTTGAGTGGTTCTTTACTACTTCCTATACTGTCATGGTGGTATGTACTGGATGACTACTTTTATGGGTTAAGTTGAGAAGCAGATCAAATTGAATTAATCCCTGTCACCTAAACCCCTGCAATGAATGTACCCAGAAGTTCTTGATACTTTTAGTATCAGAGTCCAGACACTGGGTCAACAGGACATCAGAGAATCTTTACAGTTGCTTTCCATCTGAAGTACAAAGCACATATTTTAGTTATGGGAATTGTCCAGTCTTAGTCTTAACCTCCTTGGCTGTAATCCCGAGCTGAGCTCGGGGTATGCCGCCGGAGGTCGCCGCTCAGGCCCTGCTGGGCCGATTTCCATTCTGAAAAAAGCAGCACACGCAGCCGGCACTTTGCCAGCCGCGTGTGCTGCCCGATCGTGCAGCGGCGAAAGAGGGTCCCCCCAGCCGCCCGAGCCCAGCGCAGCCGGAACAAACAGTTCCGGCCGGCGCTAGGGGCTGGATCGGGCGGCTCTGACGTCAGGACGTCGACTGACGTCCATGACGTCACTCCGCTCGTCGCCATGGCGACGAGGAAAGCGAAACAAGATAGGCCGCTCATTGCGGCCTATCTTGTTACTTTCGATTGCCAGAGGCGATCGAAAGTACGCTTCCGGAGCGCCCTCTAGTGGGCTTTCATTCAGCCAACTTTCAGTTGGCTGCATGAAATATTTTTTTTTTAATTTAAAAAAAACCACATTGCAGCCTCCCTGGCAAAATAAATAAACCGCCAGGGAGGTTAATAGAGTTAACTTTTTTTTATCTGACAAAAATCACTGCAGACTCATACTTGTGGTCCATTCGGCGGCATGGACAGAAGAGGTCTGTTTTGCTGGGGATACACGGTACGTTTCTGTACCGTGTATCAACCAGCTGATCGGGCCAGCTGATAATATTCAGCTGGCCCGATCAAGCCACTCGACTCCCGCCTGCTCAATCCCCGCCGGCGGACAATGGCAGGGAATCGAGCGTTGATAAGGAAGCGCCGGCGGGGACGAGCGGCAATCCATCCGCGCGCACACGCAGACGAGCGGTGACGCGGCTGGGGTCGATCAGCCGGATCAACCCGTGTATTCCCAGCATAAGAGACAATGTGAATGGATCCTATTGATTAACTTAGGATCCGTTCACCTCCGTTTGGGTCCGTTCTGTTACAGTCCGCAAAACGGACCAATTTTTTGTCCAATGTGAACCGAGCCTAAGGAACAAAAGTGGTACTAACCCATTTCCATATTTATTACTAAAATATTTATTTTTGCTTGAAGGTGGGCTTTAACCTTTAAAAACAATTGATAGGATATTGTTTAGTAATTGTTTTTATGTTTATACTTACATGAGTCATATTTATTTATCTAATGCCCAAGAACATTAAAACACATTATAGCCCAAAGTGCTTATGGAAGGAAAATATTGCTCTTAACCTTGAAATGCAATTGTAATTTAATTACGAGGACACCAGCTGTGAGAGAATAGAGTGTGAATCAAACATCCACATACTTATTTCTGGAGTCTAATCAAATTATAAAATCTATGCTATTCTCAATGTAGACTCAATTTAATAAATAATTGATCATAATAATAATATTCTTAAAGCGTAACTCCAGCCGTAAGCTAAATACACAGATGAAATCCACCTGCCAAAACATTTGTAGTTCTCTGTAGCCAGGCCAGTGAATCAGATAGCCCAGTAGAACAGAGTAAAGGCAGAATTGCTGGCAGCATGAACCTCTTCTTCATTTGCATAGAGTTGCAAAGGCCCAAGAAGAGTATTATTTTTTATTTACATTACAACATTGTTGAACCAAAAATGTAAGTTAAATGTTTACTGTGTTTTTGTAAGTCAAGTTTCACTTACGGTATTATATTTAATACTTAATGTGTAACTATAGTCAAAATTTCCATCTGATCCAGCAGATTAGCCACACCATAAGAACTTTAAGGGAAAAAATATTGTTTGATAAATAATCACTGAAAAGTTTAATAGACTGTGTTTTACTTTGCTTACAGGCTTATCAGATATATTGCAGCCGAATATCCCTTTAAATGTTTTTTTTTTTTTTTTAGTCACTGTAACGAATGGTGTCAGCATACAGAGAATATCTGATTATTGGTGAACTGCAGTATCACCAATAATACAGACAGGGGCGTTTCTAGCCATTTTGTCACTCCAGGCAAGAAAACCTGTGGCGCCCCCCCCCCCCTCCCAGGGTGCCCCCACCCCACACAGCACCAGTCCTTATTCCCACACACACAGGGTGTGCTGGACTACCTGCTGCCTGCTGTGCCTCTGGGGCTCTGAGGGAGACACACAACAAACAAGCGAATGGGGCCAGGGGGGCACGTCAAGGAAGCACAGTCTCCTGTCTGAAGCCAGCGGTGGCACCCGAATGCCTGGTGCGTCACACGCTGGCTGCACAAACGTCATACCTCCCAACTTTTGGAGCCTGGAAAGAGGGACACTAAGACATGCCCCTGCCACACTTTTAGACACGCCCCATTCTTACATGCTGCGTATGCCTTCCTCCCATTCCTATACAGTTTCCTGGCGTCAAGGTATGCATGATGTTACATCCAACAACACAGTCTCATTCTTTACATACATACCAAAGGGATGATTATCTTTACTTTTAATACAGTTATGTGTAGCTTAGAAAGCTCAAGCATTCACAGCAAATTGATAATTAATGCATTCTATCATTTCAGGCACTGACACTCAGTTGTTAAAGTGGACCTCAGACAGTTCACTGTGCCTAATTTATACTTGAGGTTTCCTCCCACCCCAAAAGGACCGCCAGCTTCCTCGTCGTCCACATCAACCACTCCTTCGTCCCAGCATCGTCTCACGTATCTTTTTCAGTTGCAGTGCTCTGTGCATGTGCAGCTTGGTCACACGTTGCTGTGGCTGGGAGTATTTTGCGCTTGGGCGAAGAATGGGGCACACTCGTGACTGGGCATGTGCAGAACACCACGACTGGCCATGACTTAAGAAAATACAGAAGGCGACAACAGAGCGACTAGGGAGGATGGTGAGGGCGCCTATAGTCCTCATGGGGCTGAAGGAAGTCCCAGGTAAGTATAAATAAGGCACAGTGAGTGTACTGTCTCCGGTACACTCAGGGCCGGGCCGAGGCATAGGCTGGAGAGGCTCCAGCCTCAGGGCGCAGTGTAGGAGGGGGCGCAGAATTCATTCAGCTGTCATTCCTAATTGTGTTTGAAGCAGAAAGAAATAAGAAAAGGGGATACATGGCAGTGACTGCAAGCCATATAACTAGAGATTAAGGTGTTGGGGAGGTTGTGGGCCCTGTGGCGCCTCTTCGTCTAATAGCAATCAGTGTGTGATGGCTGGGGAGGCAGGGATGGAGGGGCGCACTTTGCTGTCTCAGCCTTGGGTGCTGGAGGACCTTGTCCCGGCTCTGGGTACACTTTAAGCATGTAACCAAAATCAGTGCTAAATATACAGACTGCTGCATCAACACAAACGTTCATAGACATCACATTATGTTCATGTGCTATACTTGTAAAATGCAGTGCACAGCAGGGTTGCAGCATACATTTACACATGAGGACATCCCTCTGCTGATCCTGCACGGACTGTCATCCAGCTCCTGTGACACCCGACACCACACTACAGGAGATAAACTCCTGTCAGAAACGTCTCTGCAGAAGCCATGCCCATCCTTCACTGATCCCTGAAAGAGCCCAGCAGACACCCAGCCTGCATCACACACAGCAAAAGCCATACCCATCCTTCACTGATTCCTGACAGAGCCCAGCAGACACCCAGCCTGCATCACAGTGCAGAGGAGAAACAATTAGCTCCATCACGCAGGCAGGAAGTAACTTTGCAGTGAGCCCGTGTGTCTCTCTCTGATGATGGGGAATGGGATTGGCAGCTGGGATAGATCAGTAGGGGCAATGTGAAAAATGCCTGTAATTACTTACTGTGCTGCCCGCAGTCTGTGCCCTTGCAGGGTTTGATGTAGCCATTTGCTTGCTGCCCTCTCTCTGCCTAAGATCACTTAGGCAGCCAGCATAGATGAGCCTCCGAGTCCCCATCATCTCCAGCAGCATCTACCTCTGGAGGTTCTGCATCACGGATCAGCTCTGCCTCCTTCTTCCTCCGCTCTCTGGCCTCTTCATTCCTGCTTGCCGCTCTCTTTTTCAAACTGTGTCAAGCACAGTAGAGAGAGGCAGGAAGGGGCGGAGCAAAGCAGCATCTCCGATCTGCTGGATCAAATCTGTGTGGCTGCTCGCTCTGAATGAGAGGAGAGGGGGCGGTACCAGAGGCAGTACTCGGGCACTGAGTAGGGCAGGCATAAATGTAAATAAATAAAAAACACACTGCAGTAGCGGTGGTTTTGCGCTCTCTCCGCCTGTGGCGCTCCAGGCAATAATTTAGAGTTGCCTGATGGGTGAGACGGCTGTGAATACAGATGCTATACCTGATTATATGGTGATCTGCAGAATCACCAATAATACACGTATAGCTTGACACAGGACACCTAATGTAGTGTAAGTGTTTGGTGCAACAGTAAGATAAGTTATCTACCGAGGGGCGGGAGATACAAACACCACTGCAGCCGAGAATTCCCTGAAGAGCAGGGAATTGGACTGCACTGCAGCCAGTGGACACCTGAGGAGCAAGTGGCCTCTGACTATGTCGAAACTAACCTCTTTAAGAGGAAGAGATGGAGACTGTACTGCAGCCAGGGATTCCCTGATGGATTTGGGAATCAGACCGTACTGCAGCCAAGGATTCCCTGATGGGCTGGGAATCAGACTGTACTGCAGCCAGTGGACTCCTATGGGTTAGAGCCCTCTGACTGGACTGCAGGAGATCTTCCTGTGGAGCAGGTAGCCTTTACAGTAAATCGACACCTAGAGGGTTGGTGTCGTAGGGAGTACAGTGAGCTGCCCACCCAAGGGACGAGTGACAGCCAGAAGGGTCATACAGGCTGAGTCGGCAACACACGAGCAGATAAAGTACATAAACAGAAGACTGATACGGTATCCGGGTTCAGGCAAGATTGGCAACAGGTAGACAGATAGGCAAGGTACCGAATCAGTAGGCAGGAGAGTGGTCAGCCAAGCCAGGGATCATAAAAGGTAACCGTATAGCACAATCCTAGTATGAGGTGTGAGGTCCTTGGTCTCAACACCCGGGAACTAGTCTAAATAATAACAGTAGTAACACAGTTCCTAATCTTAGGTGTGAGGTCCTTGGTCTCAACACCCTGGAACTAGTCTAGATAATAACAGTAGTAACACAGCTCCTAAACTTAGGTGTGAGGTCCTTGGTCTCAACACCCGGGAACTAGTCTAGATAATAACAGTAGCAACACAGGTCCTAGTCTTAGGTGTGAGGTCCTTGGTCTCAACACCCTGGAACTAGTCTAGATAATAACAATACAATAATACAATAGAGGTAAAGCGGAATCTGGCTAAGTGTGAATTCCCAGCTCCAGCTGGTTCTAACACACTGTAAGATCTGACTGAGGTCTGAGTGCTCACAGGTAAGCATTCGCAACGACAACCTGCAACTGAGAAGCAAGTCCTATATATACTTGCAGCGCTCCGCAGCGCCGCCCCAGCCCCTCAGCCAATCCGGAGTCCAGCTGGGATCAGCTGATCAGCCTGATCAGCTGATACCCCTTCTGCTGGCATAAAGGTCCTGTCGCCTGGCGCGCACACGCGTAGCTCTCCATCTGTGTGCACTAGAAGGACCAGGCGAACCAGTGACATGTTGCTGCGCAGAAAACGCCGCCGGCTTGCACGCGGAGACAGCCGCCCTGCCGCTTGCCCTCCGCTATTCATTACAGTCCCCCCCCCCCCCGAGGAGTGAACGCCGGACACTTCCCACCCGGCTTCCCAGGGTGTAAGCCATGAAACTCTTTCTTCAATTCTTCCGCATGCATGCGACAATCCGGCACCCAAGTTCTTTCCTCCTGACCATACCCTTTCCAGTGAACCAGATACTGCACAGAATTTTGCACTAAGCGAAAGTCTAGAATCTTCTCGATCTCATACTCAGGTTGGTCATCGACCATCACAGGGGGGGGGGGAGCAATCTACATGCACTGCCGGCTTCAACAGATACACATGGAATGATCTTACACCTCTCATGCTGGCTGGGAGATCAATCACATAAGTGACATTATTAATCTTCCTGGTCACTGGGTATGGTCCTATAAATCTAGGTCCCAACTTGGGTGACGGTTGTTTTAAAGCTAAATGCCGAGTAGATACCCACACCATGTCCCCTGGAGAAAACTTCCACTCTACAGACCGCCTCTTATCTGCCTGTTTCTTCTGAGTCTGGAAGGCTTCCCCCAAGTTCCTCTTAACCATTCCCCAAATTTCCCTCAATGCTCTCTGCCAATCCTCCAGGGCCGGAAATGGGGTATATGCCACAGGTAACGGGGCAAACTTGGGTGATCTCCCCGAAACTACCTGAAATGGGGAAAATCCAGAAGAGGAACTCTTCAGATTGTTTTGTGCAAATGGCAAAAATTTTACACAATCGGACTGTGCATCTGCCACATAACATCTGAGAAACTGCTCAAGGGACTGGTTAACTCTCTCGGTCTGGCCATTGGTCTGTGGGTGGTAGCCTGATGAAAATGACAGGTCCATGCCCAGCTGATGGCAAAAGGCTTTCCAAAATTTTGACACAAACTGGACTCCCAGATCTGACACCACATTCTCCGGAATGCCATGCAGCCGGAAAACGTGTTGGATGAAGAGATCAGCCAACTCCTGGGCCAAGGGGAGTCCTTTCAAAGGAACAAAATGAGCCATCTTACTGAACCTATCTACTACCACCCAAATGACCGTCTTGCCCTCAGACCTGGGGAGTTCTCCTACAAAATCCATTGACAAATGAGTCCATGGTTCACTTGGCACTGGTAAGGGTTGTAGTGTACCCACTGGTGCCTGATGAGAGGGCTTGCTTCTAGCACACACTGCACACTCCCTCACAAACTCCTTAAAATCTGTTGCTAGTGTAGGCCACCAAGCACATCTAGCCAACAAATCCTGAGTTCTGGTGGCCCCTGGATGTCCTGCATTCTTATGGGAATGGAACAGTTGTAAAAGTTGCAGGCGAAAAGGTAGGGGTACAAACATAACTCCCTCAGGCTTCCCCTCTGGAACATCCTGTTGATAAGGACTCAGAGTAGCCGTCCAGTATTTCCAGGTCTTAGTAGCTGCCAGGATCACCTTCTGAGGTATGATGGATTCAGGGGTTGAGGGCTGCACTGTCTCGGGCTCAAAACACCTAGATAAGGCGTCAGCTTTGACGTTCTTACTACCTGATGTATACGTTATGACAAATCTGAATCTTGAGAAGAACAAAGACCACCGGGCCTGACGAGGACTAAGTCTTTTGGCGCCCTCTATGTACATCTAGTTCTTATGATCCGTGTAAACTGTGATAGTATGCTCTGCCCCTTCCAGCCAATGTCGCCACTACTCTAAAGCTAGTTTAATGTCCAAAAGTTCTCGGTTGCCAATATCGTAGTTTTTCTCTGCAGGCGAGAACCTACGAGAAAAGTAGGCGCATGGGTGGAGTTTACCCTGCAAAATAGAACGCTGAGACAATACCGCCCCCACCCCAACCTCTGAGGCATCGACCTCCACTATAAAGGGGAAGGTGACATCCACATGTCTCAAAATGGGTGCAGAACAGAACAGTTTTTTCAGAGTAGCAAAAGCGGAATGTGCCTCTGCTGACCAGTGGTAAGTATCAGCCCCCTTCTTAGTGAGACTGGTGAGGGGTGCGACTACCGAGGAGTACCCCTTTATGATTCTCCTGTAGTAATTGGCAAAACCCAGGAACCTTTTGAGTGCCTTCAAACCTACAGGCTGAGGCCATTCCAAAACAGCAGAGACCTTTTCTGGATCCATGGAAAGGCCAGACGTAGAGATAATATACCCCAAGAAGGAAACTGACGGAACCTCGAAGAGGCATTTTTTCAACTTTCTTTAAATTTGGGCCAATCGAATGGAAAATTAAAACTCTGATTACATGTAATACCGAGTTCGTGGTCTACGCTATACTTTGTAACTGTAATAGATACTATATAGGTATGACAACGAGAAGTCTGAGAAGACGGTTTAGGGAACATGTCAAGTCTATTAGGTCAGGTGTAGGTTGTCCACGATTAATAGAACACATGAATGCTGAACATGAAGGGAGGACTTCAGAAATGCGAGGAATAGGTTTGTTACAGGTCTCACCCAGTAGTAGGGGAGGTAATAGAGAGACTATCCTATTACAAAAAGAAGCTTGGTAAATTAGTATAACAGAAGCTCTTGGCCCATTAGGCCTTAATGAGCGCAATGACTTGACATGCTTCCTATGAGTCTTGTTTTCAGGGATGTTGTTGGAGTTATTAAAGTGAAAAAATCCCCCCTCCCCTCCCTCAGTCATTCTTCCCCATTAATAACTTTAGCCCTTCCCCATGGTAACAATATTATCCCCTTTTTTTCCCCTAAGCAATTATCCTAATTGATTAATGAAGGTTTGAGATTTGTTCATATAATAATGCAACCTTGGGGCAGTCATTGGTCTTTTATAGTGAATAACAAGGGGTAAAACAAAAGGGGCGCCCCTGTTTTTGTAAACTTCATGGTCCTTTAAGAAACTATGTTCTGCTAAAAATAAGTTTGATTAATACCTGATAAAAAATGTAACTCAATGCTCATGATGTGATATGACTTTAAACTAAGTATTAGTGAATCAAACTGTATAGCCGGTGTAGGGGTAGATAAAGGTGATGGTTATTCCTTGCACCATTCGGTTTTCTTTCCGACACTTATATGTCCCTTTCCATCCCTTTAGCAGGCTTCAGTGGTTATGTGACAGAAGCAGGGTGAATTTCGTGTAGTTAGGCTTTTGGCCACAAGATGGCCACAGCGCGCTAACATCCGAGGTGGAAACCACGCAACGTGGTAACTTGGTTACCACCGAAGCTTGGTGAACGCCAGGATGACGTCGGCGGATGTGAGGGAGTGTCTGAGTGACGGCGCTACGCCTAAATAGGCGGAAGACGCCGTCTATTGTACACTAGAAGCCAACGAGGCGCGCTACGCGGACTAACAGGAGGGACCCGCTCGGTCCACACTACCGGGACCCTAGGCGTGCTATCTTGCCCCTCTGATGAGGCCCTAAGCAAGTATGGGCGAAACGGCTGTAAGGGCAGCAGACCTGGAGCATCCCTGAGCGCACCCACGCTTCTGTCCATACCCATGCCTGCCATCACACGTCTACAGTAACGCAAGTATTGCCTGCACTGCTCATCTCTTGCTCCTCGCATGTTTACTTGGCTTGACTCTGTGCTACATGCTATATGGACAATCTAGTCACGCTTGCTTAAACGCATAGAAGTGATTCTGATGTTGATGCTTTGCAGCTGTTTGCTATGTGCATGGAATAGGCAATAAATGACAACGGTTTTATCCATGAGTGCCTGCCTAATAATTTTTCTTCTGTGAAACAGAACAGTTTTTTCAGAGTAGCAAAAGCGGAATGTGCCTCTGCTGACCAGTGGTAAGTATCAGCCCCCTTCTTAGTGAGACTGGTGAGGGGTGCGACTACCGAGGAGTACCCCTTTATGATTCTCCTGTAGTAATTGGCAAAACCCAGGAACCTTTTGAGTGCCTTCAAATCTACAGGCTGAGGCCATTCCAAAACAGCAGAGACCTTTTCTGGATCCATGGAAAGGCCAGACGTAGAGATAATATACCCCAAGAAGGAAACGGACGGAACCTCGAAGAGGCATTTTTCCAACTTAGCATAGAGTGAATTTTGTCTTAATTTCTTTAACACGAACTTGACAGGTTTACGATGTTCCAACAGATTAGGGGAAAAGATCAGTATGTCGTCTAAATATACTAAGACGAATCTCCCTAGCACCTCCCTAAATGCCTCATTTATCAATTCTTGGAAGACGGCAGGAGCTTTACACAACCCGAAGGGCATCACCAGATATTCATAGTGCCCGTCGGGCGTGTTGAAGGCCGTCTTCCATTCGTCACCATCTCTGATTCGTACCAGGTTGTATGCGCCTCTTAAATCCAGTTTAGAGAAGATCTTAGCATTGGTCACCTGAGCGAACAAATCGTCAATCAAGGGCAATGGGTACCGATTTTTCACTGTAAACTTATTGAAACCTCGGTAGTCAATGCAGGGGCGGAGACCTCCATCCTTTTTCTGTACGAAAAAGAATCCTGCCCCAGTTGGTGAGCGAGAAGGGCGGATAAAACCTTTGGCCAAATTCTCTTTGATGTACTCCTGCATTGCCAATTTTTCAGGTCCTGATAGATTATAAAGGTGACCCCTTGGGGGCATACAACCAGATCTTAAATCAATGGGACAATCGAAAGCACGGTGAGGAGGGAGTTTATCTGCAGATTTAGGACAGAACACATCAGCAAATTCTGCATACTGTACTGGCACACCTTTAACTTGAATCTTGGTGGCACCCACGGTTACTTTCTCCAAACAGTGATGATGACAATGGGCCGACCAGCTCTTTAGCTGACCAGAAGCCCAGTCAATCTGAGGGGAGTGAAGTTGTAACCATGGCATACCAAGAATAATGGTGGAGGTTGTCATATGCAGGACCAGAAATTGTAAACTCTCTTTGTGTAGCACCGCAACAGTACACACCAGCACAGGGGTCTGCGAAAGAGGTTGTCTGCTTTGCAGAGGAGAGTCATCTACTGGAGTGACCAAAATCTGTTGGTCTAAAGGGAGCAAAGGGATTCCCATTTTTTTGCAAAATTATAATCTATAAAGTTAGCCGCAGAACCAGAGTCTATAAATTCTTCGGTGGAGACTGTCTGACGCTCCCATGTGATAGAACAGGGAAGGAGCAGACGATTATCGTTTAGAGGTAGTGACTGCTCGCCTAGGGTATTACCTCTGACTACACCTAGGCGGCAGCATTTCCTGACTTTTTAGGACAATTCTGAACCTTGTGACCTTCCTCTGCACAGTATAAACAGAGTCTTTCTGATTTACTCGATTCTTTTCCACCTGCGTCAATCTAGAGTGTCCAATTTGCATCAGCTCTGGTGGAGGCGACACAGGTGGAGAGGAGGCGTAGGAGACATATCTCACAGTATTTCTACCCCGGTTCTGTTTTTGATAGCGTAAACGGCGATCTACCCGTACTACCAAAGAGATTGCCTCGTCAATGGATTTGGGTTCAGGATGTCCTAACATCAGATCAGAAACTGCATCTGATAAACCTGACAAAAACAGTCTAATAATGCATATGTTCCCCACCTAGCGGATACAGCCCACTTCCTGAATTCTGCTGCGTAAACTTCTACCGGATCTCGACCCTGCAGAGTCTTAAGCTTCCATTCAGCAGTGGAAGCAATGTCCGGATCATCATATATAACGGCCATAGCCTTAAAGAATTCCTGAACTGACGATAACGCCTCATGCTCTGCATGGAGGCTATACGCCCATGTTTGTGAGTCTCCTGATAACAGGGTCTTAATAAACGTAACCCTCTGTGTTTCAGTTCCCGACAAATTAGGCCTTAACCCAAAATAAGACAGCACTCGATTTCTAAAGTTCTGAAAGTCAAATCTATGTCCAGAAAACTTTTCAGGTACACACATTCGAAGGTCTGTAACTGGAGGGGATTGCACTGCATTCATAGCCATTTGAAGGACCTGTATTGACCCAGACAAAGTGGTGATCTGAGTCTGTTGGCCATCAAGCACCCTGATGAAATTTTCCACCGAGGTGGCTAATCTGTCAATTCGGCTGTGGAGTGCATCCATATTGTTTTTTCGGTCTGTCGTCTGTCGTTCTGACACCGAATGGTGTCAGCGCACAGAGAATATCTGATTATTGGTGATCTGCAGTATCACCAATAATACAAATGCTATACCTGATTATATGGTGATCTGCAGAATCACCAATAATACACGTATAGCTTGACACAGGACACCTAATGTAGTGTAAGTGTTTGGTGCAACAGTAAGATAAGTGATCTCCCGAGGAGCGGGAGATACAGACACCACTGCAGCCGAGAATTCCCTGAAGAGCAGGGAATTGGACTGCACTGCAGGCAGAGGACACCTGAGGAGCAGGTGGCCTCTGACTATGTCAAAACTAACCTCTTTAAGAGGAAGAGATGGAGACTGTACTGCAGCCAGGGATTCCCTCATGGATTTGGGAATCAGACTGTACTGCAGCCAAGGATTCCCTGATGGGCTGGGAATCAGACTGTACTGCAGCCAGTGGACTCCTATGGGTTAGAGCCCTCTGACTGGACTGCAGGAGGTCTTCCTGTGGAGCAGGTAGCCTTTACAGTAAATGGACACCTAGAGGGTTGGTGTCGTAGGGAGTACAGTGAGGCTGCTCACCCAAGGGACGAGTGACAGCCAGAAGGGTCATACAGGCCGAGCCGGCAACACACGAACAGATAAAGTACATAAACAGAAGACTGATACGGTATCCAGGTTCAGGCAAGATTAGCAACGGGTAGACAGATAGGCAAGGTACCGAATCAGTAGGCAGGAGAGTGGTCAGCCAAGCCAGGGATCATAACAAGTAACCGTATAGCACAATCCTAGTATGAGGTGTGAGGTCCTTGGTCTCAACACCCGGGAACTAGTCTAGATAATAACAGTAGTAACACAGCTCCTAAACTTAGGTGTAAGTTCCTTGGTCTCAACACCCGGGAACTAGTCTAGATAATAACAGTAGCAACACAGGTCCTAGTCTTAGGTGTGAGGTCCTTGGTCTCAACACCCTGGAACTAGTCTAGATAATAACAATACAATAATACAATAGAGGTAAAGCGGAATCTGGCTAAGTGTGAATTCCCAGCTCCAGCTGGTTCTAACACACTGTAAGATCTGACTGAGGACTGAGTGCTCACACGTAAGTATTCACAACGACAGACAACCTGCAACTGAGAAGCAAGTCCTATATATACTTGCAGCGCTCCGCAGTGCCGCCCCAGCCACTCAGCCAATCCGGAGTCCAGCTGGGATCAGCTGATCGGCCTGATCAGCTGATTCACCTTCTGCTGGCATAAAGGTCCTGTCGCCTGGCGCGTGCACGCGTAGCTCTCCATCTGCGTGCACTAGAAGGACCAGGCGAACCAGTGACATGTTGCTGCGTGGAAAACGCCGCCGGCTTGCACGCGGAGACAGCCGCCCTGCCGCTTGCCCGCGTGGCGGTGTCTCCGCTATTCATTACAGTCACTAATTGCAGTTGACAAGACTGAGCAAGCACAGCAGAGGGTTTTTCTGTGCAGGACTTAAGGCAGGGAAGACATCATTGTCCCCAATGAAGACTATTTTGAATGTACCAGTACTTCATGATATGACATGACCATTGAGTGCCATTTCCCAGCACTGCCTGTCTGAGCTGACAGACTTGTGATTTTTACATAGATGACATTAATTTTGGGCAAATGCAATTCGAATAAAATATATGAATAATAAAGACTCTAGAAAATATTTTCAGTTGCATGCTATCCTAGGGAGTAATTCCACTTTAAGAAATAATAAAATAATTCTAATATTATAAGCTCGATTGGACAGGGTCACCTTCTCCTCCTGTATCATAGCTTCAGGTTTGCAGATGCAGGTTTGTCATTTGTACCCCCTATATTTTGTACAGTGCTGTATAATGTATTGGTGCTTCATAAACAAAAATAAGAATAATGTACATTTATGTATTTAATTTTTTACCATTGATTTTCAACAGTGATTCCCATATTGCATACCATACTGTTTTGACTGTGCTCTTGCACTGGCTTGTCTTATGATCCATAGCATTGATCTCAGTATTATTTTGAAGTGTAACTAGAGGACATTTTCTGAGCTTTCAATAACCAGGAGATTCAGAACTGCCTCCTTGTTATGAATTACAAGAGACAAACTATTATTTCATCTCTAAATGGGCTCTAGAAGTACCTTTTGCATTATTGATTATGATGTACTGGAGCTTAGAAGTCTGCTCGGTTGTGTAAAATGTCTGTCTGCAACAGTTAACAATCTTATTTCACTCTAATTTACTTTGCTTTCATTATTGGCAAACCAGTCCCACAGGAAGCCCCATGTCTGTTTTGACACATTAGGTAAAGATTTAAGTCATAATAGCAATACTGAATGCCGTAATAGATTAAAGTTAGAGTGAAGAACGTTACGGCCTGAGATGACAATGTCACTTTGTAGAAGATTTCTGTATTTGTAGCTTCCTTAATGTATCAGTCCAGCAGCTCTGTCAGGGTATTAGTTCAGTACAATGCAGGTGAGTTGATTGTTAGCCTAGTGGGTATTTCAAAGGAGTTACTATGACAATAAATCGAGGGTGACGGGGGCAAGTGGCTGTCTGTCTGCTGTGTGTGTTTCAGCAGCATGTAGGAGGAGGTGGTAAAGGCAGGAGACTATCAGATCATGCTGGAGTGTTCACCAGCAATTCTCAAAGGTAATCATAGTTATTAATGATCCTCTGGGTCAGTAAGGCTGATTTGAAGTCCAGATTCTATAGAAAACAGGTGTGTTTAGCTCCACAAAATTAGTTACTCCCAAAACCCCAAAATCTTGCTCATATTGCTTACAGAATTCTCAGTTTTAGCGGTCATGTGCAAAGGTGCTGCTAAGATTTTTGTGGCCCTAAGTAGCACAAAAGTTGTGAACCTTTCTGAGCCCAGAGAACACCCTCCACCCCATCCCAGGGTGTTGTTAGGGTTCTGAAATATCTAGGACACTAAAGATAAAGGGAGAGTGTGGCACTGCAATGAAAAATAGACATAGCTAGGACAGGACAGGATGTTGGTGGAGCTAACTGTAATGGAACATTAAACCATCAAACTATGGGGAAAATGACACATGCCCATTAGTCCTGGAGAGAATAATTTCATTTCCTTGAAGTTAATATGGCCATCTGTCCAAGAAATTACAATGGTGTGCAGTGAGTTATTAAAGAGTTGTCCTTGGTACAAAAGTGAAGTCTGACTGTGTGACTTACACCCGTCAATCCCATTTTACAATGCCACAGTTGCCATAAAGGTCTCATCCACTAGAGGCTTCTGGAAGCAAATCCACTGTGAGCACAGTAAAAATGTAAGATTGGTTCATGTACCCATACATGGTACAATCTCGACTGTATGTACAATCGGTAAAAGTGTGCTGGAAATTGGGTTTTGCTGCCACCACTCTCCAGATTCTAAAAAGAAGAAATGGTTAATTGCAACCTTGTTTGCCAAATCAACAATTTATAAAAATAACACAATGTGGTAATGTGTCTCTTTTTGAGGACAGAGTTCTAGCATAGATCAGAATAATCAGATAACAAGGGCAAAACTGGAATGATTAAATGATTAGTTTTATTATAAAAACTGTACACACAAATATACATTGGAGCTGGCAAATAATGATGTCTGGTAGCTGAACAGATTGGTTGGATAGTTATAAGTAAGAGATAAAAAACTAGGTAGAATGATTGAAAGTTCAAAATACTGTGTTTAGCTGTATCCAATAAGCGATAAAGTATTTTGCTGAAATAATCCAAAATGGCAATCTGACCAGTGTCCTTCTGGCCTGTCAATTGATGGAATTCGGCAACAGATAACAAACAAAAGGTCCAGGACCTGAGTGGGTCGCTGGATTTTAACCCACTCTGTAGCTAGGAGTGGCTATGACAAGCAGTGTCCAGCCCTGCAAGAATTGGAGCTGGGGGCAGTCCCCCCTTCAGGGAGAGAGATCTTGGCAGAATTCCTGGCAAGCTGATGCCATCAGTCATATCAAGAAATTGCATTCGGTAAGGCATATTAAATTCACAGATATGAAACATAAGTATCAAACTTGAAAGTATGGCTGACAACTTGTATTGTTCAGCCACTGTATGTGTGATTTGCGTGGAAATTGGTCAGTGTGTGCATCAAGCTGACCTTCCAAACTTCTGTATAAATTGTCCTGCTAGCATCTTTCTTAAGTCTAGAAAACCCATAAAATATGGAGAAAATGTTAATTTGAGGTTATTACAGGGAGGTTACCTGACATGCTAGTGAACATCTGTGTCCAGAAGTAGATAGGAATCTTTTTGAAGCTGGTAGAGCTTTTAGAGGTGTTAGCTCCCCTGGTGTTTTGGAGCTCATCTGGCTAGTATGGGTCTGCCTAAATGACTTTTGTCAACATTAAAGGCAGATGGATGCATTGATCAGGGTGCTGGGAAAAAAAAGGATAGAAAAGGATCGACCATGACTACCTGGGGGCATGCAACGTAGAACTTTTGCCATGACTGAAAGGTACATACCTGTATGTATTTAGCATTGAGTGTGTAAATGTTTATATTTTGCTTAATGGTAATCTTAATGGTAATATTTTGTTTTGTTTTATTGCAGGGTAGGGTTGTGTGTGTATGTGTGTGCGTGCGTGCGTGCGTGTGTGTGTGTGTGTGTGTGTGTGTGTGTGTGTGTGCGCGCAGTGCGTGTGTGTGTTTGTATTCTCTATGATGCTTTGCTCATTGTTTTATTTTTTTCCTCAATTACTTTTTAGAAGAAAACCTAAAGGGGGAGACATACAGAGGCTGCCATATTTATTTCCTTTAAACAATGCACATTGCTTGGCTGTCCTACTGATTAACTGCCACTAATACTTTTAGCCATAGATCTTGACTAAGTAAGCAGATCAGATGTCTCTGACTGAAGTCTGACTGGATTACCTGAATGCTTGTTTTAGGTGTGTGATTTAGACACTACTGACAAGAAACATGAGCAGGACAGCCAGGCAACTGGTATTGTTTAACCCTTTAGCAGCCAATTTATTTAGAGGCTTTCAAGTGTTCCATGCCAATTTATTTTTGCACATTTTTTTTTATTTCTTATTTGTTACATTTCACTGCTTCTAATTAGTACTGATGTAATGTGTTTTTATGGCCACTTGTCATTAGGGGGCTGTGTGAGACAATAACAGAGGATTTTTGCTTTCAGTTTCTATATTTACTGTTAGTAGAGAGAAATCAAAGCATTCCAAGAATTTACATCACAACAAGTTTTACCAACTGAGGTCAAAAGCAGGGCACTTATCTCAAACGAGATAACACTATTGACGTTGTTAATAGGTTAAAAGGAAATAAATATCACATTTGGTTCCTTTTAAGTAAAGTCATTGTCTAAGTAAAAAATACATATATCTTATGCTCAGCGAAATAAGAGTTATTGTTTGTTTGATTTTTAACGGTTTAATGGTTTGCAAGGAATCATGCTTATGATTATAAATCCTTATAAATTGCATTATTCCTTGCAAACCATTAAACTGTTAAAAATCAAACAAACAATAACTCTTATTTCGCTGAGCATAAGATATATGTATTTTTATCAGTACAATTAAGAGCACAAATTGAATACAAGCCTTAACATTAATGCAATTCTTATTCCTTTCCCCTCCCTTCACATTTCTATCCCTAAATTAACCTCTCTTCTAAACGTAATCCAAACTCCCTTTAACCAGTTAAGGACTGCGATAATTGAAATCTACGCCCTGTTTCGATGGCTATCTGGCTGCCAGGGTGTAGATTTCAATACACCAACGATGTGCTTTCTCGCTGCCTTCGTTGCTCGATCTTGCCGCAATGATCTCGCCGCTGTCTCGCCACCGCAGCTCACTCGGACCCCTGTGAGCAGGACAGGAGCTGATTTCATTGGCTCCTGACCCTGTCTATCAACGTAAGCAACTCCCATTGGCTTACATTTATAGGCAGGGTCAGGAGCCAATGAAAGCGGCTCCTGACCAGCTCACAGGAACTTTGCCGTCATAGAGACAGCAGAGTGGGTAGCTGAAGTTCACGGCGTGGACCGCAATTGCGGCGGGTATGTGCGGCGATTCGTCGGTATTCGTCGTTATTCCGCCGTTTCTTGTTCCAGCGGTATCTGGTCCTTAAGGGGGCAGAGACCGCTGGTACTTAAGTGGTTAAAAGATCGATAACCCAAACTTCTAGCCTTTAAGTAGTCCTAAGCTCAACAGATGTTGTCTCTTATTGATAAACCCTGCCTAACCCTAAATTCAACTAAACACAAATGCCTCTTAACTCTAAACTTCCCTGACCTCTGTACCCCAAAACATTACTGATACTTACCTATGGGATGGAGAGTACCAGTAACTACTCAAGTCCTGCTCTTTGCCAATCTAAGAGCAGCAAAAAGCACTGTCTTGGCTATACAGTATAGGAGTAGCATCTCTACTTTACAAATATAACTGTAATACATCTGAAATGTGGTGCCATAGGTAAGTACAGACATTATTTCTCATCAAGTGAAAGTAATTTAAACTCTATACAATTTTTTTTAAATATTTCTTGTGTAATGTAATTTCTATGACTCCTTTTTATAGCTAAGGCTATCACTTATTTATTTTCATTCCAAGAAAAGACTTCCAGTGTATTGTGTTGAAAGCTACTGTTTGCCCTCTATCTGAACAACTCCTTCAGTGTCTCTCACAAAGCCAAGACTATCTATTCTATCAGTACAGCAAACAAATAAAACATTTCAGGAAGACTATTTATGGTCTTCCCATAATCATTAATCATACAGCACAAAAGAATCAGAGGAAGAATTCTAACCTCAAAAGCGTCTAATGTAAGAAAGCTATTTAATGGGGGATGTTGATTTTCTAATGCCATTATTAGAAAATAGATAATAGCATCAATAATTAAGCATGAATTGGGTTTAATATTTTATGCTGGCGACATGTAATTTACACTCTACCCAACAAAACCAGAGGTCATGTCTGAGGTAAAAAAGAGGAAAACAACTTATGGTTAATAGAGTTATTTTTTTCTAATGAAAAATGTGGTTTTCTTTAAACATGATAGTTGCTTACAACGTGCTTTCTGCAGTTTTGGGTTCCTTAATATGCGCTTTATTTTCAGTGGGCACTTAGTTGGTATTTGTTGTTGGGCTAGAGATGAGCTATCACGGGGAAGGTGTGGTTACTGTGGTGTGGTTGAAGCTCAAACCCTAGGCACTTACTTCGTGCTTGGTCAAAGGTTTAGAGGTCCCACCACTATTAAAACCAGATTTGTGTGTAGACGTTTAATTTCTCACTTTTGATACCGCCAAATCACAAATAATTAATGACCCTCTGGAATTAGCACATGAATTTAAGGTTAGCAGCAATAGAAATGTGGGCATTGAAAGGCATGGCAGAAAGCACAGAACTAATTATGGGATGGCAAAATAAATAATTAGATTAGAACAAACTTGATTTGTGGATGTACCAAAGATTTTGTGGATGTACCATAACAATATTATCATGCAGTCATGTTGTCATTGTGTATCCAAAACAAAAAATAAGGTCGTTTCAATATGACACCATTTAGGGCTGTATGAAATATTTCACCACTCTGAGAATCTTCTTCAATTTGAATGAATACAGGAGAATCCAAAATATTTATAATTACAGTTACTTCACTGAAGGTGGCCATAAATTACTCGATGGCCAACAGATCGACCATCAGATAGATCCCTCTTTGATCAGATCTGATCAGAGTGGGATCTATTACCTGCCCAAACACTGCACACAGATTTCCAATAGATTTCAGCATGAAATCTATTAGATTGTCCATGCTGATGCAGCTGCCTTCACCTGCAGAGGCCACAGTTCTCCCGCCATGTAATGTGTACCCCCGGTAAAGTCATTTTCTGGTTGAACTTGATGGGCCTATGTCTTTTTTCAACCCAAATAACTATGACTGAAATAACTACTACTAATGTGTACCCCCTAGGCTCACCTATCCTTTGGAGTGCCTCCTCCAGTGTCCCCAATCTTCTTGCAATCACTGCCAGGGGCACCTGTACCCCGTGACCCTGACAGCTTGACCCTAACTCGTACATGCCATCACATGGTGCAGGCGCCTGCCGGGGATGTAGAGGAGACACGGGACACTGGAGGAGATGATCCATAAGTTAGGTTAGTCCAGGTGGTAGACATTACATTGCTGAGGGATACACGTTAAACATGAGGAGAATGGCATCAGAAAATTAAACCCTGTTGCAGCCGTGCACCTGACCAAGCCCTTTTGAGCGAGAACTTTACAGCATGCTGGTATGATTGATTTCTGGATGAAATTGATTGAAACAATCAAACTTACGGCATGGATCTCTTGCAGACTCGATCCTAATGATCACATCTGCTGGATATCGATGCCGCAAATCGAGTAATGTATGGGCACCTTTCCTTCAGCCAGCAGTCTAGCTTATAGATATTTAAGCTTATAGATATTTATTATGATGATGTTAAATGTTGAACTGCTTGGCAGAGGCTGTGTGTTGTCATTAAAACTTTTAGATAATGATTATTAAAGTACAGATTTGTGGGTTAATAATAAATGGTGTTGCAGGCATTCTCCCCCTCTTGGGAATAGTTATTTCACTTTGACATAAGAAGCCTCCTTTAAACCTCTACCAAACCAATTTTCTGAGGCCTTGTTTCTCTAACACCCCTCTCCTGCCTTCGCAACCCCCGTCCACAGCTATTTACTTGTTCCAGTACCGCATCTATTTTCTTCTTCAGTGTCATTTGCAGCCATCCACGTAAGGCCTTTTTCCACTACACACGTATTCTACATGCAGAAAAACTGTCTCCAATGAATGTCTATAGGCCTGTTACCACTTCACACGGATTCTGGATGCAAAAAAACTGACTCCAATGAATGTCTATGGGCCTGTTTCCACTAAACGTGATTTTTCTGATGCAGATTTCCCATAGACATTCATTGGAGTCAGTTTTCTGCATCCAGAATCCGCATGTAGTGGAAACAGGCCCTAACTCACTGCCCTGTACGGCTCCCAAGATTCCTGTCTGCAAGAGCATTGGCACCTAAACTAAACAGGGTAGTGCGTTAGCAGGTGGCTGCAGGGATGAAGCGAAAAGACCCAGTGCTGGAGCAGGTTAATAGCTTTCCTGCTCTGCTGTGTATACTCTGCATATAGAGTGTCACCATACTCCTGACTGGTGACAGCACTAACTTTTATTGGTGATGGAGGTAAGGGAGTCAGGTGGTCATATTTGTTATATTTTAGGTGTGTGTGTGTGTGTGTGTGTGTGTGTGTGTGTGTGTGTGTGTGTGTGTGTGTGTGTGTGTGTGTGTGTGCGGGGTGGGGGGGGGGTGAGTTATGATAGCTGCACTTATAGGGGTACACACAGGATGTAGATGTATTTTTATGCCAGCCGCACTAGTTATAAGATATGCTAGACACACTTATAGGATGTGATCAGCTGGCCTCACTTATTATGGAGGGCAGTAGATATGCTCACCACACTTGCTATGTAAGGGCCTGGGGTGTGGAAGAGTCATATCAACCACACTTACTATGAGGGTAGGTATGCTGGTCACACTTATGGGGAGTGGTTGTCCATATGCTGCTTTCTACACTAGTTATGGAGAGAATATACTGGTTATACTTGATATGAAGGGAGAGGGGAAAATATGTTGGTTGGACGTGTTGAATGCCCATGGGGATCACCATGGAGAAATTGGAAGCCCCATTAAAATTTTACTGGAGGACCCCATGAGTTTTAGTTATGCCCTTAGGTGTATGGTCCAAATGCTCCCAGTTTTAACATATTCTTTGTCTATCATCTTTGAGCTGCTGAACGTGCAAAGGAAGAGTGCACATTAGAGAGTAGCAGATGCAGTGCTTGGTGTTTAAGCGCTCCACATCAGCTGCAGTGTAGAGATATAAGCTACTGAAGAGCAACAGATGAGGTGAACAGAAGTGTACATCAGGCACTCAGTGAGTCCAGTCTGCTTTTCTCCCTACATCTTCCTACTATAATTCCTCTGTGCTGAGGCCACTCTCCTGGACATGGAAAGCAAATTAAACTCATCAACCAACAGCAGGGATGAAGGAAATAACATTGTTCTGGGCAAAGCTAAGAAAAGTATGATGGCATACAGTTCCAGCATGAAGAAGCATGTCAGTACTATATGCTTCAAAGTAAAAAGAGATAAGCATGTGGTCAACTTTGATGATGTGGACAGGGCTTCAAGCAGAGATAGTTAGGCTTGGTGCTGCAGCCTGGAGCTAAATTCTCCCTTTGCAAGTTTAGAGGCCACATGGATCTGATCTGGAGAAAGAGTTGACCTGAAGGCCCTTTCAATCAGACATTGCTATAGGGACTTTAGGTAAATGGTTAATCGGATGGGTGGGAAGACATTATTTTCAAGAGGCACACATGTAGAGCAAAATCGCTGAAAAAAATGAAATAAAGGTCTGTATTTAGAAACAACACGTACACTGGTAGATAAATTAAACTGCTTATCTCTCATTGGGCCTAATGCATGAAAGCATGGTAATATTGCCATGCTCAGACATCGCAAGTTAATATTACTACTTGCATTGTGTACCGCAAGTTGCGCTATTAGTGCAACCCGTGGTACTAGACTAGCACGACCGTTGCAATGGTAATGCGTGTTATTTACGAGCATTACAGTTAGTAGCGCACGTTACCTTAGCAACGGTCATCCTAGTCAAGTACTGATAATTACCAATTGTGACGCCCACATGACCTGATCCACTGAGCAATATTAAAAGTTAAAACTCTGTTTCAAGCTTTATATAGTTGTTAGGCTACTGTGTTCAAAATATCAGTGATTTAAAAAGGAGGTATCCAACATTGTTGCATTTCCATTTCTACTGACTATTAAGTTTCAGTAATCAAAATATAAGGGACTCAGTCCACTCCATAACACTTTAATCTTGCCTGAAGATGTATTCTACCTAAATAACATTGTTTATAGTTTTAAGGTATCCATTTTGCTGAAAACAAACATTAAACACAAAGCTAGTTCAGGCCTTAAATGATTAATATGACTAATCTGCAATATTATTGATAAGCTATTTTCCATTTTTATTCATCCCCCGATGAGGATTTAATGGCTCCCTGTAGGCTATTCATAATTGAACAATGCTTTTAAGAGTTTAATGATACATTTTGGAAGGTGCCTGTTTTATTGTAGGCATTGTCATTTTGATCAATTATTTTGCTAATGTTTTTAAGGGTCTCAGAGATGAGACAGATTGATGGATGCAGAAAGAATCAATGATCTTTACCGTCTTGGACATCATTCAGAAACATGAATTTACAAGGACAGCTTAGAGTCCCAAGTCTAGGAACACAGACATATTCAAAAAATATCCTTATGGTGGCCATACATGGTACAATTTTTCAATTAGATAATTTAGTTCGATTATTCCATTAGATCGAATATAAAGATTTTTCCAGCATGTCCGATCATTTTTCCCGAAAAAACGGGATAATCGTTCGAATTTCTTGATCGAAAAATAAAATATTTTCAACTTTCATTCAATTCGATCATTTAGATCGAATAAACGGGAAAATCAAATGTTTTTATTGTACCGTGTATGGCCACCATTACATGTAAAATATATTTCAAGAGCATGTAGATTTTATAGTTTACTGTAGATCAGTGTTTCTCAACATTATTAATGCATGTACCCCTTTTATTAATGAGTGCACCTCAAGTACCTCACCACACATATATATTTGTTAGTACACCATAAGTCTGTATAAATGTCCTCCAAATATTCCAATTTGCTTTGAATCAACTATGAATAAATGAACACGTTTGTTTCTATTTTATTTCTTATTTTTTTTAATCTCAAAACTTACTATATTGGTTTGACTATGGCAAGTTCAAGTACCCCTTGGGCCCTACTACAGTACTCCCTGGGGTACACGTACCATATGTTGAGACCCTAGGCTGTAGATGATCCATATGTTTCAGGTATTTCTGTAAGGTCTTTACCAGCTCATAGGTTTTCCATTTCCCTAAGGCTCCTTTTACACTTAATCAGTTGGTGTGCGTTAGTGTGCGTTAGTACGCGTTGGTACGCGCTAGTTCGCGTTTTTTCCATAGCAGTGCATTGTGACAAAGATTTCAGGTAAAACGCGTCAAGTGTGAAAGGTGCCATAGAAAAACATGCGCATTACTTTGAAAATCAGTTTTCTTTCCGTTTTAACTGAGAGCAACTGATTAAGTGTAAAAGGGCCCTGACAGATAGCATAATTGACTGCTATCCAGGATTGTATTTGATTGACCAGGATAACCTTGTTATTACTATGCATAGAAAAAAACCTGTTGTGATGGAAATTGTGGCATAACTCTTTCAATCTGTGGAGTTTTCAGCACAATGACATGTATTGCACAAACAAGATTAGAAAAAAATGATAGAAAACTCTTGTTGACAAAGGCTTGCAAGAATAAGACGTTTTACATGACACATGGCTAATTGGCGATATGGCTCCTATTGACAATATGAAGAAACAGTGCTGACATATTACTCAGAGCTTTATAGTGAATACAATCATGTCATAAACTGTCACTCAGAGAAGCTCACGATTGAATCCCTAGCATTATAGCAAAATCAGTCATTATATTATGCCCCTATTGTCTTCAGTCAATGTTGGGGGGAACAAACAAACTTATCTTCATATTTTTGGAATGTGGGAGGAAACTCATAGAAACAAAGGGAGAACACACAAACTCCACACAAATAGTGTCCTGGCCTAGAATTGAACTGGTGACCTAGAGCTGCAAGGTGAGAGTACTATCCACTACACCACCGTGCCACCTGTAGCAGAGGTAAGCCCATTTTGTTGCAACTTCCTAAAACAAGTTGTGTACAAGTATTTAGATTCAGGGTAGGAAGAAGTAAAAAGAGGTATCGTCATACATCACTTCTTGTTAATGGTGGAAAATAGGAGAAACGCGATAGAATTGGAGCGCAGTCGTGATAACCAATGCGTTTCTCAGTGGAAAACAGCCCTAATTGTATTTCATGCAGGCCTCTCATTCTCTGAACATCAATCCTCTTATAATTAAAGAAACAATGCATACCTGCAGCTTGCATCTAAGAACTCTTAAGGTAGCCATACACTGGTCGATTTGCCATCAGATCATCCAACAGATAGATCCCTCTATGATCGAATCTGATCAGAGAGGGATCGTATGGTTGCCTTTCCTGCAAACAGATTGTGAATCGATTTCAGCATGAAACCGTTCACAATCTGTGGAGCTGCTGCTGCCGCTGCGGTCCCCCCTCCCCCTGCATACATTACCTGCTCCGGCCGGCACGAGTCCCCCGGTCTCCGCTGCCTTCTTCTCCGCTCCGGGCTCCAGCTTCACTGCACTTCCTGTCCGGGGAAGTTTAAACAGTAGAGGGCGCTGTACTGTTTAAACTTCCTGCCGGGACAGGAAGTTCAGTGAAGCTGGAGGAGCCGAGCACGGAGAAGTGACAGCGGAGAGAGCGGGGACTCACGCCGGCCGGAGCAGGTAATGTATTGCCGCTAGCGTTGGTCGTCGGGCATTCGAACGACGCTATCGACGCACTCCCGACCCACCGGTGATCGAGGAAAATCTTCTGCACAGACGGATCGACAGTAATCGTCAGGAACGATCGATTTCGGACGGAAATCGATCGTTCGGTCAGCGTGTGCGCAACAATTTCACAGCCGTGTATCGGCAGGAAAATCGTTAGGTGTATGGGCCCCTTTATCAAGTTATCATTATCCACCAAGAAGTATAGTGGAGGAATAAATATGTTCCTAAAAAAAGATATAAAATAAAGTATTTTGTATTTTATTTAGCTTTAGGGGTCCCTTAACTACCCTATTTTGTACTATGTATTTGTAAGGTTGAGACAAGCAATTTACATTGAATAGGTAGATATCCCGTATATATCCTTTTGTGTGTATACATAGGAGCAGAGCTGGGACAAGGTCCTCCAGCAGCCAAGGCTGAGACACCAAAGTGTGCCCCTCCATCCCTCCCACCCCAGACTTCACACACTGATTGCTATTAGACTAAGAAGGCCACAGGGCCCACAACCTCCCCAACACCTTAATATCTAGTTCTCTGGCCTGCAGTCACTGCTATGTATCCCCTTTTCTTATTTCTTTCTGCTTCATACACAATTAGGAATGACAGCTGAATGAATTGTGCGCCCCCTCCTACACTGCGCCCTGAGGCTGGAGTCTCTCCAGCCTATGCCTCGGCCCGGCCCTGCATAGGAGTAAATATAACACACACAACATTACACACAAACAACAAAACAATTCAACTATTTAAATTCACAAAAAAGAAAAATAGTTGTAATTAATGTGCATCAGAACGTTTTCTTTGACTTTGCAGGTAAAACATTCACTGAAGTGCACACTGAAAGATGTCCAAAATATATCAAAATGGCATCAGCATTGATTTATTAATGCTAGGGCATGCTGCTCTAATTGAAGAGATATCCAGGAAGTCAGTTAATGTAGCTGACAGCGATACAGGAATTTAATCTCCCATGTGTACAAATTATGACGATTTCTCTCTCACTCATTGTTGACTGTTAGAGAAATATCAAATCAATTCACATTTCTATGGATTACTACAATGGCAAGCAAAGAGAACACATTAGTCGATGTGTTCGTGTTTGAAAGACCATAGCCTGGGGTGTTACTGTATGATAATACCAAAACTCTAATAATAGCCTGGACATTGTGTGTAAGCTTGCTAGTAATGGCAAACTGAAATGTTTTTATATTTACAACATACGTTTATGGCATGCCTATTTCTCTTACGTTTGTAGCAAGGAATATTACTTTTACACTCTAGGAAAAATATGTTATTTTAATGTTAGATATTAGTTAAAACATCTTTTGGATTTGTACATTCTTGCAAACTTTAGAGACATTTATAGGCTATGGGCTGAGGGTGAAAGTTTAAATTAGGGCTAAGCATTTGCAAGCTAGTGGGTTAAGATTAGGTACAAAGTTGGAAGTGTTACAGTAACCGTACAGAAAAGCTTACAGCTAGCTTTAAAGGATAACAGAGCTGAAACATATAGTAAAAATGGGGGAGCAGGCATGTATATGTAGCAGTCCTATGCTCACCGCTCCCTCCGTTCTCCTTCCTACTCCTTTCTCCAGAAAATGCCCCCACAGCTACTTCCTGTCAGGCATTAGTGCACAGGTGCTGGCCTAGCTGCGCGGGTCCTGATCGCATGCAGACAGGCCAGCGCGTACGCATTAATGCCTGACACTGCCAACTGGGAGGTAGCTGCGGGGGGATTTGCCAGAGAAAGGAAGGGGGCAGAGGTAACCGGTGAAAACGTAGTAAAAACATTTACAAGGAGCAACTGCTGATGAGTAGTAGCCATTACAAGCGCCTCCGGAATGGCCTGATGAAGTGGGCATAGACCCAAGAAACGCATTGCAATAAGTTGGAACTGTGAATAAAGTGATTTTCGCTGATTAACTGGCTTGTGTGACTCTACTGTGGGAGGAAAATCCACCACTACTTCCCTTTTTAAACAGCTTTTAAATGTTTTAATCTAATTTTGGTGCCTCTGTTATACTGTTTATATTGCACTTGAGCCCACCTTTAGTGGAGGGGGATACCCCATCTCCTTTTCCTATTTACAGAGAACAACTTTTTAGCCCGAGTGGGGTCGGGCCTAATCTCCCCACCTGCGATCACAGTGGTTACCTTAGTGGTAACCCACCTTTGTGAGTACCAACATTTTATTATTTCAACATTATTCAGAATATCTAACATATCTAACATCAGAGGCTCTCGATCTCCCTTTGTATTCTTTTACAAGCACCTGAATAAGTTTGGGACTAGCTTAGCATAAATATGTGCTATTTTTACTGAACAGCATAAGAGTGTGATTTATAAATACATGTTTCATGGCTCCTGTCTTGTGCAGGAAGACTGGTAGAGCAGATGACTGTTGTTTAACCCTCATGGATAAGCTCATCGTAGCTTTGTGAAGGCCAGAAACTCACTCTGGATTCTCACAGCCCTGCGGTCATTAAATATTCCCTGCTGCATACACAAATAACTCTCTACTCTTTTCCTACATACAGATAACATTGAGAAATGTTAATTAGCTCAACAGCTAATAGCCCAACTTTACCCACAAATGTGAACCATGTTGCCCCTAAAACCACTGACGGGTTAGGAATAAAAACTGAAACCACATTTGTAGTAAAATGGAAAAAGGAATTAAGAGACTCTATCGCTTCAGCTGGCCGCAGGTAGGAGAAAATGAATTGGCCCTTGACTTAATCCTTATGTGGTATAAAGGGCAACTTGTGGGTTTTGCAGACACCTCGCTGACCATATAGACAGTTGATTTACTGTGGAGTCATAATTACATATTGCATGATAAAATAGAAGTGTATTTAATGACATATCCTGCAGCTTGACTGTCGAGAGACATTGAGTACCAGTCCAGATAAGTGTGTAAATGGCTGTGCTGTGCTGTGAGGTCAGACAAGACTCTGTGGAACATGTAAAACACAGAAATCAGTTTTATTTAATACTATATACTATATATCAATAATACTAATAATAATACTAATACTGTATATCAGTTAATGCAAACTTTAATTATAAACTATATGTAAAGACAGATTAAATAACAATAATTCATGCATTGAACAGACTGAATGTTTGAATATATCTGTTAAAGCCACACTGCAGGCACAAAAGTGTTCCTAGTGCTTATGTAGTAATGCTGTGGCAGGACTTGTTTCTATATATGCAGAAGTTCTGTATCTTTATAAGTCATTGTCAAATGAAGCACATTCAAAGTCCTGATCCGGGTCAGGGGTCCAGTCATCATCCACTTTCAGTTCCTGTACTACTGACTTTTATGGCATACCTACAGTCTTACCAGAAATTTCACTCTGTGCCGACCCCTTGAACAGCAGGATGATGCAATCCAAGAAGCATCAGCAGCAACCTCACACGCAGCCTGATATTAACTACACAAATTCAGCTGCTTCTCATCAAATAATCATATATATTTATGTGATTCTTGTTTTACACAAAAAAGCCCAGTTGGAACACTAAGCTATTATTATCTGTAGATCTGTTCTTGTTCTTGGACTTTAAGTGGCGAATGCATTGAATAGTCCTGTGAAATAAATATAAATGCTGATAAAGTGAAACTGTAAAGCTGTCCACTAACGGTCCAATTTCTAGCGAAAAATCGTTAGAACGATCAGAAATTCTGATCGGATTGGTTGGGGCACAATCGATAATGAACGATTATAAAAACAAATTCGTCTGATTGAATTTTCGTCGAACCAAAATTTGGATTTTCTTGTTGGTCGTGATAGATAGGAAGCAATGATTGGTTAGTTGATGATGTAGTGAACGATTTTTCATCTGATCAGAATTTCAGAATCGCTCGAACGATCTTTCACTAGAAATTGTACCGTTAGTTGCCACCTTTAGAAAAAAAAGTGCATCTAGGGGGTACTTACCTTGGGATGGGGAAGCCTCTGGATCCTAAAGAGGTTTACCCCATCCTTCTGAGCCTCAAGGATCCAGTGATGGAAGCCCCCGAAAATCCGTTGGTGGTGCGTGCATGCGCTGCAGTCATCCAGCTCTAGACCTATAACAAGCCTGTGATGTGCCTCGCTCAGGTGCACTTACGACTTTCTGTTCGGGTTCTGGCGGAATTAGCCGAGCATGCTCGGGTTCGCCCTACTGCGCAGATGTGCGCCTGCGCAGTAGAGTGAATCCAGTTAGGCTCAGCTATATCCACCAGAGCCCACCGGAAAGCTGCTCCTGTGCCTGCACCAGGCACATCACAGGCTTGTTATGGATGCTGAGAGTTCAGGGATCTCTGCACAGGATCACGCTTGCTGCTTCTGGCTGAGCAGTGTGTTCTGTTCTATGGAAAGGTGAGGGGACAGATGTTACTTGAAGTTGCACAGCATTGATGTCATAATGTATGTTAATGATACTGATGTCTTGTGAACTGACCTTTTTCTGACCATCAAATGTCTAACAGAACCACTAATTGATTGCTAATCATTTTCAAATAACATTTTTAAATTGTGAAAGAGCCCACCAGCAGTTTGTTTTATGGACTGGAGTTATGCCTTAATTTCGAGACATGGAAGACTCAAAACAGACTTCATAAAACAGATAAGTGAAATGAAGTCTGAGATGTCAGTGCACGGTTATTATCGATGATTGAATTTGGAACCTTTCAGGGCTAAATGGATCAGAGATTGAAACTGGGAGATTGTTTAACAGGATGGAAAAATTTTGATAGTAAGTCATTGTACATGCCTGAAGTGATGTACACAGGAATTTGGAGAGAGGAAAATTGCATTTATACAGTTCAATACTGTACAGTGAAATTCGATCGTAAGTGCTTTTGTTGTAAACACTTTGTTTTTATTCTGCAAATGGAATATTTAAAGATGCTTTCCATGTAAACATGCAGTGTCAGTGAGCTTATTCTTCAGATTGTGCAAAGGGAGTTTTAGGGAGTATAGGATTTGCCTCCTGTTGGTGTATTCTGGTATTACACTTTCTCCAATCATTGAAGCAAGACCAGATTTTTTAAGGCATCGATGGGGTGGTACTTATCAACAATCATAAGTGGTCCTGCAAAAAACATATCATCATTAATATCTGTTGGACCCCTGTGGTGCCTTGTTTTGAAAACATCGTACTCTTAGTTTAGCATTACAATCGCTTATTAAAGCGTAACTGTCAGACATAAAATAAAAAATCAATTCTTTATTTTTATCTGGTAAACAAGTAATAAAGATGCTAACTAGGCAATCCAAAAGTTAAAAATCACTCTTACTTTTCTTCTCCATAAAAGATCATTCATCTGCCGCACAACAGAAGTTGCAGGGCATACTAGGTTTTCTTTTTTTCTTCTTTACTTTCCCCTCAGACATAACTAATGCAGCCTGATTGGCTGAAGCCTCTTTCCCTCCCATACCTCTGTTCCTCTCTGATTGGTCAATATTTCTCATGCTGAGTGTAACGATTGTATAACGTTTTGATGTAGCAACACAGGCGTCTGATTATGTGGTGATCTGCAGAATCACCAATAATACAGACGCTATACCTGATTATGTGGTGATCTGCAGAATAAGGCAAGTATAGCTAACAGGAACACAGAATGAGATGTGCTTGGTGCAACAGTAACTGATTAGTTTAATGAGACCTCACCAGAGGAGCTGGTGGGTACTATCAGAAACAGTAACTGAGTAGATTTAACTAAACCTCACCAGAGGAGCTGGTGGGTACTATCAGAAAAGCACCTCACCAGTGGCAAGGGCCCACTGGTGAGTAGAGAGGTCAGACAGGCTAGGTTCGGCAACTGAGAGGCAGATACAGTACAGAATCAGTAGGCAAAAGAGTAGTAGGTATTCAGGCAGAGGTTCAGCAACTAGATCAGATGGGCAGAGGTACAGAAACGTTAAGCAATAGCGGAGTTAGAGATAAGCCAGAGTCATACACAGAATATCAATAATAATACAATAAACAATAGTCCTAGTCTTGTGTGAAATCCCTGGTTTCCTCCCAGATCAAAGCACACCGGATACTAGTCTATGGTCTGAGCGCTAACACGTATGTATTCGCAACCGCAGACAGGTTGCGAGTGAAGTGTGAAGGCGTAAGAAGCACAGCCGCGCCCCCAACAATCAGCTAATCCTGAGCGCCGTGAGTCCCCTCTGACGTCAGCCGACCAGCGGGTCAGCTGACGCGCCTCCTCCCAGCATAAAGGTCCTGTCTACGTGCGCGGCCGCGCGATACAGTGACCCTATGTGCAAATGACAGTTCCGTCCTCGGCGTGCTAGACGCTGGCGGAATGGAAAAAAACTCTGAGCAGGGAACCGAGGCGGCTGCGGAGACACTCTGCGTGCCCGCAGCCGCAAGCACAGCAGATGTTACAGTACCCCCCCCCCCCCTTGAGGCGTGGACTCCGGACAAGGTCCACCAGGCCTGTCCAGATGCAACCCCTGGAACTCCTCTCCAAATTTATCCGCAACAGAGATCTCAGGGAGGGAGGGGGAGGGATGCTCCTGCGATAGCGACCCAGAGAGGGAGACAGAAGAAGATCTAACCTCCCCCCCTCTGGACGGCAGGGCCCACAATATGTCCCATTCCTCAGAGTGTCTCCACTCGCTTTGTTGAGAAGAGCTCACAACCGAAGCCTGAACATCCTGAATCCCTGCACTACCCAGAACTACTCTCTCGGGAAGAATGCTCACTGGAGTGGTGGGTTGCACTGTCTCAGGTTCGAAGCATCTCGACAACGCATCTGCCTTAAGGTTTTTACTTCCCGGCCTATACGTAATGATAAACCTGAATTGCGTGAAAAATAAAGACCATCGAGCATGTCTAGGGGTGAGACATTTAGCCCCTTCAATATACTCTTAAGTTTTTATGATCCGTATAGACTGTTATGGTATGTTCAGCCCCCTCCAGCCAATGTCGCCACTGCTCAAACGCGAGTTTGATCGCCAGTAATTCCTCTCAGCGGGAGAAAACTTATTAGAAAAAAAAGCGCATGGATGAAACCTGCCTTGTAGGCCGGAATGTTGGGAGAGCACAGCCCCCACCCCAACCTCCGAGGCATCCACCTCAACGATAAAGGGAAGGGACACATCTACATGTTTCAAGATGAGGGCAGAACAAAACAACAGTTTGAATGATGAAAACGCAGCTTGTGCCTCTGACGACCAGTTGTAGGTATCTGCCCCCCTCTTAGTAAGTTCAGTAAGGGGTGACACTACAGAAGAGAACCCCTTTATAAATCTTCTGTAGTAGTTGGCAAAGCCAAGAAATCGCTGGAGTGCCTTCAGACCCAAAGGCTGAGGCCACTCCAGGACAGCAGACACCTTACTGGGGTCCATAGACAACCCTGCTGTGGAGATCACATACCCCAAAAAAGGAACTTCCGAAACCTCAAAAAGGCAGTTTTCTATTTTGGCGTCCAGGGAATTCTGACGTAACTTCCTCAAAACATACTTTACATGTTCCCTGTGTTTTGCCAAGGTGGGTGAAAAAATGAGGATGTCATCTAAATAGATGAGGACAAATTGCCCCAGAACCTCCCTGAAAACTTTATTGATTAGTTCTTGGAAGATGGCGGGTGCGTTGTACAACCCGAAGGGCATAACAAGATACTCGTAGTGCCCGTCGGGCGTGTTGACCGCCGTCTTCCACTCATCACCTTGCCTTATGCGGATCAGGTTGTATGCCCCCCTAAGATCATGTTTGGTAAATACACTGGCATCAGTAATCTGAGAGAATAAATTGTCGATCAGGGGAAGAGGATAACGATTTTTTACTATAATCTTGTTCAAACCCCTGTACTCGATACATGGCCTAAGTCCACCGTCCTTTTTCTTAACAAAAAAGAAGCCTGCCCCGGCCGGGGACATAGACGGAAGAATTAACCCTTTGGCCAAGTTGTCAGCAATATATTCCTGCATAGCAAGTTAAGCAATAGCGGAGTTAGAGATAAGCCAGAGTCATACACAGAATATCAATAATAATACAATAAACAATAGTCCTAGTCTTGTGTGAAATCCCTGGTTTCCTCCCAGATCAAAGCACACCGGATACTAGTCTAAGGTCTGAGCGCTAACACGTATGTATTCGCAACCGCAGACAGGTTGCGAGTGAACAGGGAAGGCTTAAGAAGCAGAGGAGACCTCACAGCCGCACCCCCAACAATCAGCCAATCCTGAGCGGTGTGAGTCTTTTAACTTACAAAAGATACTTATTCAGGTTTATTTTTAACAACTTCACCACTGAGGGGTTTTACCCCCTGAGCACCAGAGCAATTTTCACCTTTCAGCGTGCCTTCCATTCATTCGTCTATAACTTTATCATTACTTATCACAATGAAAACAACTATATCTTGTTTTTTCCGCCACCAATTAGGCTTTCTTTAGGTGGGACATTATGCCAAGAATTATTTTATTCTAAATGTGTTTTAATGGGAAAATAGGAAAAATGTGGAATAAAATTAGTTTTCGGCCATTATAGTTTTTAAATAATGCATGCTACTGTAATTAAAACCCATGAAATTTATTTGCCCTTTTGTCCCGGTTATAAAACCATTTAAATTATGTCCCTATCACAATGTTTTGCGCCAATATTTTATTTGGAAATAAAGGTGCATTTTTTTCAGTTTTGCGTCCATCCCTAATTACAAGCCCATAGTTTATAAAGTAACAGTGTTGTACTCTCCTGACATAAATATTTAAAAAGTTCAGTCCCTAAGGTAACTATTTATGTATTTTTTTTAATTGTAAATTTTTTAATTTTTTTTTAATTACAAAAAAAAAAAAATGGGGAGTGTGAGAGGTAATGAGTAAATTTTTTGTGTATAAGTAATTAATTTGTATGTGAAAAATGTTTAGGGTGTAGTTTTACTATTTGGCCACAAGATGGCAACAGTAACTTTTTGTTTAATGCGACAAGGAGGCTGGGTAAGCGGAAGTACTAGGAGGCTGGGTAAGTTTTTTTTTTTCACAATGATCGCGCTGCTTAGCGGAAAAGCAGCGGATCATTGCGGGGCTTAGATCAAGGAACGGGAATGGATTTTCCCGTTCATTGATCTCCGGGCGAGCGGCGGGCGGCGTGTTTACCCGCGGGAGTGCGCGCTACAGCGAGCGGGAGCGCGGGCAGCGGCGGGAGCGGGGAAAGTACGGATTTCTCCGTCCCTGGGGGTTAAAGGATGGAAAAAGGGACGGAGAAATTCGTACGGGCGGGGGTAAAGTGGTTAAATGGTTTATGCTTTTTTAATCCCCAGACCCACTGTAATCGACTGATTATGACAAGTTGAAGTACCCTCTAAAACCAACCTAGACAGATATATGGTGGCTGCAATATTTATTTCCTTTTAAAGGACAACTGAAGTGAGAAGACTATGAAGACTGCCATGTTTGTTTCCTTTTAAACAATACTAGTTGCCTGGTAGCCCTGTTGGTCTGTTTGGCTGCAGTGGTGTCTGAATAATACCAGAAACAAGCATGCAGCTAATCTTGTCAGATCTGACAATAATGTCAGAAACACTTGATCTGCTGCATGCTTGTTCAGGGGCTATGGCTAAAAGTATTAGAGGCGGAGGATCAGCAGGATAGCCAGGCAACTGGTATTGCTTAAAAGGAAATAAGTATGGCAGCCTCCATAGTCCTCTCGCTTCAGTTCTCCTTTAAACAATGCATATTGCCTTGTAGCCCTGCTGATGTCCTTGGATTATTTATTTATTGTATTTATAAAGTGCCAACATATTACGCAGTGCTGGACATTAGTTTAGGTTACAGACAATATTTAGGGGTTACATACAGCAATACAACAATACAGGAATACATGCAAACCAGATCACGCAGCACAGTTTGAGTACAAGGTAATACTTAGTCAATCACTGGATGGGAGCATAGGGATTAGGCAAGTTGAGTTCACTCATATCCATATGATGGGTGTACAGTAATGGAGGTGCATGATCAGGTAGGACACAAAAGGAGGAAGACCCTGCCTGAAGGCTTACAATCTAGAGGGAGAGGTAGGTACACGAAAGGTAGGGGACCAGAGTTCTGCTGCGGGTTTAGAGCACTAGTGAGGGGTGGTAGGCTAGAGTGAAAAGGTTAGTTTTGAGGATGGAGTAGTGTTTGAATCACACCCCTGAAACAAGCATTGGGTTAATTCAATCCGATCTGCATGCTTCTTCAGGGTCTATGGCTTAGGGCCCATTTACACTTAATCAGTTGGTGTGCGTTAGGACGCGTTAGTACACGTTGGTACGCATTAGTACACGTTTTTTCCATAGCAGTGCATTGTAAAAAGATTTCAGTTAAAACGCGTTAAGTGAGAAAGGTGCCATAGGAAAACATGGGACTTACTTTGAAAATCAGTTTTCTTTCAGTTCTAACTGAGAGCAACTGATTAAGTGTAAACAGGGCCTAAGATTATTAGATACAAAGGCACAGCAGGATAGCCAGGCAATCTACATTGTTTAAAAGGAAATACATATGTCAGCCTCCATATGTCTCTCAGTTCAGGTATGCTTTAATACTTAAAGGGAACCCAAACTGACCAGGATATGGATTTTTCCTTTTAAAATAATACCAGTTGCCTGACTCTCCTGCTGATCCTGTGTCTCTAATACTTTTAGCCACAGCCCCTCAACAAGCATGCAGATCAGGTGCTCTGACTGAAGTCACACTGGATTAGCTGCATGCTTGTTTCAGGTCTGTGATTCAGACACTACTGCAGTCAAAGAGATCAGCAGGGCTACCAGGCAACTGGTATTGTTTAAAAGGAAACATCCATATCCCTCTCAGTTTTGGTTCCCTTTACAGTACACCTAAACTGAGAGAGATATGGAGGCTTACATATTTATTCATTTTAATGTTAAACAATACAAGTTGCCCAGCTGCCCTGTTGATCTTCTGCCTCTAATACTTTTAGCCATAGACCCTGAACAAGCATGCAGCAGATCAGATGTTTCTGACTGAAGTCTGATTTAATTAGCCACATGTTTGTTTCAGGGGTGTGATTCAAACACTACTCCAACCAAAGACATCAGCAGGGCTACCATGCAATATGCATTGTTTAAAAAATATATATATTGCTGCCTCCGTAATCCCCCCAGTTCAGGTGTCCTTTAAGCAGAAAGTATACCAATCTCGTCCTTTTCTTTTAGACTGTATATTTGTGCAAAGCTCTGGTCACTCACAGTCACTGCTAGTGACACCTTGTGGCAGTACAGAGATATTGCGGGTGACCAGACGTCATGGCTAGATATGAGATAGTCAATGAGATGCTAATTATTGCAGCTTACGGGCACCGGCGTAACAATAGGGGATGCGACCCCTGCCCCTGCGGGGGGGCCTAGGGCCCTCCTAGGGCCCGCTCAGAGCAGTTTTGGGGGGCAGTAGGGGTCGCAGCATAAGAGGAGAGCGTGGCCGCAGATCGGTGGGGAAGGGGGAACATTCCCCCCCTCCCTCACCTTGGCTCTCCTGTCCCCCCTCCCCACTGATCTGCGGCCACGCTCTCTTATGCTGAAACCCCTCCTGCCCCCCAAAAGTCCCTGAGCGGGCCCGGGGGGGGGGGGGGGACCCAAATTTTTTTTGCAGGGGTGCCCGGGGATTTCTAGTTACGCCCTTGTTTAATGCAAATTGTATGCAATGGGAACTGGCCCAATCATTTGGAACCTCCTATTTATCTACCCTGGCCCAATTCCAAACTGCATACAATGGTTGTATTTGCATGCAAGCCAGAATAAGCAGTATCTCATTGACCATGTGTAGTTATGCAGATCCTGCTTTGTCCCACACATAAATAGCTGCATAACATAAATCATGTTGTCATTTATATTTTAGCCCCTCTGTCACACAATGATAAAGCACCAGCATCATGAAAAGTGCAGTGACCTGCAGTATGGCCTGAAACTCTTGATTCAGCAATCGTTGACAAATGTAATCGTACAGTACCAACATTTTAATATACATTAACAAACCACAAAAGCAGCTCTCCAACCCGAGAAGATCTATTTGTACATTTTCACATGTTGTTAAAAGCACCACAAATTACTTGCTAATGAGGCCTCACCTATCTTCTGTTCCCATTTTCTACTTAAGTATCCTGCTTTTAGCTTTACCACTGTTTATAGACTTTTTTCACTGAAATACTTACACAGCTGCTCACGCTACAGGCTGTGAGCCCAGGCTCTTGGTTTGGTATACTACTTTAAAAAAATCAGATCAATGGCAAAAATGGTAAGTTATTAACATTATTGTATTTATAATGTGCCAACATATTATGCAGAGCTTAACAATAGAGTAATAGGGAGTCAGACAACAAGGTACGAGAAACAAGATTGTGAAACAGAGTAAAGTCTTAGTGATCACATCATTCAAAACCAAGTAAGGAAGGGTGCCTGATGAAGGGGGTGCATGATCAACGTGTATATACTAAGGGGGAGGACCCTGCCAGAGGCTTACAATCTAAGTGGAGGAGGTAGGGACACACTAGACAGGACTTGCAGCAAAGTAAGTTATGGCATTGATGGGGGAAGGGGGGTAGCCTCTTGAAGAGGTGAGTTTTGAGGGTTTGTTTGAAGGTTTTGAAGGATGGGGCAAACCTGACGGGTGGTAGAAGGGAGTTCCAGAGGGTGTGGGCAGCTTTTGAGAAGTCCTGCAGTCTTGCATGGGAGTGGGGTATGCTCGGGGCGGTAAGCCGCAGGTCATTGGAGGATCGGAGGGTGTAGGGGCGTAGCAATAGGGGATGCAGAGGTTGCCCTGAGGGGCTCTCTCTCAGCCGCAGCCCGCAGTATTAACTCTTTAATGGCCCTGTGCTGGTAATAATAACCTCTATAGATCCTTTGATTAGTAGTAATCATTAACAAACTGGTCTCCATCCCCCTCTTGCGCCTCTGACATTGTGGTTGTCCCTGGCAGGTTTGGTGTGCCGTATGAATTGTTATATACTGTATAGAGTGCTTGGTGGACTCAATGTGAAATTTGCACTGGTGTCCATAGCTCCTTAGTTACACCACTTAGCAGGAGGACGCATGTCTGTGGACGAGTTCAGAGATGCAGATCGTGCAGGTCTTGTGTACAGACTGTACAAGCCAGGCAGAGCATTTTGTAGTAGAAAGTTACAGGTAGAGTTGAGTTATACTAAATCATGTAGGATAAAACAGGGAGAGAGTAATGTAATAAGAACTAGCCAATCAGAGACGTACAAATGCAGCAATGAAAAAAAACGGATGTCACTTCAAAGCACGATGTCACTTTATTTGTAAATTTCTGCCTAGATGGTGGTCACAATCACATGGCCATGTTTAACTTCTGCTTTTTGTTTTATCCGTATGTCTACTCTCTAGTCATGTGAGTAAACAGCAGCTATATTATACCTTGTAAGCTGACTTTTAGAGTGGTATTTCTCAAGAACATCAACAGATCAGCACTGTGGCTTGGTCTCCTCAGTTAAAAAAATGTGTTAAGACAAAATGTATAAAATATCAGTGTAACAAAAAGTACAAAAGTAACACTAAAATAATTGCTGCAGAATCTACTAGACTATCATTACAGGGTACTGTGATGATATTTATACATATGCACCGTTAAACAGTAACCTTGCACAAGGAAATGACCCTCTCCCCGTTCTGCACATCAGTCTCTGCTTCCATAAAAGACAATCATAGCCTAAATTTATTCAGTTAATGCATCTAAATATTGAAACACTGCAGATGGCAGAGAACTGAGATTCACTAATGGGAGATTTTGCGGTTTTAGTCCTCTACGCTTTTTTTTTCTTTCACATGAAAGATGAAATTATTTATGGCCATAAGAATATGACATCTATAGTAATCTATCCCCAGGAGAGTGCACAGTGGATATAGTTTGTCTCAGTAGCATCCCCTATTCTGGAGAGTCCATTAAACACATTTATTTATATCAATTTGAAAATCAAATCTCTAATGAGTGTATGCATACACCCTTAAGAACAGAATACTATAATTAGGTCATTAATGTACTCCAGAGTGATTTTTTTCTCTGCCAATAGAGGAGAAGCAAAGCAAGCTTTTATGGCCAAGTGTTCAGGAGTGCTTTCTGATGGCTTTCAAACTACTAGCCAATAAATTAATAATATATACATATATATTAGTAGATTAGATAATATTGTGGTAAAATAATATGTCTCTGTGTCTGCAGTATTTTGTTAACTTTGCACATTTCCAACATTAAGTCTTTTATAGGGCGCTGGTTATTTCCCTTGTGATAAAGTCTCTGTATTGTTAATCAGTCTGCCGTACAGCCAGCATCCCACTGACAGCTTGCAGCGCCTCAGATTGGAGATGCTAGTCGTGTTTCCTCATGTGTATGGGTGCAGCAGGTGCCAGCAAATGATCACTCTCAGACAGGACCAGGTGTATGCACCCTGTGACAAGGGGCACAAGCAGTGCCTGCTACCTGATCTCCAACCCTTCCTCTCCTTCCTCCATAGATACTAAGTGCAGGACTTTGGTCTGTCTCTCTATGGCTATATCTACTCATTGTCATGGGATGCTGATATTAGATAATGGTCATACACTGAAAATAATTTCCTCCAGGGGCAGCTCCGGGGGAGGGGGGGGGGGCTTTCCAGTGCTATCGCGCACCCCAGCAGCTCCATAGCATCCCCAGAGCTCCTCCATAAAATGTAGGGAATACCAGCAGATGGAGGAGAGAGGACTAGCAGCAGCCAGCCCAGTGAGAGAGAGTCACTCACCTCTCCACTCACTTACAGCACCGAAGCTTCCTCTTCCTCTCCATCACCAGCTGCCACTGTGCATCGGTAACATGCTGGCGAGTCACATGACAGAAAATGCCAGCTGCATAAACAGATACACAGTGGCAGCTGATGACGAAGGGGAAGAGTAAGCTTCGGCACTGGAGGCGAGCAAAGAGGTAAATGACTGGCAGAGAGAGCTGCTGGTGGGGGGAGCAACTGGCCAGTTATACTACAGGGGGGGAGGGAGAAGCATCTGTTGCCACCTGTACTACAAGGGCAGAACTTTACAGAGTGCATAGTCATGTCAAAGGCTGTCCTCAGATGAGCTCACAATCTAATATCTGCTATGCGTTTAGTAAGTAGGTCCTTATTTATTTATTAGGAGAGGGGTCTCATTTAGTTTTTCTGTTGATGTCCACTGTCTGTGAATTACACCGCTGCTAAGTCCATGTACTGTACATTTAGCCTGCCCATGACCCGTCATTACCAAGCCCACTTTCCAGTGCATGGACACACTCATTTTTTGCAGCCGCAGGTCAGCAGCTACCCCGCCAGTAAATCCAGCACTTGCATAGCACCCTCTATAAAAAACAATCCTGGTGCCGCCCCCCATTTCCTCTCCCTAAAATATCACACGTACTGTACATTAGACTTCTGTTGCCTGAACTGATAATGTGTGAGACAGGGATAATGTTAGGGAGACAGTCAGTTGTTTGTATGGGCATCCCTCTTCCTCTGAACTCAAGCCTGCTTAGGGTAATATTCCACACTGGTTTCTTTGGCTGGTTGCTATTGAATTCCCTTATAACGCTAACCTCCTGCTCCCCTTGTTTCCCCTCCTTGTAGCCTGTCAGAGCTATGTATATGTCTTCATACAGATCTTTAGGCAAACTGGATATAATAATCAGGTCTGACCCAACTATTATAACATGTTTGCAGCTCTACCTATACATACATGTGCCTTATAAGTGTGGACGGTGTGAATCGCTCTGACTACTGATATTCTGGGAGAACATTTATCTACAGGGCAAAAAACAAAAACAGCTAGGTGATACTAAGTGGTGTAACTAAGAAACTGTGGGCCCCAGTACAAGTCTTTCAATGGGCCACCTCAAGCACTCTATGGCCTCAATTCACTAAGCAGTTTAGACTAATCTACAGATGGTTTTTAGTCTACTGGTTTGGTGTAATGTTTTAGACCTGTTTTTTAGACCTGGTCTAACATTCATTAATTACACAATTCACAAGGGCAAACAAGGAGTAACCACGCCCATTTTTTTCTGACAGAGATTAGACCAGCTGATTTCTTGTTGTTAAAGTAATTCTGTGAATTATTTTAGATGTGAGGATGGAACCTTTTGAATTAATTATGCAGGAATTTAATTGTATGCAGAGGAGAGCTCATCAAAGGAGAAGGATGTCAGTCATAGCTACTTGTTTGTGAATTGCATCTTTTAATCGTTTCCCCTGCTTTACCCACCTAATTACCAAATGGTTTAGACCAGGTCTAAAAACAGGTCTAAGACATTTGGTAATAGTGAATTCCCCTTTGATGCAACTGACCAAACCATCAGTGGACTAAAAACCCTCAGTAGACTAGTCTAAACTGCTTATGTGAATCGAGGCCATTGTATAACAACTGATGTGGGGCACCACAACCTGCCAAGGATAGCCAGTGACAGAGAGGCTAACGCAAGGCAGGCGGATAGTTTGTTAATTATTAATACACTTATCTAAGCACATAGGTTCGTATTTAATTCACTTTTTCTCCTTTGTTTTCTCTTAGGTGTTTTTTCCCCAACTTATCAATAAATTGACTTTTAAGCCATAAGGAAGCAAGAAAACACTCAGAATAATTTTAACAGTACGTTTTCACCTACATTTTGGTACGTTTTCAATTGCAGAGTGCTGAAAAGATATTTTAAGCAGAAGATGAAAAACTATGTCCAAGGAGAAAAACTAAAAATTGAATAAGAAAGAGGATTATTATCAGATTATTACCAGTTGGAGGAGGCTCCCTTGTGGGCCCCTCTAGTCCTAGGGATGTGCTGTCACATCCTCTGCATCCCCTCTTACTACTGATGAAACCCTGTTTCATGATGAAATTGTCTGAGGACACATGTGTAACGGAATCGCTGTAAAATAGCAAATGGTGAATGGCATTTTAGCAGGCACTGCCTAGTGTTAACAGGTTCACACTGGTGCTTTATGGGAATTTCCTGGCAGTGAGAGCCACTTTGAGCAGGTGCTGACTGGCATTGAGAGATACTGATTGGGCTTTACTAATAATTTCACTGATGTTGGTAGATATTTTTTGCTGACTCCTATTGAGGTCTGATTACCTGAAAGCACTATCAAAATGCCTACAGTAGAATCGAAAAGGCTTTGGGCAAAAATTGACGTAGTTTTTCATTTCAATATGGGGCGAGGTTTAACACTAATTCCCATTTACCTGCTAATGGGTGAGTTTTTCACCCATTCCATTGCCAAAGTTACAGTACATTCAGGAACTATAAGGAAGTCATTACTTACAAGTAAAGATACACTGGAGGTACTTTTTAATTTCTTTACAGTGTTAACTGGGCTTTTACTTAAATGTGCTTATACAAATACAGTAAGTGAGGCTTTGAATAATGCAATGTATTTCTGATTTTACTTCTAATTTACATGATATATTACTGTACATCTTATGCAGCTGTTTTGATTATAACATTTGTCAGCAGCAGTTATTTTTGGTGGCTCAGTATTGCCGATGGTATCAGCACTTGTCCAGAGGGCAGTTTAGGCTCTATTTGCACCGTGTTAAAGTGGCAGTGTGTAGTATGGATGAATAGCAACATATCTCATGTCTAAAAGAACAAGAATGTTGGGTTTCATGTGTTTTGAAAATACAACTGAGAAACCTGGATACAGTGGAGACAGATGTGTGAATGGACCCATGCTTTCCTATTGCATGGGGTCTTTCCTGCATGTCCATATCCAAGGCACTGAGGGAACTATAACCTTTCTAATAACCACAAAGGATGTGAGCAGAGCTTTTATTTCTCTAGAGGAGATTTTTAACTTTTTCCTGTAGTTTAACTTTAACATTTAGGTTCATAGGCAGTGTCAGTATCAGTCTATATGTCAGATAGGCTGATCTTAAAGAGAAACCATAACCAAGAATTGAACTTCATCCCAATCTGATAACCCCTTTCCCATGAGAAATCTATTCCTTTTCTCAAACGGTTCATCAGGGGGTCTGTATGGCTGATTTTGTGGTGAAACCCCTCCCACAGTGTGATGTCAGCGCCTTACAGCACTCAGATAATGACATCAAACTGTGGGAGCCTTGTTGCATTGTGGGAAATAACATCTGTTTCCAACTGCCAAAAATGCAAGCTGCATCTCCTTCCAGTGACATCACCTGCCAGCAATAAAACTGTCACCATGTGGTAAATGTCAGAATGTAAATCAGGGAGAGGAAAGATTTTACAATGGGCAAACACTGACTAAATCATTTATGCATAATTATTGTAAAAATGAAGCACTTTTTATTACATTATTTTCACTGGAGTTCCTTTTTAAAACACAGAAATGTTAATAGTTTTAAAGGAGAACTGTTGTGAGAGGTATATGGAGGCTGCCATATTTATTTCCTTTTAAAGCGGGCCCAAACCAAACATTTTTTTAATTCAAAATATTTAGTTGCACCACTCTGACACATACAAAGATAAATAAACACTCCTTCAAGCCTATGAGCATTTCAGTGCATGCTTTTCACCATTCTCTTTTCATAACTAGAGTTATACAGGTGGCAGCCATTAGCAATTCCTCCATTGCCGCACACCACCTAATCCATCAGTTTGCCGGATTCTGTCCCGGCAATATGAAAGGAAGGGAGGGGTTCCTCCAATAAATGTAAAATATTTTATATTTGTCATCCTGCAGCTTAAAAAAGGCAGCTATTTATTATTATAATTTAGAAAATAGATTTTATTTCTGAAATGTTGTAATTTTAATTTGGGTTCACTTTAAGCAATGCCAGTTGCCTGGCAGCCCTGCTGAGCTATTTGGCTGAAATAGTGGCTGAATCACACCAGAAACAAGCATGCAGCAAATCTTGTCGTATCTGTCAAAATTGTCAGAAAAACCTGATCTGCTGCATGTTTGTTCAGGGTCTAAGGCTGAAAGTATTAGAGGCAGAGGGTCAGCAGGATAGCCAGGTAACTGGTATTGCTTAAATGGAATTAAATATGGCAGCCTCCCTACACCTCTCTCTCCAGTTCTCCTTTAGGATTAACCTATTGGCAATCCATGCTACAGTACTTATGAAACATTCATGGGTAATATGTTATATTTACATGATTAGAAAAATAAAATCAATAATCAAATAAAAGCTATTTTAGTACTAAAAAACAAATGAATAAATAAATGGGAAAAACACCATCCTTCCATTTAAAAAGTGACCTGTGGTGTGATCCCTCTCTCCTTGCCCTGGTGTCCCATGATTCCTGACTTCCTCAATCTGTTCCTTCATCAGAAGCACTCAGGCATGCCCTTGCTTCACCTTCTAGCTCCACGTAGCAATAAATACTGTATAATATGTACTTAGTGTGCTAGTGCACTGCCTAGGCATGGGGCTCTCTTGCTGGGAGGGTCAGCTGCCTGGGAATGTATCCCTCCCTGGAATATTCTAATCTGCTAGTCAGATTACATAATAATATATAATAACAACAACTTTTCAGCGCTTTGTAATTAAAAAAGCAACAAAAAGAAGATGAAAAAAAACCTGTCAAAATTATTAAATTATTTTGAGTATTTTCTTGCTTACTGGTGGGTTTAAAGGTATTATGTGGACTAGGTGTGAAAATATCACGTAGGAGAAAACTGAAAAGTAAAAGTTAATTGCATAAGGCCCCTTTGTCTTATTACTCTACTGTAATTAGCTGGTTTAAATGCACTCCTGATAGCCACTTTCCTCAACTGTTGGATTGAATTCAACATTCTGTTGGACTTCATTTGCTACCTTGTCAGGTTTTCTGCCCATGAGGTGACACAGCTGTCAGTGAACAAAGGAATGGGTTGAAACCTGTATATCGGCTGGCAGCTACATCCAACCCTTCTTCTACAAGGCAAATGTGCAGGCCACTGACCCCTACAGCTCAGAATACGCCAGAAGTACTACTGTTAAAATTAAAATGCAAAGACAGTCAGAAAACATGATTAAAATGCATTCTGTGCTCTGAAGCAGGTATGAGAGCAGTGCTGAAATTATGTACTTATTAATACTTTTTACCTATTCAAACAATTCAAGACACTATAGCCCCATCACTGTACTGTTCAACCAGACCAGCTGTGACGTTGAATTTTTAAAAAAAGAAAACAAAAAAAAAACAAATCAATCTATAGCACTCTATCAATTTCCCATACAATTATGTCAAGCTTTCTATAATTTGTATTTCACTCCTTAATCGCTCCAAAGGTTATAATTGCCATTAATAATAATATATTTATTGTCCAGCACCGCATAATATGTTGGAGCTTTATAAATACAATAAATAATAATAATAAAGGGTACTTTACATAATTTAGGTTCACACTTGGATCACAAATTATTGCAATTTTGCTGCACAGAATATTTGTGGATTTTCACCTAAGCGCTGCAGTGAGAATGATCCCATAGGAATACATTAGTCACAGCACTTTGCTGATCGCCCACGATTAGCAAAGCGCTGAAAAGCTCCCCAGAAGCACCCCAGTGTGAACTATGCCTCATTTTGAATTGAAAGGGTTCTTAAAGTGGCTGGATAGTGTACTGGTTAAGGGCTCTGCCTCTGACACAGGAGACCAGGATTCGAATCTCGGCTCTGCCTGTTCAGTAAGGCAGCACCTATTCAGTAGGAGACCTTTGGCAAGTCTCCCTAACACTGCTACTGCCTAGTGGCTGCAACTCTGGTGCTTTGAGTCCGCCAGGAGAAAAGCGCAATATAAATGTTATTTGTCTTTGTCTAAAGCAAGAGGGATATAGTGGCTGCCATATTTATTTCCTTTTAAACAATGCATATTGCCTGGATGTCCTGCTGATCCTCTGCCTTTAATATTTTTGGCCATAGACCCTGAGCAAGCATGCATATCAGGTGCTCTGACTGAAGTCTGACTGGATTAGCTACTTGCTTGTTTCAGGTGCGTGATTCAGACAAGGCCGGATTTAGGCCAAGGCCACCTAGGCCATGGCCTAGGGCACCACAGTTGGAAGGGCACCAAAGCAGCAGGCTAAACTGGTGCAGCATTAGCAAGCTTGCAAATGCTGCAATGCAGGGAGATCAGGCGAGTGCCTGACCGCAGTACTCTCCTGTGGCCTGTGCAGCAGCCACCCTGCTCTCTGTGCACATTTGCATTGTGGCCGGCAGCTATGGACTTGTGCAGCATTGGGGACGGAAAGGAAGAGGAAGCTTCTGCACTGGAGATGAACGGAGAAAAGAGTGACACAGATGGCTGCTGTGGTGTGAAGGCGAGCTGGCTACCTATACTGAAAGGTGGGGTGGGAAGGAGGGATTAAGGGAGTCATCTGGTTACTTATACTGGAGGGAAGGGGGGGAAGGGGGGGGGGTCATCTGGCTACCTATACTGGAGGGAAAGGGGGAGGGGTCATCTGGCTACCTATACTGGAGGGAGTCATCTGGCTACCTATACTAAAGGGAAGTGGAGGGGTCATCTCGCTACCAATACTGAAAAGGGGCGGCTGGTGACAGTGGCCTAGGACGGTAAAGAGTACAAATCCGGCACTGGATTCAGACACTACTGCAGCCAAAGAGTTAAACAGGACTGCCAGGCAATTGGAAAACTGGTATTGCTTAAAAGGAAATAAATATAGAAGCCTTGCTTTAGGTTCCCTTTAAACGTGGCAAGCAGTTCAGATTGTTCAGATGTTTATGAGCGTCACATGAAAGCATGTAAAATAATCTGTGTGGCTTGCTTATCTTCATACCCTACACTAACACCACATTATAAGTAGTACTTTGTACACAAGACAAGCCCTATATCACTATGGAAAGTGCTCACATGTTGAGGGAGGATATGTTTGGCAGGAGCTGTGGTCATTAAGACAGCTGCGCTCACTAATTTTTCATGAGGAACATTGTTCAAGGTCATGTTTGCATGGGAACCTCCTGGGAAGACATAACCTGCAAAAGACAAAAGTGGGTAGACACACACTTCAAGATCAATAGTTCTGAGTACAAGAGTCATGTGAAAAGCAATACAGGAAAGCAGCAGCTGGTGGGTTGTTCTTGAATATTTTCACACAATGTGAAAAGTCAGTATTCCTTTAACATCATTGCAGGAGAGAAATGACAATGGTTTTACAATAATTAGATTAAAACTATCCATCTGTCCAATTATTCAGCAAATCTCTGAATACCTATACAGGCGATAAATGCTCTGTTAGGTCACATGGGTGTCAGGCATCTTATTGGTTTTGGAACTACTACTACTACTTATTATTATTAATATTGTCATACTTTATTTTTAAAGCGTCAAAGTGTTACACAGTAATACTGTATAATGTATAATGCTGTAAAACAACTGTAAAATGTGTGTTATTTACAGTTCGAGGAATTTTTTGGATCCCTTGTCTTCATATATTATAAATGTATTGTTTGCTGTAAGAAAGTAATCCAGTTCCCCTTAAATTTTGCTTCTGATTTTACCATTGTCATCTCCCATGGTAGGACACTGCATAGCTTAACCAAATATACATGTTCCTCTTATCACACAAACAAGAACTGCAGGAGCTGCAGTAAACATGCGAGAAAAAAGTTGCGAAAGTTACTTACCTCAGTAAAGGGAAGCCTTTGGATTAGGGGCATAACTAGAAAACACAGGGCCCCCTTTGAAACTTTGGCTCCCCCCCCCCCCAGCTGTTGTTGCAAGAGGGGGAAGTGCTAATGTTAGCCCGAGGTGAGGTGGGGGGGTCGGGCCCCCTCCCACTGCTGTTGGTGCCTGCTGCTCCTCCTTCCTGTGCTGCTCCCCTAAAAACAGCCATGGAGGGCCCCAGAGCCAGGCCCCCCCTCAATCTTCTCCCCATAAAGGCCCCCTGTGGCTGCATCCCTTGCAGGGGCTATTGTTACGCCCCTGCTCTGGATGATTCAGAAGCTTCTCCAAACCTCCTCTGCCCCATCACTGCACACTGGGAGCCTCTTCTTTAAGGTGTAGCTTGACTTAGACAGTTGAGATGTTTCACTTCAGTCTGATGTTTTGATCTCCTTTTTATACATTCTAGAATTGTACTTTCCTTTCTCCCCGCATTTCGCCGTTAAGTACTTCCTCTTTGTTTATTGTTCACTGGAATTTTTAAATCTTTTTCTGTATATGCTTTGCCCAACAGTACCCCATTGGGTGCATAAAGTGGAATATAATTACCGTATTGTAAACCAGGCCCGGGTGGCTGCTGGGATTGGACAGTATGTTTCTGTCGCGGCAGAATTCAAGTCAGTGCAGGAGGAAATTGCTTCTGCCAGGAGCTAAGTTTTTTTTTTTTTTTTTATATTCTTTATTTTCAATTCACAGGGAAAGACATAGTACAGTTGTGAATTATAGCACAATAATAATATACATCTGATTTAAAGTACGATAATTGGTAGCAAAAGATTAACTGCCATTAGTCATGAAATTTGTAAAGTCCAAAACATTCTCAGTAATTCAATCCAACGCAGATGCCTATATGTACATCGATCACTTACGGAACAAACGGCACAATATCAGGATGTATAAAAAGACATAAGCATATGCAGGTTTAGGAGCATCTGTGCACAAAAGTCTGGACTTCCCTGTAAAGTATTTTAACATAATCCCCAAACCCCCCCCCCACCCACCCCCATCCTCTGGTCACCTTCGTCCCCCTCTGCTAAACACTGCTTCCGCTTGGATCACAATCATATCGTTAGCTTCTTCTTTTCACGCCTAAGGGTCAGCATATGGTTTTGCCTGTTGGCCACTGGTATTCTAATTACTGGTCATTTAGTATCTGCCGTAGTTCCTCAGAAATTCTAAAGTGGTTCCAGAAGGACCACGTTTTTTTATATGCTTCTCCAGTGTTCAGGGCTACTGCAGTTAGATCTTCCATCAATTCTACAGCATCTAATTCTTTGACTAATTCTTCAATACCCGGGGGGGTTGTTTGTTTCCAGTGTCTTACTAGGAGGCACTTTGCTGCATTTAAAATGTGCCTGACAACCGATTTCTTGTAGTTTTTCATTCTCCAATCGTTAAGATGTAAGAGGTAGAGTTATGGAGTGAACGGAACTGGCCTATCTGTGACTGATTTAATGAGTCGGTCAGTTTTCTTCCAGAAATCCAATAAGACTGGGCAGGACCACATAATATGCAGCAAAGTACCTCTTTCATTCTGGCATCGCCAGCAGAGGTCAGATCTTTCTGGGTAGATTGCATGCAGCCTAACAGGGGTGAGATACCAGCGTGTGAGCACCTTATAGTTTATTTCTTGTATTCTAACAGCCCTAGAGGACCTATGAGCATATGTGCAGATCAAAGTCTTCTGGGCTGGAGAGATGATCTGGCCCAATTCCTGCTCCCAACCCTGTATGAAGGTCAGTGTCGGGGTGGCAAGGGAAGACAACATGTTATATATAATGGATAGGGTTTTCCTAATGGGTCCTGTTGTCGAGCAGAGTTCTTCGAACTCAGTTTTACGCCTCAGTTGGGCTGGCTGGAATCTATTTTGTGTAAGAAAATGCCTGTATTGAAAGTATTCCCACCACTTTATTGACGGTGTGTTTTGCCTTCTCTTAAGGTCTTCCAGAGAGGCCCATCCATCTCCACTGCACATCTCAGAGAAACCCACATTTCTTGATTGATGTTGAAAATTTCTTCTAAATTCTGCACAGTTATCTCTTATAGCAGGGTTACCTGAGATTGGAAGCAATGGCGATGGACAGGGCGCCAAATTTAAACTTTTATTTACCCTGTGAAAAGTAGTCAGAGTAGAAAGACAGAGAGGTGGCAGGCACCATGAGGTTTTGGGTTTATTCTCAGTCCAGGCTAATCTGGAGAGAGGATAAGAAGATAAAGAGGTTTCAAGTTCTACCCATTGTTTGTGTTCCTGATGTCTACCCCAATCCACCACTCTGGTAAGGATAGAAGCAATGTAATATCGTTGTACGCTAGGGAGAGCTACACCACCCGTCTGTTTAGGGCTGTAGAGGATTTCTCGTTTAAGACGTGGGGGTTTACGTTTCCACACATATGAATTAAAGGCTGTTTGTGCCTGTTTAAAAAATTGTAAGGGAATTTTAATAGGTAAGGTCTGGAATAAGTACAGTAATCTAGGCATAATGTTCATTTTTATTACTGAAATCCTTCCAAACCAGGATAGGCCCGGGAGGTCCCATCGTTTCAGATCACTGAGGATTGTGTTAAGAATTGTGGGAAAATTAAGTTTATAAACCGATTTGAGGGAATCTGAAATGTACGTGCCTAGGTAGTGGATGGCTTTGGGGTTCCATTTGAAAGGAAAGTTTGATTTTATGTGTTCGACTTCTGCATAGGGCAGGCCCGCATTAAATGCTTCGCATTTGTCAAAGTTGATTTGAAAGAAAGATAATCTGCTAAAATGGTCGAATTCCGATATTAAGTTGGGGAGTGTGATTGTCGGATGTGTTAGAAAAAACAGAAGGTCATCCGCGTAGGCCGCCACCTTGTGATTAGTGTGACCTACTTGTATGCCCGTAATATCTGGGTTCCCCCTAATTGTGCACAGGAAAGGCTCCAGGGCGAGAGCAAAGATTAAAGGCGAAAGAGGGCACCCCTGCCGAGTACCGTTTGTAATCTGTAGAGAATTCGATAAAATCCCATTAACTTTGACCTTGGCCGAAGGGTTAGTATATAGCGCACTAATGCAGGACCGCATTCTCTCACCCAGGTTAACTTGCTGCATAACCATGTGTATCCACCCCCAGCCCACCCTGTCAAATGCTTTCTCCGCGTCTGTGGATAGGAGCATACATGGGCTTTTGCCCTGACGGGTGAGCTGGAGGAGGTCAAGGGCCCTGATTGTGTTGTCCCTGGCTTCCCTCTGTGATATAAAGCCTACCTGGTCCCAGTGTATAAGAAAACCCATATGCTCTACAAGCCTGTTTGCGAGGGCCTTGGCAAAAAATTTTATATCAATATTTAGTAATGATATGGGCCTATAACTTCCGCAGGCTGCTGGGTCCTTATTTGGCTTGGCTATTACCGAAATGTGTGATTCAAGAGACTGTGCTGGAAAACATATTCTTGTCTCCCGGTCCGCTAGACCATTAAAGAGTTTGCATAAATAGGGTGAGAGTATATTTCTAAATTTTTTGTAGTACTCGGCAGAGAATCCGTCTGGCCCCGGAGCCTTTCCTGATTTGAGACCCGAAATAGTCTTTCTAATCTCGCATTCTGTGAATGGGGCTTCCATGCTGTCCTTCATATCCTCAGTTAATTTTGGCATGTTGGAGCGGGTGATGTAATTCCTTATATCTGTAATATCTGGAGTCTTAACGTTCCCCTCTGCATTCTGAGACAGGTTGTATAGCTTATGGTAAAATTCTTTGAAGGCATTGGCTATAGACTCACTCCTAATGTGTTTTTTACCACTACGGTCAATGATGTGAGGGACATATGTTCTTTGTTGCTGTTGTTTCAAAGCACGGGCCAATAGTTTGCCTGGTTTATTACCATGTAAGAAGTATAAATGTTGGCATCTCTGCGCTGCCTGTTTAGCTTGGTCCTGTAAAATTTTATTTAGCTGTCGTCTAGTTTCTAGAAGCTTTATTAACAGAGGGTCACTGGGCTGCCTCTTATGTGTGTATTCTAGGCTACGTATTTCATCCAGTAATTTCTTTATTAACTCTCCTTTTTCCTTTTTTAGTCTAGTGCTGCGTGCTATTAGTAGGCCTCTCATGACACATTTGTGTGTTTCCCATAGAATGGAGGGCGACACATCCCCCACGTCATTGATCTCAAAGTATTCTTTCAGTTTACCCTCTATCTTACCGACTTCACCCTCTTCACGAAGTAGTGATGAGTTGAGGCGCCAAGTGAACGGAGTGTCACGTTTCTCTTTGCAGTTGAGTGACATGTGAACTGGGGCGTGATCAGAAAATGTGATCACCCCTATGTCTGAGGTTATAAAATCCGAAAGTAGGTTATGAGAGACCAAGATGTAGTCTAACCTAGAGTATACCCCGTGCATGGCGGAATAGAAGGTGTAATCTTTGGTGGTTGGATGTGTCACCCTCCATACGTCAACAAGTTGCCTGTCATGTAGGGCTCTTTTTATCTTGTTTATTTTGGCGTGCGAGATGCTACTTCTCCCTTGGGAGGTATCTATGGTAGGGTTAAGTGCGACATTCAGATCTCCACCCAAAATTACGCTGCCCTCTGCAAACACCTCCAGTTCGGTTAGAAATTTCAGTATGAATTTCTCTTGGTCTATATTAGGTGAGTAAACAGAACCCAGAGTACATTTTTTATCTTTAATCAGGCACTTCAGAAGAAGGAATCTTCCTTGTGGGTCATATTTTGTGTCAATGATGGAAAAGGGCAGATCATTGCTTATTAGTATAGCAGTGCCCTTGGTTTTGGAATTTGGAGAGTTACAATAGAAGGTGGTTGGGAATCGGCTATTGCGCAACTTTGGGTGAGTATCCCCCTTAAAGTGTGTCTCTTGCACGAATACTATTTGTGCTCTTTGTGCCCACGCATCCCTCAGGAGAATGTTTCTTTTTTCGGGGATATTAAGGCCCTTGGCGTTAATAGTTAGAATTTTCATGTGATCCATTGTGAATAAGAACCAAAGCAGATTAGGGTGGAGGAGGCGACCAGAGGAACCCCTATAAATTTAAGGAAAAACCACTTCAAATTTTGTAAAGCAAATGCTAAATGAATTTTTGTATTGTTGAACAACATTGTAACGAAGGTCTTTAACTAAAAAGGCTATAGCCACTATTGTATCCTGCAAGAGCAGGGTTATCCTATGAGGGATACAGGAAACTATTGTCCACCGCATGAGTGGGCAATCCCTTCCCTCTCCCAGCCTCGTTTTAATTGGAAACAAAGATTTAAACTTATCTAGACAGGAGGTTTTCGTATCTCACCTACCAATGGTGGACATCAACCCTCAACAGCACTCATAAAGGTACATATCATTAGCATTAAGTTAGCAGCCGAGCTCCCTACTGAAGCATAGACCTAACACCATGTAAGCCGTGGAAAATAAAAGATCAACTTTACTGATTCATATAAGAATTTGTATCTGCAGCAGCCTCCTTCAAATGGAGAGGCATGAGGATGGGACCTCAAGTTATTTAGAGAGACCAAAGTGTGATGCGGTCTGCAGAACCGATAGCTAAGGCCGGAGAAAGTGGGGATGTTATACATGTATGGGCCATGTGTAGGTCCTGTGATCCTTATGCGGTCACTGTGTGGGGAGGAGGGGGGTGACTGACTGACTAAGCGGGGGTAGATACCATATAACTGATAAATTGTTTTTCACCCTTAGGGTGTAAATAGGGGGTTGCCCATATAGTGGAAGAAGTTAAGAGGCCCCCATGGTAACGCGCCCACACAGCCTAAAAAAACGGTGCCGAGTGACGGGAAACACTTATGTATGGGTATAGGTCAGGCGCGCCCCCATGGAGAACTCGAGTATACGTGACAAGTGTCCCCTGAAATCAAGCCTACAGGTACTTGTCCTGTATTCTCCGCATAAGGTAGCTTATTTCTATGGGAATTGTATGTAGATTGAGGAATGCTTATGCGTATAGCATCACTTTATAATAAATCCTCCCCTCTTAGATTTTAAGTCCTATGTGTTGTGACCCCCCCTCCCCCATGCCTCCCGTATCATCTCATTTCCCCCGTGACAGTAGCATCTCTTCAATGGTTTCTCCTTTCTTACATCAACTCAATCATAGCAAGACAGCATGTATATCACCAGCCTTGAGCATATTACAGTCAAAATACCATTTGAACTAGGTTATCATCGGGTTCACTCATTAAGAAAGAGTATAGCCAGCTACCGGGTGTGGAGAGAGCACTATCCCCTCTCGCCCAGCTCCGGAAGAGTACAGCATATTTTCGTTCAGATGCAAGTTTTTCAGTCCAAAATGGATGACTAATAAATGAGGGGAGCTTCAAACACGAAATTATGATACAGTTGTGAGGCCCAGATCATCATTAACCCTGATCACCCCTTCTCGAGTCTCAGTCTATGCGAACCCTTAAAAGGACAAGGAGTCCCCTGTGTGTCATTTCCATTCGATCGCATTCACAGGGCTTTAGCTAAAGTTCTTGATGGAGAACATAGTCCCAGAGCGCAGTAAAAAGAAAAAAAAAGAAAAAAGGGGGGGGCTGCTGCATCCAAAGGGGGGCTGCCGGGGGAAAATATAAACAGTTAACGGCAAAAATACCACTTAAGTACTTATCTGGTGTGACGGTCTGGGAGCTTTAGACTAGCTGTATCATTCCGGTTGTTGCTGAGGCTGCTGTCTCCTATCTTGCCTTTGTTTACGTTGTCGCTGAGGTAGGCCCATTACCACTTGATCCGGCTTCCACTCCGGTAGTTCGACTGGGAGGATATCTAGTTCCCGGAAGAGATCTGGAAGGTCAGTCGGGGAGCGCAGGGTGAAGGATTTATCCTGTTTAGTAATGTGTAATTGGAAAGGAAACCCCCATTTATATACTATCTCTTCATCTTGTAGAACTTTTAAGAGCGGTTGTAGGGCCCTCCGTTGTGCCAGCGTACTCGGCGCCAGGTCCTGGAATAGGAGCAGCTTGTGTCCTTCATGCTCAATCTGGCCGGCTTTTCTCGCCGCCTGCATAATGGCGTCTTTGGCGGTATAGTGGTGCAACCGGCAAATAACATCCCTAGGAGGATCGTCCGGGGAGGGCTGTGACCTCAACGCCCTGTGTATGCGATCAAATTTTAAAATGGCGTCGTCTGGCTGTTTTAGCAGAGCATTGAAGATGGATGTCATCACTGGTGTAAGCTGCTGCGTCACAACCGACTCTGGTAGGCCCCTGATCCTGATGTTACACCGCCGGCTTCTGTTCTGTAAGTCTTCTAGGCCAGCTAAGTTTTGTTTTGAAGTCTCTGGAACCGAATGACCATGGAGACGGGGATTGGCAACACACTTGAATCTTCTGCACTTCATGCTAGTGCCAGGTGGCTGCTTGAGGTCTGGCAGGGACGTACAAGCCGGGCTGTCTTTTGCACTGAGCCACGATATTCCCCTTGAATGTGGCGCCAGAGACCTTTGTGAAGCTCTGCCCATAAACTCATACTAAGCCCCGCCCTCAGAGCTGCTCAAAGTCCTGTCTCTGAACTGTTGCTAAGCTCCGCCTCCGCAGGCATATGCCTATGTTCTGCACCATATTAAGCGCAGCCCCATCCCTGACAGACGAACAGAGGGATTTGAGGTAAATAACTCTCTCCTCTCTCTAAACAGCCCCTTCTGTACTTCTCCTCAGCAGTGGTCATTCTGTCCTCTCTCTTCCCTGACCCTCAATAGCCTCCATTCTCTCCCCAGTACCTTCAATGCATCCCTTGCAGCACCCTCAAAGAGGAACTGTCGCAAAATGTAAAACACATACAAATAAGAAGTACATTTCTCCCAGAGTAAAATGAGCCATGAGTCACTTACAGTAAGTATTAGAAATCTGACATTACAGACAGGTTTTGGGCTAGTCCATCTCTTCATAGGTGATTCTCAGCATAAAGACATTCCCTGAAAATTATTAATACAAAGATGCTGGTCAGCCTCCCTGCTCGCTGCACACTATTTTGGTAGTTGGACGGAGCAACTGCCATTCACTAAGTGCTTTTAAAAATAAAGAAAACCCTGAGAACCCTCCTATGAGAAGATGAGCTAGTCCAAAACCTGTCGGTAATGTCAGATTTCTACTACTTACTGTAAGTGACAGCAACATAGGAGAAAAGTAATTTATGGCTCATTTTACTCGGGGAGAAATGTACTTCTTATTTGTATGTGTTTTAAATTGTAAGTCCCCTCTTCCGTCATCCACCACTCAGCACCCTCACTAGTGCCCAATTCCCCACCAGCACCCTCAGTAACCCCCTTTCTTTCCCCATCTACCCCTCAGTGAGCTTTGCTCCCCCCCCCCCACACACACACACACTCAGTAAGCCCCTCACTTCCTCCCAGCACTTCAGTAAGACCCTCTCTCCTCCAGCACCCTCAGTAAGCCGCTCTCTCCCCAGCACCCTCAGTAGGCCCATCTCTCCCCCGGAGACCTCAGTAAGCCCTTCTCTCCCCCAGCAACCTTTAGTAAGCCCCTCTCTCCCCCGGCAACCTCAGTAAGCCCCTCTCTCCCCCAGCAACCTCAGTGAGCCCCTCTCTCCCCCAGCATTTTCAGTAAGCCCCTCACTTCCCCCTAGCAGCTGTGTTAGCCCCTCTCCCCCCAGCCCCCTCAGTAAGCCCCTCTCTCCCTCCCATCCACCCCTTTGGCCATTCTTGGTGGCACACCCCCTTCCCCTACAGGTCTACCTAGCAGCAGTGGCTCTTTGGAGCAGTGGCTCTTTCTGACTTCTATTCACTCTACCTCCCTCTTTATCCTTGGCCTCCCCCATGTGTCACTATGCTCCCCCCTTCCCAATCTGCAGAGTTATGGCACAGCGGGCGGGTATAGACAAATAGGGATTACAGCTCACCTTCTCTGGGCACCAGCTGCTAGAGGTCAAGGTTCCGTCTTTCTTCTCTACAGCGCCGCTCATGTTCTAGTTCCCAATCTGAGTATCAGGAAGTAGAATGAGCATAGCTATAGAGGAGAAAGAAGGAACCTGGACCTCTACCAGTTAGAGCATGGAGAAGGTGAGCTGTAATCCCTGTCTGTCTATACCCTCCCACTGTGTTGCCTGAAGAGCAGTATACTGGTTTTATGGATGGCCTAAAGACCAAAATGGAAAACTTTACTAAAACGGTGGAAACAGATAAGAGGAATAAGTTTGCTCGCGACTCTTCTGATTACACCAACGGTTTCGTGTATTCTTGGCAGAGACTTTCGGGTCCTCGTAGACCAACCCCTAAGGGGAAACCACCACGTGGTAAGAAACCTCGCACACCAAGAGGAGATTCTGATTCTGAGCCGATCTCGGATGCCTCAGCGGGTGCTTCGAGAGATCGATCCCCAAACGGCCACGTAGGGGCCGCAGCAGGAGAGGCGGCCGGAGATACCAGCGGAGAAAATGGACATCAACGCAGGGCAAGCCCACAAGGCAGGGGCAGGCCAGGCCGCAATGTGAGCCCGAGAGTACTGAGACCGAGGGCACACCATCATTAGTGGTGAACATTAGTTCCCACAGTCTTTCACCTGACGAGATTCAAGTTTTGGAACTGGGACTGAACTTTTGTCCAACTAACTCACCGAATTTCTTCGAAGTGGATCAAGAACTTTATCGTTTTTTTCGTCTCATTAAGCTCAAATATTTTTTTGCCTCCATACCCCAGTTCCCAACTTCTGGAGATGGCCCTGAGGGTTGTTTCAGGTTGCGGGAAATAGGTTTGCGAAACCCTAGTGGTTTCATTCCACCAAGTCACCCCACTATTGACTCATTTATTTCTAGAGTCCAGAATGACCTTAGATGTGTCGAGGATGATTTCCAGAGGGGTAAAATTGGGGTCAATTGTAATTTGTCACCAATACAACGTAGAGCTATTTCTTCCCTACGGGATAATGTGTCCATCACCATCCGCCCCGCAGATAAGGGTGGGGCAGTGGTGGTGATGGATACCAGTATGTACAATGAGGAGGTTTTGAGACAATTATCTGACTCTGATGTTTATGAAAGCATAGATTGTGATCCTGTGTTGATTGTTCGGGCAAAAATTGATGATTTATTAAATGAGGCATTGAGAAAAGGCATTATCGATAATGGTCTTTTTAAATTCCTCAGGGAAGAACATCCCAAGACCCCTACGCTTTATATCCTTCCTAAAATCCACAAGAGGCTGGACAGGCCTCCAGGTAGACCCATTGTTTCGGGCATTGGGTCAATATTTGTACCAATAGCTAAATTCCTGGATGGCCTGCTCCAGCCTCTTGTACATGAAGTACCATCGTATCTTCGTGATACAAGGATGTTTTTGGATAAATTACGAGGTCTTGGTCAAGTCGATGAGGGAGTGCTACTTGTTACACTAGATGTTGAGAGCCTCTACACCTCCATCCCGCATGATGGGGGTGTGGAGGCGATTGACTGGTTCATCATGACCCGCACTGACTATTCACACGAGCAGAGGAAATTTCTGGTGCGACTGTTGGAGGTGGTACTCAAGTGCAACTATTTTACGTTTGGGGGCAGGTATTTTGTGCAGAGGCGGGGCACGGCGATGGGCTCGAACGTGGCCCCCTCCTACGCAAATCTATACATGGCCCTCCATGAGGAGGCATTTGTCTATGATAATCGTCTTTTCCGCCAGCACGCTTTGTGCTGGTGGAGATTTATAGACGACATATTTTGCGTGTGGAGGGGCCCGCGTTCGAGCCTGGATGAGTTCGTATCGCAACTGCACAGTGCCTGCCCCTATATTCGGTTTACGACGCATAGTGACCCCAGTAGTGTCTCCTTTTTGGACACTCGAGTCATTTTGCAAGATGGTCACTTCGAGACGGATTTATTTGTCAAAGAGACTGATAGGAACTCCCCGTTGCACTATAGGAGTTTCCACCCCGACGGCACCAGAGATAGTATACCACTAGGGCAGCTTAAGAGAGTGGCGGACATTGTCACAGATACTGAGGTCAGGGAGAGGAGACAGGAAGAAATGAGGAGTAAGTTTAGGGCCCGGGGTTACCCTGAAAATACGTTCCAAACTGAGAAACGTGATAGAATAGGTAGAAGGAGAAGCCTTAGGTTACCTTTCGTATCCACATATAATACCTGCAGTAACATGATTGCACGTACAATTCGCAAACATTGGCACATTTTGAGTGAAGGATTCCCATCGATTCCAGAACTACGATATCCCCCGTTGATGTCCTTTAAAAGGGCACCAACAGTTCGGGACAAAATTACTAGGAGTGGGGGCCCTGTTGGGGACACGGGCAGAAGGGGCATGTACCCTTGTTTATCATGCCACATGTGTGGACATGTTATCAGGGGGGACAGTTTCTGCCATCCCTCAACGGGTGTCCCCTTTAAAATACGTGGCCGATACGATTGTAACTCTCGGTACGTCGTATATATGATTAAATGCCCATGTGGTTTTGGCTATGTAGGCAAAACCACTCAGCGACTTAAGGAGCGTTTCTCGTCGCATAAATCGAATATACGCGACCCGAATTGCACTTTGGCGGTAGCGCAACATTTTCATTTGCATAAACACGCAGTGTCACAATTGCGCATAATGGCAATCGATGGGGTCCCGGATACTTGGAGGGGCTCGGATAGGGACAAGGCCTTACTTAAAAAGGAGGCCTTTTGGATCAGGAAACTGAATACTTTTGGAGTGGGTGGTTTAAACCGCGAATATGATCTTAGTTTTTGTATCTAGTGACATCAGAACCTCCTGAGTAAATCACGTTTTCATATGTTTATTTTATGCTCTTCTTCCAGATTTTGCTTTTAATGTCCACCCTCAGCGAACCAGGTAGGAGAACAACACTGCTTTTTGTATTCTTGATGCGACGTTTTTGTCGCACTTAAAATATACTTAAACTCATTGTCTATGCGAATTATTGACTGCATTAGAATTTTTGCACACACTGACATCTTGTGGCTTAATCTTGAACTTTTCATTTTTTACTGCAGGGTGCAACTTTAATGTCGCACCGACCTTTAGTGAGCCATCTTGTGGCCACTTTTGGTAATACTGCAACCTGATCACTCCAATGACCATAATGTGTTGACTACTTCCGGGTTGACCTGGAAGTTGTCAGAGCACTGCCTGCACAGCTGTGAGTGGCTGGCTGGAGGAGGGACAGGAGGAGAAAGTGTTTCCCTTTTTTGGAAGTGATCATCCATCCATCCCAGCTTGGGGGTGTGGTGTACAAGCTAATTCAGGTATTACACTTTTTTTCAGTGTGCATGAAACATGAGCATATTTGCATATTACCATTGAAGTTCCCTCTCAGGTCCGCTCTGGGGCCCCTCCCATACAGGAAGGGGGTATTTAAAGGTGTTTGTCTTGTCACAATTTTTATGGCTTTGAGCAGTTTGATAAAGGTGTAAACCGAAACAGCAGTCTGTCACTGCTGCCACTTTGGTGCTATTAAAAGAGCTTTGATACAAGACAGCGGTGCCGGTCCTTTCTGTTTTATCTGGACTGCACTTCCCAGGAGGCACTGGGGAGAGACCTTGGGCACGCTGCATACTCTTTTTTGGAAACGGTGCTCCCTCTCTTTTGTTTATATACCCTCCCACTGTGCCGTTCTGCACATGGGAAAGGGGGGACACTGCCACTAGACACCAGGGAAATGTATAGGGGAGGAAGGATGTGCCACTAGACACCAAGGAAGTGTACAGGGGAGGGGGTACCACTAAATACCAGGGACATATATAAGGGAGAGAGGGGGTGCCACTAGACACCAGGGAAAAGTATGGGGAGGGAGGGAGGAGGGCCACTGCCAACAGACACCAAGGGAAAGAAAGGGGGCTCTAGACACCATGGAAATATAAAAGGGAGGGAGGAGAGACAACTGGGGAACACTGTATATGGATGGAGGGACTACCAGGGAATGCTTTATAGGGGAGGGGGAATCAATCTATACCCCACACTTACACAAACATTTAAAGAGACTCTAAAGTCTCATAAAATTCACGTTTTTATTTTAAAAATCCCTTTAACATCATTGCCCTACCTAAAATGCTGCATCTCCGCGGCTGAACTCTAACTAAATCCCCCCTAACTACCCCCCCCCCCCCTCCGAAAAAGGGAGGCAGAGCTTTCAGCTGCAGCTCTGCCTCCATGCGTGTCAATCCGCGCGTATCTCCGCCCCTCTCAGTGAAAGAAGACTGAGAGGGGCGGGGGCGGCGATCCGAACTGATAGACACGTGTAGAGGCAGAGCTGCAGCTAAAAGCTCTGCCTCTCACAGAAGTGTGGGGGGGGGGATTTAGTTAGTGTGCAGCCACGGGGATGCAGCCTTTTAGGTAGGGCAATGATGTTAAAGTGATTTTTAAAATAAAAACGTGAATTTTATTGTGATCAAAGTCTCTGTAAACTATGGATGATATGAATCAGATCAGGGGCGCCTCTAGCCATTTTGTTACTCCAGGCAAGAAAGCCGTCCCTTAAAGAAGTGGCGGTCCGTCCCTTAAAGAAGTGGGTACCCTTTATATGAGGAAGGTAATCGCCAGAAACTGGAAGGGTCTGGTTCACCCCTACTTCTCAGAATGGCTTAGCGAAATGGAAATTAATTATGAAAGATCAAATATCTACACACCAGAAACAAGCTCAATACAACAAAGTATAATTAAAGAAATATGGGGTAATATGAGGAGAATTGTCCAATCTAAAGATATATAGGGTAAGGCTGAGTGCTCTGGTGTGGGTAGGGAGTGATGGAGGACAAACGATCAGTATGCCATCAGAGTGAGGGTCTAGCGATGGATTTAATCCAGCCCGGAAAAATGTGACTGAGATGTGTCAGTTGGGTGATGTATGGAAGTTGCATGGGTGGTGTGGGGTTGGGGGTGGGAAAATAGTGGAAGGTAACGGGTTATTTGCACTTCCTAATTTGAAAAGGTACTATTTCAGAGATCATACTATCTTTTGGATATCTATTTGGCTCACTCATAGCCTTGATTTAAAAAAAAAAGTATTTTTCTTCTTTTTTCAAGAAATGATGCAAATAGTGCCTGACCTAAGGCAAATGCCTTATGCCAATCAGGATATAACCGGGTGGGGAGGCTGAGCTTGAAAGAAAAGAAGAGAAAAGAAAAAAACAAAAATACAAAAAAACAAACAAAAAAAAAAACACTTCCCCCTTCAACCCGGAAGGAGGAAGTGTTTGTACTCACGTGACTGCCGCGTGGAACGCATTGTGGGAGGTGCCGATGGACGGTTTGAAGAAGACGTCAGACAGGTAAGCTTAAAAAGCAGAAGGACAAACAGGGGGTCAGACATGGCACAAGGGACTGAAGAAGGCACAATGAGACACAAAAGGGACAGAATGAGGCACAAAGGGGGGGGGAAAGGATGTACAAGGCACAGAGGGATACAGTGGCAGCTGCCTGCAACTTACGCTAAGCAGATGCAGCAGAAGCAAGTAATAGAATGCATGTGGGGGCGTGGCTTAGTCAGGGAGCATGGCTTAATCCAGCAACATGGCGCCCCAGGACCAATGGCACTCCAGGCAATGGCCTGTACTGCCTATGCCTAGAGGCTCCCCTGAATCAGATGCTTGTTTCTGCTAAGGACAGACTTAATACAGATTAAATTCCAGTTTCGGGTGTATTTTACCCCTCAGAAGCTCAATCATATACATATCCTGAATAAGGTAGTCACATTTCTACATGTTTGCAAGATATTGGTTAGTATTTTAACATGTTTTGGTTCCTAAGATTGGTCCTAATAAGTTCGGGTTGGCAATGTCCTGAGTAAGATATGCAGCAGACCTGGGCCCATATGCAATTAACTTTTTCTCCTTGGGAATAAATTTTCAACTTCTTTTTAAAATAACTTTTCAGCACTTTTCAATTAGAAACAGAAAGAAAAAGATGCATAGCAGTCAGCTGCCAGGGGCAATGGGCCAGTCCTTTGCCCTCACAAAATATGCTATAGAAACAACAACAATAGTTTTCCCCGGCACTATAGCACTCGCAAGCAAGTCAGTGTTCTCAGTGAAGTCAGTGCCTGGACCAATCTTAACGTCTTCATGCGAATGCACAGTTCTAATTGACCAGCTACGATGCACTACACCACCACATCAGGCGAAACTGGCACAACTTCAAATGGCAGATACCGTACCTTCAGAGTGGTACCAACTGCAAGTCTGCCATCCCTTAGTGTAATATGATGCTTCCAAGTGCTGGTCCCATTGCAGCTGTAAACCTCTCAGTAATTCCGATATCCTCACACAGCGTTTGGTTGTGTGCTGGCAGTGTGGTGCTGGTCTCCTTCCGGCTTATGCGCTCCATCACTCTCCTCTTCCCTACACCAGGGGGCCAGTTGCTTCCTGGTACGGATAAACAAGTGGGGAAAAATAGTGCCGACTGCACAAAAGGTTGGAACCTGCGTAATGATTCAAATAACTTACTTCACAAAGAGCTTGTTTATTGCATTTAAAAAATATTGCTGCATAACCTGACCCAGGTTTTGGCCTTTGTCTTCATCAGAGGATGCGGACCTACCAGGGTGGAGTTCCAGCGAGTTGGAACATCGATCATGAGCCGGTGCTGTGGCAGGGGCAGCTCCTTCTGCACCTCTTCCAGGCTCGCTACGGCTGAAGGCGAGTGCCGGAAATGACGCACAACCTTCCTGCCTGCCCTCCTGCCTGCTGCCAGTCTGCCACACACTCAACCTCCTCACGCTGCCTGCTGTTGTATTTCCTCCTGTTGTCTGTGTCTCCACTGCCATGGAAACACATTACAAGGTGCTGCTGCTCATGCACCACCAGCTATTACGCTCAAAAATAGCTGCCTGCCCTGCATTATTTATTTTGAAAAAAAAAAAAAATTAATTATTTTAGAGACGTCCGGGTTGAAAACTGTGCTGTCCCAATTGTGTATTGGACACAATGTGGGCTTCACGACCGCTGTCTGGAACCTCATGCTGTTTATTTACGGCCCTGGTACCACCGCTCGGAACAAGGGCCTATGACGGTGTCCCTATACACAGACTACAGTACAGTACAAGTCAGCGAATACACAATAGAAGTAATATAAACAAATAGGACGGGTGTAGCACTAACGAGAGGGTGCGGACAGCGCAGACGTGCACTGCGTACACAAAGGCCCTAGGTAACGCGGTGACGGACGGTCCCTATACACAGACTACAGTACACTACAGTGCTAACTAAACAATAGAAGAATCTAGCTAAATAATAGAACAGGCGTGACTAGATTACAGAGAGCAGATACAGGACAAGTATAGCAGTAAAGCTGGGCCTTGCTAACTACAAAATATTACAAATCTATCTAACACAGAAGTAGTACAGGAGTAGGACAGGTGAGAGCACAGGTAACTAGAGACTAGAGCACAGAGCAGGGCAGGCTGCCTTGCCTAGGCACAGGGCCTAGCTGCTGGCTGCAGCTGCAGCAGTGACAGTCTCCCTCCCTAGTCCCTAATCACACAAACTAAACTGCCTAAAATACAATCTATCTACAATACAAAGCAATAGAGTTGAATATCAAGTGTTGGAGTGTAAAAACGCTAGGTTTAGAACACAATAAATACACTTGCACACAGACAAAAAGCACTGGAGCAGTCTCTCAGTACAGTTAGTCAGTAAGTCGCAAGCAGGACGAGTGAGGCAACATGGCGCCCACTATTTATAGAGGGGGGCTTGGCCAGGCTCCCCCTCTGTGATTGGCTGCAGTCAGAGGGCTGGGAGCCCTCTGATTCACTTGTGAGGACTCGAGGTGACATCTGACGTGACGCTATCCGAGCTGGTGACGCTATCCGAGCTCGGATAGCTAGGATATCTCCGGATAGCTGCTTGCTATCCGAGTGCGCTCGGATAGCACAGCCTGGATAGCTAATACTATTCGAGCTCGGTATTCGAGCTCGAATAGTGAAAAAAGAGCTAGGATATCCGAGTATCTCGGATATCCTAGCTCTGATGAGCACCACTGCTCATTACCAGTTTATACATTTAAATGGAAAATTTGGATGAATCAAAAATAAAAATATACATATAGTTTACAGAATAATGTCTGAATACTATAAATTTGGTTAAAAATAATGAAGTAAATGTGTGCTATTATTATTATTATTATTATTCACATACATTGGGCGTTGAAAGGTTGCTGCTAAGAACTAATAAAATAAAAAATAACCACGGAGCGTCCCCTTCTTCAGAAAGTGCAAAAAAAAAAACAGTCTGGACTTTCTGAAAAAGGGGGGGTTTGTGGCCCCGAAACAATTACCTTATGGGTTAATGCTGCACACCGCAGCTGGTAGTAAAGGGAGGTGCGGTTTTAAGGTGGCATATCATAAGTCTGGACACAGAAAAGCATAAAATATAATGACAGCATAAGAGAGCAGGTACAGATTGTTGCAGTGGCGTAGCTAAGGAGCTATGGGCCCTAGTGCAAGTTTTACATGCCCCCCCCCCCCCAAGCACTCTATACATAACAATTGATATGGGGCACCAAAACCTTCCAAGGACAACCACAGTGTCAGAGGTGCAAGAAGGGCATGAGAAACAGTTTGTTAATGATTACAACTATCTATAGAAGTGATTATTACCAGCATAGGACTAATAGAGAGCTAATACTGTGGTTGAGGGAGTTCCCCTTGGAGCCCCTCTGGCCCAAGGGCCCTGGTGTGGACTCAACTCCTGCACCCCCTACTGCTACGCCACTGGATTGTTGTTCAGCCTATGACCTGATTAATGCTGAAGACAGCGTTTATGGCCAGTATTAAGCAGAAAGCCTGCAAATATCATCACATAGCTTATTGGTCACTGTAACAGAGAGCTGACATATGTCTCACTGCTCAGTGTAACGTAAAGTGACCTTATGTGGTCAATGGTTTCGGGGGTTAGGATTAAATAGGATTTAAGGATTTTCAGCAGGTAGGAAAAGGGTGGTTTAACTGGGCCAAGTGCCATCAATTTGTAAGTACAGGGCACAGAGTGGACCTCCACAGATGCTGTAAATTATTTAGGCAGAATCTCTTGTCCGTGTTGTTTGTTGGGGATAATGCTACTCATTCTAGGAAATCATTAAAGATCAATAAAGAGATCGTTAGCAGAGTGACGCCCTCACTGAACAGCCAAAGCTGCAGAATTACCACTTAATCCAACTATAATAGCAGCAGCCTGAGACTTTTTTAATGGGTGTCAGAAAGATTGATTGACTTAAGCCAAAGGTTAGCAAAGCAAATGGTGACCCAGGCCACTAATGCACTTGTAACTCCTTCAAACACTTTAGTGCTGGTTAAACAGAAGATGCCCTCTAAACCACACGGAGTCTCTTCCGCAGTCTATTTAAAAGACTCTGGATAGCCAAAGCTTGTGCAGCCGACAATATAAAACCATTGCCTTTCTTGCTGATGCATGAACAAACCTAAATTGTACTAAAATGTATAGTCCTTTCTCAGAGGCGTGGTAATAGGGGGTGTAGAGGTAGCCACCGCATCAGGGACCTTGGGCCAGAGGGGCCCCGAAGGGCCTTCCCTCATCTACAGTATTAGCTCTCTATTGGTCCTGTGCTGGTAATAATCACTTCTATAGGTACTTTGAATAGTAGTGATCACTAACAAACTGTTCCCTATTCCCTTCTTGCTCCTCTGACACTGTGGTTGTCCTTGGCATGTTTTGTTGCACTGTATCAATTGTTATGTATAGAGTGCTTGGGGGGGCCCCATTGTAAAACTTGCATCAGGGCTCAGAGCTTCTTAGCTGCGCCACTGTCCTTTTTCCATTGTATTTCCTGTCCTCTTCTCTCCGTGATAAAGCTAGCTAATGATCAAAACAACGTTGTCACTAAGATAGAAAGTATATACCAAAGGAAAAAATATACAAATCACAAAAACTGCCTCATCTTCAGGCAGTACTCCTAGAGTATAAATCATACAAATATCTACTTTGCGACTCCAGTTCCAGCTTCATACTCCCGTGTTGGTACTCAAGGGTTGGATCTTTGTATAATCTTTTTAATAGTAATTCTAACATTTGTTTAGTGCTTTTCTCCTGATGGACTCAAAGTGCTTGAGAACTGCAGCCACTAAGGACACGCTCAATAGGCCACCCTGCAGTATTAGGGAGTCTTGCCCAATGACTCCTTACTGAATATGTACTGGCTTACTAAATAGGAATCAGTCTGCACTTTTGGTCCAGAAAATGGTTGGCTTTTTTGGGGGGAGGGGGGGCATCCTTTTCAGGGCTCAGGATTTAAAAGGGAAAGGAGATGCTGAGGAGAGTGGTCAGTTCACATACAAACAATCATTAACCCTCTACGCTCAAACTCACAAGAAGCTGAAACTCTAGTAATGATAAAAACAACTTGAGTGCAAATTCAATTGCATTAATGGAGGACATTTGCTTCTAAAGGGGTTTGCATGCCAGAGCATTCTGGACTAAACCCTTTCACCAATGTTGAGGTTCCCTTTCGATCTGGAGGGAATGACAATGCTGGTGAAAGGGCTTAGTACAGAATGCTCTGGCATACAAACCATTTTAGAAGCAAATATCCTCCATTAGTGCAATCAAATACAACTTGCATTCAAGATGCTTTTATCATTATTAGAGTTCTAGTTTGTTGTGAGTGTGTGAGTGCAGAGTGTTAATAACTGTTTGGAGATGCCTACAGGAGGCCGGTGCTAAAAAGGCAGCTGAGTATGGCAAGCCCCACTGCTCATTTTTTTACCTGCTGCTGTTTGACCATTCTTCACTTCTCAATACAGAGATTTTGCAAAAGTGTTTTGATTTGTGCAGATTCATGTTCTTCTATTGCTGCACATATTACATGACAAAAATGTAATAGCTTCTGTATGACACTGTTACCTTTTCACCCCAGCTACAATATATCTACAGTACATCCTCTGTGACTTCATCCAAGCCACAAAGACATAGCTATAGGTTTTGTAGCTTAAAGGGGAACTTCAGCCTAAATAAACATACTGTCATCAAGTTACATTAGTTATGTTAATTAGAATAGATTGGTAATATAATCTCTTACCCACCCTGTTTTAAAAGAACAGGTAAATGTTTGTGATTCATGGGGGCAGCCATCTTTGTCATGGGGGCAGCCATCTTTTTGGTTGAAAGGAGGTGACAAGGAGCAGGAGACACAGTTCCAGCTGTCCTGTGTCCTGATAACCCCTCCCAGCTGCACACGCTGGGCTTCAAATGTCAAATTCAAAATGTAAGAAAAAAAAAATTGCGCCAAAACAGCAGAACGAGAACAACAAAATCAGAAATCCCATCATGCTTTGCACAGCATCAGGGGAAAAAAGCCCGGGCAGATTTCTTCTGTGCAGCTAAAAATGAGGCTTGTATAAGAGAAACAAAGTTCTGATGCTGTGAAACTGTTAAAGAAACACAAAGCCTTTTCAGTGCTGCTGAGTCGATTTTTAGTCCGGAGGTTCACTTTAAGCAGTGCTGTGGAAGATCGGGCGTACCTCCATGTGTGCTTCCGCCACTTCCTGCTTCAGCACTAATTGGTGAAAGGGAGCATGATGCTTCTCACAGTGTGTGTGGAATGGGGGGGGGCTGTCTAATACAGTGGAGGTTGCTGCTTATACAAGAGGGGTACTACCTAATATGGGGGGTGCCTAATACAGGAGGGGCTGCTTAATACAGATGGGGCATATTTTGTAACCTATACTGGGGTGGCAATTACTGTGGGCACATCTGGCAATCTGTACTGGGTGGGACATACTACAGGGGCACATTTGACAAGCTATGCTGGGGGGGACCTAATACTGGGTCACACCTGGCAATCTATACTCGGGGGTGACCTAATACAGGGAGCACATCTGGCAATCTACATGGGGCACATCTGGCTACCTATAGTGGAGCGAATACTGGGGACACATCTGGCTACGTATAATGGGGAGGAACCTACCTAATACTGGAGGCATTACTGCTACCTATACTGGGGAGTGCGCAATTTGGAAAAGGGGAGTGCGCGCGTTAAAATCTCTCATGCTGGAGATCCTTGGCCAGCCCTGCCAGGGGAGCATATTGGGGAAGGGGAACAACAGGCCAAATTGTGAAATGTAATAGGTTAGGGTACACCATAATAATGGGGATGCAGTGAAATTTATTACAATAAAATATACTGTAAGACCACACTCACTTTTAAGACCACACTCTCTGCATAGTAAAAATATTAGTTAACCTTCCCCATTAACCTTTTATCTCTAATTTTTACCACTAAAATATTTTTAATAATTTCTCATTTCAAAGGGAAAAGTACACACTGAAGCAAAAACTTTTTTTTTTTTTTTTTTTAGAAATAATCAAATATCATCACCATAAATTCTAACAGGAACATAATTTAAGTTTTGTGATAAGCAGGAGAAATAGTCAAGTACATTTTGTGGTTTTTATCTACAGTAGCTAGATTTGTAAAAACTGAGAAATAATGTATGTTTTTCCTTATTGCCTAAAATGCCTAAAAAAACAATATTAATCTTGGGGAAAAAATACTGCCCAATAAAAGTCTAGTTTGTCTTGAAAAAAAAAACGATAAATATACAATTTACTGTAGGTTTCCTAAGTAGGGATAAAATTATTCCTGATTAAAGAGACACTGAAGCGAAAAAAAAAAGATGATATTATGATTTGTATGTGTAGCACAGCTAAGAAATAAAACATTAAGATCAGATACATCAGTGTAATTGTTTCCAGTACAGGAAGAGTTGAGAAACTCCAGTTGTTATCTCTATGCAAACAAGCCATTAAGCTCTCCGACTAAGTTAGTCATGGAGAGGGCTGACTTTTATTATCTCAACTGTTCCTGGACTATTTACTTTTCCTCTGGCAGAGGAGACTTCATTACTTCACAGACTGCTCTGAAAGACTCATTTTGAATGCTGTGCAGTGGCGTCCCTACCATGGGGCGGCCAGGAGCGCTCCGCTCCGGGTGTCAGCTCCAGGGGGGGTGTCATCAAGGCCTCCCCAGAAGCCTTGATGACACAGGAGGGGAAGCAGCGCTGAAGGAGGGGTGGCAGCGTCGGCGGGGAGGGGGGAAATACCCCCCCACATCTCCCTCACCTGGGTCCCCTCCTTCGGCGCTTCCCCTCCACGGGCGCCGGCAACGGGCACTGACAGGGCGGCTGATAGCCGCCCTCAGTTTACCCGAGCAGGGCTACGGGAAGATGGCCGCCGAAGCCCGCACTGGAGACAAAAATAGACGGCAAGATGGCCGCCGACGCCATCTTGCCGTCTATTTTTGTCTCCAGTGCGGGCTTCGGTGGCCATCTTCCCGTAGCCCTGCACTGATGACGCAGCAGGAGACGGCGCGGGACATTCAAGAGGAGCTGCGGAGGCTGCCTGGGATTCGGAAGAGAGGTTTCATCTGCAGGTAAGTGAATGGGTTTTTTTTCTTTTACAGGTGCACCGGCCACCCACCGCTGCTGCCCACCACCTACCCACCACTGCTGCCCACCTACCCACCAGGCTACCCACCGCTGCTGCCCACCTACCCACCGCTGCTGCCCACCTACCCACCACTGCTGCCCACCTACCCACCAGGCTACCCACCGCTGCTGCCCACCTACCCACCGCTGCTGCCCACCTACCCACCACTGCTGCCCACCTACCCACCAGGCTACCCAGCAGGCTACCCACCGCTGCTGCCCACCTGCCCACCGCTGCTGCCCACCTGCCCACCACTGCTAGCAGGCTACCCACCACTGCTGCCCACCTACCCACCACTGCTGCCCACCTACCCACCGCTGCTGCCCACCTACCCACCACTGCTGCCCACCTACCCAGCAGGCTACCCACCGCTGCTGCCCACCTACCCACCACTGCTGCCCACCTACCCACCACTGCTGCCCACCTACCCACCAGGCTACCCAGCAGGCTACCCACCACTGCTGCCCACCTACCCACCACTGCTGCCCACCTACCCACCACTGCTGCCCACCTATCCACCACTGCTGCCCACCTACCCACCACTGCTGCCCACCTACGCACCACTGCTGCCCACCTACCCACCGCTGCTGCCCACCTACCCACCGCTGCTGCCCACCTGCCCACCACTGCTAGCAGGCTACCCACCACTGCTGCCCACCTACCCACCACTGCTGCCCACCTACCCACTGCTGCTGCCCACCTACCCACCACTGCTGCCCACCTACCCACCAGGCTACCCAGCAGGCTACCCACCGCTGCTGCCCACCTACCCACCACTGCTGCCCACCTACCCACCACTGCTGCCCACCTACCCACCACTGCTGCCCACCTACCCACCAGGCTACCCAGCAGGCTACCCACCACTGCTGCCCACCTACCCACCACTGCTGCCCACCTACCCACCAGGCTACCCACCACTGCTGCCCACCTACCCACCAGGCTACCCACCACTGCTGCCCACCTACCCACCACTGCTGCCCACCTACCCACCAGGCTACCCAGCAGGCTGCCCACCTACCCACCAGGCTACCCACCACTGCTGCCCACCTACCCACTGCTGCTGCCCACCTACCCACCGCTGCTGCCCACCTACCCACCGCTGCAGCCCACCTACCCACCACTGCTGCCCTCCTACCCACCAGGCTACCCAGCAGGCTGCCCATCTACCCACCAGGCTACCCACCACTGCTGCCCACCTACCCACCACTGCTACCCACCTACGCACCACTGCTGCCCACCTACCCACCACTGCTGCCCACCTACCCACCAGGCTACCCAGCAGGCTGCCCACCTACCCACCAGGCTACCCAGCAGGCTGCCCACCTACCCACCACTGCTGCCCACCTACCCACCACTGCTACCCAGCAGGCTGCCCACCTACCCACCAGGCTATCCAGCAGGCTGCCCACCTACCCACCACTGCTGCCCACCTACCCACCACTGCTACCCAGCAGGCTGCCCACCTACCCACCACTGCTACCCAGCAGGCTGCCCACCTACCCACCACTGCTGCCCCCCTACCCACCAGGCTACCCACCATGCTACCCACCTACCCACCACTGCTGCCCACCTACCCACCAGGCTACTCAGCAGGCTGCCCACCTACCCACCACTGCTGCCCCCCTACCCACCACTGCTACCCAGCAGGCTGCCCACCTACCCACTAGGCAATCAGGCTGCTCACCCTTAACCACCTACCCACCAGGCTATCAGCTTGCCAACACTCAAATCTGCTACCGATATTGTGTATTTTGTGGTCAGATCTGCTACCGACATTGTGTATTTTGTGGTCAGATTAACTGCCGACATTGTGTATTTTGTGGTCAGTTTAACTACCGTCATTGTGTATTTTGTGGTCAGTTTAACTACCGTCATTGTGTATTTTGTGGTCAGTTTAACTACCGTCGTGTATTTTGTGGTCAGTTTAACTACCGTCATTGTGTATTTTGTGGTCAGTTTAACTACCGATATTGTGTATTTTGTGGTGAAATCTGGTGCTGACATTGTGTATGTTCTGGTCAAATCTACCGCAAGATTGAATGTTTTTTTTCTGGTCAAATCTGCCGACATGATTGAATGTATTTTCTTGTGAAATCTGCTCACATAACGTGTAATGTCTGGTGAAATGTTCTCGCATTACGTGTATTTTATGTTGAAAGCTTCTGACATTTTGTGTATTTTCTGGAGAAAAGCTGCGCAATGATGTGAATTTTCTGGAGAAAGGTTGACTAAAACTTGGGTGCATTTTTAAATTAGCTCCGCCCCATCCGGTCATAGCCACGCCCAGGTGGTGGACCGTGGGTGGGGGGGGGGTGTCTTTCAATACCTAGCACCGGGTGTCAAATGCCCTAGGTACGCCACTGATGCTGTGTTGTGTAATCTGCACATAACATAGAATGATGCAACGTTAGAAAAAACACTATGGCCTCAATTCACGGAGTTTTATCAAACACTTTATCAAACGTTTGATAAACGTTTGGTAAATTACCTCATGGGTAAAATCTAATTTTGAATTCACTAAGGTGTTATATATTTATCGAATGTTTTATCGATAAAACGTTCAACAAATATATAACACCTTAGTGAGATTTTACCCATAAGGTAAATTATGAAACGTTTGATAAAGTGTTTGATAAACGTTTGATAATGCTCCGTGAATTGAGGCCTATATACCTGAAAATAAAAGTATGAGAATATTTTCTTTGCTGCTAATCTTCTAGTAATTATTCATAGTACACAACCAATTCACTATATCATATTTTTTTTTTCGCTTCAGTGTCTCTTTAAATAGGTACAGACTAACCAGCAAGCTCATGGTGAACCAGAACTCATTGGAGTGTGTGAGGGGCTACAATGGTCCTAAAAGCCCCCTTACTAAAATACTAAGGAAAACAAAAGTTTGCTTTCTTAAAACAGAAAGAATTTGCAATAATTCAGGTTGAAGTGAGCTTGAGACATCACAAGCTCACTCCAACTTGAATTATTGCAAATTCTTTCTGTTTTAAGAAAGCAAACTTTTGTTTTCCTGATTAAATAGGGACATAGCTAAAATGACAAAACTGCTCTGGTCCATAATGGCCCATACTCACGGGCTACAATTGTCGCCGCAACAAGCGGCGCGCGCGTGTTGTGGCGACAGGTCGCCTGTGAGTATGCGGCGTTGCACGGGCGCGCACCCCGAACTGTCGCTCGTCGCTGATGTCGCCAGGCGATTGAACTGCTCAATCGCCTGGTGACAGTTGCCACCGCAACTCCGCTGCAACTGTCGCTAGTCCGCGTGAGTACGCGGACTAGCTACAGCAACAAGATAGGAATACATTGGGCTTCCGGAGCAACAGCGACAGCTTCCGCCGCATCAGTTGCCAGGTCCCTCCGCCGTGTGTATGCGGAGGGACCTGGCGACGAGCTGTCGCCGGCCTGTTGCGCACACGCTCACGTGTGCTGGCGACAGGCCAAAAAAGTTGCTCGTGAGTATGGGCCATAACAGGGAAACAAAGTCTTGATGCAAAGTGGTTAAAGTTTTTTTTATTCTAGTATCTTTGTTTGTGTTTCTGAGCATACAAGGGGGTGAGACCTATGGTGTGGAGTTTCGAATGCTGTCAGTTTAGCCCTGATAATGATGCTAAGACAAATAGCAGCCTAGGCAGGGCCAGGGCTGTTATTAAGGCAAAGGGGATAATTGTTTCAGAACCTCTGACCACTGCCAGGCCCTCTACATGCCTTCAGATCCCCCAGGTGGTCTCCCCAGGTGGTCTCCCCTCAACTGCTTCCCCAGGACCTCTGCACGATGTGTAGCTGCATTGTAATAACTTATCTGTGCCGGCTTATTAAAAAATAGAAAAAAAAACATTATTTCTTAATCTAGCTGTTTTTTACCAATCTATTCTGGTTTTCACCAATCTAGCTACTGGCTATTTATCCTGTTTATCACAAAACTTAATTTATGTTCCTGTCAGAATTCAGGGTGATGGTATTTGATTTTAAATAAAAGTGAGTTTTGGCTACAGTGTACAATTTTCACTTTAAACTGAGAAATTATTAAAAGTATTTTCATGGTAAAAATTTTTAAGGAAATTGGGAAAGGTTAATTAATAATTTTACTACACAGAGGCAGTGGCATAGCAATAGGGGTTGCAGAGGTTGCGACCACATCAGGGCCCTTGGGCCAGAGGGGCCCCGTAGGGCCCTCTCTCAACAGCAACATTAGTTTTTTATTGGTCCTGTGCCTGTGCTTGTAAAAATCACTTCTATAGATGCTTTGAATGGCAGTAATTATTAATAAACTGTTCCCCCTCCCCTTCTTGCACCTCTGACACTGTGGCTGTCCTTGGCAGGTTTTGGTGCGCCTCATCAATGGTTATGTATAGACTGCTTGATGGGGCCCAATGCAAAACTTGCACTGGGGCCCAGAGCTCCTTAGCTACACCACTGCACAGAGGGCATGGTCTTAAATGCAGGGATGATATTACAGTATAATTTTATTGTAAAAATTTTCACTGCATCCCCATTATTATGGTTTACTTTCCAGAAACTGCATGTAGCGTCTGGAAAATCTAGATCGACTACAGCGCTTGCACATTTGACAGACAAGGTCCTAGGTCCAGATTAATCTCTGCATGGAGTTTATATGTTCTCCCCGTGTCTCTAGGTTTTCTGTGGATGCTCTAATTTTCTTTCTCCTCCCAAAAACATACTGATAAGTTAACTAGTCCCACCAGAAGTTGACCCTAAACTATGGTATGGGCATTGGTCTATGACAGGGATGCCCAACTCCAGTCCTCGATGGCCATATCTATGCCAGTGTTTAGGATGGACAGAGAAATAGCAAATGTGTTCTTCTTGATGATCCACACCTTTCCTGATTCAGTCCCATCAATAACATTGAGCTGTGCCAAAACTGTGTGAGTATATCGGCCCTTGAGGACTGGAGTTGGGTATCCCTGGTCTATGACAATGGTGGGGATTAGTTTGTGAGCTCCTCAGAGGACACTCAGTGACATGACTATGTATTTTGTAAAGTGGAAGATGTTGGTGCTATATAAATACATAATAATAATATGGTAGGAGAAGATTAGACTATAACTATAGTAGGGATTAGACTGATAGCTTCTCTGACGACAGTCAGTTGGGTATATGGAGGCATCTTGCGGGGATTCATCTGGTGAGTCCCGGTCTTTAGGTGGCTTGCCACGTGTGCCAGTTCTTTGGGTGGCTGGGGTGGCGAGGAGGCCTCCTGGGGACCTTCTCCTCTCCCCTTTATCCCTGTTCCCCCTATCGCCCTTCTGAGACAAGGCAGGATATTGTATGGGGAAAGCTGTTGTGGGAGGTATCACAACCGGTCGGGGCACGCATGGCTGCTTACCGCTCCCAGACAGAACAGGATCATCTGCCATTGAGACAGCCTGGGGGGATCAAACCAATTATCCAGCGTGACCTGGTGAATCCCGGATCTTAGATGAGTCATTTGTGTGCTCTTTTACCAGTGAGGTGTTTGTGAAACAGCTATTATTTCAAAAGCTGGGCAGTAGAGTTCAGTGTCTCACAACCGCTCAGGTCACCATGTTGACCACGCCCTCTGTCAGTGCTAGCGAGATTTTAAAAAAAATTACCGACCTTATATGCTAAAATGGTGGTCAGGCAAACACATTATGCTTTTTCATTATGACAAGAAGGGATTGCTTCTAAAAGATGCCATTTAACCACTTGAGGACCCACCCTTTACCCCCCCTTAAGGACCAGCGCTGTTTGTTTGGATCTGTGCTGGGTGGGCTCTGCAGCCCCCAGCACAGATCCGCGGCCACACAGAGCGATCAGATCGCCCCCCTTTTTTTCCCCCTATGGGGATGATGTGCAGGGGGGGTCTGATCGCTCCTACCTGCAGGCATGTTGCGGGGGGGGCACCTCAAAGCCCCCCTCCGCGGCGACATTCTCCCCCCTCCCTCTCCTACCTGCTCCCCCCGGGAGATCTGGGCTGCATAGGACGCTATCCGTCCTGTGCAGCCAGTGACAGGACGTCCCCTGTCACATGGCGGCGATCCCCGGCCGCTGATTGGCCGGGGATCGCCGATCTGCCTTACGGCGCTGCTGCGCAGCAGCGCCGTACAAATGTAAACAAAGCGGATTATTTCCGCTTGTGTTTACATTTAGCCTGCGAGCCGCCATCGGCGGCCCGCAGGCTATTCACGGAGCCCCCCGCCGTGAATTGACAGGAAGCAGCCGCTCGCACGAGCGGCTGCTTCCTGATTAATCAGCCTGCAGCTGGCGACGCAGTACTGCGTCGCTGGTCCTGCAGCTGCCACTTTGCCAACGCACGGTATAAGCGTGCGGTCGGCAAGTGGTTAAATGATATTCATTCACGGTGTGTCATATAACACACAATAACATTTAAATAGCATTTTGTCTCTAAAATTTCAGAGCACTACATTCATTTATTGGCTCATATTTCTAATATGGTAGTTGCATTTATTTAATGGCCATCATTAGCCAGTCTGTCACCTACTGTATATATTTAGTCATTAATTCAAATACAATAATACACAAGCAAAAAAAAATAAAAATAATAATAAACTCCTACCACTAAAACAGCTGTAATCACAGTTGAGTTGCTTTGTGAACAAAATACAGGCTTAACAAAATGCTTCAGCAACAGCTGATGCTACGAGAATATTAAGGTAATCCTAATGAACTGGCAGAACCTAAAGGGAGACAACTGTGTGGTGTGTGGCTTGGATACCATTGTGGTAATCTTTATACACAAACTGCTGCAATTAACGGAAATCTCTTCACTTCTCCAACATTAAACTTTGTGGTCTTTCCCATGTAATGAGACTCCATATTAGCTCAGTGTACCATCAGCAGTGACCTTATAATACTCCACTTCAGCCACACACCACAATGCTGATACTAAGAATGATTTGAGGTATTAAGAAAAATTACTTATTGCAAGTAAGTGGGATAATGAGAAACCAATGTGAAGCTCAAATAATGGAAGTGTGGTTATTTTTTTCCCTTCATCCCCCATCTGTCATGCTTGAAATTATTGAATGGCATATGAAATTAATTGTTTGTTCAATGGCATATTTTTCATGAGCGCTGCTACAGTGAGTTACTTTTGTAAATACTGGGAGTTTATTCCTCAATATGTATTTGGCTATAGAAGCATACATACAGTTATGTAAGGCCTATATGCATTATGGCAAAATATATCGTGTGTGTGGGAGGTTTGGGGAGGGGTAATGGCTATTTTTTTTCACAAGTCACTTGGTTTTTTTTTTGTGTGTTTATCAGGGTGGCTGCTGTAGGGTATTTTCCAAGCAGCAAATGCTTATGTGGCTCATGCCCTGGCTAGGGAAGATATATGGAATGGCCAGAGTGCTCTAGGCAAGTCAGCATGACTACACCAGTCATTTCTCATCATTCATTTTGTTGGTGTGGGAATAAGGGCCAGATTTCTGTAAAGGCCACAAAGGCCCAGGCCTTGGGCAGCTACAGCCCAATGGGGAACCTGGACATGAAATGGGGTTGCTACATATGAAAAAGGGAAGCTGATGCTCAAGGAAACTGCACATAAAAAGAGAGAGACTGCATACATGGATGTAACACATGGAAGAGGGGGCTGCACATGGAATGGGAGGGGCGCTGCTGCACATGGAAGGGGAGCCCCAGCATACTTGGCCTAGGGGCAGTAAAAGTATAAATCCGACCTTGGTGGGAATAAGATATATAAGAGCTACTTAGGCTTTCCTACAGTATATCCACTTTACTTCTTCAGTAAAAGTAGATTGTAAGTGTACGAGTTAGCCCATCAACTACAAACTAAGCCATAGATTCTGCAGATTAATGCTGGCCTGCTGAAACTGTTGCAACTAACAAATGTCAGCCAGTGGTGCTAGGATGCACTAGTTACCATGGGTACATGTTGTTATTCTGTTCTTTGACTGAAAATGATCCAGCCTTAAAAAAATTGTGTTTTTGCCATGAACATTTTTGTTGTTCAATCAGCATATGATAAGCAATGGACCATTCAGCTGACCAGAGTATCAACTGGGTACCTTTAGGACATTGTCCGGGATTCCTAAATTATCACCATCAGAATCTAGTAGCAGTCCCCAGCTTCTGAAACATTTAAAAGATACCTGCAGACCCCTTTTTAGTGCTTCAGTTTAAACCATATTACTTGTTTTAAAATGTAAACTAAATTACTATTCAAGTCTGAAAAAAAATCAATTCGAATTCAGTTATCTGGTCAGTTAAAGAAAAATTGCACGCTTCCTTAAGATTTTATTTGGCATTATAAAATATACTGTAGCTTTACATGAATTTAAATCCAAATAATAATTTTCCAACTTGACAATAATCCCAAGTTGCATCATTTACTTTTTTTAAATCTCTAGTCTGTATGGCACTGTTTTTCCACTACTAGCCCATGTACCGTATACCCGTGAGCGGACCCACATATAAGCCCATCCCCCACTTTTGGCCTACAGAATAGGCCAAAACCCACTGCCAGTCAATTAGCCAACCCAAAATGTGGCACCCTAACCTCCCATGAAGAGTGCATGTTAGAGCATGCCAATGGAAGCATATCTACCACTCCTTCCTACAGCTCTGGTCTGCACGTCTTCCTGGCAGCATCTGAACTGGCCACCAGAGCCCCAAGCTCACTGTCATTTGACCACAGTAAGGGCTGGTTCACACAGGCTTCTGTTAAGCTTCTGCTCAGCGTCTCGTTCAAATGCTGTGTTTTTTTTTCCAGAATGCCAGCGTTTAACAGCTAAGCTTTTAATGGCTTCTGAAGGCTTTTAATGACTTTCAGGAGAGCATTGCTTTTTCTGAGCATTTGTTGGCTTTTGCAGGAAGTATAGGGAAAGGCTGGGCTTTCATTGGCTTTCAGTGGCTTTTGCTGTCTTTCAAATGCCTTCTAGAAGCTGCATGTTGCTTTTGAGATGAGACGAGATGCCGGGATCAACTGCCAGGCTTTCATGAAAGCCTGCAAAAAAATGCTCCCATTCACTTGCATGGAACAGCAGTAGATCCTTGAAAACGTTATTTTTAAAACGCCACGTTAATGCTAGCAAAACATCCATGTGAACCAGCCCTAAGCCTGCAGCTCTAGTGGCTAGTTTAGAAGTTGCTTGGTAGGCATGTGGATGGAACCTGGAGCGAGGTAGATAAGATCTCCCCACACACACACTTTACAGACAAAATTAGGTGTAATAAAAGTAGGCTTTTCTGAAGTGATATATGGTATCTTCCCCTTCCTACATGAGTAATAATTAACTGCACAGTTTGGACAAACCGAGTGGCTGATAGGAAAATCTAAAACAGCACTGACAATGTTTGTTACCTTTCGAAGTATATAAGAATTTGAAATCTTTCATACAAAGTAAGCAAATTTAAATACAGTGGACTAATAATCTTAGCAATTTGTAGAGCTTAATTGAAGTGATTTCTGTATTATTTTATATAAAGGCTGAGGATCAGCACAACAGCCCGGCAAGCAGCATTTCTCAAAGGACATGAGTGATGGCATCTTTCAAATTATACTAAATCATTGTGTTTTGTACTTTTACAAAAATAGTGTATTTTGTACATTTATGTAAAGTCTATATCTTCATGAATCAGTATCTTTTATATGCTTATCAGCAATTGATGATAGCCACGCAAGTGCTAGAACATCCTATACGTTTTTCCAGGTATCAAGCCGTTATTTTTAGAGCGTAATCTAATCATGTGCACTATGTGATAGCAAATCACCTTGTATTGATTAAAATCAGTTTAGACATTTAGCTTGTCCACAGTGAAAGTTGTTCTAGCTGTGGAGTGTAAATGTAACACGTTCTGGGAACTGCTTCACACGTTAATGGAAAAATAGTGGGAATTTCCTGGCAGGCCTATTTTTGCCAACCACATGATATTCCTAGTGAGATTTATTCATTTAGTCATGTAAAAACCAAGTATCAAATAGAAAATGTATGCTTTACTTGAAACCTGCATTATAATATTTTAAAACTAGAACCCCAGCCTACATTTATTTTTTTATATTTTGAGCAGTATGAGGAAGGGTGGAAACCTGTGTCATGTGTGTATTGATGTCTGTATACACAATGGAGACACTGCTCCCACTTCCTGTTCTTCGTGAACCTATGAGGACAGTTTTTGAAATGGTCCATAAACAGTAAGAAATTCCTCACAGATCTTTTGATACTATATCATACTGGTAAAATAGTCTCTGGTCAGCGTTTTTCAACAAGGGTTTCGCGGCTGGAAGACGGCTGGAGGAGACGGCTGGTGCCAAGAGAGGACCGAGGCGGCCACCGGGTGAGTATCTTCTTGCGGGGTGTCAGCATGCACTGCAGTGTGTCAGCATGTAGGGCGGCTGATAGCGGACCCCCGGAGTCAGTGAATAATGTTTACAGTAGGTACCCGGTGAATAATAACGTTTACAAACATACTTACAATAGTTATCGTTTCTATCTACATAAAGTTTCATAACTAGAATGATATTCTCTAGAAAATACAAATACTCCTCAAATAACTACCAAATATATCGATTTAAAAAATAATTTGATAAACGATATAGGAGTTTTAGGGTTAGGCGCTACTAGGGTAGTTTTAAGGTTTAGGTACCACCAGTGGGGTATTAGGGTTAGGAACCACCAGGGGGGTCTTAGGGTTAGGCACCACCAGAGGGATGTCTAAGGGTTAGGGATAGGTAGAGGGAGGGTTCTGTGTGAGAGAGTAGGGTTAGGTTTAATTGTAGTAAAATGTTGGTAATATTTACTAATGTTTTATTATTACGAATGCACTTATATTTTTTTTTATTGTCACAAATTATATTTTTAGATTTTATTACATGAAGAAACAATAATAGAAAGGTTATACACAATATTATACAAATATAATGATTATACATATATTATTGTTTTTAGTGTTATAAACATTATTTTCACATTTTTATTACAAGAAGAAACAATAAAATATGGTTATTGACAATATCATTACATTTCGGCTACACCATGCGGCCTTTTTTCCAGGCTCCCTTTTTTGATGTACACCTTAGAAGAGAGATTTTACCACAATTCCTATTCTTCATAGGGTAAGAATTCAGGAAGTAGTTTCCCCAAATGGAGCCCAGAGTGCAATAAAAAAAACGAATAGATTTAACAGACCTGACATGACTCTCCCTCCTCCAGCTGCTCTGTTTGTTCATAGATTGAGCTAGATGGCGGTTGGGGTTCTCTGCCTCAGCACTCACTGCTTTTCTGTCTCCCCATCAATCAGTATGCGTGTACTTTTTGCAGGAAAAAGATATATTGAATGTACTTTGCCGGCTTGCTGCATCCTGTAGCTCTGCTTCTTCTTGTCTTGTTGAGACAGCTGCAGCTTTACTGGAGAAGCTGTACAGACTCCTCCATTGACACATTGTCCGTCTGACGAAGTGGTCCTTCGACCATGGCACAAGTTGGGGATTGTGAACCTCCAAACTAGCAGTTAATCCTGGCTAATTGACCTATACCTGGTTAGGTTTGAATGGTTGTCTGACTGGGCGGCACACCTTGTACTTGTCTCCTGTTACACTCGGCGGGGACACCGCCACGGCGGAGAGCGGCATCACTGCCGCTTCCACATTTCAGCCGCCGGTGGTCCCCGTCCCACAGGCGTACAGTACGCCACACTCAGGTCTGTCAGCCGCACAGAGGTTCAGGGCCCAGCGGCAGGACCTTTATGCATTGAGAAGAAGGGTCAGCTGACTCGCCGGTCAGCTGACCTTGGAGAATGCTACTGATTAAGCAATCAAAGGTCTGAGCGCTAACACGAGGTATTCGCAACAGCAGACAAAGAGCAACTGAGCAGCAGATCCTTAAATGCTAAGGATCGTTCAGGAGTGCCGCCCACAAGCCCAGCCAATCAGCGAGCTCTCCAAGGGTAGCTGACCGGCGAGTCAGCTGACCCTTCTTCTCAATGCATAAAGGTCCTGCCACTGGGCACGCGCGCTCGTAGCCCTGAACCTCTGTGCGGCTGCGGGACGGGGACCACCACCGCCTGAAATGCGGAAGCGGCAGCGATGCCGCTCTCCGCCGTGGCGGTGTCCCCGCCGAGTGTAACATCTCCTTTGCACTGCTGCTTGTTATTATTATTATCATTATTATCTGCACTTTATAGTATAGCTTTAAGAGTACACTTACAGTATATTTGAATTCAGAAATCGGTATTCGGCAATGAAAATTTCCACAGAATCAGGAATTGGCATTAACAACCATCCCTACTTACTACAGCAATGCAGCAATCGGGGCAATTTTTCCTTCCTCTTGGCCTATGTCAAATGCACCTGACAAAGCCCGCTACCATGCCAAAACAGTTATGCAGTGCATTACTATGATACTATATTAAAAGAGCTACTGCATAAATACAGGTCGAGACCCGGTCACTTTCTTCCTTGAATTGTACTTTAACGTCTTGTTGGATCTGGACATGGACTGGGTTGACTCCCTGGCACTTGATAAAAAGAGTGGTTGGAGTAATTAGACAGCCTTCATTGTCCTATAGGCACAGGCTACGTAGTCAACAAGGTTGTAAAGACTTGCCAATGTAGCACTGACACACTGTCACTATATTATTTGTTTATTTCACTGTAGTTTCACACTTGGAACATTTCTTGCAAGTGTCTGCTGAATTGAGAGCAACAGGGATTTATCAATTTACTTTCCCAATGGTATAGTCAGTGGCAACAGACATGCATGTATGGTCTAGTAAACCAAATGTGAAGCAGGTGAAAAAGGTTAGATTAGATATTCACATATGGAGGGGAAGGCTCTGAATACCATAGAGCCTTCCAAGTCCTCTCTCCGTGCCCTCAGTCCACCGCTGTCCCCCTGTTGAAATTCCATCTCTTTGAGAGTACTTAGAAGGCTTCTGGAGCACTTTTGTCCCCAAGTGTTTCCGAAAATGGGCGGCTCCATACTGTGCATGCGCGAGGGGCCTGCTTTGCTGTGGTCCATGGGGTCCCAAAGAATCATGCACGACTGAATAGGGACTGAACAACTACAAAGTCTGATCCTCTGCCTGCAAGGACTTATTTCTACTGGATGCCCCGTTTCTGAATCGGATGCGGCACCCATACTGCTGCGAAACCTCAACTGAATCGCTACAGGGATTTGGATGCATGCTATAAAACCTAAGTTCTCAACATGTGGTACGTGTACTCCAGGGGGTACTTCTGATGGTTCCAGAGGGTACTCAGGCTTGATATACTTAACCAGGAATAACAAATTTCGAGTTTTAGAAAATGGTAAATCATATTTAAACAACGCCAAATTAGTGTTTTAGCTACTTAAAAGCAATAGCAAATTCTTGGAAATTGTTTAGAACCAATTATCATGTACTACGATTAACCACTTGCCGACCGCGCACTCATAACGCGCGTCGGCAAAGTGGCAGCTGCAGGACCAGCAACGCAGTTCTGCGTCGCCGGCTGCAGGCTAATTAATCAGGAAGCAGCCGCTCGCGCGAGCGGCTGCTTCCTGTCAATTCACGGCGGGGGGCTTCGTGAATAGCTTGCGGGCCGCCGATCGCGGCTCGCAGGCTAAATGTAAACACAAGCGGAAATAATCCGCTTTGTTTACATTTGTACAACGCTGCTAACAGTAGCAGCGTTGTACCAGATCAGCGATCCCCGGCCAATCAGCGGCCGGGGATCGCTGTCACATGACAGGCAGGAGCCTGTTAGAGGCTGCACAGGACAGATCCGTTCCTGTGCAGCCTCTGATCTCCGGGGAAGGGAGGTAGGAGAGGGAGGGGGGGAATGTCGCCGCGGAGGGGGGCTTTGAGGTGCCCCCCCCGTAAACCTCAGGCAGGCAGGAGCGATCAGACCCCCCCTGCACATCATCCCCATAGGGGGGGAAAAAGGGGGGCTATTTGGTCGCTCTGCCTGCTACCTGATCTGTGCTGGGGGCTGCAGAGCCCACCCAGCACAGATCACAGAATACAGCGCTGGTCCTTAAGGGGGAGTAAAGCGTGGGTCCTCAAGTGGTTAAAGAGACACTGAAGCGAGACTAAATCTCGCTTCGGCTCTCATATATAGCAGGGGCACGTGTGCCCCTGCTAAAACGCCGCTATCCCGCGGCTTAACGGGGGTCCCTTTACCCCCAACCCACCCCCCGCAATACTTGGTCGTAAAATGGTCGCTGGCTGTCTCTTCCTGGAGGCAGGGCTAACGGCTGCAGCCCTGCCTCCCAGCGCGTCTATCAGACGCGCATCGCCGCCTCTCCCCCGCCCCTCTCAGTGAAGGAAGACTGAGAGGGGCGGGGGAGAGGCGGAGATACGCGTCTGACAGACGCGCATGGGGCAGGGCTGCGGCGGTTAGCCCTGCCCCAACCAGGAAGCGCTCCCCCGCTGCACGGAGGGGGTTTGGGGGGACAGGGACCCCCGTTAAGCCGCGCTATAGCGGCGTTTTAGCAGGGGCACGCATGCCCCTGCTAGCTATGAGGTCTGAAGCGAGATTTATTCTCGCTTCAGACTCTCTTTAAATATATATTTGTCAAGGAGTACATGTGATAATTTTTAGTATTCTAGGAGGTACTTGGTGAGTACAGGGTTTTAAAAGGGGTACATACCAATAAAATGTTGAGAAACACTGCTATAAAAAACTGCTGCATGCCGTCTAGAATCCCACAGGCATGAGAATCATTCAGCATACTATTGAATAGAATAGGCAGCTTTTCCCCATCTGGCTGACTGGCTCTGATGCAGGGAAATGCTGTGTATTCATGCCTAGTGGAAACAACCTCTGATACCTTCTATTCCTGGAACAAGTATGCAGATCAGATGTTCTCATTATAATCTGACTCCACTGGAATCATAATTGTTTTTGTTGTGTAATAAACCAATGATCAGCCAACAGGGATATTAACCACTTCACCACTGAGGGTTTTTACCCCTTGAGCACCAGAGCAATTTTCACCTTTCAGCGCTCCTTCCATTAATTCGTCTATAACATTATTATTACTTATCGAAATTAAATGAACTATATCTTGTTTTTTCCGCCACCAATTAGGCTTTCTTTAGGTGGGACATTATGCCAAGAATTATTTTATTCTAAATATGTTTTAATGGGAAAATAGGAAAAATGTGGGGAAAAAAATCATTATTTTTCAGTTTTCAGCCATTATAGTTTTTAAATAATGCATGCTACTGTAATTAAAACCCATGAAATGTATTTGCCCATTTGTCCCGGTTATAAAACCATTTAAATGATGTCCCTATCACAATGTTTGGCGCCAATATTTTATTTGGAAATAAAGGTGCATTTTTTTCAGTTTTGCGTCTATCCCTAATTACAAGCCCATAGTTTATAAAGTAACAGTGTTGTACTCTCCTGACATAAATATTTAAAAAGTTCAGTCCCTAAGGTAACTATTTATGTATTTTTTTTAATTGTAAATGTTTTAGTTTTTTTTTAATTACAAAAAAAAAATGGGGAGTGTGGGAGGTAATGAGATAATTTTTTGTGTATAAGTAATGTATTTGTATGTGAAAAATGCTTTAGGGTGTAGTTTTACTATTTGGCCACAAGATGGCAACAGTAACTTTTTGTTTAATGCGACCTCCAAGCGTCCTTCCGGACGCTTGGAGGAAGTACTAGGAGGCTAGGAAAGTGTGTTTTTTTCACAATGATTGCGCTGCTTATCGGAGAAGCAGCGGATCATTGCGGGGCTTAGATCAAAGAACGGGAATGGATTTTCCCATTCATTGATCTCCGGGCGAGCGGCCAGCGGCGTGTTTACGAGCGGAAGTGCGCGCTAGAGCGAGCAGGAGCGCGGGCAGCGGCGGGAGCACGGAAAGTACGGATTTCTCCGTCCCTGGGGGTGAAAGGATGGAAAAAGGGACGGAGAAATTCGTACGGGCGGGGGTAAAGTGGTTAATAAAATTAATAACAATGACAACTTTCATCATTACATAATTGCATACTAAGGCCACAAAATTGTATGAAGAGTTCATGCATGTCAATATTTTACATTCAATTCAATATTTCATTCTAACATAATTGAAATACAAAGTACTGTGGTACCATTGTTATTTACTTTGATTTTTTATTGAAAAAAACTGATCAAACTAGAAATAACTGAATCCTTCAGAAAATTATCATTTTGAGGCTCCCTGCACACTGCAAATCCGATTTGCGATTCCGATTTGCGATTCCGATTTTCCCTGGATGCTATCAAAAGAAAAACGCAGAAAAATGCAGCATGCAGTACCGATCAAAAATCAGAAATCAGAGTCACATGTGAAAATCGATTAGACATCGAAATCAGAATCGCATGTAGTGTGCAAGAGGCCTAAAACAGACAGAATTGCCTCGATAATAGGCATTTTCATTTTGTTTTAGTTTTATCTTTTTAAAGTTCCCATCATTTTCATTCAGTTAGATCATTGTACAGTGGAATGTGAAAGTTTGGGCAACCTTGTTAATCGTCATGATTTTCCTGCATAAATCGTTGGTTGCTACGATAAAAAATGTCAGTTATGATATATTATATAGGAGATACACACAGTGATATTTGAGAAGTGAAATGAAGTTTATGAGATTTACAGAAAGTGTGCAATAATTGCTTAAATAAAATTAGGCAGGTGCAGAAATGTGGGTACTGTTGTCATTCTATTGATTCCAAAACCTTTAGAACGAATTATTGGAACTCGAATTGGCTTGGTAAGCTCAGTGACCCCTGATTCTACTGAGCGTGCCCAAGCTGGGCTGCAGCTCTCTCAAGCTGCTCCACATCTTGTCTCAGAAATTTGACTATTTAAATACATTTGGGCATGGACAGGACCAAAAATACAGAGGAATCCTATGCATCACCTCTCTGGCAACAACTACAGCTCATCAGAAATTATGGATCACTTTGGATGGCTGAGATTTAAACTGGATTAAAATTGGACTTGGACTGAAAATGCCTAGCCTGCTAGGAGCTGACCTCAAACTTTGAAATTCTTCAACTTTCTTCAACCCTCAGCTCCTGATCCTTCTGTAAGTAACGGAAATGGCAAAAAACACCTTGTGAGCTTTCTATGTTATGACTATCCTATTTCTACATTTATTCCAAACTTTTTAAATTGAAACAAGGAACTGTCTTAATTTGTTTTAATCTGGAGCATCTCCTTTTTTTTTTCTGAGAAGTACAGCTTGCAAAAGACTCCTTCCCTTTGATCTCAGCAGGGTGTCTATCAGCTGTCCAAATGCCACCATTAAAATACTCAGCTGAGATGCTTATCTATATTGCAACCTCTGTTCCCAAGAAACTCTTAAGGCCCATACTCACGGGGGACGGCCGTCGCCGCAACCGCGTGGCACGCGCGTGTTGCGGCGACAGTTCCCCCGTGTGTATGATGCGCGCGCCCCAAACCGTCGCCCGTCGGAGCTGTCGCCAGGCGATTGACCTGTTCAATCGCCGGCTACAGTCGTCGCCGCAACCTCGCCGGAACTGTCGCTAGCCCCGCATGTGTATGCGGGCTAGCGACAGCTACCCACACACACCACACGGAGCTTCCGGCGGGGGGGAGGAAATTCGGCGACAGCTTCCGCCGCATCGCTAATCCCTCTGCTGCCGTGTGGATGCAGAGGGATTTGGCGACGAGCTGTCGCCGAACTGTCGCGCACACGCTCCCGTGTGCGGCGACAGCTACAATTGTACCCCCGTGGGTACTTAGCTTTACAAATAGATTCTGCTTTGATTACCCCTCTAAAATCCTTTGGGATTCTCAAGAAAACAAGGCGGGGGAAGAGGGGAGGAGGTGCAGGCACCCATAAATCAAAGCCAAAGCAATCATCACATATCTATAAATCAGCTGTATCAGTAAAGGACCCAGATAACAGAGACAGCTTCCACACTCCTGATTACAACCCCCAGCCAGGAGCTAGGAACACAGACCTCAAAGTTAAGGGAAACAACATTAAAGCAGTACTCTGCAATGCCAGGTCCATAAACAACAAAACAGCAGTTATTCATGATCTAATAGAGGCTTCAGATCTAGCTTTAATTACAGAGACATGGTTGGATCAGAACTCAGGACCCACTCTCGCAGCTGTGGTACCAGACAATTACTCAGTTTTACACTGTGAAAGGCAAAACCGCAAGGGCGGAGGATTAGCTCTGTGCTTCAAATCCAGTTTGAATATTAAACCCCTTGCTGTAGCCCCCACCCACTCTTTTGAATGTCTAGCAGCCCAGCTCTCAGCTGAAAAAAAAATAAACATACTGCTTGTCTACCGACCCCCTGACGCTGGCTCAGCTTTTCTCAAGGAAATAGCAGAACTTGTATCTTGCATAACACTGAAACACCCTAGGTGGATAATTCTTGGAGACTTTAACGCACGGGTCGATACACACTCTTCCCAATTTGGAACTAAGCTACTTCTCTCCATGAATGAACTGGGCTTCTCTCAAGCCGTCAACCTCCCTACCCACAAAAAAAGGACACACTTTGGACCTCATTTTCCATTCAGAACTCCTAAAATCCAATGTGGAAATTGATCCAGTAGTTTGGACAGACCACCACACTGTCCACTTCTCCTTTACAGCACCGGCTACAAAACACCAAGTGAAAGAACTAATAAAATATCGTTCCTTGAAAGGTTTGACACCCCAACACCTTCAGAACAGCCTCAATCTAGGTGGACTGACAGATCACAACTTAGGCCTGGAATCCATGGTCCTTAAATATAACCATGATGTCTCAGCCGCTTTTGACGCCATAGCTCCCTTAAAGATTAAACGTTCCGCACCATTACATCACGCTCGCTGGTTTGACAACTCTATAAAGGAACTAAAGAAACAGGGACGCAGACTGGAACGAAGGTGGCGCAAACATCAGTCTCCTGATGACAAACTTTCCCTAATTGCTCACCTGGAAAAATATCAAACGATGATTAACAAAAAGAAGTCCTTATTCCTGTCTCACGAAATTGCAAATGCAGCCAACAGACCTGCCCAACTCTTCCGCACGGTTGACAGTCTCTGCAATCCATCTTGCAGGAAATCCAGCATCAGACCTTCACAGGAACTGTGCGAGAAATTTGCCCACTTCTTCTCAGACAAAGTCTCCTCCATACGATCTGCCATTCAATTCACAGCCCCAGAAACCCATGCAGAGCCATATAACAGGTGCAAAAATAGCCTACCACCATGGTCTGATTTTAAGGTAATCACTGAAAAAGACATCTTGGATATCCTCTCAAACCTTCGCCAGACTACCTGCGATCTGGACCCTGGCCCCACTAAGTTCATGTTGAAATGCCCTGAACTATTTACACCGGCATTCCACAAAATAGTCAACGGCTCCTTACAAGAAGGGTGGTTTCCCTCTACTCTGAAAGAAGCAATCGTCAGGCCTCTACTCAAGAAACCATCCTTAGACCCAGATGCTCTAAACAGCTACAGACCTGTCTCAAACCTCCCCTTTCTGGGAAAAGTTATTGAAAAGGCTGTCTACCTCCAACTTGAAGCCAGGCTCTCCAGAAACAACATCCTTGACCCTCTTCAATCTGGTTTCAGGAAATATCACAGCTGTGAAACAGCCCTCACCCAGATTTGCAATGATCTGCTCATTGCAAGAGACAAGGGTCAATGTTCCATCCTGATTTTGCTCGACCTCTCAGCGGTTTTTGACACAGTCGATCATGAAATCTTACTCAACAGGCTACAAGAGTACTGTGGCATAGATGGCATTGTTCTCCGGTGGTTCAACTCCTTCCTGGCTGGCAGAACACAAAGGGTAGCCTTAGGGCCCTTCCTCTCCAACCCTGTACCACTAAAATACGGTGTACCTCAGGGCGCAATATTATCCCCTTTACTGTTCACCATATACATGCTGCCACTTGGAGAAATCATACAAAAACATGGCCTGACATATCATTGCTATGCTGATGACACCCAGCTATATTTGTCATTCAAACCTGATGTCACAGACCCTACCCCACAAATAAACGCATGCTTAGCTGAGCTTCAGGAGTGGATGAATAATAATTGGCTAAAACTTAATGCTGACAAAACTGAGGTTCTTGTTATCGAGGGCCAGGGCTCAACAGCAAAGCAGCTCCAGTCTCAACCAACACCGCTAAGGATAGGGAGCTCAGACCTGAACAACTCAGACTGTGTGCGCAGCCTGGGAGTACTGATTGATGGGAAATTAAGCTTCAGGAATCAAATCTCAGCAGTTGTGAAACATTCCTTCTTTCACCTAAGGAATATTGCAAGGATTAAACACCTAATTCCTTCAGAGGATCTTCCAACCCTAGTTCATGCCTTCGTCACATCAAGGTTAGACTACTGCAACGTCCTCTACACAGGCCTGCATAAGAAAGACTTACGCCGCCTGCAATTAGTACAGAATACCGCCGCAAGGCTGTTAACGAGCCAACCCCGCCATTGCCACATAACACCAACCCTGAGCTCACTCCACTGGCTACCGATAAAATGGAGAATTCTGTTTAAGATTGACTTACTGACATTCAAATCCTTGCACAATCTGGGCCCTGGATACCTGAAGGACTTGTTGCAACTACATCACACCCCCCACAATCTTAGATCAAAAGGACGTAACACCTTGGTCACCCCCAGAGTCCACCTCAAAACCTTTGGAGACAGAGCCTTTTGTCATGCTGCCCCTACACTTTGGAACTCCCTGCCACACCCAATCAGGACAGCCCCATCCCTGGAAGCATTTAAGTCTAAACTGAAAACCTACCTTTTCAGTCTGGCATTCATGAACATCTGACTATCTCCTCTGTAACACAACCCAGCCTGAAACCCTGTATTAATCTGAGACACAGCTATGCGCTTTGAGTCCTATGGGAGAAAAGCGCTTTACAAATGTTATTGTATTGTATTGTATTGACCTACATACACAGGTGAATCCAATTATGAGAAAGAGTATTTAAGGGGGTCAATTGTAAGTTTCCCTCCTATTTTAATTTTCTCTGAAGAGTAACAACATGGGGGTCTCAAAACAACTCTCAAATGACCTGAAGACAAAGTTAGTTCACCATCATGGTTTAGGGGAAGGATACAGAAAGCTGTCTCAGAGTTCTCAGCTGTCTGTTTCCACAGTTAGGAACATATTGAGGAAATGGAAGAGCACAGGCTCAGTTCAAGTTAAGACTCGAAGTAGAAGACCAAGAAAAATTTCGGATAAACAGAAGTGACAAATGGTGAGAACAGTCAGAGTCAACCCATTGACCAGCACCAGCACCAGTGGAGTCACTGTGCATTGTTCAACCATTCGGCACACTTTACACAAGGACATGCTGTATGTGAGAGTGATGCAGAGGAAGCCTTTTCTCTGCCCACAGCACAGAGCCGCTTGAGGTATACTAAAGCACATTTGGACAAGTCAGCTTCATTTTGGAATAAGGTGCTGCGGACTGATGAAACTAAAATTGAGTTATTTGGGCATAACAAGGGGCATTATGCATGGAGGAAAAAGAACACAGCATTCCAAGAAAAACACCTACAGCCTACAGTAAAATATGGTGGTGGTTCCATCATGCTGTGGGGCTGTTTGACCAGTGCAGGGACTGGGAATCTTGTCAAAGTTGAGGGACGCATGGATTCCACTCAGTATCAGCAGATTCTGGGGACCAATGTCCAGGAATCAGTGACAAAGCTGAAGCTGTGACGGGGCTGGATCTTTCAACAAGACTCAAAATCCACTAAGGCATTCATGCAGAGGAACAAGTACAACATTCTGGAATGACCATCTCAGTCCCCAGACCTGAATATAATTGAAAATCTGGGGTGTGAGTTAAAGAGAGCTGTCCATGTTGGAAAGCCATCAAACCTGAATGAACTAGAGATGTTTTGTAAAGAGGAATGGTCCAAAATATCTTCAACCAGAATCCAGACTCTCATTGGAACCTACAGTTAGCGATTTGAGGCTGTAATTTCTGCAAACAGAGGATATACTAAATATTGATGTAATTTCTTTTTTTTATGCACCTGCCCAATTTTGTTTAAACAATTATTGCACACTTTCTGTAAATCCAATAAACTTAATTTCACTTCTCAAATATTACTGTGTGTGTCTCCTATATTACTGTATATATTTAACTGACATGTTTTAGTGTAACAACCAACGATTTATACAAGAACTACATGACGATTAACAAGGTTGCCCAAACTTTTGCATCCCACTGGATTAAAAGATTAATTGCTGGGTGTAACAATTGAAAATTAATTTTTATGGCCTTCAGTTAATAAATGATTGAAGTGAATAGTATATAAAAGGATATTTCTTAATATGATGCAGCAGATGGTGCTGTTTCATCACCAGTGTGTAATATAGGAAGCATTGTTTGAATGTGTGCCCTATTTTCTCCTTTCTTGCCAATGCTCTGTCTTCCTGTTTCTTCAAGTCTAAGTTTATACAGTATAGCTCTTTAGCAGCATTCACTTTCAATGATACTCTTCAAAGAGGCCTAACAAGCCAGGATGTTGAGATTCTCATAGGACCAGTGTACTAATGGCAAGTTCTATGTTTAAATGTCAGTCAATATAAATTATAACTCCAGCAAGGATATACTTACACCCTTGCCAGTTATGGGTCCCTGTAGACTAACATAGGGAAATTGTGTTAGAGCATTTAACTTGACAGCAGCGTTGTCATGTTAATGGCATCTGTACATTTGCTGCAGTACATCATCCCTAATCTCCTGACTGCAGGACATTTAACAGCAATTTCTACTGGACACATACAGGTTTTTATTTGCTCCAGTGTTTGCTTGATAGATCAGTTTCCTGGCACATTGAGTATTCACGTGTTTAAGAAGATTTAAGTACGGTAACTATCAATTAAATTATATTTTAAATTGTTTTAAAATATTTATGCTATTTAAAGTGCGCTTACCACCTTTCAAATCTTTTAAGCTACGTACACACACTAGATAAAAGTTGTTCGAAATATGGCCAATAACCATGGCTATGGCAGACGATCATTAGCTCATCTAGTATGTGCACAGTGGCTGCCTGACATCTCTTAAAGAAATTATAAAGTCTAAACTAAACATGTTATGCATAGGGTTCTTCTTAAAAGTTATACTGACTTTGGCAATGTTTAAGTCTAACTCACCTTTGGATTCCCCTGTGTGCCCACTTCTGGCACTGAGCCCTGTCTCTTTAACCATTTCAGCCTGTGGGTTGTTTTCACCTTAAAGGGATACTTAAGCCTTGGGTAAAAAAATAAGTTTTACTCACCTGGGGCTTCTACCAGCAAAACGAAACTAGTGGCGGCGGGGGACCGGAGGATCCGTGAATGACTTCGAGGGCACCCAAGGCTTAAGTATCCCTTTAAGGATGGAAGCAATTTTCCCCTGTAGCGCTCCTTCCATTCATTCGCCGATAACTTTATTACTACTCATCACACCTACAGATCTATATCTTGCCTTTTTTCAACACGACTTAAGTGTTTTGAGGGTGAAATTTGCTTTTAGTAATTACTTTACTTTCTATGCATTTTAAAGGGAAAAACAAGGAAGAAATGTAAAAAAAATATACAATTTCTCCAATTCCATCCCCTATAGTTTTTTTTCACAATGAAGTTTTATTGAAGAGAAAAAGTCAACAAGTATAAGCATACAAATAGTCAAAAGATACTACCAGTACAAATTGACATACATTTTGAGTATGGATTGGAAGACAAAAAGAATCTTAGAGATTCAAATGCATGTATAGTAAGCTATAAATTGCATAAAGTATATGCCAGAGCAAGTAACTAACACCCTCTCATTTACTTAGCCTAATAGGCTGAGAGGAATAGCCACCCCATCTATGACATGATACAGTTCAGAGCAGTGATCTGTAGATCTACTGAGCTGCACTGAAAACATAAGAGTTGTTAACCTTATAAGTTAGAGTAGTATCAGATATATTTGTTATAGTGAACTTTGTAAGAACTATTGCAATAGCAAAGATAATTTACTTCAACCACCGTAAAACCTGGATAACATTAAGAACATAATCAAACTAAATGATTTACAACTATATTACTCGTCCAATTAGGTGGAAGATATTGGATACAAGCCTTCTTGTGTAAAGACTTATTGCTTAAGCTTTGTTCTAGGGTAAGATTGCGGGAAACTAAAGCTTTAAGTTGGTGCATAGATAAAGGTTTAGTACTTTTCCAATTACTTGTTATAAGATGTTGAGCCACTAAAACAATATGGCATACCATAGGCTGACATTTCAAACTAATCTTTTCAAGATTTATTAATAAAATAGCTAGTTGGGGAGAGATTTTAAAGGTTCGAGAGTATAAACGTCTAATCAAGGATTCAACAGTTTTCCAAAATTGGGAAACTATAGGACACTCCTAAAGCATATGCATCATTGTACCTATTGCACAGGATCCCCTATAGTTTTAAAATAAGCAATGCTACTGTAAATAAAAAACACACATTTTATTTGCCCGTTAGTCCCGGCTGTGACAACATTTAAATTATGTTCCTAGTACAATGTATGGCGACAATATATTATCTGGAAATAAAGGTATTTTTTTCTGTTTCTACCCCATAATTAATAATCGCAAGCCCCTTATTTATTAAATTTATAGTAATATACCCTCTTTATGTACATATTAAAAATGCTCAGGCCTTAAGATAACTATATATGTATTTTTTTTAAACTGTCTTTTTTTAAATATGTGTTTATTTTTTGAAGCTACGAAGGATGGTGGGGTTTAATAGGCTTTATTAAAGAGACTCTGTAATAAAAAAAAGTTCCCTGTGGGGTACTTACCTCAGGAGGGGGAAGCCTCAGGGTCCCAATAAGGTTTCCCCCATCCCTGTAGCTGCAGGCAGTCCGGCGCTGGCTCCCCCGAAGCGTCCCGCAATCCTGGCTCGACAAGCCTGACAAGGCTTTTAAATATTTACCTTCCCTAGCTCCAGTGGGTGGCACTGTTGCGGCTCTCAGCAGAGAAATAGACGGAAATAGACGATTTCTGTTGGGCCCACTCTACTGCGCAGGCGCAGGAGACTTGTGCCTGTGCAGTAGAGCGGACCGACAGCAATCGGCTATTTCCGCCTATCTCCGAACGGAGAGCCAATAGTGCGCCTGCTCTGGAGCCGGGAAGGTAAATATTTACATCCCCACCGTTCTGAGGGGGGCGGCGAGACCGCCGTGGGACACAGGAGGACGGCGGAAGCCTCAATAGGATCCGGATGCTTCACCCTACCGAGGTAAGTACCCCCCAGGGGAACTTTTTTAGTTACAGGTTTTCTTTAAATATTTATTATATTTATTTTATTTATATTTTTTATTAATTTTACATTTTGGCCACTATCTTGGTAGTTACCAGTAAGTGCTTACATTTTTTTTTCACATTTTTACACTTTCAGTTTTATGAATCAACATGCCTTGTGATTCGAGGCATGTTGATTCATTCACAAGGACTTCGGTTAGCTCCCCATCACTGATCAATCCCTTGTAAGCGCTGCGGGGAACGATCGGCAGGCGCATGCATATGTCACAACAACTCTGGACGCGTATAGGTGCCCTGTCGTCCCTCCACCCCGCCTACACCGAATTGTCGCCCAAATCTGTGCACATAGATTTAGAAGGGTCCTAGGTACTTGTTGCATATAAAGCCAACTTCTTAGGAGTCCATTTTCATAGAACGTTTGTGTGCGTGTGTCTATGTATTTGTGTGTAGAGTGCGCGATGAGAGATACACCTGACCTGGCTTTTCAAAAAGGCATCGGAGAAGATGGGTGCTGGGTATTACCAGTAGTAGAATATCATTGATTTTACTGATATTCTACTATAACTTTAACTAACCTAATCCTCCTCACACTATCCTCACACCACCTACTCCTAACACTACCTGTAATGCTGGCGGGTCATACTTTCTGACCACCCAGCACAACAAGGTTAAGAGCTGGATAATGGAAGAGGTTACACAGGCTGCCCAAAGCAACTGCAGCTCTGGGCTTCCGATATTGCTACAAATAAAACACAATGGCAGCGCAGTGCGATGTTGCGCTGCCTTAGTTCGCACTGTGCTGCCTTAGCGATAGCAAGCTTTCAGACAGATACAAGACAGGACTATAGATTGGAGCGTAACTAGTAGCAACCGCAGCTCACAGTCACGTCCACAGAAGCAGAGCAAGCAGGCTAACAAAAGTCACCAGCAAGCATCTACCCAGGCAAGACTACAGGACAGAACGTAACTAATAGCAACTGCAGCCTATAGTTACGTTCCCAGAAACTAGAGTAGCAGGAATACTACAGTCACCAACGTGGTGATGGCAGAATCCAAGCTATCTGGATAATGGACTTCACTGATCCACCGCGGATGCAGCGAACTAGGAACTAGGCAATACACAATAATAAGGAAAATAACAAACGGCTCAACTAACGGATAACTATATATTAGCAAGTCTGCATATACATTTATCAGGAACTAGCTAAAGCACAAGTAATAAGGTCGCATAGAACTACAATACAGAACTATGCAGAGTAACAAGTTGCCCAGTAGATCAGCGTACTGACCACTATGACGGGCGGGGTATGAAATGGGAGGCAGACTTTTATGCTGGCATCAGCCAATGGATGCAGGTATGCAAATCTCCACACAGCTGAATGGTAATCACTCAATCCTGAGCTGGCTTGATTACCATTTGCTAGCTGGCTGTGCATGCAAAGGACCCCCATAACAAATACATGCAGAATTATGTAACAACATGCATGCAGGAAATCCAGGCCTATTTGGCCGCAGCTCAGCTGCAACAAGCAATTGGTGGAATGATGACAGCATCCTGAGCTGCCCAGAACTGCAGAGAGATTGCAAAGGACAGTGAGACCCATTGAAAATGCACAACCGAATGCAAGCATATAAGCCAGAACTGTCCGTTTGCAGCTCCACTGCAATGGACAGAACACGCTACAGGAGGGATCCTTACAGTACCTCCTCCTTTAAAGGCGGATTCCAGATGCCTATAGAAACTGGCATAATTCTCCTGAACAACCCAAATCAGAAAATCAGATGTAGAAAGTCCAGCAAACTGATCTGACTGACAACTCATGAAGGTCGGGACAGCCCGACAAGACCAAATTCCAGAATCATGCACACAGAGACTGAACCAATCAGAACCAGAACCTCCAGAACCATGCCCATCAGTACTACAAGCCCCAGTGTAATACCCATCAGAACTGTGATTTTCAGGAAAAAGCCCCCCGAAGCTCTCTGAGCGATACCCACCACCTTCCAGGGACTGTCCAAAAATGCCAAACCTTTTAATGCAATGCCCACCAGAACTGTCCTTTCCAACACAGTACCCACTGTCGAACCAGTCCAAGGCACCAGGACAAGTTTCCTCAGAAATCTCCCAGAGCACTTTGAAGCTCCATAGAGATCCCAAGAGGTTAGAACGCCCTTTAGGCTCACATGGAGAACTATCAAGAACCCCTATGGAACCCAGGGCAATTCCAGAGTCAGGGTTACAAGGACAAACATCGAGATCAGGGCTATCAGGGACCAGAACCATCACTGGGCATGTAGGCAGACTGGCAAAATCAGAACATATCACCACTAAGGAAGCATCTGAGTATGCTGACACATAAGACACACTTGGTCATTCTGGCACACAGAGCACATCTGGGCACACTGGTACAAGGGAAACTTCTGGGCACGTGAAGGAACTGCGGACCTCAGAGTCAGTCACGATAGGACCGAAACCAGTACTGGGCAGAAAATCATCATGACTAAACCCTACAGTTACTGGACTCTCACTAAAGAATACAGAATCAGACTTAGGGGTCACTGATTCCACCAAGGTTATTAACAAGTCATGTTCGGGGGAATTAACAGGACAAGACAAATCTTCTGATGTATGCACTGAACTAGATAGAGTCTCCATAACTTCCTCTGAACTGGACAGAGACTTATCGCCAACTACACTGGATTGGAGCTCCAAAAGAGCTGCCAAACAAGTCAGTATTGCAGCAACCCCCACTAAACTGGGCAAGACTGAGAAACCCACTGGACAGGAAGGGGACTCTGGAACCTCTGCCTCACTGAACAGAGAACCAGAATTTTCCAAGATACTAGGCATCATTTCAAGAACATTCACTAAACAGGACTGAAATTCTGAGACTTCTGTTATTTTTACCAGAGAGTCAGAATTATCCATGTTACCGGGCAAGACTTCTAAAACATTTAGAGGACAGGGTTGGAGTTCCCTGGCTGCTACAACATCAGACAAGAATTCAACAACATTAGCCAAATCAGACTGTGTACAGGGCAATGCATGCAAAACACTTGCTGACGAGGACAATGCTTCAATGGCTTCTGCTTCACTGAACAGAGATTCATCAAGTTTTACTACAGTGGACTGTAATTTTAAGACAGCTGCTAAACATATGAATATTACTGCAACACCAACTGAAGTAAGCAGAGCCTCTGAGTCCTCTGATAGAGATCTTGAGGTGTCCAAAGTACTGGGTGAAGCATAAGACTCTGCGACCACAGCTTCACTGGACAGGATCACTGAACAATCCATGTTGCAGGGCAGAACCATGAAAGCACCTGCTGGACAGCGTAATGATTCTGTGACCTGAGCTTTATTGGACAGAACTACTGAGTAATTCATGGTACAGGGTGAATTTACTGGAACATTTTCTGGATAAGGCAAGGATTCTGTGATTTCAGGTTCACATAACAGATGCTCTGAACCATTCGCGGAACTAGAGCAAGGTGTGGAAACGGAAGTATCATAACACAGAGTTTGCAAATCTGAACCACAGTTCTTCAACTGTGAAGATGGAAAATTCAGATGCTGGGGTTCTAAGGGTACCAAACATCATTGCTGAGACTCAGGAACTGATGCAGTGCATCCATTGGTGTCTGCTGGATCATATGGTTTGCAGGATGCAGAAAACAAATCAGTAGGAATTTGTTTGTATTTTTTCACAAAACGTTTTGCAATCGATTTAACAAATTTCAGAGGGTCATCAAAAACCTCCTCATTTTCCTCAGCAACTTCCTCAACCCAGGTTCTCATCTTGCTATCAAGCAGGTATAAGATAATAAACCTGGACTGCTGAAATGTTGTAGCTGATCTGAAGAAAGAACATGAATTCAAAATTTTGCAATTCTGCAAGAAATTCAAAAAATACTTACTGCCACCATTACAACGGGCTAGAGAAGCAAGGTGTGCATCTGGAGCAAGGCTAGCAGGTGATGTCATTGCTAGGGGCAAAGAGACCAAATTGACATTGGTTACTGAGTGTTGTTCACACTGACTTCCAGAGCGATCATTCAAGATCTCATTCCATGCATCAATTAGCGAAATCACAAAGTCATGCACACACAGATTCATTTCAATCAAAGAAAAAGCAGACTCAATGCATGCATGCAAAATTATGTTACTCTTAGCAGTGTAAAATTCATAGACATTTTTTTTCGATCATTCTCCAATTCATAAATCAAAGCTTCAATTTCCCATTTTTCAAACGGAGGATCCCATTCATTCAGTCAGGAACTAAAAAATTATTCTGGGCATAATTAACAGTTGGACCAGTCTGCAGGAAGCTAGTTGGAGTGAACTTGGCTTGATTTACTCCTGACAGAGAATCAACTTGATTAACTGGATCATTACTAGGGGATTTCCAATTCTTAAGAATGTCTAGGACTTGTAATAAGTGTTGAACTGTAAAATATGCAAATGCTCCTTGCTGCACAAACAATTTGATTTGCTCAATATTCTGTAATATTTCCTTATAAGAATATTCAGACAATTCTTTTAACCACTTGAGGACCGTGGGCTTTACCCCCCTTAAGGATCAGACCCTTTTTTCCATTCAGACCACTGCAGCTTTCACGGTTTATTGCTCGCTCATACAACCTACCACCTAAATGAATTTTTGCTCCTTTTCTTGTCACTAATAAAGCTTTCTTTTGGTGCTATTTGATTGCTGCTGCGATTTTTACTTTTTATTATATTCATCAAAAAAGACATTAATTTTGTCAAAAAAATAATTTTTTACCTTTTTGTGCTGACATTTTTCAAATAAAGTAAAATTTCTGAATACATGCAGCACGAAAAATGTGGACAAACATGTTTTTAATAAAAAAAACCATTCAGCCTATATTGATTGGTTTGGGTAAAAGTTATAGCGTTTACAAACTATGGTGCAAAAAGTGATTTTTCCCATTTTGAAGCATCTATGACTTTTCTGACCACCTGTCATGTTTCATGAGGGGCTAGAATTCCAGGATAGTGTAAATACCCCCCAAATTACCCCATTTTGGAAAGAAGACATCCCAAAGTATTCACTGAGAAGCATGGTGAGTTCATAGAAGATTTTATTTTTTGTCACAAGTTAGCGGAAAATGACACTTTGTGACAAAAAAGAAAAAAAAAAGTTTCCATTTCTGCTAACTTGCGACAAAAAAAAAAAAATGAAATCTGCCACGGACTCACTATGCTCCTCTCTGAATACTTTGAAGTGTCTACTTTCCAAAATGGGGTCATTTGTGGGGTGTGTTTACTGTCCTGGCATTTTGGGGGTGCCTAATTGTAAGCACCCATGTAAAGCCTAAAGGTGCTCATTGGACTTTGGGCCCCTTAGCGCAGTTAGGCTGCAAAAAAGTGCCACACATTGCCGTACTCAGGAGAAGTAGTATAAAGTGTTTTGGGGTGTATTTTTACATATACTCATGCTGGGTGGGAGAAACATCTCTGTAAATGACAATTGTTTGATTTGTTTTACACACAATTGTCCATTTACAGAGATATTTCTTCCATTTAGCACGGGTATGTGTAAAAATACACCCTAAAACACATTCTACTACTTCTCCTGAGTACGGCTATACCACATGTGTGGCACTTTTTTGCACCCTAACTGCGCTAAGGGACCCAAAGTCCAATGAGTACCTTTAGGATTTCACAGGTCATTTTTGTTTCAAGGTTTAGGGCCCCTAAAATGCCAGGGCAGTATAGGAACCCCACAAATGACCCCATTTTAGAAAGAAGACACCCCAAGTTATTCTGTTAGGCGTATGGTGAGTTCATAGAAGATTTTATTTTTTTGTCACAAGTTAGCGGAAATTGATTTTAATTGTTTTTTTTTCACAAAGTGTCATTTTCTGCTAACTTGTGACAAAAAATAAAATCTTCTATGAACTCACCATACTCCTAACGAAATACCTTTGGGTGTCTTCTTTCTAGAATGGGGTCATTTGTGGGGTTCCTATACTGCCCTGGCATTTTAGGGGCCCTAAACCGTTAGGAGGAGTCTGTTAATTATGTGGCGGGGGAGAGGGAAAAAGGGGGGAGTGAGGTGAGGAGGGGAGGGGGGGGGGGGTTTGTTGGGGCACAATGTTCGGCAACCTCAACCTAATGGATAGAAGGCTGAATGAAAAGTCCGTGGAGACGTAAGGGGTCTAGTGCTCTGGTGGTAAGGGGGAAATGAGTGTGGGAGATGGGTTTAGAATGGGGATGGGAGCCTATACTTCCCGGAGTACTGGAGCGGTAGATCCCATAAATAGAGATCTATTTGGTTAATTGTGTGGTGCACTGCCAGTTCAAGGAGGCATGTAGTCTGGTGAATATAGAGACCACGGTCCCCAGATTTTATGGTATTGGGTTTCAGTATCCCTCAATGTAGCTGTCATGTGTTCCATTGTCTTCATCCAGTTGATTTTAATTTTAATGTCTGAAATATTAGGAGGGGCTATATTCTTCCAGGCTGATGCTATTGAGAGCCTTGTTGCAGTTAGGATGTGGGTGATTAGGCGCATAGAGGACTTGGTGACTCCGGGGACAGGTTTGCCTAGAAGTAGGGTGACTGGGTCTATTGGAATAGAGATATCTGTGACTGATAATATCAGGTGGCAGACCTCTTCCCATAGAGGGGCAATTACTGGGCAGGACCAAAAAATATGTTCGAGAGTACCTTTGTGGGAACATCCTCTCCAACAGGTATCAGGTGTATGGGGATAGATATTTGCAAGAATTTCGGGGGTCATATACCACCTAAATAAAAGTTTATATATATTTTCTTTGATTTGTGTGCAAATGGATGAGTGCTTAGCATTTTCCCAGATAACTTCCCAGTCAGACTTACTTATATTGATTGAGAGAGCTTTTTCCCATTTCTTCATATAGAGGTGGGAGGCCTCTAGAGTGCCTGAATTTGATTGTAAAAGAGAGTATATTTGGGAAATTAAGCCCTTTTGATGTCCCTTGTGAAGGCAGATTCTTTTGAAGGCGTTGGGGAAAGATAATGAAGCTGCTCCCTTAGTGTGGCTGTTGAGGAAATGGGAAATTTGGTTCACTTCCATGACTCTTAAAGGGGAGAGGGGTATTTTTTCTCTTAATGAAGTTAATGTAATAAGTTTGCCAGAAGCGAAGTCTGTCCAGTGTTTTAGGTTGAAGTAACCTAGTTGATACCATCTGGCTATGAAAGTAGGTACAGTGCCTGGGGGAAATAGGGGGTTCCCTAATATAGGATATAATGGGGACGGATGTGACATTAGGCCTGCCTTTCGTGGTGTAGTTTTCCAAATATTAAGAGTGAAAGGTATAGTGGGAAGTAAGTTCTTATGGGGTAGTTTAGGAGGATTTGTGGTCCATACGAAGGAAGCTAGGGATAGAGGGGAGACCTCCATGGCCTCTATTATAGCCCATTTAGAGAAGACTCTTAGGTCAGACCATTCCGTCAGCTGTCTTAGAGAAGACTCTTAGGTCAGACCATTCCGTCAGCTGTCTTGATAATAATGTTTTAGATGTGGTAGACACAACCCTCCTTGCTCTCTAGAGTTTTTTTATGTAAAATTGCGACACCCGCCCTGGTATTTGGTCCCGAGGCTAAATATGTCCCAGAGTAGAGTCTATCTCCTAATCGCACTGAGTCATGTGTGCATAGACGAGTCTCTTGGAGCATAGCTATATCAATGTCCATTCTCTTGAGATCTCGGAGGAGTGAGACTCTCTTCTAAGACATGTTCAGACCCTTTACGTTTAATGTCAGAAGTTTAACCATAGTCTATGGAGGTGAGAGAGCTACGTGGTAGGAGAGGAGCCGAACACCGTACCCTAGGGAAGGGAGAAGGGAAAGCCTGGGGGAAATACAAAGCATAAGACATAACAAGGTAAAACTTATACCAAAATGGTAACAACCATTCAGTGAGTTCTGAAGAATAAAAGCCTCTGTGAAACATGAGGCCACATATGGTGACAACCAAAAGTAGTTGTCTGAGTGAGGTCATCCCAGGGGAGTCCTGACCCTCAAGGGGCCAGGGCAACCTGGGGATGAGTCTCCGGAGGCGAATGCTGGAGCACCAAGATAAACGCTCAGGAGCCCGAGACCAGCATAGTGATAAATGATCACCCGGGATCCTCACATATAAAAGAAAACAAGTAACCAGTTTGAATAAACAGTACAGTATATTATCTTTCTACATCCTCTAGAAGGATATGGGGTATTATGATGAGATAAGAGCATTTAAAGCTTAGTTTAACTAAAGACAGATAAGTGAAAAACCATGATAGTTCTTATATCCAGATAGGTGGTATTATCAGATATGTTAAAGCTCATAACGCATTGAGGGATGTTGAAAGCTTTCAGGTGGGGAGAGCTTCCATATCCTCCAGTCCTTGTGGGTATGTGAGACTTCTAATTGGAGCTTTGGACCCCTCTGATATATGGCGCATTTTCCTCGGCGGGGAGGAAGTGGTGGGCGAGCGGAGATTTGAATTAGGTAGAGGCGGAGGCATCTTAAGGCCCATTTGTCTAAAAAAGAGGGGAGCATTATCAATGTCTGAAAGAGAAAAAGTCATTCCGTTCCTGATCACTATTAGGCGGAAAGGGAATCCCCACTTATATGGGATGTGGGAGTCTCTGAGAAGCTGTGTAACGGGTTTGAGAGCTCTTCTCTTTGCCAGTGTTATTAAGGATAAGTCATTAAAGACATGTAGCTCATCTCCTTTGAAGGTGACTGAGAGGGATTTTCGAAGGACTTGAAGAACAGCCTCTTTGGCTTCATAGTAGTGGAGACTGGTAATGATATCTTTCGGGTTCTGTGCAGAGGGTGAGCGTTCACCCAGGGATCTGTGGGCCCTATCTAGTCTCCATAGTTCATCAGGGACATCTGGGGCCACAGATTTGAAAAATTCAGTGAGGTGTGAGACGATTTGATCAGGTTTGACTGACATTGAGACCCCTTTAATTCTCAGGTTTTGTCATCTCTCTCTGTTTTCAGTATCTTCCTGGGCTGAGCGGAGTGAACTAAGGTCTGAGAGCATGATCTGTTGTTCCTCCTCAAGCTCAGCTTGTTTCTGTAGTATAGTGTCCACTTTCCCTTCTAAGGTGTTTGTGCGGTTGCCTAGCCCTGTCAGCTCTGTCTTTAGGTCCTGCAGCGCTGAAATCATGAGCTGCTGTAGAAACTCATGCATGGAGCGGTAATGTCTCTCTAAAGTTGTTTCCAGCACTGAGGCTGTGATCGGGGTATTATCGCCGGGCATACTGGCCTGTGATGTAGGAGGAGACTCCGCGTGGTTCAGGCTGTCAGCGCCATCTTGGGAGCCAGCGTGGTGGACAAACCGATCCATCGTCCCTCTTTGTCTGGCGGCTTTGAGCGGCGCTTTAGGTGGCATCTGCTGCGGGGAGAGCTTAGGAAGAGGCCCCGGTAGGAGCCGCGTGTCAGGTGCGGAGATGTAGCGTATGGCGGCTCGGGTTGCGGTAGGGCGGGCAGGAGCTCCTCTCTCAAACGGCCATGTCGGTCGCGCCGCGCATGCGCCTCCAATTGTTTGATTTTTTTTACACACAATTGTCCATTTACAGAGAGATTTCTCCCACCCAGCATGGGTATGTGTAAAAATACACCCCAAAACACATTATACTACTTTTCCTGAGTACGGCGGTACCACATGTGTGACACTTTTTTGCAGCTTAGGTGCGCTAAGGGGCCCAACATCCTATTCACAGGTCATTTTGAGGCATTTGTTTTCTAGACTACTCCTCACGGTTTAGGGCCCCTAAAATGCCAGGGCAGTATAGGAACCCCACAAGTGACCCCATTTTAGAAAGAAGACACCCCAAGGTATCCTGATAGGTGTATGGCAAGTTCATAGAAGATTTTATTTTTTGTCACAAGTTAGTGAAAAATTACACTTTGTGAAAAAAAACAATAAAAATCAATTTCCGCTAACTTTTGACAAAAAATAAAATCTTCTATGAACTCGTCATACACCTAACAGAATACATTGGGGTGTCTTTTTTCTAAAATGGGGTCACTTGTGGGGTTCCTATACCGCCCTGGCATTTTACGGGCCCAAAACCGTGAGTAGTCTGGAAACCAAATGTCTCAAAATGACTGTTCAGGGGTATAAGCATATGCAAATTTTGATGACAGGTGGTCTATGAGGGAGCGAATGTTGTGGAACTGGTCATAAGCAGGGTGGCCTTTTAGATGACAGGTTGTATTGGGCCTGATCTGATGGATAGGAGTGCTAGGGGGTGACAGGAGGTGATTGATGGGTGTCTCAGGGGGTGGTTAGAGGGGAAAATAGATGCAATCAATGCACTGGGGAGGTGATCGGAAGGGGGTCTGAGGGGGATCTGAGGGTTTGGCCGAGTGATCAGGAGCCCACATGGGGCAAATTAGGGCCTGATCTGATGGTTAGGTGTGCTAGGGGGTGACAGGAGGTGATTGATGGGTGTCTCAAGGTGTGATTAGAGGGGGGAATAGATGCAAGCAATGCACTGGCGAGGTGATCAGGGCTGGGGTCTGAGGGTGTTCTGAGGGTGTGGGCGGGTGATTGAGTGTCCTAGGGGCAGATAGGGGTCTAATCTGAGAGGTAGCAGTGACAGGGGGTGATTTATGGGTAATTAGTGGGTGTTTAGGGTAGAGAACAGATGTAAACAATGCACTTGGGAGGTGATCTGACGTCGGATCTGCGGGCGATCTATTGGTGTGGGTGGGTGATCAGATTGCCCGCAAGGGGCAGGTTAGGGGTTGATTGATGGGTGGCAGTGACAGGGGATGATTGATGGGTGATTGATCGGTGATTGACAGGTGATTGACAGGTGATCAGGGGGATAGATGCATACAGTACACAGGGGGAAGGGGGGTCTGGGGGGGGGGTCTGGGGAGAATCTGAGTGGTGGGGGGTGATCAGGAGGGAGCAGGGGGCAGTTTAGGGCATAAAAAAAAATAGCGTTGACAGATAGTGACAGGGAGTGATTGATGGGTGATTAGGGGGGTGATTGGGTGCAAACAGTGGTCTGGGGGGTGGGCAGGGGGGGTGGTCTGAGGGGTGCTGTTGGCGATCAGGGGGCAGGGGGGGGGGGGAAATCAGTGTTCTTGGGTGCAGACTAGGGTGGCTGCAGCCTGCCCTGGTGGTCCCTCGGACACTGGGACCACCAGGGCAGGAGGCAGCCTGTATAATACACTTTGTATACATTACAAAATGTATTATACACTTTGTATGCGGCGATCCGGGTGCTAGTAACCTGCTGGCGCTTCCGAACGGCCGGCGGGTTACAGCGCGAGGGGGGCGGAGCCAGTCCCCGGCGGAGGATCGCGTCACGAATGACGCGATCGCTCCGCCCATGCCCGTACAAGGACCGCCGCCATTTGTACATGCGGCGGTCCTTGCGGGGTCCACTTCCCAGCCGCCATTTGTACATGCGGCGCTCGGGAAGTGGTTAAACAAAAATCTTTATTCTCCCTGGCTAGCAAGGAAAGTTCATTGATAGTTTCATAGGTCCATTTGACTCCCATGAATGACAATTGAATTTCATTATCTGCTAATGACAGAGTCTGACTATGAGTCTGATGCACAGTTACTTTTGACGACACTGATGGTTGTGAACATTTTCTGGAACGTTTACGTTTAGTTTTATGCAAGACTTTAGACTTTGCTGCACACAGATTGCTTTTAAATACTGCTGAAGAGACATCTGATTGACTAGCAATCAGGAGTTCATTAAGAGGATATGGTAATGGAGATATTCTTAACCAGTTATGTATCACAAAAGCTACGAATTCCAAAGGCTGTTCTCTCAGAGTAGTGTGATTCAAAACATCAACTGCCAAATCAAAAAGCTTGCCCCCAAACAGAGTGCAAACTATCTGATCAGCCAGGTAGAAAATGCTGAAGTCTGAAAATCTGGATTTAACAAGAATCTAACCAATTCTGGTATAAATTTGCTTGCTGTTTCACAGTCAAGCTTTTCAAATCTTTCAAAAGACAGGGAACCATAACACACGGTGTTAGAAGCCTCCTCCATGTGATTTTGTGTTGGGCCTGTCATAATGTAATGCTGGGGGGGTCATACTTTTTGACCACCTAGCACAACAAGGCTAAGAGCTGGATAATGGAAGAGGCTACACAGGTTGCCCAGAGCAACTGCAGCTCTGGGCCTTCGATATCGCTACAAATAAAACACAATGGCAGCGCAGTGCGATGTTGCGCTGCCTTAGTTCGCACTGTGCTGCCTTAGCGATAGCAAGCTTTCAGACAGATACAAGACAGGACTATAGATTGGAGCGTAACTAGTAGCAACCGCAGCTCACAGTCACGTCCACAGAAGCAGAGCAAGCAGGCTAACAAAAGTCACCAGCAAGCATCTACCCAGGCAAGACTACAGGATAGAACGTAACTAATAGCAACTGCAGCCTATAGTTACGTTCCCAGAAACTAGAGTAGCAGGAATACTACAGTCACCAACATGGTGATGGCAGAATCCAAGCTATCTGGATAATGGACTTCACTGATCCACCGCGGATGCAGCGAACTAGGAACTAGGCAATACACAATAATAAGGAAAATAACAAACGGCTCAACTAACGGATAAATATATATTAGCAAGTCTGCATATATATTTATCAGGAACTAGCTAAAGCACAAGTAATAAGGTCGCATAGAACTACAATAACAGAACTATGCAGAGTAACAAGGTGCCCAGTAGATCAGCGTACTGACCACTATGACGGGCGGGGTATGAAATGGGAGGCAGACTTTTATGCTGGCATCAGCCAATGGATGCAGGTATGTAAATCTCCACACAGCTGAATGGTAATCACTCAATCCTGAGCTGGCTTGATTACTATTTGCTGGCTGGCTGTGAATGCAAAGGACCCCATAACAAATACATGCAGAATTATGTAACAACTTGCATGCAGGAAATCCAGGGCTATCTGGCCACAGCTCAGCTGCAACAAGCAATTGGTGGAATGATGACAGCATCCTGAGCTGCCCAGAACTGCAGAGCGATTGCAAATGACAATGAGACCCATTGCTAATGCACAACCGAATGCAAGCAGATAAGCCAGAACTGTCAGTTTGCAACAGACACTGCAACGGACAGAACACGCTACAGGAGGGATCCTTACACTACCTTTCCCCATCTACTCCTAACACTAACCCCCCCCCCTCCCCTCTGCTCCTAATGCTATTTCCCTACCTAACAGTAGCTTACACCTGAAGTGGGGTTTGGCTACTTAATAGCTAAATCTGAGGAGCCTGATAACGTAACACACCCGCTATCTCTTCCAATATTTCTTCAGCTGCTCCACTGTGCACTCTGATATCTTCATCCACCTCTAATTTTACCCAAATTAACCTCCTGGTGCACGGCTATAGTATAGTTGAGTGCCCATTTCTGTAACACTGCAGCTATTGTAACCAGAGTTTGGCTTTACAATAGCCAAACTTTGGCTTCAATCAGAGTCAGAATCACATTTATTTCGCTAAGTGTGGTGGATGCTGCACCCAGAATTATTTGTGGTAAATATCGGCATTGGACATAGCAGATTACAAACAGTGAAGAAAAAAATAGTCATAGTGCAAAGATACATAAAACACAGACAGTATAAAAACAAGCATGTAGATATAGGGGTCTATTTGGCATTTAGCAGTAATTCAAGGTGACCATAAGGCCATGCCATGAGGACTTGTTGAGTGAGAGGCACTAGTTAAGAAGGAGCACAGCTTGTTGGGAAAAAGGAGTTCCTGCGCCTGGAAGTTTTGGTGGGAATAGTTCTGTAACGGCGGCCTGAGCGCATGCGGTTGAAGAAGCGACTGCCGGGGTGGCGGGGATCTTGTGCAATCCTGTTTGCCCTGGTTCTTAGCCTGGATGCATGAAGGAGGTCCAGTGGTGGAAGGGGTGACCCAATGATTCTTTCTGCAGCATTGATCACTCTTTGTAGTTTGTACTTGTCGCTTGCGGTAGCCCCTGCATACCATACGATGATAGAGGAGCAAAGAATAGATTTGATGGTAGCCGTGTAAAAGCTTGTAATCAACTCCTGGGGCATACCAAACTTCTTCAGTTGTCTCAGGAAGTTGGGCTTTCTTTTGGCATTTGGTGGGGTTTTCTCCCCATCTCAAGTCATTGGTGACGGTGGTGCCCAAGAACCGAATGCTAGACACTCTGGTAACTTCAGTGCCTTCAATGATGACTGGGTTGAGAGGGGGAGGACGCTTCCTGAAGGCCACAATCAGCTCAACAGTCTTTGCAGCATTTAGGACAAGCTGGTTACTCTTGCACCAATTGCAGATACGCTCAATCTCGCTCCGGTAGGCGCGTTCGTCCTCTCCGCTGATCAGGCCAAGGATAGTGGTGTCATCCGCAAATTTAACGACCTTAACACAGTCAGAGGTTGAAATACAGCCTTTCGTATATAGGGAAAACCGGATCGGGGACAGTATGCACCCTTGGGGAGAGCCAGTATTAGTGGTTCTCTCCCGGGAGGAGCAGTCTTACTAGTTGCCTCCTGTTGGTGAGGAAGTCCTTGATCCACACGCAGAGAGTATGATCGATTCCAAGTTGCACTAGGTTGCCATATAAGATGTTTGGGCAGATAGTATTAAAGGCAGAGCTGAAGTCCAGGAAGAGGATTCTGGCGTTGGAGTCAGGCCTGTCTAGATGTTCCATGATGAAAGCCAGGCTGATGTTGATGGCATCCTCTATGGATCTGTTGGCTCTGTATGCAAATTGAAGTGGATCCAGGAGAGCATCAGTGGACCCTTTTAGATGAGTGAGGACCGGTTTTTTAAAGATCTTCATGACGGTTGAGGTTAGGGCAACAGGTCTGAAGTTGTTGAGGTCCGTGATGCCCATTTTTTTGGGGACTGGTATGATGGTAGACCTTTTGAGGCTGGTCGGAACTTTTCCCTTCAACAGGGATTTCTGGAATAGGTGAGGACAGGGGCCAGCTGGCTGGCACAGGTTCTCAAACAGGAGGAGAACACCCCGTCCGGGCCAGAGGCCTTCCTGGGATTTAGCTTTTGGAGGTGGCTTAGTACATCAACCTCCTGGATTGCCACCGGCCCTGGTAGTCTATGGCCCGTTTTAGGGGAAGTGGCTGCGGGAGGTGCACTAGGAGTGGCCACCTTGACCTGAGGGTGATTGGGTTGGTGCTCAAACCTACAATAGAACTCATTAAGTTTTTCGGCCAGATCGAGGCTTGGGGGCACGTGTTGAGGTGGTTGTTTGAGATTCGTGACTGCTCTGAGGCCTTTCCAGACCGCCCGTGAATTGTTGGACCTGAGGCTGAGGCCCAGCTTGTTGGAGTAGTCCCTCTTCGCAGAGCTGAGCACTCGTTTAAGGGTGTGTCTGGCTGCCTTGAATTCCTCTGGTGAGCCGAACTTGTGTGCTGCCTCCTTGATTTTGTGGAGCCGGCGTAGCTTGCCATTGAACCAGGGCTTGTCATTAGGGTAGACCTTAAAGGTCTTTTTGGGGATGCACAACTCCTCGCAGAAGCTAATATAGGAGGTGACATTCTCAGTCCATTTCTCCAGGCAGGGAGCCTCCAGGACCGCCCAGTCGGTACATTCAAAGCAGGCCTGTAGCGAGCATTCTCCACACTTACCACACATTCCCTGTTGCTAGCCGGAGTTCTGCTATATAAAAGCAGAGCTCCTGCACTTCCTGTTTAAATTACATTCTTGGCACCACCATTGCTGCTAATTACATTGTGGGCTATAGCAGTGCACAAATCACCAGGGGTGCCATGATCCTTTACCTCTCATACTTTCAGCCATAGACACTGAACAGGCATGCAGATCAGATGTTCCTGACAAAAATCTGACAAGATTAGCTGCATGCTTGTTCCTGGAGTGTGATTCAGACACTACTGCAGCCAAAGAGGTCAGTAGGACCATCAGGCAACTGGTATTATTTAAAAGAAAATGCATATAGCAGTGTCTTTATCCACAAAACATATAGAAACATATAAATAAATATAAACAATTGTATGGTGTGTGGCCACCTTAAAGAGAACCCAAGGCATTTTTTTAAAGTCTTAATAGGACACAGAGGCATGTTCTGTTCAATTACACGCCTCTGTGTCCTCCTAGTGCTGCCGTTAGCCCCTCGGGCTCTGCTGTCCCCCACGACAAATTGTGGTACGTCTTCCTGGGTCGCGGCTTAGCTTCTTATTGGAGGCAGCTCACAGAGGCGGGCAGCGAGGGTCAGAGGTGGGGAGCCCTGAAATAGAGGAGGCGGGGAAGCAATCATGAGTGAAATTTGCAGGTAAATAAAAGGCTAGCGACAAGCAGATTGTCGCTAGCCTAGCACAGTTTGTCATGGGGATAGCAGAGCCCAGGAGGGCTAACGGCGGCAATAGGAGGACACAGAGGGATGTAATTGTGCACAGAACGTGCCTCTGTGACCTATTCAGATTCTAAAAAAACTTCTTGGGTTCTTTTTAACCACTTGCCGACCGCCCACTACCTATGGGCGTCGGCAAAGTAGCACCCCCAGGACCGCCAGGACCCCCAGGACCGATCGGCGGCGGCACCTGGGGGACTGAATAGCCGGGATTCGCGTGCATAGATGCGCGCGCATCCGCCGGCATTAGGCTCCGCCCACCTGTGACATCAACCTGCCAATTAGCAGTGCCGGTAGATTGTTAACCCTCGATCTGCCGCTACAAAGTGTATAATACACTTTGTAATGTATACAAAGTGTATTATACAGGCTGCCTCCTACCCTGGTAGTCCCATTGATCGAGGGACCACCAGGGTAGGAGGCAGCTGTGTATGTATGCACCCAAGCACACTGATCCTGCCCCCCCCCGCCCCCTGATCACCCACAGCACCCCTCAGACCCCCCCATCACCCCTCAGACCACTGTTTGCACCCAATCACCCCCCTAATCACCCATCAATCACCCCCTGTCACTATCTGTCAACGCTATATTTTAGATCAGGTCCTAAACTGCCCCCTGAAGGCTCCTGAACACCCCCTCAGATCCTCCCCAGACCCCCCCCCCCCCTATGTACTGTATACATCTATTCTCCCCTGTAATCACCCACTGATCACCTGTCTGTTTACTGAACTGTGAACTGTTTACTTTTTCTCTGCTAGAGGAGAGGTCATTACTTCACAGACTGCTCTGAAAGACTCATTTTGAATGCTGAGTGTTGTGTAATCTGCACATATTATAGAATGATGCAATGTTAGAAAAAACACTATATACCTGAAAATAAAAGTATGAGAATATTTTCTTTGCTGCTAATCTTCTAGTAATTATTCATAGTACACAACCAATTCACTATATCATATTTTTTTTTCGCTTCAGTGTCTCTTTAAGGACACTTTTTTTCCATTCAGACCACTGCAGCTTTAACGGTGTATTGCTCGGTCATGCAACCTACTATCTAAATGAATGTTACCTCCTTTTCTTGTCACTAATACAGCTTTCTTTTGGTGCTATTTGAGTGCTGCTGTGATTTTTAGTTTTTATTATATTTATCAAAAAAGACATGAATTTTGTCAAAAAAAATGATTTTTTTTTTTAACTTTCTGTTCTGACATTTTTCATATAAAGTAAGATTTCTATAAAAATGTTTGTCAAAATTTTGTGTGCTACATGTCTTTGATAGAAAAAAAAATCCAATAAGTGTATATTTATTGGTTTGGGTAAAAGTTATAGCGTTTACAAACTATGGTGCAAAAAGGGAATTCCAGGATAGTATAAATACCCCCCAAATGACTCCATTTTGGAAAGAAGACATCCCAAAGTATTCACTAAGAGGCATGGTGAGTTAATAGAAGATTTTATTTTTTGTCACAAGCTAGAGAAAAATGACACTTTGTGACAAAAAAATAAAATAAAAAAAAAGTTTCCATTTCTGCTAACTTGTGACAAAAAAATGAAATCTGCCACGGACTCACCATGCCCCTCTTTGAATACTTTGGGGTGTCTACTTTCCAAAATGGGGTCATTTGTGGGGTGTGTTTACTGTCCTGGCATTTTGGGCGGTGCTCAATTGTAAGCCCCTTTGTAAAGCCTAAAGGTGCTCATAGGACAAATGAGATTTGTTTGATTTTTTTTACACACAATTGTCCATTTACAGAGATATTTCTCCCACCCAGCATGGGTATGTCTAAAAATACACCCCAAAACACATTATACTATTTCTCTTGAGTACGGCGATACCACATGTGTGACACTTTTTTGCAGCCTAGGTGCGCTAAGGGGCCCAACATCCTATGAGTACCTTTAGGATTTCACAGGTTCTTTTGAGGCATTTGGTTTCTAAACTACTCCTCACAGTTTTGGGCCCCTAAAATGCCAGGGCAGTATAGGAACCCCACAAGTGACCCCATAATAGAAAGAACACACCCCAAGGTATTCTGTTAGGAGTATGGTGAGTTCATAGAAGATTTTATTTTTTGTCACAAGTTAGCAGAAATTTATTTTTATTGTTTTTTTTCACAAAGTGTCATTTTCCACTAACTTGTGACAAAAAAATAAAATCTTCTATGAACTCACCATACACCTAATGGAATACCTTGGGGTATCTTCTTTCTAAAATGGGGTCACTTGTGGGGTTCCTATACTGCCCTTGCATTTTAGGGGCCCAAAACCGGGAGGAGTAGTCTAGAAACCAAATGCCTCAAAGAGACTGTTCAGGGGTATAAGCATCTGCAAATTTTGATGACAGGTGGTCTGAGGGTCCGATTTTTGTGGAACCGGTCATAAGCAGGGTGGCCTCTTAGATGACAGGTTGTATTGGCACTGAAGTGCAGGAAGCGCAGGATGTTCTCAAATCGTGACCTGGACATGGCAGCAGAGAACATGGGGATGTGATGTATTGGGTGCATAGACCAATAAGACCGCAATGCATTATTTTTTACTAGACCTATGTTAAGGAGAAGGCCCCAAAATATGTTATGTCCGGAAACTTGGAGTGGTTTCCGCCGAAAAGGCTGGCATGGTAGTTTCTGGGATTGACGGTTGCGTATTGTGTGGCATAACGGTTGGTCTCAGCCACAATTAAGTCTTAAGGTGGCCACTAACGGTCCAATGTTTAGCGAAAAATCGTTTGAGCGATCAGAAATTCTGATCGGATTGGTTGTAAATAATCTCTATTGGTGGACACAATCGATTGTGAACGAGTGAAAAAAATTTCGTCCGATTGAATTTTCGTTGAACCAAACATTGGATTTTCTTGTTGATCGTGATAGATAGGAAGCAATGATTGGTTAGTTGATGGTGTAGTGAACGATTTTTCGTCCGATCAGAATTTCAGATCGCTCGATTGATTTTTCACTAGAAATTGGACCGTTAGTGGCCAGCTTAAGAGACCAAGGCCCATATGCAATTCACTTTTTCACCTGAGTTTTCTCCTGGGTGAAATTTTCAAACTTGCCAATAAAATGCCTTTTAAACCACCAGCAAGCAAGAAAATATTCAAAAATAATTGTGATACTACTTTTTCACCTACTTTTTGGTAGTTTTTTTTTTGCAAAGTGTTAAAAAGTTATTATAAATCGAAAATGAAAAATTTTCTCCCAGGAGAAAACTCAGGAGAAAAAGTGAATTGCATATGGGCCCAGCAGTGATCAGAAAAAAAACATTCTTTCACTGCGGTGGTGCGGGTGAGGGTTTGGCCGGGTGATCAGAAGCCCGCAGGGAGCAGATTAGGGCCTGATCTGATGGATAGGAGTGCTAGGGGGTGACAGGTGGTTACAGGAGGTGATTGATGGGTGTCTCAGGGGGTGATTAGAGGGGAGAATAGATGCAATCAATGCACTGGGGAGGTGATCGGAAGGGGGTCTGAGGGTGATCTGAGGGTGTGGGTGGGTGTTTGGGTGCCCGCAAGGGGCAGATTAGGGTCTGATCTGATGGGTAACAGTGACAGGTGGTGACAGGGGGTGACGGGGTGATTGATAGGTGATCAGGGTGTGATTAGAGGGGAGAATAGATGCAAGCAATGCACTGGCAAGGTGATGGGGGGGGGGGGGGGGGGCTGAGGGCGATCTGAGGGTGTGGGCGGGTGTTTGGGTGCCCACAATGGGCAGATTAGGGTCTGACCTGATGGGTAGCAGTGACAGGTGGTGACAGGGGGTGACAGGGTGATTGATAGGTGATCAGGGTGTGATTAGAGGGGAGAATAGATGCAAGCAATGCGCTGGCAAGGTGATCGGGGGAGTGGGGGTGTCTGAGGGCGATCTGAGGGTGTGGGCGGGTGATTAGGTGCCCGCAAGGGGCAGATGAGGGTCTGATCTGATGGGTATGATGAGTAGCAGTGACGGGTGGTGACGGGGTAATTGATGGGTGATCAGTGGGTGATTAGAGGGGAGAATAGATGTAAATAATGCACTGGGGAGGTGATCAGGGGAGGGAGTCTGAGGGCGATCTGAGGGTGTGGGTGGGTGCTTGGGTGCCCGCAAGGGGCAGATTAGGGTCTGATCTGATGGGTAACAGTGACAGGTGGTGACAGGGGGTGACGGGGTGATTGATAGGTGATCAGCGTGTGATTAGAGGGGAGAATAGATGCAAGCAATGCACTGGCAAGGTGATCGGGGGGGGGGGGTCTGAGGGCGATCTGAGGGTGTGGGAGGGTGTTTGGGTGCCCACAAGGGGCAGATTAGGGTCTGACCTGATGGGTAGCAGTGACAGGTGGTGACAGGGGGTGACGGGGTGATTGATAGGTGATCAGGGTGTGATTAGAGGGGAGAATAGATGCAAGCAATGCACTGGCAAGGTGATCGGGGAAGTGGGGGTGTCTGAGGTCGATCTGAGGGTGTGGGCGGGTGATTAGGTGCCCGCAAGGGGCAGATGAGGGTCTGATCTGATTTGTATGATGGGTAGCAGTGACGGGTGGTGACAGGGTGATTGATGGGTGATCAGTGGGTGATTAGAGGGGAGAATAGATGCCAGCAATGCACTGGTGAAGTGATCAGGGGGGTCTGTGGGCGATCTGAGGGTGTGGGCGGGTGATTGGGTGCTCGCAAGGGGCAGATGAGGGTCTGATCTGATGGGTATGATGGGTAGCAGTGACAGGTGGTGAGAGAGGGTGATTGATGGGTGATTGATGGGTGATCAGTGAGTGATTAGAGGGGAGAACAGATGCAAGCAATGCACTGGTGAGGTGATCGGGGGGTGGGGTCTGAGGGCGATCTGAGGGTGTGAGTGGGTAATTGGGTGCCCGCAAGGGGCAGATTAGAGTCTGATCTGATGGGTAGCAGTGACAGGTGGTGACAGGGGGTGATTGATGGGTGATCAGTGGGTGATTAGAGGGGAGAACAGATGTAAACAATGCACTTGGGAGGTGATCTGAGGGCGGGTCTGTGGGCGATCTGAGGGCGTTTGGACGGGTGATCAGGTGTCCGCAAGGGGCAGGTTAGGGTCTGATCTGATGGGTGGCAGTGACAGGTGGTGACAGGGAGTGATTGATGGGTGACTGACAGTTGAGATAATAAAAGTCAGATAACAGCCCTCTCCACCACTAAGACTTAGTCAGAGAGTTAATGGCTTGTTTGCATAGAGATAACAACTGGAGTTTCTTAACTGTTCCTGTACTGGAAACAATTAGACTGATGTATCTGATCTTAATGTTTTATTTCTTAGCTGTACTACACATACAAATCATAATATCATAATTTTTTTTTCGCTTTAAGTGGTTAAAGCATGGCAGCCTTGTAACTTGCAATGTATAAGGTAATGAAGATGGCAGTGTCCATATTCTTCTTACTTCTGGTACCCTTTAAGCAGGCTTTAATTGGCGTAGTGCACAGTATGTTTATACATTTTTTAATGCTTAAAAGAAAAGACAATAAAAAATTAATTATAATTAAAGATTAAACGCACTCAAGTAGCAAAAGTTCCCATCTTCAGAGATGTCTTTCCACCTAGGCAGAGCAGGTAAAAAAAAATTATCTCCCCTAATTTTCAATGATAAAGAATACCTCCCACATCTAACCCTCTCTAAACCTATGGGGGACTATGTCCGACATTGGCCATTTCCTCTATAGGTCCATTGTCAGACATGGTCCAACATAGGAAAAGTGGCTGCAGCTAGATGGCGCTGTTGCCAGATAAAGTCCGGCACAGCTTCATCCTCTTTAGATCAAAGTGTCGGACTAAGTCAGACACTCTAATCGCCGCAGACCCCATCCTCTGCGTGATGTAATATAAACATTAGGTGGGCGCATTTGGGCTTGCTGTAGGGGTGCCTCTGCCGGAACTGGTCTGGCACGGTGTTACCCTATATGGACACTTTGATCTCCTCCAGCATCACATAGTGCCACGTAATAATGATATCCTGCCGACCCATGTGCAAGTGGGTGGAGTTATAGTACACGACCTGGTGCTAGCCCCACCTCCTGCCACTGATGCTGAGTCACCTCCTTGGTCTAGAGCGATTAGGTACAGTCACTCCGGATCACTGCCACCACTGTTATTTCATGCTGTTATACAAGCACCGTCCACCTGCAGGCCTGAAAAAAACAACTGCTGGGGGGACGTGGGTGATCGCAAATTAGGATTAGTAAGGGCTGATTGAAACAAAAGAAAATAATGCTGGAGTGGACTTATAAAAACAACTTATTTTTCCTTAAAGAGAATCTGTACTCTGAGGGCTGGTGCACACAGAGCGGCTTTTTCAGCGTTTCTGCAGCCGCTTGCGGCTGCGGATCCGCTTGGTCAATGTATCTCAATGGGGTGGTGCACACCAGAGCGGGAGGCGTTTTGCAGAACGAATCCTCCCGGGGTGAGGCATTTTTTGGATTGCGGATGCGTTTCTGCCTCAATGTTAAGTATAGGAAAAACGCAAACCGCTCTGAAAAACGCCTGTTCAGAGCGGTTTTGCCGGTGTTTTTGTTACAGAAGCTGTTCAGTAACAGCTTTACTGTAACAATATATGAAATCTACTACACCAAAACCGCTACACAAAACCGCAAAACGCTAGCTGAAACGCTACAGAAAAAGAAGAAAAAGCGTTTCAAAATCTGCTAGCATTTTGAGGATCTGCTAGCGGTTTTTGGTGTGCACCAGGCCTAAAAGTCTATTCATTGGGCTTGATTCAGAAAAGGGTGCTAAGTGTTAGCACGCCAGTGAAAAGCCACTTTGCATGTGCTAACATGCTTTGAACGTGCTAAGTAGTTAGCACATGCAAACTACTTAGCACCGTAGTTAGCACATGTAAACTACTTAGCACCGTAGTTAGCACATGTAAACTACTTAGCACCCTAGTTTTTTTTTTAAAAATCAGTGTTTATTCAACAAAGAAAAGGAACATATGACAGAATATGCAGTGTAGCAGTGCGCCTCATAACTTTTCCAACAGTAGCTTTAGCATCAATTGTCACTGTGGAAGATGAGAGGTATTGTTAACAATAATATAATGATCGTCACATAATATATAGAGCTCAGATTGAATTTAAATTTCCAAATATTCTATCTTTTACAAGGTCATAATTAGCGAGACCAGGGGTATCTAACCATGGAGCTTAGCACCCTAGTTAGCACGGTGCTAAGTAGTAGTTTGCATGTCCTAACTACGGTGCTAAGTACAGGAAATCAGAAGAGTAGGAGGCGCCCTTTAGTGTAGCACCATAGTGACTAAGTATTTCGAATTCACAAGGTAAGGGTAAATATTCCTACCTGTGATGAAGACTCTCAAATCGATATATTGAAAAACAATTTATTGAGGATTTGGACTAAGCACTTGGACAACGCGTTTCGCGACCACAAGTCGCTTCCTCAGGTCAAGTAATCGTGCTTAACGAGCTAACGCGGATTGCTGGGCGCCCAGCAAAAAAAAAATGTTTTTCAATATATCGATTTGAGAGTCTTCATCACAGGTAGGAATATTTACCCTTACCTTGTGAATTTGAAATACTTAGTCACTATGGTGCTACACTAAAGGGCGCCTCCTACTCTTCTGATTTCCTGAATTTTCATACCCTACTGGTTAGGGCTGGTGTCCCTATCCCTGTATAGGACACTCTTTTTTCTCTGGAGCAGCGACCTTAAAGGCCAAGTGGAGACGGTACTTCTCCACATGTGCTGATAGTGGTTGCCGTTATAAGTAACCCACTTTTGTGAGTATATTGATTTCTACTACTTAGTTCCAATACTGAGACATTATTACGCGATATCAGGCTCCCAGTGTCCCTGTGTTTTTTTCTGTTTTGTTTCTACCCAGTCCGACGGTGCTAAGTAGTTATGCATGTGCTAACTACGGTGCTAAGTTTGCATGTGCTAACTACGGTGCAAAGTAGTTTGTATGTGCTAACTACTTAGCACCCTAGTTAGCACGCCCAAAGCCTTTAGGTGTGCTAACTGGGTTAGCACCGTTTACTGAATCGAGCCCATTATGTTCTCCTGGGCCCCTCTTTGCTGTTTCTGCCACTCCTTGCTGCAATCCTGGCTTGTAATTGCCAATTTTAGGCAGCGTTTACAAACAAAAAACATGGCTGCTAACCAGCATGTGATAGGCGGAGAGAAGCTTAGTCTGTGACTCATACAAAGCCTGGAGGGGGCGTGGAGAGGGTGTGTATAACTTCTACCTATCACAGCAGAGGCAGCACATTCCTGCCTGAGCCGAAAAAGCTGACAAAGGAAAGAAGATTACATTATATAACAGAGATAATACAGCCACTGTGCAACTAAGAAAGGCTGCAGTAAGACATACCACATTAGAACAGGTATAGGAACTTATAGGATAGAAGAAATAAGGCTGAACATTTTGTTGCAAAGTCTCTTTAATGATTGATTGAGGATTTTGCTTTGGTAGGTGAGATAGCTTTAGTACTGCAATATTTTGCAATTGAAGCAAGTGTTAGCTGAATCCAGCCTTCTGTCTCATTTGCTTTATTGTGCATAATTTATTTTTTCTGTTATATCCCATTTGATAACAAAGAGAGGAGACACTGTAACAGATCTCTCAGTCACATAATTTGACAAACACTGAGAAATATATTTAGATCCAGAAACTGTGAAGTTAAGTAAAAGCAGCAAGGATGCTTTGGATGCAGATTGAACCATCTGGCTTAAAGGGAAGGTTCAGGGAGGGTGGGTAAAAAATAAAAATCAATTTCCACTTACCTGGGGCTTTCTCCAGCCCGTGGCAGGTCCCAGGCCGGCTGCCAGGTCGGGCTCTTCTGCGCTCCAAGGCCCGGAACTTCTGTGTCCCACGCCCGGAGGACGTCCGATGACGTCAGCGCGCCGGCGTGGGACACAGAAGTTCCGGGCCTTGGAGCGCAGAAGAGCCCGACCTGGCAGCCGGCCTGGCCAGGTCGGGTCGGCCACCGGAGACCACCGGGAGCCTGCGGAGCGGCGGCGAGGGCACCTCCTGCCTGCCACGGGCTGGAGGAAGCCCCAGGTAAGTGGAAATTGATTTTTATTTTTTACCCACCCTCCCTGAACCTTCCCTTTAAAGCGAAACTCCACCTTTGCTAAGAAAAATGTAATCCCTTTACTTCAGCACTGCAAATTGCTAGGATTACTGCCACATGTTATTTCAAACTGCTTACCTTACACATTTGAATTCAAGTGCTTAGCTACTCCACACAGACCGGAGCAGACTTTGATAAGACAGGAAGCATCCAGGATTCTTTTCAGTTAGGTTCAGTCCCCACTTAAGTGGATGTAAAATGGACACGGTAAGTGCATCCGAAGCAATCGCAGATCACGTATTGTGCAGCTGATCGTCGCCACTTGGTCCCTCTGTACTCACTTGCATTTTGGATTCTCCGCTGGAGAACCTTGTCCTTTATCTGTGCATATACATTGTAGACTTCTGTCATCCAAAATGATCTTTTGTGACATTGTCACAGTGTTTTGTTTTTATGCTTGCTTGCTTGAGAGCCATGTTCAGTCATATGGAGACAAGAAGCAGAAGACCAGCGGCTGCTGAACACTACAACAGTAATTAGATGCAGACAATACATCATGGCAGATTACTATAGTGGCAGGAGGACACATCTAGAGACAGTCACCCTCAAACAACTGTTTCAGGCAAGCTATCTGTATGAAGCTTTTGAAGTTTAAACTATAATATCTAAATGAAAGCCAATGGAGGGTTTCCCACATGAAAGTAGCTGCTGAGGAGAGTAAAGAGTGGTAAGTAAGCCATTTCAACACTTTAGGATAAATGGGCATGGTATCAAAATGTTCACAGATTTTATTTCAGTTATTGCTGACGTTCTTGCTTGGAGGTACCATTTAAGCCTTGGAAGATTTATGTCAGTACTAACACTTGTAAGAAAAAACATAATTATTTCACTTGGGTGCAAAGTGAGATTCGGTTCATTTTAGGCCCCCTGCTGTACAGTTGTGCAGAGACTGGACACATGACTGGACACATGAATATGTAGAATGGACTCATTCTATCCTATAGGCTCATTCTCAAAGTCCTTTTTCACTGGGTTGGTCTGTAGCTTCCACCCCACAAAAGTGAACATCTCAATGGACCACCGGAGCAGGTATTGGATCTGTTGAAGTGGGAATCGAGCCTAAGAAATGTCCCTTTTATCTTCTGAAGAGTCCAAAAATCTAATTTAGCTTGGTAAGGCACTGTGGCTGACCAACATCCTGTCTCTGTTAAACATGGAAAATATAAAGTCAAGAAAACAGTTTATATGATATTGCATATTGATTCAATGAAATTCTTGAAATAGGTGAAACCACCAGGCAAAACGTTTATTTTGGTTTGAAGAGTTAAAATTGGGAGTAGGATTTCATTGCTACTAATATTGGTGTAATGTCATCAGAAGCAGGATGTAGACACGTAACATTAATATCATGCTTTTCTCCTGGTGGACTCAAAGCGCCAGAACTGCAGTCATTAGGAGGCGCTCTTTAGGCAGTTGCAATGTTAGGAAGTCTTGCCCAAGGTCACCAAGATTTGAACCCAGGTCTCCTGTGTCAGAGGCAGAGCCCTTAACCAGTATACTAGTCAGCCAATGTAGTTGGATTTGCACACTAATGTTAACTAGGCCTGATGGGAGCTCTTAAAGAGAAACTCCGACCAAGAATTTAACTTTTTCCCAATCAGTAGCTGATACCCCCTTTTACATGACAAATCTATTGCATTTCACAAACAGACCATCAGGGGGCGCTGTATGACTGATTTTGTGCTGAAAACCCTCCCACAAGAGGCTCTGGTACCGCGGTACTCTGGGCAAACTGCCACAATGTAACAATGTTCACAGACAGGAAATGGCTGTTTACAGCTGTCTGTTAAAGCCAGAACAGCTAGAAACAGCTAGAAACAGCTACATAACCTGCCCACAGTAAAAATGTCACCATGTAATACATGTCAGAATGTGAATCTGGGAGAGGAAAGATTTTACAATGGGCAAACACTGACTAAATCATGTATACATAATTATTGTAAAAATGAAGCACTTTTTTTATTACATTATTTTCACTGGAGTTCCTCTTTAAGCATAGAAGTGGGTGGCACCACTTGCATCATGAATACATTCAACAGACTGATCCAGCAAGCACTCCCATAGAAACAGGCAATTTCACATTTATGCCTAAATCCAAAGTTCTATTCAATATTTGTGGGATCTCATAGGACACCTTTCTCAAGGCAATAATGATACAAGTCTGTTGGGGTGTCTGATGCACTTGCCAACTGGCAACGTGTTCCTCCAGTTGGCTTTAAACTGGTATTGCTTATTTCCCTGGGAGTGCTTACCAGATCATCCTGTCGAGTGGAAACAGCAAATGAGTGAATGTCTCCAAAAATAATGAAGGCAGAAATTAAAGCCTATGCTGCTAAAAAGTGTTTTTTATCACAGTCAGTTTGTTTTGCGGGGGGGGGGGGGGGGGGGCTTACTGTCTGCCTTTGCAGGGTAACCCCCAATCTTAGGGATCATGATGTTTGGTATTTCTCAGGGGGAGAAGCCCCAAAATTGTGGGCTCTGAATTCCCTATAAAATTACAGCCTGCATGTGGGACAAGTGGTAAGCATTGCTTAATAGAGAGGGTCTGTTTAATTAATTGCCAAGCTGTTTCTCTATACTTATAGCTGTAGCCCCAATGGCAGCTACCTTTAACCATTATACTGTTAAATGCCTAACACCAGTCCTGACATTTCACCTAAATCTAATCCCTTACTCAGCCTAATCTAATCCTTTAAACTATGCTTGACACCATCCTAGCTCCAGATCCATCATGAAGTCTTATGTAACCCAATGCTAGCACCTAACATAAACTGATAAATGTAGTCTAACCCCAACACTTCCAAACCCCCTAACACTAAAGTGCACAATAAGAACCTGTACTCACATCCCTTGGCCCTGAAACCATTCATATTTACTTTTAGGCATGGGTCTTTTTGATAGCACATGGGCAGCATGGTGGCGTAGTGGTTAGCCCATCTTGCCTTGCAGCGCTGGGTTTGATTCCCAGCCAGGTCAACATCTGCAAGGAGTTTGTATGTTCTCCCTGTGTCTGCGTTGGTTTCCTCTGGGCACTCCGGTTTCCTCCCACATCCCAAAAACATACAGATAAGTCATTTGGCTTCCCCAAAAATTGGCCCTAGACTACAATACATACATTACATGATACATACATAGACATATGACTATGGTGGGGATTAGATTGTGAGCTCCTCTGATGGACAGTTAGTGACGAGCCTATATATACTCTGTAAAGTGCTATGGAAGATGTCGGCGCTATATACAGTGGCCCCCTTGAAGTTTTCCACATTTTGTCATGTTACTGCCACAAACATGAATCAATTTTATTGGAATTCCACGTGAAAGACCAATACAAAGTGGTGTACACGTGGGAAGTGGAATGAAAATCATACATGATTCCAAACATTTAAAAAAGAAATAACTGTAAAGTGGGGTGTGCATAATTATTCAGCCCCCTGAGTCAATACTTTGTAGAACCACCTTTTGCTGCAATTACAGCTGCCTGTCTTTTAGGGTATGTCTCTACCAGCTTTGCACATCTAGAGACTGAAATCCTTGCCCATTCTTCTTTGCAAAACAGCTCCAGCTCAGTCAGATTAGATGGACAGCGTTTGTGAACAGCAGTTTTCAGATCTTGCCACAGATTCTCAATTGGATTTAGATCTGGACTTTGATTGTGCCATTCTAACACATGAAATGTTTTGTTTTAAAGCATTCCATTGTTGCCATGGCTTTATGTTTAGGGTCGTTGTCCTGCTGGAAGGTGAACCTCCGCCCCAGTCCTTTGGCTCCATCCATCTTCCCATCAACTCTGACCAGCTTCCCTGTCCCTGCTGAAGAGAAGCACCCCCAGAGCATGATGCTGCCACCACCATATTTGACATTGCTGATGGTGTGTTCAGAGTGATGTGCAGTGGTAGGTTTCCACCATACATAGCGTTTTGCATTTTGGCCAAAAAGTTCCATTTTGGTCTCATCTGACCAGAGCACCTTCTTCCACATGTTTGCTGTGTCCCCCACATGGCTTGTGGCAAACTGCAAACGAGACTTCTTATGCTTTTCTGTTAACAATGGCTTTCTTCTTGCCACTCTTCCATAAAGGCCAACTTTGTGCAGTGCACGACTAATAGTTGTCCTATGGACTGTAGATCTCTGCAGCTCATCCAGAGTCACCATGGGACTCTTGACTGCATTTCTGATGAGCGCTCTCCTTGTTCAGCCTGTGAGTTTAGGTGGACGGCCTTGTCTTGGTAGGTTTACAGTTGTGCCATACTCCTTCCATTTCTGAATGATCGCTTGAACAGTGCTCCTTGGGATGTTCAAGGCTTTGGAAATCTTTTTGTAGCCTAAGCCTGCTTTAAATTTCTCAATAACTTGATCCTTGACCTGTCTTGTGTGTTCTTTGGACTTCATGGTGTTGTTGCTCCCAATATTCTCTTAGACAACCTCTGAGGCCGTCACAGAGCAGCTGTATTTGTACTGACATTAGATTACACACAGGTGCACTCTATTTAGTCATTAGCACTCATCAGGCAATGTCTATGGGCAACGGCCTGCACTCAGACCAAAGGGGGCTGAATAATTACGTACACCCCACTTTGCAGTTATTTATTTGTAAAAAATGTTTGCAATCATGTATGATTTTCGTTCCATTTCTCACGTGGACACCACTTTGTATTGGTCTTTCATGTGGAATTCCAATAAAATTGATTCATGTTTGTGGCAGTAATGTGACAAAATGTGGAAAACTTCAAGGGGGCCGTATACTTTTGCAAGCCACTGTAAATACTAAATACTAAATAATAAATACTTACATTTTGTGTGCCCATGTAAACGTAACAGTTTTTTTTTCAACAATAGGGATGGTCAATGAGATGCTAATAATTCTGAGTTTATGCAAATGTATGGACCAATCTATTTTAAGCTGCATAAATTTGCATCTCATTGACCATTCCTACTGTACAATAGTCTACTGCCCTACTGCCAGTGTCCAAACTAAGTCATTCAAACAAGCTGAAATTCCATCAGACAAATAAACCACAAATGCCTAGAAGTGTAGAAAAAAAACATCCACAAATAGGGTAATGCATTTAAAAGCTGTCTCATTGAGTCAGACAAGCAGAAGTGTGGAGAAGATGTGCCGTCTGATTTGTGTGTCAGAAAGCAGAAGTTTGTGGAATGCATTGGCTTTCTTGACCATAGTGGTTTACAAACATTGCTGCACGGCATTTCTTAATGGCTGTAGTGCGTGAGAAAGGATGTTACCCTTCTGAAACACCAATGTTCACACAGTCTGGATAGCTTTTATTCCTAGACATGTGAAAATGAATTCGCGTGACACGTCTTGTACATGTCTCAGAGTATTGTGACTGTCTTAAAAGTCCTGAGCTACCCGTTAACTCCAATTGTAAAATTCTAAATGTCTCATAGCAAAATATTAGGTGTGCCCTGTCACCTGTCCTCAAGCTGTTTTGGAGCCCCACGCAAGACACATTTCATCGCCCTCTCCCCATCTTATGAACATGAAGACTGTTGCCAACATTAATTAATTTTGCAGGCACCAATGACAAATTGACAGGTTAGTTTAAAAATTATGTTGTCTCTCAAAGCAAATCTATAAATGATAAATTCGCTATTACCTCCAGGTCAGATAAACCTCACCAGGCCAATCTCACAGCACACACATAATAAACCCCTTTCTATAATTGGTATGAGCTGTGTGCAGCCACTGCATATGTGTAACCTTGGTCTTTACAGGTTGAAATATTCAGAAGAGTTGCAACAGTCAATTCAAACCAAATCTAAAACAATTATAGCTTAATTAGCATATTATGAGCACCTGCTATTCATTCTTATGCTATTCAAGCCTCCTTTGTTATGCTAATGAGCAGTGCCCATTTAGGTGTTAAAATTAATATTTATCTCTGCCTTAAGGTGCGTACACACGCACTACTTTCGGCAACAACGGGTCCGTCAGACCCTCCCGCTGGGCGGACGTTCCAGCGACAGTAGCACGTGTGTACACGCTGTCGGCAGACTGATAAGGCTGTTTCTGAAAAATCTGCTGCGGATCGTTCAGAAACAGCCTTATCTGTCTGCTGACAGCGCGTACACACGTGCTACTGTCGGCTGAACGTCCGCCCAGCGGGAGGGCCTGATGGACCCGTCGTTGGCGGAAGTAGTGCGTGTGTACGCACCTTTAAAGAGAATCTGTAGTAAAATAAACAATAAAAAAAAGATACTCACCTAAGAAGAAGGAAGGCTCTGGGTCCTATAGAGCATTCCCGTTCTCCTCACAGTCCCTGGGTTCCAGCGCAGGATCCCCCGTTCAAATCTCCCCCCGTGGGAGACTTCAGAAGTCTTCGGGAGCACTCGGGCTTGGGGGGCACAGAGGATGCACAAGTGTATGAGAGAGGGCGCTCACACGTGCTCAGTACAGAGCAGTCTGTTTTCAGAAGCCTCCCAAAGCCCATCAAAAGCAGAAGAGATCCTGCAGGAAAACGCAGGGACTGTGTGGAGACCAGGACAGGCTCTATAGGAACCAGAGCCTTCCTTCTCCTTAGGTGAGAAGAGCCTAGAACAGCCTGCTTTTACATGCTTCCCAAGATCCACAAAGAGGGAAACCCAGGCAGGCCCATAATCTCAGGGAGCGGAACTCTTACAGAGAACATCTCAGGGTGGCTGGAAAACATCTTGAAACCTCTTGTCTGTAAAAGACCCAGCTACATACAGGATACCACCCACCTCCTGAACAAACTGACAGCCATCGGCCCAGTAACTGAGGGAACCATACTGGCCACGATGGACGTGGAGTCCCTGTACACGAACATTCCCCATGATGATGGTATTGCGGCCTGCCGTAAATATCTTCAGGGTCAGGGCAAATCTGTAAGCCTATTGCTGGACTGATCATATTCATTCTCACTCATAATTATTTCACTTTTGGACAGGACCTCTATTTACAGCAGATGGGCGTGGCAATGTGTTCGCGATTCGCACCACAGTATGCAAATCTCTTCATGGCCAAAATTGAAGAGGAATACCTCAATGCATGTGGCATAAAACCCATTGCCTACTTCCGCTTCATTGATGATATTTTAATCATCTGGTCCGCAAGTGAGGATGATCTTCTCCAGTTCCACAGGAACTTCAACGCCTTCCATCCTACAATAAAATTGAAACTTACTTACTCTCACACAGAGATTAACTTTCTGGACACCACTATATTCATCAGGGGTAACAACATACAAACCTCTGTGTATCGCAAACCTACAGACCGTCCCACACACCTAAGATATGACAGTTTTCATCCCAAGCACATTAAGAACTCTATAATTTACAGCCAAGCTATAAGGTACAACTGGATTTGTTCTGACAGGATGGACAGAGACAAGCACCTGGATCGCA